>NC_086155.1:74490896-75104289 GCF_035149785.1 Candoia aspera | reverse complement strand
ATATTCTAAGAAATAATCTGAGCCACAGTTAAAAATCTCTGATCACCTTTGTATCCTATACTTTCTCAATCTTTCATTGGTCAACTCAGCCATGCTTTTAAATTTATAGAAATAAAAAAACTGTTTTGTAGGTGGGTGAAAATCGCTAAACTAGATGCCACCAGCATAGTGAATGGACTTAAAAATAAAAGTGATGTAGTGAGTTGCGATGAAACTAAAGTGAGAGAATGCTGGAAGGAGTATTTTAGACTTTGTACAGGAATGATATTGATATGTCAATGAGTGGAATTGAGATGGATGTAATAAATGTTAGTGTCCAGGAAATCACTGATGAAAAGGAAGTAATAAATGCTGGGAGTATACTGAAAAGTGGTAGAGCTGCAAGTATTGATGTTATAACTGGTGAACTGTTAAAATATGGATATAATTTGCTTACACAGTGGTTCAACATTAGTAGGAAATAGAACAAGGAAATGTGATGGATCTATAATAATTTAAGGTATATATGGAGAAGCATATGAGGAATGTTTGTGGTGGTATGTTGGTTGCAATGATGTGAATGTGCATTTACTTCTGTGTGCAAACAATGCTGTGTTCTTTGCAGGGAATGAGAATGGCTTGCAACAAATTTCCAATAGTTTGCATGATGCATTGAGCAACATAGATCTGCATCAAAGATCAAGGTAGTTGTGTTTGACGGCAAAAATGGACTGAACATTTACAGATCATACAATCATATAATGCAGATTAGGCAGATGAAGTAAATACATTTGTATTCCTGGTAACGTGTTTAATAAAAATTGAAATGCTGGTAGAAAGTTAGTTGGTAGTATGTGATCTGCTGAAAGGAATGACTGTTTGTTGAAAGGAAAAACTAGTTGTGTATAAGAGGGTAGTTCTCATCATTTTAACATACAGAAGCAAGAGTTGGATCTGTCAGAAAAAATATATGCTAAGCCGATTGCAGTTGGAATGGGTATTTAAGAAGTGTACATAGTAACACAAGAAGAGATAGAGCAAGAATGAATGGGTGATGAATAAAAGTAGATTCAATATAAAATTGAGGGACCAGTATGAAAGATGCACATGGATGTGGTTTGGTCACATGTCAAGAATGAATAAAGATCAAATTGCAAAACAAATCTATGAAGAAACAATGACTAGGTCAAGAGGAGAAGAAAATTGTGGTAGAAAGGAATCAATGAGATCCTCAAAAAGGGAGGTTAGAAGTTTTAAAAACAAAAGACCATGGAGTACGGATATAGTAAAAACAAGGATGGTTTGCAAGGATAGAAAGGTATGCAGAGGTATGGTGTCAAGCCCCTAAACTGCAATGCAAATCAGAAAAGGAAGATTCAAATGTTGTTAATTAGGTTTAATGCCAGGAAAAAAACAGATACAGAATTTTAAAAATTAAATAAGCATGATTCCAGTTTACTAGTGCATACATTACTAGTGAATTTATTAGTGAATTCATTAATTGTGAATTGCTTGAACTTGTAGATTGCTTAACTGAAGGGCTAATATTTTTTTCAGATAGGACTGAAACATACATTTCTTCTTCATTTGTCATGTTTTAAAAAACTTCCCTTCCCCGCTCTTTTCTGAGAGTTTTCTTACATGTGCTAGTATAAACTAGATTTATTTACGTATATTTCTTTTCCTTTTATCTTGTCCGGGGGGGGGGGGATTTGCACACTATCTTCTCATTCCTTTTAGTGCTTTGCATAACACTGCTTACCCCAAAATGGAATAATCAAGATCAAATGTCTTTTTAAAGTTTTTAGTACTGAGATTATTATTAAGATGGCATTTTTTAATTGCATCACTGATCATTTTCCCTGCAGTATCCAAATTGTTCAGCAAATTCTAATAGAAAAGAGGAGGTAAGAAAATTATTTTCAAGTGTTAAATGCACCAATGCAAAAACCCAAATTCCTTCACAGAAAAGTAAACAATTGTTTTCTCTCTGTGTGGAACTCATAAAGCATAGGCTGGAGTCTAATCCATGTGCAAAATATGATCAGCATACTGAGACCACTGTGATGAATGTTCCTATACAGTAAACCATTATGCACTAGCTTGCTTGATCTGCTCTTTAAGAAGTAAGCTTAGGTGGTTGACTTTAAATACATGCAGACTCTCATCAAGGCACTCATCATCTGCTCTAGCAAAACTAACACCAAACCAAACAGCTAAGCTTGTGAGAGTTAAATCTTCCCCTGATTCTCCAGGGAAAAACTGCTGACTGATCAAGATTTATCACTTACTTAAAGTGCTTTTGAATGTCTTCTTTCTAATCATTTTATTTGCCTACAGAACTGTGTAGCTTAGCATAACTATTTAAGATGCTGTAGCTCTGATCAATTCAGCATATGTATCTAAGAAACCCATCTCATATAAACCTCACTTGTGACATATGCATAGGACTATATTTTAATCAGCAAGGAACAATGAAATGTTTGACCTTTCCATTTTCCAAGAAAGCCTTTGGTCAATAGAAAGCATAATTAAATGGTGAATTAGGACTTCAAAAACAATGTGGTTACCCTAGCAAAGAAAGAGGTATGTAATAAAAGGTCACCTATCAACCAGTCCCAATGATTAAATCTTTGCATTTGCACTAAAGTAGCTCCAGAATCAAAGGTTACCCCCATTAAATAATGAATGCAACCAAGCTGGAAAAGGTCAGACTAACTGGCCCTTCCTAATAGTTGCTATGTATTTACTCGTGTGAGGCCAAAGAATTGTTTTCAGTATGATTCCCAGTATGTTACAGGAAAAATTATTTTGACCTCAGATTAACAAGGATATGCCCTACTCCGATTTCTTGGATAGCAGATTCTCCTTCCAACAATTTGTTCTATATATCAAAAATAATCTTATGAAGAAATTATAATGGATACTCAGGAAATCCAAAATTCATCAGTTCACCTGCTATCTTATTGATGTACTTTTCATTTGTAATTCAAAAACACTGAAGTAATCCTTTGTTTGGAAGGAACAACTTTTAACAATTCATACCATATATCAATTGAGTCCTCTAAGTTGAGTTTCTCTTGTAATTATCCAATTTGTCTGAATTCTAACAAAGCAGGTACCAAAGCTCTAGGGATACATATTTTATTTTAGTGCTATTTATTCTTCAGACCTTCCAGAATACCAACAGAGTTTTTATTTCTGGAGAATACAAGATGTTTAATGATGCCAGCTGGGAATAGCCTTTGCCTTGATTTTTCCTGATGTTCTTTTGAGGTCTCTCAGTTGAAAGGTACAAAAGAGTCATTAAATGTCTGGCATTAGTTTCATTGTTTTCCTGTGTTTTATGAGGAAACAAAGTATGTATATTAATTTTCTTGTGTTTCACGAATAATTAACCAAGCTGCTTTGATCCAGAAATTGTGGCTTTCTACAGCTAAGCCTTTGCAGAGGAGAAAACCAGATGGGCCAATTTAATTCAGCTCTCAGAAGCACTATATAAAAATCCTAGTCTATAACCACCATGGCACACATACTTACACACAAAGAGCATAATCTGGTTATTTTTATGTGAGTTTTGGTCCCCTGATTCCGCTACATTTTCAACTTACAGCAAACAAGTTCACTTAGCGCCACATGCTGTGGGAAGAATCTCTATCTTCATAAAATTTGATATTCAAGTTCATCAGAGTTTTAACATTTGGAAGTTATTTAACAATAAGCAAACTGTCAGCATGGGCTTCAGTTTTCAGAACAACTTCAGGATTATAGTCCTTTGCAAGGCAGTGATCACAAAGCAAATTACCAGAAAGTGCAATGGTGTAGACTCCTATTCTAATAAGATGTGTATCAAGAAAACAACGCACAGTTGTTATCTGACTAATAAGACTACTGAAAATAGCAAATCAAATTATACATATAAAATAAGAAAGTGGATTTCCCTCCCCCGCAAAAAAATCCCATTGGAAATGTGTATTCCACCATGAAATTACCCCTCAGCTCTCATTTCCTATTCTATTAGTGGATCATATAAAATAGGTTAGAATAGTGCCAAGTTACGTATGATGTATTACATATATCTTTGTGTTTAATGTTCATATTTTAATCAGCAAATAGTAGCTGCAGAGACAACAAATAATTGTAAGGATCACAGCAGACCAGGAAGCAAGTTTAAACCTTTCCTACATTCTGCAGTCCTAGTAAAAATCAGTTCTGTGGAGCTATTTGCACTGAGAGGAAATTCACCACTCTTATTTCCTCCCAATATAAGCAGATGTTTTGCATGAATGATTTTCATCTGGAACATAGAAAGATAAGGGTTAAACTTTCCCTCTCCATCTAATATAATCCCAGCAGTTATTGTGGAGTTTATAGGGTGATGTCATGGTGCCATGGTGGGAAGTGTTAGGTTTCTTTTGTATTGTGTGGGTTTGTTGTTTATTTCTATGTTTTTTATTTTTTCTGAGCTGCCCAGATTATTGAATTTAAGATGGGCAGCTAGTAAGCCTCATAAATGAATAAATAGTTTGCATGATTTGCAACATTTGCATTTATTCAAAGAAAGTATACAGCTACTGATATATCTAGTAAGATTTTGATGTTTGCCGTACAATCAAGACAGAATATGGAAAACTAGTCATACTAGATGAGTCTACACATCTTAACTACCCCACATTTCTATCTTCATTTTCTCAATAAATTAGGAAACAATATGACAGTTGTATTGTTTCAGTCTTCTGGATAGTACTGCATGCCCCCCCCCCCGCCCCCATTACTGGCTTCACCTATACTGACCTTTCCCAAAGTGCACCAAAATAACATCACTTCCTAATTTGGATAGCAATAGTAAATTTTATTTTTGTGTACTTTCCTTCTGTAGCTGTCAGGATGAACACGCAGTTGAGAGTCAATTTGTTCCTTTCTTAACTGTTAGAAAAATCACTTTTCTAAGGATACTGCTCATTTCATTAGATCACTTGGCTAAACGATGGAAAATAGCGAAGAGACTCTCCAGTTCATTTGGAAAAGTACACATGCGTGTAGACAGAGAGAGAGCGAGCATTGGGATAATACTGCACAGTATTAGTTCAAGAACTGGGAGTCATTCCAAGTGAATGCTGCATGTTGAAGCCAAGAGGCCATTCGTCTTAAAAACCACCATGCTGTTCACCTGCCCCTCATTAGTATTGCACAACTGTTTGCGTGGAGCCAACAATAATATGGCATTTGAACAAGAAGCAGTTCCACCAAATTGCACTAAGTAGGCTACACAAAAAGTAATCAGCCTTCAACATGGGACAGCTGCCATCCAACCTCCCCCTCTACTTTAAGCTTTTTAGTCATTTTCTTTAATTTGCAAGAATATTGCTCTAAAATACTTAGTGCCACTTAGATACTGCATGCTGGGTCCAGTTAGCTATTAGCAGTTCAGTTTTTAGGGACTCTTTGAAGATTGCCTTATTATGAGAGCATTGCCTTACAGTTTTCCATGTGATTATTAGTAAGAGCATTTAGTATGCTTCAGAAATCAGGCAGGGGGAAAGATTCTCTCTTTCCTGTGCCAGGCATATTACACTGACAAACAGCACAAACACCAGGAGGTAGAATGTCAGTTGCAGCTGAAGGGTACATGGTGAGAAAGAACATAATGTTAGCACATGGACTGAATTGTGAATGATTCTCAACAGGAGAGACCAAAATAGTTTCTCACTTCTAATATCTCACAGGGTAGCACAATATGTTTCCAACATGTGCCATGTAAACCATTCTTAGACACTATGTTACACAATGAAGACCCTATTCCAGGCCGAAGTTTTGTTGCCTTCAAGGAACAATTGACAGCTAGTTATAAACAACACAAAGAAAATACGATATTATTACATATAGCAAAACATCAATGATTTAAAACTCCCAATTATTATAATCTATTTTGTGTTTCCCACTTGAACTTTGCGCAATACAACCCAGCAAGAGCAATGTAAACATTTTGGATGTCCAACCTACTGCTCCCTCCAATTTGAAACTAAGATTGCATTGCTAATTGTCACTTATGTCTTAGTGACTGCTGCTTAAAAGGGAGATAGCAGTGTTGACTGATAGAACTGAAATTAAATCTCCCAAGAGATTAGAATTTTAATTCCCTAAAAAAAAGTAACAGCATAAGGGGAGGTTGAGACTTAGACTGCCTATCTGATAAGAGGGAACAGTTAATATCATGTGGATTAATAACTCTATAATGTAAAAGTAATACGGCAAAAAATAAATTGCTGGATCAGACCAAGCCTATGTTAGTCTGTTAGCCTATGTTAGTTGCATATTGTTTCTCACAGTGATCACTCAGATGCCTCTGGGGGGTCCTAGGTAAGAGATCCAGGGTTTGTGGTTGTGAAAAAGAAAGTCTTGAGATGGAGTGGTTGGGACTGGAAGGAAATAATGAATGAGAAGGTGAAGTGTTAAATTAGGTTTGATTATGATAGAGATCACCATGTGTTTGGACAGAAGGAGGAAGGGAAGAAGAGTGTAAGGCACTCTTGGAGCAAAGAAAAAGATCTGGGATAGTTGGAATGGGCTTGGAAATGGAGACAATGTTAGTACTGTAGATGAGGGAAGATCAGTCAGTAGGCTGATGCATCCTATATAGATGGATGATAAACCTGTAAATGATTAATATTACTGGGATCTTGATCAGATGTAGGGATGTAAAACAATTCCATCACAGATTTTTTCCAAAAATAAGATAATCCAAAATGTAATCTATCCATCTTGATGTATTTCTTGGCTAAACAAATTTCACAGAAAGTTGTGAATACCAAACATATTAAAAATGTATTAAATTCTTTTTTAAAAATAAAAAATTGCCCCAAAGTATGTATTTGAGGAAATTGCACACAAAGAAGTATCTATTTAAGAAGTTGCTTATAAACACCCATATGTTAGGAAATAGATATATAAAACAGGGACAATTGTAGATCCAGGTGGGTGTGTTTCTTATGGTTTCTATGCATATAAGCTCTTTAGAAGTTATGCTTTAGGGGAGAGCAGGCATAATCCTTTACCATCTTTGTATGCATTCAGTTAATACATTTACACAGACTTAACATTTTAAACACAGTCATGAGCAAAATTAGGACATTAAAGGAGAGGAGTTTTTTTTTTTAATCTACTCTTCTAATGCTTGATAAAGTGAAATTTTAATTGTCTGACTGAGAATAAGAGAACTAAAAGCAGTAACTTCAGGTTATAGAAAACTGAGTACAAGAGAAAATCTCCCTAGGGGGATAAACCGTATGTTATGGCCTGAAGCAAGCAGAGCAAAGAAAAAAGAGGATTGCATGAACACCTTAGGATTTCTAGAGCTGCAGCTTGTTGAAAATCTTGTGCAAAATGCAGGTAGCCATTTTTTTTCTTTTATGATTAAAGGATAAGGAATTTAACTTACTAAACTGTACTGGGTGGGTTGTGGCTCTTGCCATCCAGACCAGTTGGAGATGCACTCAATGGAAAAGCATGTTTGTATTTCCTGAAGTGTCAAATATTGTAATAAAATATATAGCTCACAATAATGGCTGTCATTGGAACAAAGGTTAAATTCTGATCATAGTATTCAACGTATCATTCATACTGTTCAGATTTTACTCTCTGGGCTATCAAAATAATCAGCTATTTCAGTTATTGAGGTGTTTTAAACACACCACCCATACTCACTTCAGCAAAGGATCATTACCTTGTCGTGGTGCTGGAGCTTGAGCACCTCAATGATGCCATGAGCTAAACCGTGAAGGGCCACCCAAGACGGGAAGGTCATGACAGAGAGGTCAGACTAAATGCGATCCCTGGGGAAGGTAATGGCAACCCACTCCAGTATTCTTGCCATGAAAACTAAATGGATCAGTACAACCAGAGATATGTCGGTATACCATCGGAAGATGAGACCCCCAGGTCGGAAGATGGTCAAAATGCTACTGGGGAGGAACAGAGGATGAGTTCAACTAACCCCAGACGTGATGACGCAGCTAGCTCAAAGCCGAAAGGACGGCTAGCAGCCGACGGTGCTGGTGGTGAACGGCGAATCTGATGTTCTAAGGATCAACACACCATTGGAACCTGGAATGTAAGATCTATGAGCCAGGGCAAATTGGATGTGGTTATTGGTGAGATGTCAAGATTAAAGATAGACATTTTGGGCGTCGGTGAACTGAAATGGACTGGAATGGGCCACTTCACATCAAATGACCACCAGATCTACTACTGTGGACAAGAGGACCACAGAAGAAATGGAGTAGCCTTCATAATTAATAGTAAAGTGGCTAACGCAGTGCTTGGATACAATCCAAAAAACGACAGAATGATCTCAATTCAAATTCAGGGCAAGCCATCTAACATCACAGTGATCCAAATATACGCCCCAACCACAAATGCTGAAGAAGCTGAAGTAGACCAGTTCTATGAGGATCTGCAGCACCTACTGGATGACACGCCTAAAAGAGATGTTATTTTCATCACAGGAGACTGGAATGCTAAGGTGGGCAGTCAGATGACACCTGGAATTACAGGTAAGTATGGCCTGGGAGAACAAAACGAAGCAGGACATAGGCTGATAGAATTTTGCCAAGACAATTCACTCTGCATAACAAACACTCTCTTCCAACAACCTAAGAGACGGCTTTATACATGGACTTCACCAGATGGACAACACCGAAATCAGATTGACTACATCCTTTGCAGCCAAAGGTGGCGGACATCTGTACAGTCGGTAAAAACAAGACCTGGAGCTGACTGTAGTTCAGATCACGAACTTCTTCTTGCACAATTTAGGATCAGACTAAAGAGATTAGGGAAGACCCACAGATCAGCTAGATATGACCTCACTAATATTCCTAAGGAATATGCAGTGGAGGTGAAGAATCGATTTAAGGGACTGGACTTAGTAGATAGGGTCCCGGAAGAACTCTGGACAGAAGTTGGCAGCATTGTTCAGGAGGCGGCAACAAAATACATCCCAAAGAAAGAGAAAACCAAGAAGGCAAAATGGCTGTCTGCTGAGACACTAGAAGTAGCCCAAGAAAGAAGGAAAGCAAAAGGCAACAGTGATAGGGGGAGATATGCCCAATTAAATGCAAAATTCCAGAGGTTAGCCAGAAGAGATAAGGAATTATTTTTAAACAAGCAATGCGCGGAAGTGGAAGAAGACAATAGAATAGGAAGGACAAGAGACCTCTTCCAGAAAATTAGAAACATCGGAGGTAAATTCCAGGCCAAAATGGGTATGATCAAAAACAAAGATGGCAAGGACCTAACAGAAGAAGAAGAGATCAAGAAAAGGTGGCAAGAATATACAGAAGACCTGTATAGGAAGGATAACAATATCAGGGATAGCTTTGATGGTGTGGTCAGTGAGCTAGAGCCAGACATCCTGAAGAGTGAGGTTGAGTGGGCCTTAAGAAGCATTGCTAATAACAAGGCAGCAGGAGACGACGGCATCCCAGCTGAACTGTTCAAAATCTTGCAAGATGATGCTGTCAAGGTAATGCATGCTATATGCCAGCAAATTTGGAAAACGTAAGAATGGCCATCAGATTGGAAAAAATCAACTTATATCCCCATACCAAAAAAGGGGAACACTAAAGAATGTTCAAACTATCGAACAGTGGCACTCATTTCACATGCCAGTAAGGTAATGCTCAAGATCCTGCAAGGTAGACTTCAGCAGTTCATGGAGCGAGAATTGCCAGATGGACAAGCTGGGTTTAGAAAAGGCAGAGGAACTAGAGACCAAATTGCCAATATCCGCTGGATAATGGAAAAAGCCAGGGAGTTTCAGAAAAACATCTATTTCTGTTTTATTGACTATTCTAAAGCCTTTGACTGTGTGGACCATAACAAATTGTGGCAAGTTCTTAGTGGTATTGTCATGTTCGCCGTTTCAATGTGCTTAGTACATCGTAATGGTTCTCATGTCATTAAGCTGATGCGTGTTTCATCTTTGCAGGGAGGACAGTTCTTCCTACTAGAATGCTTATCTTTTGGCTGCAAGCTTGGAATGTATTTGGGTTATCTCATCTGTTCAAGGTTGCTTTCCCAGGCTAGAAGGGATGACGGTTAACAGCACCTGGGATGGGTGGTGTTCATGCTGCCAGGCGGGAGGAGGGGTTATGTTTGCAGCGAGGGTTTTTAGTTTGTATTTGGCACGCTTTCTGTCATTCTCAGCTTTCTCTGTACTTGTCACAAGTTTCCTAATAAATCAGATTTCATTTAGCAACCTCTTGTGAGTCTGAGTATTTGGACTGGGCAATCATTACAGGTATGGGGATACCAAGTCATCTTGTCTGCCTCCTGAAGAATCTGTATAACGACCAGGTAGTGACAGTAAGAACAGACCACGGAACAACGGACTGGTTTAAGATTGGGAAAGGAGTACGGCAGGGCTGTATACTCTCACCCTACCTATTCAACTTGTATGCAGAACACATCATGCAACATGCTGGGCTTGAGGAATCCAAGGCTGGAGTTAAAATCTCTGGAAGAAACATTAACTATCTCAGATATGCAGATGATACCACTTTGATGGCTGAAAGTGAAGAGGAACTGAGGAGCCTTATGATGAAGGTGAAAGAAGAAAGTGCAAAAGCTGGCTTGCAGCTAAACCTCAAAAAAACCAAGATTATGGCAACCAGCTTGATTGATAACTGGCAAATAGAGGGAGAAAATGTAGAAGCAGTGAAAGACTTTGTATTCCTAGGTGCAAAGATTACTGCAGATGCTGACTGCAGTCAGGAAATCAGAAGACGCTTAATCCTTGGGAGAAGAGCAATGACAAATCTCGATAAAATAGTTAAGAGCAGAGACATCACACTGACAACAAAGGCCCACATAGTTAAAGCAATGGTGTTCCCCGTAGTAACATATGGCTGCGAGAGCTGGACCATAAGGAAGGCTGAGAGAAGGAAGATCGATGCTTTTGAACTGTGGTGTTGGAGGAAAATTCTGAGAGTGCCTTGGACTGCAAGAAGATCAAACCAGTCCATCCTCCAGGAAATTAAGCCAGACTGCTCACTTGAGGGAACGATATTAAAGGCCAAACTGAAATACTTTGGCCACATAATGAGAAGACAGGACAGCCTGGAGAAGATGTTGATGCTAGGGAGAGTGGAGGGCAAAAGGAAGAGGGGCCGACCAAGGGCAAGATGGATGGATGATATTCTAGAGGTGACGGACTTGTCCCTGGGGGAGCTGGGGGTGTTGATGACCGACAGGAAGCTCTGGCGTGGACTGGTCCATGAAGTCACGAAGAGTCAGAAGCGACTAAACGAATAAACAACAACAAACCCATACTCACATGCAGACAGTTGATCCCAGAGACCTTTTTAGAAAGAAAAGGTATCTTGCTTCTCAACTTTCTCTCCAATAAAGGTGCAAAACTGACATGGACTTCTAAAGAACTCTAAAGAGTTTTACGTATGATTGTCTGTGTTGCCATGTTGAAGCTGAACAGTTGTATCCTTGCTGCAATGGCCTCCCAGCTTGCATGTCAGCCCTATTTTGACAGTCAGTGTGCCACAAGTAGGTAAACATACAAATATTGTACGTACACATATACACACAATGCTTCCTGGCTGGAAAGCATTCTCCACAGACTGCCTTTAGGCCAGATACACTTCTACACACAAACGAGGCACCATTCTCATCAGCAGTTTGCAATATGGTACCTACTCAGTGAGAAAACTAACACTTGGCAAAGAGCTGGAAGCATTATTATAATTTAAGCTTTTGGAGATAGTTCCAGCAAAACTAGCAGTTTCATTAAATAAACACCTGGGAAGGAAAACCTCCAGTCCAAATTATCAATTAGATCCTGAATATTAAGATACCCCATCCCTCAAACATTTCTCTGGAAAATGCAGTACACAAGTGCAAACACCACCACCATGATCCCTGCAGGAATCTTGGCAGGTTGGCATGTATTGTTAGTTGCCGTCGAGTCATTTACAACTCATGGCGATCCTATGTATAACAGAACAAAATGCTGTTCGATATTGTGCCGTACGCCTGACTGTTCCAATGTTTGCATCCATTGTTGCTGTGATTGTATCGATCCATCGCACTGACGGTCTTCCTCTTTTCCGGTGGCCATTGACTTTACCAAACATGATGTCCTTTTCAAGCCATCAGTCTTTCCTGACAATGTGCCCAAAGTATGAGAGTCTAAGCCTAGTTATCTTTGCCTGTAGGGAACATTCTGGTTGTATTTCTTCTAAAACTGATTTGTTTGTTCTTCTGGTAGTCCATGGTATTTTCAATAATCTTCACCAACACAATTCGAAACCATCTATTCTTCTATCTTCCTTTTTTAATGTCCAACTTTCACAGGCATATGTGGCAATTGAGAAGACCATGGCGTGAGTCAGACGTACCTTTGTTTTTAAACTGATGTCTTTACTTCTGAAAACTTTAGATAGGTCTTTGATGGCAGATTTTCCCAGTGCGATACGTCATTTGATTTCTTCATTTGGTATGTAGATAACAGAAACTATCTACCATATTCAACAGCTTTTGCTATGCAAGTGTCTTTGGATGACTTAGATTACAGCTTCCAAGTTGACATGCTGGGTGGTAATCATAATAGTTTATTTCTAACAATAACTATTCTGGTGTTAATAATTCCCAAAGTCTTCCAAAAAAGCTGTTTTTACTAGCCTTTGGAAGGCCATGAGAGTGGAAGCTGCCCTTGCTTTGGGGATGTAGGCTACCCACAAACAATGCCTGCTGTCATATACCCTCCCATTGTACCTTGTGATAGGAAGAAACCTTCAGCAGGTGCTGCTTAGTTGTCCAGGTTTTTTTTAAGATAGAATCTAGCTGGGAAAGTTAATTTCTTGGAAATCCCAGCCCTAAGCCATATAAGGCTTTATAGGTAGCAACCTGTACTTTGAATTGTACTTAGAAACACACTGGTAATCAGTGTAATTCCCACAGCAGTGATATAATACAGCAGGATCAGGGCAGCCCAGTACGCATGTAGGCCACTGCATTTTGGAGCAGCTAAAGTCTCTGGGTGGTCTTCAAGGGCAGCACCATGTAAAATGAATAACAGCAATCCAATTGTAAGATGACAAGGGCATTCGTGACTATTCTCAGTGCATCCTACTCCAGATAATGCTGCAACTCCGTACATAAGCCGGAGTTGTACAAAACCCTTCCAGGTCACAACTTCTGCTTGCTCTTATAGCAGGAGCTGTGAAACCAGAAGGGTCCCATGTCACAGGTCTACTCTGTCTGGGGAATGCTCCTGTCAAGAGTCATAGTCAATATTATCCTGGGATCAGTCAGCTTCCAAATTAACAGCCACTCTGTTTTACTTGGATTGAACATGTTTCTCCCTGATAGCCTCCAGGCATCAGATCATGATTTCCACTGCATTCCCCTATCCCCTAGCTGAAGCCCAAAACACCCGGAGGGAATTACACTTCAATAGTAACAACTTGGAAGGTATCAGTTTAGAGAAGAGAAATAAATTACTTCAGTATTTCCATACCAACATCTGTTTCTTGCTTCAGTCAATTATTTGTGCTCTGATCTGAGCAAGCAATATTAGATTAGGAAATGAAGCCTTACATAAGAATTCAACTGCACAGTTAGCCATTACGCCTTAAAAACTGGAATACACACTCACAAGAGCTCGGAGAACCAAATTCAAACTTCCTAATTAATTTTAACTTCACCGAGGTCACGATTTCTTATTTAATATAGTCATCACGGGAAGGCCAAATAACATATCATTTTTAATACACAGACAAAACCCCTAATGAGCTAAAATATTTTTTATTTTCTTAAAAAATGAAATTAATTAATTTCAGAAGTAATAATTATCATTGCAGTGCCATTATTCCTGTGATTTTTTAAACATAAAAAGAACAAGCAGTAGCAGCAGCAAATCTAAATAAAATGCTGAATTCTTGTATTTTTATCTGCTAGACACTTTATCTATTAAGCAAATACATGCATGCTTTTGGCCACATACTTTTCTATTTTATTCAGAGTCGAACTGGGACTATTTGTAGTACCATGCAATGCTTGTGAAGATTTTAAAACTCATAGGAACCTGTTGCAGGAATTAGCTTCAGGATTTACTGTATTCTTGGAGCGCAAGACTGAGGCTGCTTTAAAATATCTGTGTTTAAAGCTTAGTTGTTATTACAGAACAGACAAGAAACCAATCCATTTCTCTCTTCTTTAAAGACTGAATGTTTCAACAGGCAGGCAATATTAATGTCCTACATGGCAATCTTATTTTTATTTTAGTTGTTAGTGTTACATCTTGCCTTTCCTCCAAGAGCTCAAGATTGCTTACATGGGTATCTCCTTTCATTTTTATCCTCAAAATAGCAATCTTATGGGGTAGACTGTTTTGAGAATATGTGTTGTGAATGTAGCCTGCATGCCAGACTGCAGGGTCAGACTCATATCTACATTCTACAACCTCTACATTGTGAGAGATGGCTCTCTGTCACATACATGAACTCAGAGTCAGATTACCACAAGCTTTCCCTTTGCTGGATTCAGTAAAGAAGAGAGGGACAGAGAGAGAGAGAGAGATCCTTGGAGAGATACCAGGTAAAGGGGGCTTCCATCATCTCCAAGACAGGAGAAGTCCAGGAAATTGAGGCATAGGGCCATTTGATTCAGGACGTTTTCTGTTTTTCTAGAAATAGGTAAACATGTACAGCCAGGAGTTTGCAGTAGGTTTTTGACTGTGGTACTGAGTCCCATTTTCTTTATCTTCCAGTACAAATTAGGAAACTGGGTACTAAATTTCATTTAGTCCCTTCTTTATTTCATTGTTGGAAAATTGTAACTCAACAGGAAGGATGACTCTTCTCTTGTATCATGTCACCCTAGTTACAGGTGATTCCACTTACAGAGTGTTTCACCAGCCAGCAGAATTGTCTTGTAGTTCACTTATTTACTGGAATATTGATATAAGTCATTTAAGGTAGTTCATATATAAAGCAATAACATTCACCTTAAGTCACAAATATTTAATTAAAACCTTTATTCTCTGCTGAAAAAGCTTATAGGGCAAATTTCATATTAAGAAGTAAGTCTCTACTCTCAAGCTTACACTTTGGAAAGACCTGAGACCAAAGTAAAAGAAATGGAGAGGGAAAAGGGGAACTTACAATCCTACTGTTATAAAAATTACATTCAATAACATTAAACCAAAGGTAGACAAAGTAATGCCAATGGACAACACTATACCCATATATACCTTGCTTGTTGCCCACTAGATACCTTGCCTAGTATCAAGTGGGCAACAAGCAAGATATATATGGATATATTCAAGCAAATTCTGAGATTTCCTTTTAAACTATTCTTTTAATTAAAAGAGGTGGAGAGAAGCAGGCATGCTTTGGTAGCACCCAATACAATCTTTATTTTTATGAAGGTGGCTTGGTCCCACTTGACCCTTTAAGTACTGTTAGAAAATTAATATGGAAGATGGCTGCAGTTCAATGCTTTGTTTGGAAGTGGGCAACCCTGTCCAGCAAAAAAGACAAAGCTAAGCTGGGATAGTGGGTATGGGAAGAGCGAAATCTCACCCACTTGTTTTTCTGACAAGCCATGTATATGTTTCCCCAACCATTTTGTGAGAGCACCCTCAAATTAGTTTCAAAATTCTAAATGTGTCCCTTGCCCAAAGTGTTTGCTTACCTCCCCATTAAAGACATCATTACTACACTCTTTAGTGCCTTATCAATGTTACCTTTTGTCCAATGTCTCAATAATTTCCCCACAATAAAACTTGAAAGTAAATACAAAGTCACTGAGGACAAAATGAGCCAGTGAGGTAAGCACGCTTGTCTGTTCACTCTCTCTGCATGAACATCGCCACTAATTCAAACTATACTCTTTGAGCCTCTACATTTGGATGGGAGGATTTTGGTTATGCCAGGATGCGTCCATAGTGTTTTTAGTAACTGGAAATGTGCAAAAAGGTGACAACCATGACTATGGATTTATTATAAATAATGAAGCAAAAAATATTTCACCCTGAAGTTAGGCAAAATGCCAAAGAGATTCTATGAGACCACTTACAAAGAAAATAAATAACCCAAACTGTAGGCCCTGAAAATTTATTCTACTTTTGGTTTGTCATTGTCATTTTTTTAAAGTTACAGCTGTTCTTATCTTTGTTGCTGTTTAAAAACAAACAAATTATAAAACTCACACCATTTGATGTCTGTTGATAAGGCTTCTACAGAAATACAATCCTAAATATAGTTTATTGCATCTAGAGATATAGATGTAACAGAAGGAAAACACATGCTTGTTTTTCTTCTGTAATCCTAGAAATTCTTGATATTCCATATACTGTGACAAACCATCTTTCATATGACAATATTTATCTGCACTGGCTTGTCCAGAAAATACATCGTTACGCTTGGACAAAAGTTCCTACCACACAGTGAAGGCAGCAATAGGATGTTTGGCTCTTAAAAGTCATAATTGTTCCTCATTTACAAATGAATTAATGTTACATTCATCTGGTAACTATCCCTATATCAGGAACTAAGTAAGTGTCAGACAGGCACACTATAGAACCATCTGGTATTTTGAAGACCAGCCTTATTGATCTCTTTTGGATTATGCATAAGGGTACACAGAGAATGAAACCTCTGTGAAATCAAAGCATCACCTTATTATTTTTATTAGGTTGTTTTAATGGCTACCAGAATCATTTATGGAAAACCATAACAGACAGAATTCAAGAACAAAACATATGGATAAAGTGCAAAATCTGAGGAAAGGATGAAAGTTTTTTGGATATTAAAAGGTTCTTTATAGAACCTTTACCTGCTCTGAAATCTCATTTTCCCACATGCATTCTGCAAGTCCCCCACCCCATCTAAAAAAAACTTGGAAAAGAAAATAACACAATTTAAAAAGTTCTCTAGTGCCTTTAAGGGAATGAAATATTCCTCCTTCTAACATCTATAAATTTGGTTGCCTCGAAAAATATTACCTTTCTTCAGTATTTAGTCATTTAATTATTTCATAAATCAGACTTCTAGATAGAACCTTATTTTAAGGTTGCATGCTAATCAGCTACATTCTCTGAATGGGCAAAGGGTACCATATAAAATCATACAGTAGTGCTGCTTTGTGAATGACAGAGTCAAAATTGTTTGGGCTATCTGGAGCTACCAGATCTGGGCTGCAAACATTTGGATGACAGTGGAAAGCAGTAAATTTTAGATTTTAAAGTTTTAATTGTGAATAGATTTTTTAAAATAATTATCTGAATTGTTAATTGGCTATTTTATAATGGCATGGAATTCTATGTCTTTTAATTGATCTGACTGTTTTAGTGATTATAGGTTATTTGGTTGCTGTTCTTTTTGCAATTTTCTTGTAAAGATTGGCAATTAAAAAAAAAAAGGATGGCAGCAAAAAGGTTAGAATTTTCTGCATTACTTTGTTGCTATTAGTTGTCCAGAGTTTTGCAGCTCAGTTCTAGTAGCCTCAATTTTATCATACTGAAATATAAATAGTATGGTACACATTGCTACATGAGTATTTAAGAGCAACAGCAATTTTTTTAAATTAAATTGCAGTGTATTAATGGGCAAATCAAACCCAGAATCCCAATGGATATGTAAGGATTTAATCCTTACATACAAACTGCAGTTCTAACTTAAATCCTTCCAAAACTGCTGTTTTGCCTCTGGAAGAGAGCTGCTATTGATGCCACTGTCATCAGCTCTTCTGCAATAATGTGCTGTAATAGATAGAATATCACTCTTAAATTGGGATGGTCCGAATTCTTACAGAGAAGTTCTAAGGATGAAATGCATGAAAGGAATAAAAAAAACTTTCTAATCTTAAACTGCTTGGGGGAAAGATGCATGCAAATGTAATAAAAATTTGCAGGTTTTTTGTTGGGAAAAAGAGGTTAACACTTCAATGTGATGGGTATCCGATCCGATTAAATGAATTCCCACTTTAAAATCTCATATTTGGCAGTAATAATCTCAATGATTTACAGAAACAGTAAGATGAATTTGGGAAGATAAATAGAAAAGGTCAAATGGTTGCTGTCTTGTGTACCAGATTACAAGCAAGGCTGTATGTCACTGCATAGCCGAAGAATGGAGAGCTGTTTCTATTAATCATTCATAATTTAGTGATTTCTAGATATGTTGGAGAACTTCCATCATACTCAGCTGGAACATGATGGCAATTATAATCCAACGCATCTGGAGGGCATCAAATGGGAGATGATCAGTTTATACTAGAAAACAAAAGTCCATCTTCAAAACCATCTATCATATAGGCAAATACCTAAATGCTGGGAGAGAAATATATAGTTCATACAAGTGCAAAATTTAAAATACAGAAGAAAAAATGAGAAGAGGGTATTACCTGACTTCTGCAAGCCATACAGTAGCTATTGCTAGAAACTTGGCAACCTTTATAGTGTTGTTCAACTTACGTCTTGTAGAAGGAAAATTGTAATTTCTTGTACAGAAAGCCAGCTAAAAGTTCTGATAATTGAGATTATGAGTGCCAGACACTATGGGTGGTACAATAGGCAGTATAACAATACATGGGTTACTGACTTAACCTCTGTATCTGAGCAGAAATGTTTACACAAAGCTACAACTCTATTATAGATTACTATGGAGGATTTGTGAAAAATAATCCTGGGTGAAAATATCCTCTTTATTATGAATGAGAACCCCTTTTCTTACTCTCCTTAATGTTAAAAACTCTTTACATGCAGTATTTAACAAAAAAAGTACTACAGCTATCTTTATTTCCTGTCCTTTCTAACCCCAACTCCCAAAGTATAATAATGAAAAAAAAAATCTTTAAAAAATAAGGTCCTGTGGTGCTTTTCCACTGTTAGGCTACTTACAAATTAATAGCACAGCATGAAGATTATTAAAATCCCGTATGTGAGACCCACACATAGCAGAAAGATATATGAACTGGCATTCCACAGAGATAATGCTATCTAATGACCAAAACAAGTAACATGCTGTCATGCTCCCCAATCAAACGTTCCCAGAACATCTGATTGGGCTCGCTGCATGAATGAAGGCAACCCATGTAGAGACTTGCGAGTTGGTAGAAGGGAGGGGGAACATTCAGGAGTGAGAAGACATCATGTTTGGACTATCTCTCATAAGCAAGGTCAACTGGCTGAGCCGTTGGAGACACCTGCAAGAGACTGGCGCGAACTGAGGGAAAGGGGGCTGCATACCAGAGCGAGGGAGGGAGAATCATGTACTCATTGGGCTGTTTAACTTAGAGAAAACGCAGGAACTTTCATTCGCAACTTTTTTGCCATTCTGTATGCTTCTTCCATTAAAAAGATTTCTACTGTATTTACGTATGAATTGGAAAGAGCAGAGCATCCAACAGCTGTTCTTAGCTACTTGATCAGTCAAAGGCCTGCTTCTTTGCTCTATCAATGCCTTAATAAGTTATCTTGCTTATTAATTATCTTGCCAGATTTGGTTATCCCCATGATAAATTTCACTTGCACCTATTTGACATGAAACAGATTGATAGTTGTTGGCTCTATACAGATAGGGTGACAATGCAGTGCATTGCTCTTTTATTTTGATTCTCTTTTCAAATCAACATGTAATTAGTGGTAGTTATTGTCAAGGTATATTAGCAAGTTTAAAGCAGAATATGCTGCTATGATTCAGAAAGGTAATTCATTGAAAAAGTGGTTTAGCATCACTTTTATCACTGAAATTAAAGAGATTAAATCCCCTGACTTGCTTTACTCACTGGAAAATTAACTTATATATGTGTGGGAGGAGAAAAGAGAAGAGGGAGGAAACACTATCTATTAGAACAATGGTTAGGGATACCAGATCTGTGCTGCAAAAATCCAAACTACCAGTACATGGCAGAAAAGTGATTTAGCTACGTCTCTTTCCTGCCACCTAGGCTTTATCAAGAGTTTTGCAGCACAGACCCGATAGTTCTAATAATCTTTTGATCCTCCTTCTTTAACTCAATGCATTTGAACTATGTTCTATTATAGATCTATATCAATAAACATAGTGGTAGAAGCCAAGAATTGCTAGGTGGATTCTGTAGAGAGGCAGTCCTTCTTGGGATATTTTTCTTTTGCCTGGTTTCAGTGATAGCAGTGACATGAATGTAAAAGTGTATGATTGAACCTTGCAATTTATTTAGAACATTAAGCTTTCCTTTTACATCACCAAGTGTTAAAATACTTGTATAGCTAGTATCCCAAGGATCCAAGTGAAAAGGGTTAAAAGTTTTATAAGCGTAAAATTCAAAAATAAAAATAAACAAAATGAGAAAGAAATCAAAAGGATGTATCACATATGTATAGCATTTCTACAGTCAGTGTGAGGATAAAAAAAAGTCTGTTTTCATAAGAACAAAAGTACAGCCTTTCTGGTTCAGTATAGAAGTCCATGTAATCCAACCACATACATTCTAAGGTGGGTAACCAGAAAACCGCATGCAGAACATAAATAATAGAGCTACCAATCTCTTTCTCTGTGGCCCAAAAAACTGAACATTGTACCATACCATCAAAGGCAGCAGTATCTCTCATGGATGATGGTATCAGTGTGTTGGGGGCCATTCTATCCTCTTGGTATTAATAGTTCCTATTTATCACATCTATCACATGCAAGAATCAACATGCACACAGGATCTGGTCAGCATACCTTGTTCTTCTTACACAGAAAAGCTTTTAGAAAAAGTTTTTTCAAGTACCCCTTTACTCTCTTAATTGAATCACAGTAGGAGATAGCTTCCTAGTATTGGGGAAAAAACAATTCTTAAAATTAGTTTAATGATATGGGGAATTAGACTACTCTTTCCTAAATTCTATCTTTCAACTAAGCTGGACTTCAAAATTTACAACCTCCCCATTCCCCTCAGTCTGGTTATGGAAGGGCAAACAGGTTGAAGAAAAGGTGCCACAGATAATAGGACTATTAATGGCTCATTAGCCATGCGTAAAGACAGCAGTACTTCTACACCATCAGAAAAGACAACAGGAATCCTGCTAATTATTGTAATAAATGACATGTTGACCTACATGGAATCTGCTTCATCCAACAGAACCAGTCTTAGTATTCAGATTCTGTTCAGACACTAGCCCAAACAAGGTGCCTATACTTATCTAGGCAACAGGCATCCAAACATCCCTACCCAGTTATTTCCTGTTTTTGAACAACAGGATCTGAGTGATTCTGTCGATTGAGCAACAGGTTTGAGTGGTTCTATTAATATACCCTTGGATACCAACAGAACATATGTACTATAGAATAGGGAGGTATAGAGAATAGGGAAGTATGGAAATTAAACTGTTTTCTCAATAATTTATTTGGCGCTTAATGAGCATCATCAACATCTGTTACAACTGCAGCCCCACTACTCATTTCCTTCATTGTATTTCTTTTTTCTCCACTGTTGCACTGTATAGCAATTCAAAACTGGGAAAGAATTGTTCCTGACCTACTCACTTCTTCATGTCATGAAAGCTGCCAGCAAGGCTGCCAGCAACAGCTGTCTCTCTGGGATTGCACCTTTCTGTACATGACTTCACTGAAAACCAATGTATTTGAAGGGAGGCAATGCTCAAAATCTCATACCATCCCTCCATGATGCACTGAGAAGTGATGAACTTGTAGCTGTGAACCAACATATAGAATGGCACAGTCAGAGAATAAAGGGCTACAAGATACATGTATTGAAAAAAAACATTTCTACTTTATGAAGCAGTGAGCATAACAATAAATAGAGATTTCTACCAGAAAAAGTAGTCACTGCTACCAGTAAAATACTTAGGAAGAGCTCCTATGGTACCAATGCAGGCTTCCTAAAAAACATGCTGTGTTGGGTATACATATAACAATGGACAGTACAGTGGATGATTGAAAAGAGAGAGAGGGGGAGAGAGGAGGACAAAATAGAAAAGAAAATAGGGAATATAATGGGGAGAAAAGACTGTGGAATAGCATCAGCTCCATCTATTTTTGATCCCAGTCCTGCCCAGTGCTGCCAGGTTTTCCTATAAGCAAATGGAGCCTTCAGGCTAATGCTTGTTTACATAATTCCATAAGTAAAAATTATTCCGCTCTTGCAAATATTGCCTTTAGAGTCTGCAGCAAAATATTTGGTCCTGGACACAAAAAGACATATCTTGTAATCCAAAAGATCTTTGCTCTATCTCTTAATAAATCTTTCTTTCATCTGTTTACTTGTGCTATGAAAACAACAGCGGCAAAATTGATCCAGTGCTATTAATTGCTTATGAAAATAGAGTCATAAAGGTCACAGCTCAACATTTTTCAACCGTGGTATGTCACCCTGTTCATTATGACTAGTTAGCGGTAATCTCTTAAAATACTATGTGTATGCTTATTAATATGCATAGTATGGGTATCTGTTGATTAGGAAATGTCTTTTGACAGCTAGTATATCAATGTGTTAATGAACAACTCTGCAGTTTTGCACCTTTTAATATCACTGAGTAACTATGCCGCTTGACCTACAAAATGTAGATCAAATATTACATTTGCATTTTACACATTTTTTGTTTTTAGGCTGTTGATATTTGATATGCAGAATCAAACTACTGCATATATAAATAAAGATGATGCTAAGACGGATGTTAAAACGTTTGAGTGCACCAAGTACAGAAAATAAGAGAATTCTTGGATGTAGTAGTATAAGGAGTTGTGACTATACAATAGGGTACTATACCCATAAAAAATTATTTGAAAGAGGTCTTTTAGACTTCACATATGCCTGTTTTTTTTTCAGGCTTTTAAACATGCCTCTCCCCACTTTCAAAACATTCATAGCCATACTATGAAATGCATCCCTGCATTTATTACTTATTTTAGATTCTTTAGAAAATTCCTTGGACGTGGATATGGCATTTGTCATCTCCAGTTGCATTTATTATGGAATTCCTGAGAGTGCATTTGACTGTTCCACTATAACACAATACAATACAGGCGGTCCTCAGTTAACAATGGCAATAGGCACTGGAGTTCTATCGCTAAGCGACACAGTCATAAAGTGTGATGTCACACGACCACATTGCTTAGCAACAACAGTTCTGGCACTTCCTGGTCACTGTTGAGGTCGCAAATGGTGACAACATGACTGGAGGATGCTGCAGTGTCTCATAATTGTGAGCTGGGTGCCGAGCACCCAGATTGCAATCATGTGACCGTGCGGATGCTGCAGCAGCTGGAACTTTGAGGACTATTCATAAGTACCACTTGTTCAGCGCCATCACAAATTTGAACAGTTGCTGAACAAGTGGTTGTTAAATGAGGACCACCTGTATGAGCATGGAGTGTTTCAATAAGTTAATGTGCTAGTATCTGACTATTTTCTTTCCCCAATTACATTCAACAAAGCCAGCATTCTGGCCACTAAACCTCTCTGTTCTTCTATCTCCATTGTAACAGGGAAACTCTTTTTCTATTTCATGGGTGAAAATAAGCAATTCTTATCAACTATAATATCTACATAACAACAAATTTAATCAACTCAACATGAATGGAAGAAGTAAATTATTTAGAATGCAGGCTCTAAATAGGCAAACACTCTGTAATACAATAGGCCCAGTCCATACTGTAACATCCTTGTTTAATAAATTGGCATATGAACAAAACATGACCCACATGCAGTTCCTTTGTGTTCACTTTGCTGTCTTCTTCAAATAAGAAAGCAAATGTGGCAGGAAACCACCTGTAACCATAGCTTTCCATAGTGCATGAATTGGGAAATGATGGCTATTGGCTTCCAAACAAGCCAGGATATGATGCAGTGCTAATTATTATTAATGCCACTTCTTTTTCTTGAACTGCATAAATGAGAATCTTTGGGTTTATGCATATATTTGCATGTATGAACATTTTAACAAGTGCAGATCTATCAATTTAAATGTTTAATATATAATGGCTTATTGTCCACTTATACTTAGAACCCCTACAAAGTTGAATAAAACTCATATATGCTTTAAGAAACTTTTAATATATTTTTTGAAAAGCTTGAATAGAAATGGGAAAGATTAAATCACTTCTACCAATACTAAGATTAATTCATTTAGATTTATACATCAGTGGACTAATCATTGTTATCATTTATTATTGATTAAACTCCACTAGGCACTACAGATAAATAAAGTCCCTGCCTGTTCTTCCATTTACAGTCTGAAGCAATTAGCTACATTAATGGTACTATCTCATCTAAAAGTAACAATAAAACACAGGGAATTTGATTATGTAATGAGGGAGCAAAGGACTTCAGTTTTCCCGATTGCTTAGCACCAGCACCATTGAAGAATCTAAGTGTTTTCCAAAACACATCAGGCTATAATAAATGTAGGCATTTCTGAAACTAGTGACTCCCTTGGTCACTTGCCTCTTGACAGAAAGCACTGAACATTCTTGGGACTGTAAGACTATGTGAAAAAGCACTTCCATACTGTAAACAGTATCCGAAGTTTCTGTGGATTGCCCCACACAGGGATTGCACACACTTGTTTTGCACACACCTGTATTTCATTACAGGTAAGCAAGTAGGAACTGTGCCTGATATAATCAGCCTGGATTATATCAGGCAATACCACCATATGTACTTTCCATGGTTTTTCTCCACAATAAAACAATTTTCACATTTGAAGAGCTGCTTAAACATAAACAGAGGTTAAAGCACAGATGTTGCTGTGCACCTTTCTTGGAACATTATATCAAGGATGGGGAATCGGCCAGTCTAGCCGTCTAATCCTCCTGTGATCATTCCTTATCTAGCCTCATACTTCTCAGAGAAGCCTTGTTCTTGTCCTAAGGTCTCCTATCCCAAGGTCTCACTCCATTTTTAATGTCATTCCCATGTTCACTGTTTCTTAGGTCCTGCTAGTTTTTAAAATAGCTACTACTGTCATATTGAAGCACTCCTCAACCTCACTGCCATAGGAAATTGTCATGTGTGCAGAAGAACCGTTTGGAAGAGGTCTCCCCAAACTGCTACCTCATTGTAATCAGGTATAACCTCATTTTTTCCCCAACTGATATGTGTGCGAAAGAGAGGCAGAGAGGGAGAAAATAAAGAGAGTAAGGATAGAAAAAACTGCAGTGGGGTGTTCCTATTTAACTTTGCACTGTGGTCATATCTGCTGCAATAGGCTAGTTTGCAACCAGATCAAAGGCCCAATGTTGTTTAGTTTGTAAACAAAGCCACTACTGGAAAAGATACCTTCAGAATTGTGCAGGTCTGAGCAGAGTTCAGAGCTAGGCAGAATCAAGCTATATACTACACAGAAAGGGAAGTCTTTTTCTGTGTACACAGTGCAGAGATTATCCTCAGGGATTTATATCATAGTTGGTTCTGCAAGAGAGTACATTTTCCCCTCCCTCCCTGTTTCTCTAAAGCAGTGAGGAAAGTCAAGGTGAAAACTGACCTTCATACATGGATTCTTGTGGAAATGGTTCTGCCTTCAATTGCTTCAGTAAGCTTTCTAACAGCGTCAGCACTATTGAAAAGTGTTTCTTTTATACAAGATGCCCTGTGACCTAAGAGAATCCCTACTGTTGTCCAATCTAAAAGCAAAAGACAAAATGAAAATGTCAGTTTCTTAGCAAGGGCAGAGCTGGTGTACCATGCAAAAGATAAAGCTTTCCTTCAACCAAGGGCATTAATCCGGATATCAGTAGTGGGGTGGGGTGGGGTGAGGTGAGAAGAGCAAGGAGATTGCGTAGGATAAGACTAAAAGAATGGTTTGTCTATATAAATATTCAAGTTAAACTGGAAAAAGCATTTTTCCTGCTTTACCTGCTTTATCAATTGTTATACTGTATTAATACAGTGGGATATAACTCAGATTCTGTATGCAGAAGAACACCAGTTCCAGGTTCAGAACCTCTCAGTATAAGAAGAAAAGACTGCTGCCTGAAATGCTGAACGGAGACAGCTAGTTGCTACAGACAGCAGCGAGATAGGTAGACCGATTGTCTGATCTAGGATAATACAGCATCCAGGTTTCCATGCAGTGTTAATATTGTGTAAGATGTCCTACCAAAATATTTCAAGGAAGAAATATTTGTGCATTAATAAATAAATGTTTCAACACAGTACAGATTCATTTTTTAAAAGATGAGAAGTTTTGCCTGTACACTGACATAACACCCATTCAACTATTTATAATTATAGTTACTCAAGAAATGGCACCATTGAACATGGGTTCTAAAACAAGTGGCGGTGCTTTATTTACTTTCCTGTCTGCCTAACTTGATTATCATAGACAGCAAAACTGATCAGGCGTCCTCTGTCAGCTTGATTTATTCCACCTTCCAGTGAAGCACTTCTCAAAGTGGGGCAGATTCAGCTGCCATGGGAACCCCAATAAATGTGTTTCCAGATGTATATATTGCATTTTTTAGGAATACACAGAACACAACTTTGGTGACAAATCTTACATAAATAATTTGTAAATCAGAATTCCAGTAATTAAGATGAACCTATGAAAGCTTTGGGTCTTCTGAAAGGAATGAATACATAGCATGTTGTACAAACTGTTTTTCCTTAGAGGATCAAGACCTTTTATTACTTGTGTTTAAATCTGTGTAACTATAGCTGTACTATAAGATTACAAAATAGGATATAACCAGTTAATATTATAACTGTTATAATTACAATTATTGCAAGGGTTCAGCTTAATGCTATAAATTTTATTTAGCTATTAGTAATACAAAAGCCATAGTGAATATATAACATTTGCAGGCCTTTTGCCCTGTTCATTGGAACAAATATGTGCATCTTCTCCATGTTAGGTTTGCACATTCACCAACATAGTCACAGTTATAAAGCACATATTTGTTTGACATTCAGAAGCAGGCTTATTAATATGTCCACTCTTAGGTATAAGCATGGGGGAAATGTGCTTTTGTAATCTCCACATGATGAATGGTAAAACATTTTTAAAAACTCTTTGAGAGTGTTAAAAAATGAAGCTGTAGGATATATTTTTTTTAATTTAATTTTTAAAAATATTCCACCACTAACACACCTTGGCACACCAGGCTAAGTCCAATTGATCCTTAGGTTAGATGTTTGTTGGGATGTGAAAGTAACATGTCTAAATCTTGGGAGATCATGGAATGTTCATTAAAAAGTCAGAAATGAACCTTAAAGGCAATATGACCTTCCCCAACACACTAAACAGCCCACACATACACCCACGGACTACAGTAAACTTATTGGAAGACAGATCTGAAAACAGTCCAGGATGGACAAGAAAGTTTGAGGATAAGAAACTAGAGAAGCACGGTGCGGCAATGTAGGGCATGGGACTGGGTTATGTCAGGGACATCTACCTATTCCATCAGGACCGGCAGGAGGGGCATGCTCCAGGTCCCATCAACTAAGGAGTGTTACTGGTGGGGCCTAGGAAGAAAGCCTTCTCTGCCATGGCACCTGCCCGGTGGAACATCATCCCCCCTGGAGATTAGATTGGCCCCAACCCTGCTGGCCTTTCAAAAGACCCTGAAAACATGGTTTTGCCAATGGTCATGGGGACCAGGGCATGTGGCAGAGCTGGTCCAGTGGTTGTACTGATCGTTATTGTTAGGTATGATTACCTTGGCTAGGAAGTATATGAATTTTTATGATTTTTATATGCTTTTATATTGTTTTCTTGTTTTTCAAATTGTTGTATTGTTCTTTCTGGTTGTTTTTATATTGTTTTTAATTGTTTGTAAGCCACCCAGAGTCGTATATAGGAGATGGGCAGCTATATAAATTTGAATGACAAATAAATAAATAAACAAACAAACATCCAAATTGCAAAGGACAGTTGAGAGTGGAAAACAGAAACAAAGAGAAAACTGAGTTAGTGAGTATATACAATGGGAAAGGGAAAGGAAAAAGAACCAGGAAGTACAGACACACTACCAAAAGTGTGAGTGGAAGCAAAATGATTAGGAGTAACACTGCTGCTAGAGACTGAAAAAAACAAAAGAAGCTGGATTGGAAAGCAAGAAAATGGATTGGGTTGCAATTACTGCACTATACAAGTAAATGGAAAGGTAACTTCACAGACAGTGTTACAGGTAGTCCTTGTTTAGCAACTGCCTTGTTTAGTGACCGTTTGCAGTTATGACCATGATGAAAAAGTAACTTTATGACCAATTCTTTATTTACAACCCTCACAGGTCTGTAAAGCAAAGGAAAGCTGAAGTTAGATCATAAGCACAGTCATGGTTTCACTTAGTGACTGCTTCACTTAACAACCAAACTGCTGATCCCAATTGTGGTCACTACAGGTAGTCTTCACTTAATGACCATTCATTCAGCAACCATTCGAAATTACGATGGTGCTGAAAAAATGGCCTTATGACCTGTGCCCAAAATTACGACTGTTGCAGTACCCTCGCAGACACGTGATCAAAATTCGGGCACTTGATAGGCCACCCACATTTACAACTGTGGGGGTGCTTCAACTTCCCCCACCCACCTATCTCCCCACCATTTCTGCCCTTTTGGAAGCCCTGCAACCTGCCTTGGGGGCAGGAAGCCCACCCACACGGCACAAGGCATCCTGTCCCGTCCCACCTGCATGGGTGCAAGGCCCCCAATAGCAATCTCCACCCTCCCCAATAGCAATCTCCACCCTCCTGCATTCCTTCACCCAGCTCCTCTCCCAGCTCCCCACACCTACCTTTTGCCTTTTTAACTCAGCCCCTGCAGGAGAAGCAGAAGCAGAAGCAGAAGCAGCTGCCTGCCTTTTTGAGTCCTTTTCAGACCCAGCTTCTCCGGCGATTGTTTCTTCCACGTGGCTCCCTTCAAAACATTATTTTCTCACCTTACTCTATCTTCTCAGTTTACGCTATCTTCTCAGCGGCACTGAGAGGGTGGGACAGGATGGGAGTTGAAGGCAGTGTTCAGGGCTGGGAGGAACCAAGTCCGGAATGGCTTGGATTGGGGTGGGTGCTCAGGCTAATAGTGGATAAAATTCACTTAACAATGGCAAGGAGAATTGCTAGGATTGCCATCGCTAAGCAATGCCATCTCACTTTACAACCACATGGCTTAGCGATGGAAATTCCAGGCTCAATTACCATCGTTAAGTGAAGACCACCTGTAAACAAGGACTACCTGTACTTTGTGCCTTAAGCAGCATGAGTGAGAACACAGATGAGGGTGAAATTAATCCACACCTGTTATATGTTAAAACCATAATAAACCAATTAATTTGAAATGACTGAGCACCATTAAGGCTATCTGATATGGACTGAAAAAACAGACAATCACTAGCTGGGCAGCAAAGAGTTATAGTTTTCTGTGTCACTTTGCTTCTACCTAGTGGTTGTGTGGATTTTTGCAGCTAAGATACAGCAGTTCTATCCAAACTGATTTCCAAATATACTCTATACAGTTTACGGTAGAGTAATGCCAAACTGACATCTCATATTAGAAGATCACTACCATCATAGCATGTTTGGATTAGAGAGACAAACAAATCAGAATTTCTGATGTGGAGTATTTCCTTGCAAAATTTTACCCATTTGTTTTCAAGATGATAGAGCACTGTGGTATCAGTGAACAGTTAAGGGTCACTGAGAATAGGTTATTTAAAGGGAGATTGTGTATGACAAATTTGCTGAACTTCTTGAGTGCACCTCCACACTGGTGGAAGAGGAGACATAATTTATCTTGAGTTCTCGAAAAAAATGTTACACTGTTTCACCCCCCAATTGATTTACAATGAAAGAAAGCATGACATTGAGGAAAAGGCTAAGCAGAACGCACTGTAAATCATCTCACAAAATGAAGCAACTGAAGCTGCTTGAAAAAACAAAGTACTTCAAGGTCTGAGCACAAATATATATTGCATCTCAAAGATTCATCCACTGATGTTTGATTTCAAATAATGCTTTTTAAAGGAGAAAACATTAAATTACTGCATTTGTATATTTGAAATATACAAACCATTGGGGATAATAATGATCCATTTAGGCTTCCACAGGAAGACTAATGAGGGATACTGATGAAACACTTATCGTGAGGCAAGAATGAAAGGTGCAAAGCTTGCATCATGACATCACAACACATGTTTTGTCACTTCTGTATCATTATAGTTAGGAATGAACACCTATGCTATTTTCTAATAAAGAAAATAACCTTTTCTATAAAGTTAAAAGGTCTGTGCTTGCTGTTTTTTAATGGTAATATTTTACCATTTCCAGGAAACTATGTACAGTAGTTGTTTAAGCAGACAACAGAGTGTTAGTCAGTCAGACAGTGTTATGGATGGCAAATAACTATATCAGGATAAATGTGGTATTTGTGCACATGGTACAATGTGATGAAAATATAGCCTCATTAGCATCTTGAATTCTCTTGAAAGTATAGCCTAAAAATATATTCATAGAGAGATGAATTCAACATGCATCATGAATTCTCATTCAACATTCACATGATCAGCCACAAAACCAACAGAACTCTATAATGTTAAAGACAAGTTAGGTAAAAGTGCTGCACTTTTGAAATTAAGAGCTTAACTACATACCTCTATTTTGCTAAGGTGGCTTAGTAATATAGCAAATTATATTTTATCTGTGAAGTCCTTTGCTGCTGCAATAATCCTTATCATGTTTATTAGTATGATATATCAAGAGCTTTTTGTATTTACAATGGTGCTATAGAAATAGAATATAGTAGGATTACATCCATTTTACAGAGAAAAAAATGAGATAGCATGAAATAACCTGTTTCAGGGAAATGCAAAGTAGTCTATGGTTAAATTGAGAGATAACTATTTGCAGAGTACCAGATAAATTAATTGTGGTCAAAGCAAGAGTAGACTGAACAAAATACTATTGGTTGGAGCTAGACTTGCTCTTCCACGCAAAAGAATGAGATGTAGCAAAGGATTCTTCTAAAGTAATTTTTTTGCTGATTTTTACTTTTCCTTACAACCCCTGGTGGCTACTTCCCATGCTGTTTCAGAGGACCTCTGATGCTCCAGAGCAGCTTTCCAGGAGCCACTGAGATGTTGCATTAAAAAAAAAAAAATTGATTGGTAAAAATTTCCTGTTCCTGTTCATATGCAAATCATGTAAATCACAAGCCTGGATTCAGGCTTCAGTTTAAAAACAGGTAAAGCATAATCACTGGTTTCATTTGGAATACCCCAAAACTGCTAGTTTAAATAAAAATCCATAGTATCTCTAAAAGATCCTTGAGTTTCAAGAAATATCCAGGACAATAAACCACAATCCATGTTTATTTATGTAATAATAATAATAATAATAATAATATCCTTCAGAAATTTGGCTTTCCAATATGGCATCAACTAAAGCTTGCAAAATGATATTTTTACTATATTTTTATTTTAAAATTTTAATAAATACATATGTGCAGGAGATGATTGTTAGGTGCACTTCAAGTCCCTTCAGTCAGACAATGCCATCTATTGGGACCTTCTCTAACATGGTGCCTGCCTTCTGGCATGATATCTCTCCAGAGATCTGTTTGGCTCACATCCTAATGATGTTCTGAAAGTCTTTAAAAACTTGGCTGTTCTCCTAGGCCTTGGGATATGGTGCAGAGGTTTATTTGTTGTGTTTTATGTTATATGAAGTGAGTTTTATATTATGTGAGGTGTGGTTTGTCTGGACACACAGAATTTTCTTTTTATTATTTTCTATTTTTTAAATGTAAGCTGCCCAGAGATGTCTTCGAGGTCAAGTGGCCTCTTATAAATAATATTGCAGGATTAGGGACTACCCAACTACTTCCTGGATACCTTGTATATAGGCACACACTTAATGTTAGCTGAAATAGTCTAGTCAATAAAGCACTATGATTTACATCCTATTAGAGATTTTCCTCAAATTAACACAAATAGCTACAGGTGCCTTTTATGTGCTTTAGTGACCTAATCTTAAAATTAAAATTTGCACCATAATATAGAACTTATAATAATAAATCTTTCCATTAATGCATTTCAACCTGCAGCCTTCCCTCTAAAATCCAATATGTAAAATGTGCTTCTTACATAGCATTCATTTCCAAATTACATATGTCATTGTGCCAAACTGGGATACAGTAAAGCATGGCACTTTGTTACACATAACTCATGTCTTAATAAATGAGTTTTGTATAGCAATATAGAAGATTGTAAGCAAAGCACAGGGACAATAACAATACTTAAGCTAAATCACAAAAGAACGATGAACAATAGAGTGCTCTTTGCAGTCAGAAGACTCAGGAATAATAATGAATTATACATCAAGCCATCTGTACAATGCTTTACACATTTAAAAAAATGTATCATGTATCTTTCTTCAGCAAAGGATCGTTACCTTGTTGTGGTGCTGAAGCTTGAGCACCTCAGTGATGCCATGAGCTAAACCGTGAAGGGCCACCCAAGATGGGAAGGTCATGACAGAGAGGTCAGACTAAATGCGATCCCTGGGGAAGGTAATGGCAACCCACCCCAGTATTCTTGCCGTGAAAACTAAATGGATCAGTAAGTACAACCAGAGATATGTCGGTATACCATCGGAAGATGAGACCCCCAGGTCAGAAGATGGTCAAAATGCTACTGGGGAGGAACAGAGGATGAGTTCAACTAGCCCCAGACGTGATGACGCAGCTAGCTCAAAGCCGAAAGGACGGCTAGCGGCCGACGGTGCTGGTGGTGAACGGCGAATCCGATGTTCTAAGGATCAACACACCATTGGAACCTGGAATGTAAGATCTATGAGCCAGGGCAAATTGGATGTGGTTATTGGTGAGATGTCAAGATTAAAGATAGACATTTTGGGCGTCAGTGAACTGAAATGGACTGGAATGGGCCACTTCACATCAAATGACCACCAGATCTACTACTGTGGACAAGAGGACCACAGAAGAAATGGAGTAGCCTTCATAATTAATAGTAAAGTGGCGAAAGCAGTGCTTGGATACAATCCAAAAAACGACAGAATGATCTCAATTCAAATTCAGGGCAAGCCATCTAACATCACAGTGATCCAAATATACGCCCCAACCACAAATGCTGAAGAAGCTGAAGTAGACCAGTTCTATGAGGATCTGCAGCACCTACTGGATGACACGCCTAAAAGAGATGTTATTTTCAACACAGGAGACTGGAATGCTAAGGTGGGCAGTCAGATGACACCTGGAATTACAGGTAAGCATGGGCTGGGAGAACAAAACGAAGCAGGACATAGGCTGATAGAATTTTGCCAAGACAACTCACTCTGCATAACAAACACTCTCTTCCAACAACCTAAGAGACGGCTTTATACATGGATTTCCCCAGATGGACAACACCGAAATCAGATTGACTACATCCTTTGCAGCCAAAGGTGGCGGACATCTATACAGTCGGTAAAAACAAGACCTGGAGCTGACTGTAGTTCAGATCACGAACTTCTTCTTGCACAATTTAGGATCAGACTAAAGAGATTAGGGAAAACCCACAGATCAGCTAGATATGAGCTCACTAATATTCCTAAGGAATATGCAGTAGAGGTGAAGAATAGATTTAAGGGACTGGACTTAGTAGACAGGGTCCCGGAAGAACTATGGACAGAAGTTCGCAACATTGTTCAGGAGGTGGCAACAAAATACGTCCCAAAGAAAGAGAAAACCAAGAAGGCAAAATGGCTGTCTGCTGAGACACTAGAAGTAGCCCAAGAAAGAAGGAAAGCAAAAGGCAACAGTGATAGGGGGAGATATGCCCAATTAAATGCAAAATTCCAGAGGTTAGCCAGAAGAGATAAGGAATTATTTTTAAACAAGCAATGCGTGGAAGTGGAAGAAGACAATAGAATAGGAAGGACAAGAGACCTCTTCCAGAAAATTAGAACCATCGGAGGTAAATTCCAGGCCAAAATGGGTATGATCAAAAACAAAGATGGCAAGGACCTAACAGAAGAAGAAGAGATCAAGAAAAGGTGGCAAGAATATACAGAAGACCTGTATAGGAAGGATAACAATATCGGGGATAGCTTTGACGGTGTGGTCAGTGAGCTAGAGCCAGACATCCTGAAGAGTGAGGTTGAGTGGGCCTTAAGAAGCGTTGCTAATAACAAGGCAGCAGGAGACGATGGCATCCCAGCTGAACTGTTCAAAATCTTGCAAGATGATGCTGTCAAGGTAATGCATGCTATATGCCAGCAAATTTGGAAAACACAAGAATGGCCATCAGATTGGAAAAAATCAACTTATATCCCTATACCAAAAAAGGGGAACGCTAAAGAATGTTCAAACTATCGAACAGTGGCACACATTTCATATGCCAGTAAGGTAATGCTCAAGATCCTGCAAGGTAGACTTCAGCAATTCATGGAGCGAGAATTGCCAGATGTACAAGCTGGGTTTAGAAAAGGCAGAGGAACTAGGGACCAACTTGCCAATATCTGCTGGATAATGGAAAAAGCCAGGGAGTTTCAGAAAAACATCTATTTCTGTTTTATTGACTATTCTAAAGCCTTTGACTGTGTGGACCATAACAAATTGTGGCAAGTTCTTAGTGGTATGGGGATACCAAGTCATCTTGTCTGCCTCCTGAAGAATCTGTATAACGACCAAGTAGCAACAGTAAGAACAGACCACGGAACAACGGACTGGTTTAAGATTGGGAAAGGAGTACGGCAGGGCTGTATACTCTCACCCTACCTATTCAACTTGTACGCAGAACACATCATGCGACATGCTGGGCTTGAGGAATCCAAGGCTGGAGTTAAAATCGCTGGAAGAAACATTAACAATCTCAGATATGCAGATGATACCACTTTGATGGCTGAAAGCGAAGAGGAACTGAAGAGCCTTATGATGAAGGTGAAAGAAGAAAGTGCAAAAGCTGGCTTGCAGCTAAACCTCATAAAAACCAAGATTATGGCAACCAGCTTGATTGATAACTGGCAAATAGAGGGAGAAAATGTAGAAGCAGTGAAAGGCTTTGTATTTCTAGGTGCGAAGATTACTGCAGATGCTGACTGCAGTCAGGAAATCAGAAGACGCTTAATCCTTGGGAGAAGAGCCATGACAAATCTCGATAAAATAGTTAAGAGCAGAGACATCACACTGACAACAAAGGCCCACATAGTTAAAGCAAAGGTGTTCCCCGTAGTAACATATGGCTGCGAGAGCTGGACCATAAGGAAGGCTGAGCGAAGGAAGATCGATGCTTTTGAACTGTGGTGTTGGAGGAAAATTCTGAGAGTGCCTTGGACTGCAAGAACATCAAACCAGTCCATCCTCCAGGAAATAAAGCCAGACTGCTCACTTGAGGGAATGATATTAAAGGCAAAACTGAAATACTTTGGCCACATAATGAGAAGACAGGACACCCTGGAGAAGATGCTGATGCTAGGGAGAGTGGAGGGCAAAAGGAAGAGAGGCCGACCAAGGGCAAGATGGATGGATGATATTCTAGAGGTGATGGATTCATCCCTGGGGGAGCTGGGGGTGTTGACGACCGACAGGAAGCTCTGGCATGGGCTGGTCCATGAAGTCACGAAGAGTCAGAAGCGACTAAACGAATAAACAACATCATGTATCTTTAGCAGAAGCTGAAGTCTGATTTTCAAAGTCATGATTGGGAACTCCACATAGATTAGTGTCACAGGTAATTTCATTTTGCTACAGAGAAATCAACCAAAACATTATAGGACTTTTGTATGAAAGTATGAAAAGGTGTAAAAAGAAAGCCAAAGATTTCTCCTGTCTCCTAAGTTATAAACAGTGGTTTCCCAGTACAGGATACCTGGGATTGGAGTAGCCTTTCATCAGGCTGCACTACACCACACAGATAATAGAAAGAAAAACATAACTACAAAACTACTTTGTCTATTCTAAATGTCTAAAGCAGTCACAAAGTACAGATGAGGGAGAAATTCACTTGGCATGCATTTTTGGGCAAACATATCTAATTTAACTTTTTAAAATATTATGGAAATTGAGGCTTGTTATACTACAAATATTCACAATTTTGCTATTCAATATACATTTGTGTATATAGAAAAATGCATATAAACTTATACTGATGCACATACTACTGAAAATAGTTAAAGCAAGCAAACAAAAACCCTTCTGTAAATGTGGGTTAAGCAACATTTTGTGCACTGAAGAAATGTGCACAAAAGACATAATTTTCATACACAATGCATTTAAGATTGAAAAAGTATGGTTAACAGAGAGAGACCACAATGAACAGATTATCATCTAAGGCTCTTTTGAAATAATTTTCGTCTTCACCTAATGCAAACCAGGTTACATGGTAAAGCCCTGACATATGCAAGATCAAAAGTTACCTCTCATTAATGAATGTGAGACATGCTGCATGGATAAGCAGAGTTGTGCACCTCTGAAGAACTACTATATTTTTATATGTTTCTGCATTGTAAATTTTGTGTTCTGGGAGTAACCTCTGGATGAGGTTGCTATGTAACTGAGTAGGCCAGAAACCCAGTTTTGCTTCTATGCATTGGGCCAAAGACAGATGTGGTTGCCTTGGTTACAGTTGCTATGGAAGAGAGGTTTGATGTTGACTGAAATGTGGGAGTGTCAACAAATCTGGAGTGGTAGTTAGAAGGTCCATTTGGCTCGTAATTGGTTAAAACTTCTGGCCAGGGTTTAAAAAAAAAAAGGTCAGTTGGAAAATAATAGGCAATCAGTAAATTACAATGATTATAGTAAATGGAAGTTGAGAATTGCTGATTTGGTTGAAAGAAGCAAAGCTCATTGTTGAGGGAAGAGGAAGATTTCCAGCTTGAACCATGCTGGAAAACAAAACAATGCTACACACCAGATTTGGTGGCTGAGGTGGTAGAAGTTGTACTTTGAGATGATGGTGAATCACTAATGATGCAAGAGGGCCCAGCAGGAGATGGTTTCAGGAAAAGTTCTGATCAGAAGCAACTTAAGAGACAAAAGAATGAAAAAGAAAAAGTGAATCACCTTGGAAATGGGAGGGATCAAAATGGCTTGGAAGCAGGGAAGCCTGTTGTGTCCTATGAATTGTGTGCATTTGCACTGGTGGAAATTTTAGAAAGAGCTGGTTGAAGATTTTCAATGAAAGTTTACTAGCTTGAAAAAAATGTCTTAAGTAATGAGAAAAGCAATCAGTAATATAAAATCTAACTACAGTCAAGTTAGTCTAATTTACTACTTAAAAAGGTTTAACTCCTCATGTAAACAATTAACTTCTTAAACACTGTAATTTTGTTAATTTATAAAGTCTGTTCTGTCTCTAGTAGCAAAGGCAGATTTATGCTTTTGCCATATTACAACATTACCAAGATCGTATAAAACTCAGTGATTTATTTTATGTTTGAAGAATTTGTGTGTATGTGTGTGTGTGTCTGTCTATCTGTCTCAGAGGGGTCGTTATGGTCTCATTGAGACCTTTATCAAAACTGGGTATGGCCAAATTCTATGTATCCAATCCCATGCCCGTAGTAAGAGTAAAATGTTAGGGGGCCACCCCTGAAAAGTGGGCATTTGTTAGACAAATTACAGCTTGGGGTTTGCATCTAAAGATTGTCTAGAAGCCTGCAGAAGCTGCAATTCTCTAAATTAACAAAGTTAAAGATAAGTACAAAAGGTTAGCTGTTTTCTTTAAGCAACTGCAGTAGGAGTTATTATAATTTATCACAAAAGTTTTCTTGTATTTGATGCTTCAAAACGTAGTACAAGTTTATCTAAGTTTAAAGCTCTAGTAATGCCTTAAAAGAATAACATCAGCTTTACATCCACATTAACATAGATAATCTCTGGATTGGAAACAGATGATAAGAAAAGTATCTTTCAACTGGAAAGAAAGCTAACAATCTAAGGAAAACAATTACCTTTAAATGAAACGCAGTATGTAAAACTATAAAAATTAAATCTTTTTGTTTTGTTTTCAGAGGCTTCTCCTAATATAAGGCCCTATGCTATAGCTTACAGATAGTCCTTGCTTAACAACTGCCCTGTTTAGCAACCTTTTGAAGTTACAACAGCACTGAAAGTAACTTTATGGCTGGTCCTTGCACTTATGACCATCGCAGTATCACAGCAGTCCTGTGATCAAAATTTGGGCAATTCACAACTGTCAGGTGTTTATGACTGTTGAAGCATTCCATGGTCACCTGATCGCTATTTGCATGCTTCATAGCTAGCTTCTGACAAGCAGAGTCAAGCTGACACTAAAATCACAAGTTCCGGTCATGTGATGTCTCGCTTAACAATTGCAGATGATTCCCTTAACAACCGCAGCAGAAGTGAGGTCGTAAATCCATCATGGTCATGTGATGTCTTGCTTAACAATCATGTCACTTAGCGACAGAGTTGGTCCCAATTGTGGTTGTTAAGTGAGGACTACCTATACCTTTTTTTTCTTTTTCTTTTTGCTGTTCAGTTGCGTCTGATCCTTAGCAACTACCTGGGCTAGTCCCTGCAGTTTTCTTGGCAAGATTTCAGAAGTGGTTTGCCATTGCCTTCTTCCAAGGGCTAAGAGACAGTGACTGGCCCAAAGTCACCCAGCCAGCTTTCATGTATAAGGCAGGAATAGAACTCACAGTCTCCTGGTTTCTAGCCCGTTGCCTTAACCACTAGACCAAACTGGCCTTGTACTTACTTGTGCATAAATCTGGCATTGCAGCAAACAAATGAACAACCTCCAACCCTAACAATACGAGAAAGAACTGGTAGCCAAGCATTATAGCCAAGCCTTTTGGAAAAGATGGTGGGGCCTTCAGATCTAAAAGCTCCTAAAGGGAAAGGTGACTCAGTCTTGTTTGTATTTATTTTAAAATTGCTCAGAGCTCTGGGAGGTAGCAGTACTTCATTTTGCCAGTGCAGTTATTTAAAAAGTATTTGTCTTTAGAAACACAGGAGACTGAGAAGAATTTAGGGGACAGGTTCCCTCTCTTCCTTCATCGCTGTGGGCCTGCCCAGTCTCAAATTTCTAAAAGGAGGATTTCAAAGACTTGTGAGGGAGCCCAGCTCTCCAAGCACAAAGCATGATGTCCCAGTGAGAAGACATAAAGATGCATACAAAGTAAACAGAGTCATAAGTTAAGTATTTGTGTAAATTTTCAGGGGGAGGAGGCTAAGGCACTTAAGTCTTTCTTCTCTTGATACACTAACCAACTTAACTCATCAACATAAATCAAACAATATCAGGTAAACACACAGAGAGCTAGCAGAGCTGTGAGGGCTATTCGGTGTATAGCATGGAGTGTCACATGTATATCAACCAAATCTTAAAAGCCTGTCAAGTTTCTCTGTGGCAAATCATATGCTAAACAAAATCAAGGCAGAGTTGTTTTGAGTTTCTTTCTCACACACTCCTTTGTCTTAGACCCGAGTGATCTTTCACAAAGTCCCACTTTAACAGCTTACTCATTTCTTCCCTATTTTCAAGGTGGGCTCTACATTCCTGCACAGTAATCCACATATAGATCGATAAATTGCATGTGTTGCATGTTGTAAACAGACCAAATTTCTAGATTCACTAAAGAAAAATGTGACTCAGGAGTTAAACCTTAATGCTAATCTTGTCCATGATATAAAGGTTGAACCAACTGAAAACAGTGACCATAATTCAGACCACATGTGATGTGTATATAAGTAGCCTATTTCTGAACATTAGGAAGTTGGTAAAAAGAAAACTGAAAGGTGAAGTCTCTCCAGAATACTTAGATTATTCAAAACTACAGTATAATAATGGATGTTCAACTAAAATACTGTATATAACTAAGAAGATGCCACAAAATTCAAAAGAGGATATTATGCATTGTCAGGCAAACTGTTATTAGCCACAAGACAGCTTTCAGAAAAGACAAGATATGTACAAATGAGAATAAAAAAGAGCATACATTTTGTCAAAAGAAATGAAAGCAGTCAGTGACTGATCTGGAAAGAGAACTTGGAGCTATAGTGGACAGCTCAATAAGAACCCTGCTGTGTAGATGTTGTAAGGTACAGAAAATTCCATGCTTGGAATCATTAGGAAGGGAACTGAAAATAAAACTGCCAAAATGGAATACTAGATAAAGTTCTGATCAACAGTCTCAAAAAGGGTATTGTAGAGCTGAAAAAAATACAAAAAGAGCATGCAAAATTATTAGGGAGCTACAGCTTTCCTCTTACAAGGAAAGAATAAAGCAATTTAGACTTCCTGACTAAAAGCAAAGGAAAGACAGGAAAAACACAACAGGGGAATATAAAATCATGCATGTTATATAAAATGTGGATAGGAAGACAGAACCTACTGTCATTCATTCAAATTAACTGTGGAAGTACTTCTTCACACATTTTGTTCTTAAAACATGGAATTGCTGCAGTCTGTGCAGTGATGGACACTAATGGTGTACTTCCTTGTTCACAGGCAACATATTTTATATAACACCTGATTGGAAGCAACAATAGAAAAAGGGTATTGGCCTCCTTTCGCATCTGTTTTATTCCTACTCAGAACACTGCAGCCATTTTGAGTAGCAGTGTTTCAACTGTTCCATTCTCTTGTTAATGATAAATTCTGGTGGAGAGATCTATTTGCTGCAGAAGACACATAATCTTGTATCCAGGCTGATGCCTTTAAAAATGACACAAGCCTTTATCTTAAAAGATTAATGTGAAGACTCAATATGAACATAACAGAAGAGGTTGATCAGGGGGCACATATGGACATCCTTAATTTCAGATAGGCAATGAATGTAGCATCTTTTCAGACTCCTCTGTGCTGGTTGTAAGCTGGTTGGTTGAGTTTTAGTTCTTGTACCTGTTGATGCAAAACATTCAGGGTACGTGTACAAAGTCTGTTCCCTTGATGGTGTGACACAATGGTGCTCTTCACAGTGCATTTACTTAGAGAACTGGTCACGTAGGCTGCTGAGTTTTTTTTCTTCTGACCTTCTGGAGCTGAAAGATGTAGGACATCCTGAGCTACAAAGTCTGTATGCATTATTGGTCTTTTTTTTTTCCTCTTTGTCCTCTTAACATTTTTGAATATATAACAAAGGAGTGTTTTCTAATTAAGTCTAGAGACAGTAATGTGTTATTTAAGTTTTGCTTTAATTTCTTTTATTTTTGCCAGAGTTAAGCAGCAGCTGGGTACAGTCCAAACATGACAAAATCTGTTTTTGCAACTTGTTAAATAGTGATCCTCCATGCTTACTGAAATCTATCATGCAAAGTATAGAAAAACTGGGAAAGGAAGAAGGGTTTAAAATAAAGAAACGCCAGTGCATTTTTAAAATACAATTTCTCTGACTTTCTACAGACATTTAGGTGGTAATTGAAAGCATGTTCATGAGATGACTCTGTTCTTCTCTTAGAGTTTGTATTGCCTCAGGGTGTATTTAAAGAAGTGAAATCTTTAAATAAAATATTACAATATTTAAATCTGAGATAACAATTGTTTCCATTATTTCCTATGAGGATTCTTTTTTATGTTTTCAAAAATGGTTTAAAAATCCTCCTCTGTGAACTTTTCTGCAGGGTGACTAGACGTTAGCAGTCACCTTGGATTACCATGCTCATACTCTTTTGGCTCAAAGAGCCAAAGAATTGAGCAAGAGCTTGTTCTGAATGAGGACTCATTCTTTTCTATGGCTAGAGCATTTGAGATGTTTTGAGTTTTACCCTAATGGAACATATAGTTCTCAAGCTGTCTAGAACTTTGTCTCATTAGAATACAGCCAACTCAGAATGTTCTGATGGAGCACTTTGAATGGAGCTCCTTTATTCCAGTTTTCCATTATCTGCACACTACTCCTGCTACCTATCAAACCATTCAAATATATATCTAAATGCTTTAAAAATCCTATAAGTTTGTATGTATGTGTTTGTAGGTATGTATGTGTGTGTGTTTGTGTGTGTACACACACACACACACACACACACACAGAAGGAATACAAAGAAATACAGTGGTGCTTAAAAGTTTGTGAGCCCTTTTGAATGTTTAGTATTTAATTATACTATTTAATAATACTATTAATAATACTATTATTTCTGCATTACTATAATTCAATAATACTATTATAGTAATGCAGAAATATTGTATATGTGTAATCATATCATGCTAATAGGTACTCTGTAATAATTTCCAAATTTAGAACCAGCTTTTATGTCAGGAGATATATAATGGGAAATAAAACATAAATGTCTACATCTATATATTAATGTGCCCCTCCTTACAACTGGGAAGTAGAAAATAAGATGAAACCACCCCAGACATTTAGTTTTGAAATGATTTATTAAATCATCAAACATTTTCTGGTAGTAATATACTAGTTAAATAAAGAGCTTAAAGCCTTATTCTTTGCTCTTTTGTTCCATTTACTACAGAGTAGGCTGCCAGCTGGACATCTCTACATGTTATTTAAAAATGTTTCCAATTCTAATTCACATGAACAGCATGTTACATGAATGTGTGAACTCATAAATCCCTCACAGTGAGAAAAGTGAGATAAAAATGAGCCCAAAATAGTACAGCCGTATATATATCAAAATAATAGAACAAGTGAAGCTTCTGAAACTACATTTCACTCCAAGACTGTCAGATCCTGCATCAGTGCAATTCTAGAAATAACAAACTGTAAGGTACTAAAGTTTCATACTTCATGAAAGATAAAATAATAATTTGAGATATGCCATAATGCAATTTACTGTCAAATGATTTCAATCCAGTGTCAAATCTTTTCTAAAGGAAAAGGCATACTTTTTAAAAGCATGCTATAACAGAGGTAAAAACAGGATAAAGTAATCTATAGAACGATATTTTTAACCATCAGCTTTCATTGCCTAAAAATATATTTTACAGGTATGCAGGGTTCAGATCAACAGAAGAAACATTACTGTTAAAGAGACAAATAATTGTGTGGCAGTACAGCCAAAAGAGATCCAAAGATTTTTAAAATTAATTATGTGAAAAGGAATCTGGCAGGTTGCTCTTCATCTCAGAAATTATGTTATCCTTAAATGGATAAGTATGCAACTAAAATGGAATCTGGTAAATTTGGGGCTTTGCTTTATTCTAAAAAAATGTAATTTCACAAACAACCTTCAAACCATGTTGTTTTGCCTACAGTGCACTGCATGGTATTTGAGAATATCCAACTGGGTGACTTTTAGCCAATCACTGTCTCTTTGCCTAGGCTGTCCCATATAGTTCTAGTTAATTTCTTAGCAGTTTTATGTAGAGGTTGAAAAACATAGGGAGATAAGACAGAACCTGCAGGACAGAAGTCAATGGCCCTAGGTGTTGAACAGAAGTCCCTAACACCAGCTTCTGGACCCTGCCAGACAGGAATGACTGGAAACGTTGTAAAACACTTCTCCTGAAAGCCTAACCCTGCCAGGAAGTCTATAAAGATACCATAACTGATGGTCTCAAAAGCTGCTAAGAGGTCCAAGAGGAAGAGCAGTGTTGCACTCTCCCCATCCAGTTTCTCGCGTAGGTCATCCACCAAGGCACCCAAAGCAATTTCAGTATCATCTTCCAGCTGAAAGCTGATTGAATTGAGTCCAAATAATCAGTATCATTCAGATGGATCTGCACCTTTGAGGGGACCACCTTCTCAGTAATCTTTCCCAAAAATCAAATATCTGAGTCTGGCCTAAAATTGTACTGATTTCCCAGGTCAAGGGAGAGAATTTTTGCTTCAGTCAAGGTCTTATAACTTCTTCTTTCAATCAAGAAGGATTATACCCCATCTGCAAAAACGCAATTATCACCACAACTCTTAACTATGTGGCCAGTCCTATCAGTCAGAAGAGACAATAGATAGATAGATAGATAGATAGATAGATAGATAGATAGATAGATAGATAGATGCTATTTGAAAGGAATTATTTACTCCCTATAGAACAAAAAGGGTGCTGCAAAAATTTGAGGGAACAAAGGACCAGTTATTGATTGACAAGTTGGTTTTGAAGAATTCGAAAAAAAGAACAATTTGTTTATGGCTTGGATAGACTATAAAAAGACATTTGATTCTATTCCACACAGCTGGATTGAGAAATGTCTCGAAATTTTTGGAAACAGCAGAAACATTTGGCAATTTATGAATATTTCAATGAAATGTTGGCAAACAAAGCTGATGGCTAATGGGGAAGAGTTAGGAGAAGTTGAAATCAAATGTGGAATTTTCCAAGGTGACTTATTATCATCTTTAACTTTTATACTATCAATGGTCTCACTGACAACAATTTAATGGAAAAATGAAGGCTGAACTGGATTCCCTGCTAAAAAGCACAAAAGAATTCAGTAAATATATTTGAATACAATTTGGCATCAACAAGTGTGCAACCATAGCCATATAGGTAGACAAAATTGTTGAAGATGATGGAATACAGCTTGACAAAGAATATTTGATAAAGGCAGTAGCACCAGAAGAAGGCTACAAATATTTGGGAGTTTTGGAAGCTTCTTATTTATTACAAAACCAGGATAAAGAAAGTACTTCTACCAAATAGATCAAACAAGTTTGAATAATTTTGAAATAGAAGTTAAATGGAGGAAACATCATTAAAGTAATCAATATCTGGGCAGTCCCTGTTATTTGATATACAGCAGGAATAGTTGACTGGACCCAGATGGAATTTGGTAACTTGGATCAGAGAACAAGAAAACTAATGAGAATGTACATCCAAAAAGTGATATTGATCAGCTGTATTTTCCAAGAGCCAAAGGGAGCAAAGGACTCCTACAAGTGAAACAAACTCTGGAGGAAGAAAAGCATGGTTTGAATAACTACATCAAGAAAAGCAAAGAACCCTTATTGAAGGAAGTCAATTAAGAAAAGCTCTTGAAAACAAAAAAGGTGGTGGCTGAGTATAAAAAAGAAGCAATCAAAAATCAATTTGTTAATTGGAAGAACAAGCCAATGCATGGTCAATATTTGAAGGATATAGAAGGAAAAACTGATAAAAACCCCACACGGAGTTGGTTAAGATCAGGAGTGTTAAAGAAAGAAACCAAAGGCTTTATTTTAGCAGCCCAAGAACAAGCTTTGCTGACTAATTGCACAAAAATTCAGCATGTAACAAACAACAGCAAATGGCACCTTTGTAATGAAAAGGATGAAACAATTGACCATTTGATCAGTGGCTGCACCAAAATTACACGAACTGTCTACAAGCAGTGTCATGACCGAGTTCCCAAAATTATTCATTGGAAACTTTGCCAGAGGTTTGGGTTTGAATGTAGCAAGAACCACTGGGACCATCAAGTTGAGGTTTTGGAAAATGAGGGGGCTAAGATGTTCTGGGACTTTAAGATCCAAACAGACAGGCATCTTGTTCATAACATGTCTGATATAACAGTCATTGAAAAAAAGAAAATCTGGTTCATTGATGTTGCTATACTGGGTGATGCTAGGACTGAGGAAAAACAATTGGAAAAAATTACAAAATACTGGGACTTGCAGATTGAAATTGAATGTTTATGAAAAAAAAATCCACTGTTTTACCACTTGTGATTGGAGCCCTTGGATCAATACCTAAAGGACTCCCTGAATATTTGGAAATTTTGAATTTATCAGACCTGAACACCCTAATTTTACAAAAAAAACCCTGCTAGGAACTGCCTATATTCTCAGATGCTACCTTAATAATTCTTAGGTCCTTGGTTAGGTCTTGAATTATTAGGCTTCTACCAGTCTTAGACTGTGAATTTAATTGTAGATTACTCATAATAATAGTAATAATAATAATAAATGTATATGCTGCCTGAATCCCAGTGACTCTAGGTAGTAGTGTAGGTAGTAGCTTCATCTTTTCACAGACCTTGTCTGCATCCATGAGATCTACAAGCTGAAGAAAATCCAAAATTACAGGACAAGTAATTGCCAAGATTACATCCCTTATAAATACCATAACGTGAGTAAAAATCAAGACAGTTGAACTGTTCTGTCTCCCTCCTACATCTTGGTGAAAGTGTTGTTGCATAGTGCATCTTTAATGTTGCTTGGCCTGTTCTGTATGGATACAGAAAAGGAAACATTCTACTGCCTCTGTTATCAGTGTAGAAGAATTTCACATGAGTATTCCTTTAAAGTCCCAAGCTCAGAAAACATATACGACCCTGGGCAGATGGCCTCTGTTAAATGCATAGTCAGCTGCAAGCAATGATATACTTGATAATGCTTCTGGTTATTTTAGGTGAACAAGGTATACAATCTTTTTTGGTTTTATGGTTTAAGTTTTTATAGTTATTGGGTTTTACTGCTGTTGTGAGCTGTCCAGAGTTGTTTAAGATGGGCGGCTATACAAATCTTATAAACAAACAAATAAATGAATAAATAAGTAGCACAATTACAATGAAAAGGTAAGACAATCTGATGTAGACTTAATCTGGATAGGGATACAAAATAGGCATTAAAGTGTTTGTAATATTTATTAAATTAGTATTATAATGAATTTTTAAAATTGGGTTATCTTGACATAATTTTAAGACAGTAGATTTAAAAAGCTCAGTATTCTCTTAGAAACTTTGTCCCATGTAAAGTTGCACCACTGCAATTTGTAATTCACCCCATGTGTAGTACCTAACAAACACTGCACTAAGTTAGAGGTAAGCGAAGTTGGGGGCCATGGATATACCACATGCCATATCAGAACTCTGGGGACATGCTGCCAGTATACCCATGAGCATGAACAAATGTTCTCCACTACAGACCTGATGCATGTGCATCCATGCAACCTCCTCTCTGATACACTAATACACATATGTATATTCTGCCATATACACACCATCTCATTCACACAGTGTCTGGTAGATCATCAGAGATCTTTGTCAGTGGCCTCCCAGCAATCACTACCCAGCAATTTTCTTCCAATACTGCCACATTCTCTTTCCATACCCCATGGAAGGCAGTATTAATAATTATGTTGAAGCAAAAAGAGGTGAATGGAAGGAGACCACCAACTGGAGGTGATTCACAGGCCTAGAGATGAAATCACTAGAAAAAACTGACTTTGTATTTGTGAAGTACATGCAAAATTAATCAATTCTTGTAAACATGCACAATTTGTGATGCGTTTTTCAATCCTATGTCTAGAGACATACCAATAAGGGAAAAGGCTGGAGTCTGATACACTATGTTCCCAGTATTGCCTAGGATGGATGGATGATGGATGGATGGATGGATGGATGGATATAAGATTTAGGGCTTGATTTGATTCAGAGAATTGTAAATATCCTTATAGTTCCATCTTTCCCTAGAAACTTAACACATTTCTAGGATTATCATTCCCTCTTAATATCCAAAGAACAAGAGCTCTGATTAGTAATATTTATTAGAAGGAAAACAAAAGCTACAACACAGGAATTTGAAAGTTCTGCTTTCAAATGAGAAACCAATAGTATAAGGCAATCTAAGGCAGAAAGATTGGTGTCTTTTCTCATACTTTGTGGTGCAAGGGGGTGAAAACTTATTTCATTTGTGAAGATTGAACAGTTTTCATGAGTTGATTATTTTGTTAACTGCAGCTAAACTTCTTATCAGTGTGAAAAAGTATTCTTATCGGGATATTGTAATGTTTGCCATATTTCCAGGAAAATATTTATTTATATTTTCCCTGACAGCTTGAAGAAGCATAGATGAAGCTCTCTCCTATTTTATCCCTGCAATAACCTTGTGGTGTAGCTTGTGTTGAGAGAAGAGAGAGAATGACTGGTTTAAGATCACAGAGTTTTGTTGTTCAGTGGGGATTTAAACCAGGGTTTCACTGGTCCAAATCCAGTACTTTAACCATTTATGGAACCAGTTTGGAAACAAAAGGTTCCATGTACGTTGTTTTCATTTTATTTTATAATCTGAAAATGCAGCGGCAAAGATATATTTATAATCAGCTAAATCCTCTTCTGATGTCAGGCCATTTTCTCCATTTATGCTGCAGAATGTATTAATCCTAGAGGAGTGATATTTCCTTTTAGCTTTGCATAGCAGTATATACAAATAAAAATGTTAACTGCCAGCACATAATTTTCAGCCTGCTTGTCTTACTCGAGATGTGTGTGTTTTCTGTTTGCAGCACAGCTGTTCATGTTTCTGAACACGAGCTGTAGCGTTGTAAATATCTTCTCCACTGAGATCTAGATATTTTAATCACTACACAGAGGGCAACATGTAGAACTTGTATTCATGCTGATACGCTTTTCTGGATATTGAACTATATTTATACCAGTGAAAATTCATGAATGTGTGTTTGCTTGAAAGTATTTTGATGTACTGACTTCCGGTGGAGGTATGGTGAACTGAAAATGGCTCTGCAAAAGCGGAGCCGACAACTGCAGCAAAGATAAGGAGAGAACGGGAGATCACCCACATGTGCTCTGGATGGCTGGTCCACACCAGGAGACTGCAGGACAGCCGTGTTCAGTGGGTTTGAGCGCCAGGAGATGATGGGATTAGCCATCTTGCTTGCAACCGCACAGAGACTTTTAGAGGACACCAAGTTTGCAAACCTCACTTTCTAATCACTTTTGGAAATTGCTCATTGACTACTTCTAAGCTATTAGAGACCTTTGGACTGACAAGTTTGAAAATGCCAGGTGAGTCTGTCTTCAATCCTGAATGAAAGAAGATTTTAATCATAAGCTTAAGAATCTGAAATAAACAGCAAAATGTTTTAACTTTGGGTTAAAAATGAGACTCTAACATACTGAGTTCCAAACTACTTGATGAGTATATATATATACATATCTGCTCCCTTGCTAAGCTCAATTCTACTGAAACCATTCAGAATAAGTTTATTTGAGCCATATTGATCAAATAAAGTATCAAAAATGCCATCCTACAGGTAGAAATAGGTATAGGTTCATTGGATACCAGAGCATGGTTCCTTCTTCTTACCTTCACTTCCTCCCAATTCTGTGCTCACTCCACTGGTTGGGCCTACAGCTGTGCTGACCAGCTAAAATATTATTCAGTATTTTGCCTTCTTGAACATAGCTTATTAAATGTTATCTGTTCATCTCTGCAATTTAGAACAGTGGCAAATGAAAGATCAAAGCAGCATGCTGAAATGAAAGGACATAAATTCTAAAAGAGAATTCCATCTTATTCAGTTGCTATAGCAAATATAACAAAACATGTGTGCTCACTGCATTTAAATCTAATTATCTTATTCTCTGCAAAACTTATACAACTGAAAATAATACACAGCTTGCAGCCTAAGTGTCTCTTCACCAGAAAGTCATAAAGTGCGTTCTGTACTGAGAGGGGAGTTAGGTCATAAGTTGTAATGCCATTGGTAGCTTTGTCACAATGGCACAAAGACACATAATTAGATAAACAGGATATTGATAATATGGTCCTTAAGTGTTTTCTGCTTATGGGCAGAATCAAGTATGCATGAGTATTATTTATTATATATTATATTATTTAGTATAAATATCTCTCAAAGTGTGTTATAAGCACCGTAATTATTCATAAAGATAGAATATGTTATTTAGAAGCAAAAACACTTCTAGGCTGTTTTCCACTGTTCATAATGATATCCTTATGGCATGAGGGAAGGGAAAAGTCCAACTGTCTTCCTCTCTTTCAGGATAACAGTCCCTCAAAAGGGGCTTACAAACATGATAATCAGTCCTAAATACAGAGAAAATATACATGATTTAAGAATAAACCTCTAGGATTATTCTCACAAGGCAATTGGTGGTAAACACCCTTTGGGGTGGAAAGAATTGAGAAATCTGAAGAACTGATAAAGTCCCAGATGACTGGAGGAAGACAGATGTTACTCCTCTCTTCAGAAAGTTAGACTTCAGCACCTGGGATAAGCCTAGAGCATATTTTAAGAGACCAACCTGTAAAAACCCTGGAAGGAATATTTAATAAGCTCAGTATGGGTTTCTTAAGAACAACCTTGCCAGGCTAATCTTACCTCATCTTTTAATTGGATATTTCCTTAATACATTGTAGGAATACTGTAGACCTTTATTTTAGCAAAGCATTTGACATTTAAGTGTGGGCTGGATGGCATGGCAATTAAGTGGCTGCACTGGTTGTGTGAAAATTGTATTCAAAGATCTTTATCAATCCACAAACTGGAAAGAGGTGCCAAGGGGGATGCTGCAAGGTTCAGTCCTTGGTCCAGCTGTACACTTTGATGGTTAGTAATTTGGATGACAAAGTAAGGGAATGTTTCTCAAATTTGCAAATGACACATAATTGGGTGTCATAGCTAATGCCCCATTAGAAAGAAATAACAGTCAAAACAATCCTAAAAGTTAGAAAAATGGGCAGAAAATAACAGAATGAAATTTAACAGCTAAAAATGCTAAATTCTTAACTGAGGAAATAAAAACAAATGCTTGGTATGGCTTGACAACAGTAGTTGTGAAAAAGATTTTGGAATAGTGGATGATTACAAACAAAATGTGAGTCAGCAGTGTAATGTGACTGCAAAAAAAAAAGAGACAGATATAATTTGCATCAACTGAAAAATTGTTTCTAAATCACAGGAAGTAACAATTCCATTTTATTTGAGTTAGTCAGACCCCAACTCTAGTTTTATCTCAAGTTCTTCAAGATGGTTTTAGAAAAATGAAGCTATTCACAAAAGGGCAACAAGGATGAACAAGGTGCTAGTACTAAGTCTGATGAAAAGAGACTGAAGGAACTACGAGGAACACTCCTCAAATATCTGAAATAATGTCACATGGAGAAGGTTAAGACCTGCTCTTCATCATTCACTGTGCAGGATACAGAATAACGGATTCAGACAACAGGAAGAGAGATTCTGATTGAATGTTATAAAAAACTTCTAAACAGTTAGAGCAATTTGACAGTGGAACCAATTACCCAGAGAGCTGGTGAGCTCCCTTTCATTGGATATGTTCAATGAAAGGCTAGACAGCCATCTGTCTGGGCTGACTTAATTTGGATTCCTGCACTAAGAAGGGGATAGGATTTAATGGCCCCTTCCCATTCCATGATTCTATTATTCCAGCTGAGTAAGATAAATATATAATACATAAATATATACATACATAAATATATACATACACACACACACACTCACAGACACGGGAATGAATGATAGATAAGAAGAAATACAAATAAATCCCCCAATGCAAAAACAAGGCTTGACAAAATCTGCGGGCATGAAAATGAAGAAATCACACAGAGAGGCTGAACAAATTTCCATTAAGTATCAATTACAGATGAAAAAGTGAGTTCTGTTCCCCACAGGATTAGAGAATGTTGCTGCGAATAAGGTTTTGTCCTGAATAATAAAAAGTGCTAAAAACTAACAGCAGTTTTATATTTCACAGACATAATTATTTCCCAAAGAATTTTTCTTAATGGCATGGAAAAATTCAACTGTAAAGTTATTCAGTGAGATGTTAATGTATCTCATAATAAAACTATTCAATAGCCTTCAGATATGTTAAGATCAAACACATCTTTGCAGGCCCACCTGATTTTTTGATATCTCTCAGTATGCCAGTTTCTTATATTAAAATTCTTCTGAAAGAAGAAATATTCTGGAAGTATTACACAAGGTTCAAAGCTCAGGCCATTCTGAGGCTTAAAATTAAACTAAGCATCAAATAGTACTTGAGAGTAATATTACCGAGTATCTTGAATAATCAGGAGATGAATTTTCAAAGACAATATATACAGTCATAAATATGAGCATCCATCAATAGATGTTATTTTATGTTGCCAAAATTAATACATCCATAATCACAATCCTAAAGATCATGCACCTATTCAATTACATTAGTGGAAATTAAAACATGCAATGAGGATGTTCACTGATCTAATCTCATTCATATATGTGCAATTTTCCAACCAAATTCAATATCTGTAGCTGCTTCATTAGCCTCCCAATGAGATGTTGGGGAAGGAAGGGAACAAGTTCCATTGCCCAGGCTTTTTGTTCTTGCCAACTATTACCTACTATCTATATTTAAATAAATAAAGCAGAGCTACATGTACTGATGCAGCTGCTTTCTTATGTTTTTCAGGATCAAGACACATTTAGTAGGAAGAGATCATCCTGTACAAATCTGGAATGCTGCTGCTGTTGAATTGGCAAATTATAGATATTATTTCAAGAACTAGATGAAACTTAATTAAACAACACAGAAACAGAAACAGAGAAATCATAATCCAACAAAATGTCTGGAACAAACAGACTTTCAAAGAAAATTTCCAACTGCACAGCTCTCCTCCATATAAGCACATGTTCTGCAATGCTCTGCTCAATAATCATTGCCAAATACTGTACATCCAAATCAAAGAAGCCTGCCAAAATCTTCAACAGTAGAAATTACAAATACATTTTTGATAATAACCATTTGTTTGTTGTTTATTCGTCTAGTCGCTTCTGACTCTCCATGACTTCATGGACCAAACCACGCCAGAGCTTCCTGTCGGTTGTCAACACCCCCAGCTCCCCCAAGGTCGAGTCCGTCTCCTCTAGAATATCATCCATCCATCTTGCCCTTGGTCGGCCCCTCTTCCTTTTCCCCTCCACTCTTCCTAGCTTCAGCATCTTCTCCAGGTGTCCTGTCTTCTCATTATGTGACCGAAGTACTTCAGTTTTGCCTTTAATATCATTCCCTCAAGTGAGCAGTCTGGCTTGATTTCCTGGAGGATGGACTGGTTTGATCTTCTTGCAGTCCAAGGCACTCTCAGAATCTTCCTCCAACACCACAGGTCTACAGCATCTACCTTCCTTCTCTCAGCCTTCCTTATGGTCCAGCTCTCGCAGCCATATGTTACTACAGGGAACACCATTGCTTTAACTATGCAGACCTTTGTTGTCAGTGTGATGTCTCTGCTCTTAACTATTTTATCGAGATTTATCATTGCTCTCCTCCCAAGAATTAAATCTCTTCTGATTTCCTGGCTGCAGTCAGCATCTGCAGTAATCTTTGTGCCTAGAAATACAAAGTCTGTCACTGCCTCTACGTTTTCTCCCTCTATTTGCCAGTTATCAATCAAGCTGGTTGCCATAATCTTGGTTTTTTTAACTGCAGCCCAGCTTTTGAACTTTCTTCTTTCACCTTCATCATAAGGATCCTCAGCTCCTCCTCACTTTCAGCCACTGAAGTGGTATCATCTGCATATCTGAGATTGTTAATGTTTCTTCCAACGATCTTAACCCCAGCCTTGGATTCATCCAGCCCAGTACGTCACATGATGTGTTCTGTGTACAAGTGAATAGGTAGGGTGAGAGTATACAACCTTGCCGTACTCCTTTCCCAATCTTAAACCAGTCCGTTGTTCCGTGGTCTGTTCTTACCATTGCTACTTGGTCATTATATAGATTCCTCAGGAGGCATACAAGATGACTTGGTATCCCCACACCACTAAGAACTTGCCACAATTTGTTATGGTCCACACAGTCAAAGGCTTTAGAACAGTCAGTAAAACAGAAATAGATGTTTTTCTGAAACTCCCTGGCTTTTTCCATTATCCAGCAGATATTGGCAATTTGGTCCCTAGTTCCTCTGCCTTTTCTAAACCCAGCTCGTACATCTGGCAATTCTCGCTCCATGAATTGCTGAAGTCTACCTTGCAGGATCTTGAGCATTACCTTACTGGCATGTTAAATAAATGCCACTGTTTGATAGTTGGAGCATTCTTTACTGTTTCCCTTTTTTGGTATGGGGATGTAAGTTTATTTTTTCCAATCTGATGGCCATTCTTGTGTTTTCCAAATTTGCTGGCATAAGGCATGCATCATCATCTTGACAGCATCATCTTGCAAGATTTTAAACAGTTCAGCTGGGATGCCATCGTTTCCTGCTACCTTGTTATTAACAATGCTTCTTAAGGCCAAGCAACCTCAGTCTTCAGGATGTCTGGCTCCAACTCACTGACCACATCATCAAAGCTATCCCTGATATTATTATCCTTCCTATACAGATCTTCTGTACATTCTTGCCACCTTTTCTTGATCTCTTCTCCTTCTGTTAGGTCCTTGCCATCTTTGTTTTTGATCATACCCATTTTTGCATGGAATTTACCTCCCATGTTTCTAATTTTCTGGAAGAGGTCTCTTGTCCTTCCTATTCTATTGTCTTCTTCCACTTCTGCGCATTGCTTGTTTAAAAATAATTCCTTATCTCTTCTGGCTAACTGCTGGAATTTTGCATTTAATTGGGCATATCTCCCCCTATCGCTGTTGCCTTTTGCTTTCCTTCTTTCTTGGGCTACTTCTAGTGTCTCAGCAGACAGCCATTTTGCCTTCTTGGTTTTCTCTTTCTTTGGGATGTATTTTGTTGCCGTCTCCTGAACAATGTTGTGAACTTTTGTCCATAGTTCTTCCCGGACCCTATCTACTAAATCTAGTCCCTTAAATCTATTCTTCACCTCCACTGCATATTCATTAGGAATATTAGTGAGCCCATATCTAACTGATCTGTGGGACTTCCCTAATCTCTTTAGTCTGATCCTAAATTGTGCAAGAAGAAGTTCGTGATCGGAACTACAGTCAGCTCCAGGTGTTGTTTTTACCAACTGTATAGATGTCCGCCACCTTTGGCTGTAAAGGATGTAGTCAATCTGATTTCGGTGTTGTCCATCTGGTGCAGTGCACGTATAAAGCCGTCTCTTAGGTTGTTGGAAGAGAGTGTTTGTTATGCAGAGTGAATTGTCTTAGCAAAATTCTATCAGCCTATGTCCCACTTCATTTTGTTCTCCCAGGCCATTCCAGGTATCATTTCACTACCCACCTTAGCATTCCAGTCTCCTGTAATGAAAATAACATCTCTTTTTGGCATATTGTCCAGTAGGTGCTGCAGATCCTCAAAGAACTGATCTACTTCAGCTTCTTCAGCATCTGTGGTTGGGGCGTATATTTGGATCACTGTGATGTTAGATGGCTTGCCCTGAATTTGAACTGAGATCATTCTATCGTTTTTTGGATTGTATCCAAGCACTGCTTTAGCCACTTGACTATTAATTATGAAGGCTACTCCATTTCTTCTGTGGTCCTCTTGTCCACAGTAGTAGAACTGGTGGTCATCTGATGTGAAGTGGCCCATTCCAGTCCATTTCAGTTCACCGACGCCCAAAATGTCTATCTTTAATCTTGACATCTCACCAATAACCACATCCAATTTGCCCTGGCTCATAGATCTTACATTCCAGATTCCAATGGTGTGTTGATCCTTAGAACATCAGATTTGCCAATCACCATCAGCACCATCAGCCACTAACCTTCCTTTCGGCTTTGAGCTAGCTGCGTCATCACATCTGGGGCTAGTTGAACTTATCCTCTGTTCCTCCCCAGTAGCATTTTGACCATCTTCCGACCTGGGAGTCTCGTCTTCCGATGGTATACCGACATGTCTCTGGTTGTATTGATCCATTTAGTTTTCACGGCAAGAATACTGGGGTGGGTTGCCATTACCTTCCCCAGGGATCGCATTTAGTCTAACCTCTCTGTCATGACCTTCCCGTCTTGGGTGGCCCTTCACAGTTTAGCTGATGGTGTCATTGAGGTGCTCAAGCTCCAGCACGACAAGGTAACGATCCGTTGCTGGAGCATTAACCATTAAACCCTTAAACTCTGCAAAATAACTTTTTGTTTTTGAAATACAGAAACAGAAGTCCCACCAAATCATTCTTAACCAATCTGGTATTCTCCAAATGTCTCTGAGCAACAATTCTCAGTCAATTTAACTCTTGGCCATGCTTGCTTAAAAACTAAGGAACTGTAGTCTCACCATGTGTGGAAAAAGCTCCAAATTGTGCAAGGTTGCTATATGTAACATCAATATAAATGGGGGTTAGGAGTCATGTGAAGTGTGTACTTTATGCCTGAATACACAACACAATAGACATACAGGCAAGATAAACTGAGATTTAGCTTTTATATATGTACCTTATTTCCTTAACTAGAAAAAGATGATAAACATTATCTTTGCTGGCATATTTCTTTTCAGCTGAACTACTTTAAGGCAAAATGATGCTAATTATAGCCTCCCACATAAGCAGTCTTCATTTACAGTTGCTTCTACTGAAACACCATCACAAATTGCCTCTTAGGGAACCAAATGCATCAAGTGAAATCAACTTTCACCTTCATCCTTCTCTCCCAGAAATAAAGATAGAGAAAAATAGAAAAGAAAAATTATAGGTGGTGGGAGCAATTTACTCTCTTAAGAGTTATGTTATTAACTAAATGTTACCAGCAGTTATATTTTACAGTGCCCATGTTGCCTAAGTCACTAGCTCATTGTCCTCAGTGCCTGTAGCTGTTATTGTACTACTGCGTTTTCCAAAGAACAAGACAGCATGTAGAAGTACAGCTTTAAAAAACATAGAAACTCTTTTAGTGAATATTGTTATTCCTTCAGAACTGGGAACTGCTGGAAATAAATTAAGATTTTTGTCCCATTCTCAAGGCTCTTTTTATAAAGACCCTCTCTAAACTGAGTGACTGTCTGCGAGGCCATTCTTACCCTAGCAGATAAAAAAAAGTACCACTTAACTGGAATAGGTGTAAAACAGGTAATGGCAATCTGAAGGACAATTGTGATGTTTATTCTCAGACAATAATAATCAGCTACGCACCACAAATATGCAAGCCTTTACTGACATATTTATCTACTGTTCTGCTAGGCAGCAAGACCCATTATTTTGGATGTAATACAGTATCATTCTTATCTACTGATAAGAATAGGTCTTAAAGTGCTTTTGTTATGACATTTCTTCATACTAATTTTCTGATATTACTGGGCTCTGTTTCTATAAAAAGTTGTTTCCTTCCCATTTTAGCATGAGAACTCTATTCTAGCTGAACTTTATTTGTGAAACAGGCAGCGGTCATGCATTAAATGATATTGTGACTACATTATCTTAATTGGAGACAATGTAATACCAAAGTATATAGATAATGATAATAAGACAATTTTTTCTTCGTCATGAAACATAAACGCATTTATGGTATCCGGCAATGTAAAACAGAGGCAAAAATACCATCCTTTGTGTCTTTTTCCTGCATGGGGGGGAGGGGGGGCCGGGGAGAAGAAGGCTACAAAATAGAGCATCTTCCATACTTTTCTGCCTAAAAGGCAGGAGTCGAGTGAGGCTACTCAAAGATCAAATGTTACTCTTAATCTAAAGAAAACTGAACATATAATTCCATAACACAGGCTGTGTAAAGGACTGAGCAATTTCTAGGCAGGCACAGAAAAGTACCAAGTTAAACACTTGACTAGGCCAAACTCTGCCTCAGATCTTATTTTGTGACTGACTTTGCTTCTGAATCGTCACTTATGAGTAAGTATGTCTTAGTTCTCTCAAGTGAGTCTTGTGAGCAGAAAGTTTGAGAAGAACTTCACCTGTGCGCTGACATACACAATAGCCCAGCTACTGATGGCCAACCACCTCTACCCCGTGTCAGATAACGAACACTAAGCCATCAGAGAATTTTTCTTGCTATACTTTTGGCACTGCTGAACAAAGAATGCTTAGGAACCAGAAGAAAACAACAATGGCAACACCACCAGCACCACACTGTTTTCTTTAATCCTGAAATTAGTGCTCAGTAAGCAGATGTGAAGGGCTTTGCAATTTAACAGTATTCTTGAGCAACATTTCTCCTTCAAGAGAAGGAGAGCAACGTTTCTCCTTATCTTTTGGGAACATTCTTTGGGTATCATTTGTAAATTTTCCAAATAAAGGAATCTGCCCACTTCGAACATTATTCTTTTCGTAGTCACAGATTAAAAAGAGCCACTAGGAGGATTAACTATAATGTGTCATTATTTGCTTTTTCTTAGATTTGCCTACTAGATGTAAACTGTGTTCTTATTTGAGAACAAGAAAGTGTATCAGAAAAGTCAATGTTTCAATATTTAATAATGATCTCAGATAAGTTATATAACTTCTGTTCTTTGTTCCCTTAAATTCTTTTATATGGCAATTACTGCATTTTTACTTCTACTGTTATAGTCCTAAACTAAACTCTTGGATTCGATTCTCAGAACAGAAGCAATTACACTGTATGAGGTTTACCACTTGATGGACAAGCCTCAAGCTTACTGCAGAGTGATTTGAATTCCACTCAGCTTGAAAGGCTAATTTGCTCTGAAAATAAACATTTTCAGGGTTATTTATTAAGACTTGCTTTGCAACATGTCCTGCTACCCTCACATCTATGCAATTCATGAAGCATTCACAGGCTACATTAGATGGAATGTTGTACAATGTACTGCCTTGTTGACAAAAATCCAGAGATTTTGGAAAGTAAAGAATCGTGATGAGCAAACAACGCAACTAGAGATAGCTTGGGGATGGATGGTTAAATTATAACTGATAATAAGTTATGGAAGATAATTTTCCACTTTAGGAAAAATATGTGAGGGTCCTTAAAGAGCAACAAAGATAAAATTGTATAAGAAAGTGAGCGACTGAAGTCAGCAAAGGTATTAGTATAAAGTCAGGGTTTCATAACAGCAAGCTAAGCTTATATCTGTATTGATTATATGAAATGTCTAAAGAGTCTGCCCCTCTCAGTTACACAAATATATTCAAGAAGTTGTTCCAATGAAGTCACCTTGAGATACATATAAATCAGACCATATTATTTTAGCTTAATCAGTTGGATTTTCTATGATGTATCTTGCACACAGATGCTTCTTTGTATCACAAATCATTATTATTGTTGTCAGTAGAAGTCATTTGCCATTCCAGAATTTGATATGACTATATGCAACCTCTTGAGCTAAAAGCATTATATCTAAGTACCAGTTGCTAAGAACAGCAAGAAAAGTAGAAGACTATTGTTTTCATCCCTGCTTATTGGCTTCTCAAATTTTCTTAGCTGGTCACTGTGGGAGGCAAGATGATGGACCAGATGAATGTTTAGCTTTATATAACAGCAAGGGGTCTTTTCATTCTCTCATCAACCTATCTTTCCTAAGATGCTGTGATGGAATAGTATGAAATAAAGTGCATCCAGTATCCTTTATATCATTGCAGATGTTTCTTTCATGGAATATTCTCATTTAATGCAGAGCAGATGGCTGGGTCAAAAGCAGGGTATGAGTTTTTTGCATGTTTGTTTTCAGTCTGACTCCTGCCTGATGTGACTTGAGTTAGCCAATTTCATGAGGCAGCAGGACAGCCAACATGCAGAGCACAAATGTTTCTCAGGTAACTGGCCCAATCAAAGCAATGGACACAACAAATATCAATGTCCCATGACCTCCTGGTTGCCTCTGATTTCATTATTTTTGGATAATGGAGAAGGTAACATAAGCTACTGTCCTATATTTATCAGTCTCTTCATGTGACTCTGTTAACACATTTGGTTACCTCTGGCCGAGCAAAATTGCAGTTTTTGAAGCTTACCATCCAACTTCCCTGGGTTTTAGCATAGCATTTATTGTTTAATCATTCTCTGAGGCAAAGAATGTTCTTCATTTTACCAAAACAAGTCTACTACACCTTAATAATGAGCTAATAATTATTTCTCTACCTAATAATTTATGTATCATGGCAGATATTCTGAGACACTGCCTTCTTTTTCAAATCCTAAAATATTCTTGGGCCAAACATTTTACAGTGTATAATTCTTGAAGGAGACTATAGTTTTCTGTATACTGTTTTCTGTATTCTTTTTCCTTTTTTCTTTTTTCAACTTTCCGTCACTTTGAGGAGGCTGGTAACTAAGAAACATGGATAAAATTAATGACTTCAGCTTTATATGTTTTATGTTTCTTTTTAGCTTTTGATTCACGGACATGGTACTACCACACACAACAATAAGTAATGTTGGATGTTTTCTTTTAAATTTGTTGCCATTCCCTTGCCATTTCATTCAACCTATATGACCAAATATATATTTTTAATTCAGTGATATTCTTTTCCAGGCAGATGGTGCTTCCTCTATCACAGTAAGTAAGCAACTGTCTTTGATCAACATGCGGAGAAAAGAAATAGACAGATTGGTGGTAGCAGCACTGCCAATCAGCTGTTTGGCAGCACTGCACTAGAGTCATTGCCACTCAGTTGCTGAAAACCTGGTGGCATATCAGTGGTGATAGAGCAGGCAATGATCTTGGACGAGGTGGTGGCAGCAGCTGTGTGTCTGGCTCAGACTGTTTTTCCAACTGAGCAGTGGTAGTTGCAATGACCTGGGGATGCTCAACCAAGGTGTTTTGAAAGGTATGGGCACCTAAGGTGGCAATGCTGAGTGGCAGTGGGAGTGGATCTAAGGTGGCAATGCCGAGTGGCAGTGGGAGTGGATCTAAGGTGGCAATGCTGAGTGGCAGTGGCAGTGGCAGTGAGTCTTCTGGAGGATTGGTCTGCGTCCTGCAGTTGTTGTGAGGCTTGCCACACTGGAGAGCAACCATCTTGTCCCCTACATGTGATGACAAGATTTAAAGGGGCTGAAGTGTGTGCTTTGTGTTCCATCTTTCAGCAGCTAAAATTTTCTACCTATGCAGTCTGAAGAACCAGTTGATGGAAGGAAATACACTTGTAGATTCTGGACAGAGAATGGTGTTGAGAGGCCGGTATCAACAGGGGTGCAGATGTCTTTCCTCTGGATAGGAGATGAAAGGGGCAGTGGAAATCCCCAGTTTGCCTCAGCTTCAGCAGGGTTTGGAGGTATGGCTTAGACCTCTAAGTACCTGGTGAGAACAGGGTGAAAAGGGAGGGTGGAGTGGTGTTATATGGGTGGCTGAGGAGGAAGACAAGGTTGTCTAAGGCTAGGGATGCCAAGCGCTGGGCAGAAATGTCCTGCAGAAATAGATTAGCTACTTAGTTGATTGATTGTGCTATCAGAGTGTGAGATGGGTCCCTCTGACCTGTGGGAGGAATGGCAGGGGTCAGGGGGCTGGTTAGCTGGGGAGAAGGGACTGGCAATAACATAATGGTGGTGATGGGCAAAGGGAAATATGGTGGAAGATGGGGATGGGCCACTCCTGGGGAAGGCAGTCTTTGCATTTTATACCAATCCAGTATTCCAGCCCTCAGTGGCTCTGGCTATCAGCTACTGCTGGTAAATTCCAGGTCAGTCTGTAGTAAGGCCTCCCTCATCCAGGACCTAATAATGGAAAGAGAGCTGACCTGGACCTTGCATGAATCACCAAGACCTGAGTACTGGGGGCAGGGGGAGGGTTCCCTTCTTGGAAATGTGCCCATCTGGGTTTCAAGTGTAGTACTAGCTGCAGCCCCAGGGTAAGGGGGGTGAAGTGGCTATAGTGATCCAAGAGACTCTGGTGGTTTTCATAGGCACTGGCCCACAGAAAACTGGATTTGAGATCCTGTTAATGAAGTTGGGCTCAAGGGATCAATGGGATTGTTGCTATTGTATCAACCTCTCTGCTCATAAAGCGTTTTTACCTGAGCTGCTCAGTGTTATAGGTGAATTGGCTATAAAGCCCCCAGACTTACGGTACTCAGGAACTTTCACCTGCCTCCCTTGTATGTGGAGTTAGAAGCAGAATCATGGACTTAACCCAGATTATTGAGGGCCCAACATGCAGCAGAGGTTAGAACTAACTTCAACTGTCTTATATTGTTCCTACTATGGAAACATGGCCAATCTAACTAGCTCTCCAGCTAGCTTGGTTTTGTCAATCTCAACAACCTGCTTATAGCCGCCAAGACAGGACTGCTGATGGGCTATATTAACCCTGTAAACCTGAGGCTCTATATTCCTATTAGAATAATTAGAAACAATTTTAAAAAGAACTAATGAAATCATCTCTATATTTAATTTTCTTTTCTACCTACGATTTAGGCAATATTAAGAAACAAAGCAAAACAAAACAAAAGAGATTTGTTATTTTCATTTCACATGATACAAATTTCATTTCTGTTCACAAATTTATGTAGCTATAAAGGCACTGATTCCCATTTTCCATATAAAATTCCACTTTAGAAATCAGATTTTTTTTTCTAACTGCAGTATCTACTGCACAATGAGAAATTGATGGGTGGACAGAGAGATCAATGAAGAAATCTTTTTTAAATTGAGAAAATAAATGCAGTTAAATGCAAAATAAATAAAGGAAATCAAAGAAAGGGGGTATATTTGAAATGTTTAGAAAGAACAAAGAAGGAAAGAATAATAATCAAAAGAGACGATACACTATAATTAAAGAACACAAGAAAATGTATTTGTTCAACTTTCCTTTGTGAATAGGACATACAACAATGTAATTAAATTGCATGCTTACACTTTTTTAAGCAAAACATTACAAATTTGCTGTCTTTGCTAAACAAAGATACTTTTTAATGCAGCTATAGTTTTGATCTTGACTTTCCTCCATGATTTAGAAATAAAGTGGTATTTTAATCATTCTCATCCAACTATATGCACCCATCTCTGAAATTCACACTAATTTAAGATATACTGGATCAGGATTACTACATGTGAATTAACAGTCTGGTCATGGCATAATTTTGGACTGGGACTTGGGCTGGGACTGCTCAGTGCCTAAAGGAAGGACCACTTTGTAATCCAAAAGCTCTGAATTCCCCTGAGATAAACATTTACTTAAATAATAAATTATTTTCAAACATTTCCAGAATTCTCTCTCTCTTCATCTGAACAAATAATCTTCATAATTTTAGAAAGTAAGCCATGTTTACCCAGGATTATATTGCTCCATGTTTGAGCATAAAATACATTCCTAAGTCAAGTATACAAATGCAAACATTAACGATAGCACTTGTTAATGGGAGTCCACAGCTGCTGGTCCCACCACTGTATGCATAAGGAGAGCCTATATAAAGTATAGATTGAAGTAGGTACAGTGGTATATACAGTATAAGCCCTTTCACCTCCTCCCTACGCATGCTCCCATGTAACACGAAAAGAGTAACAATTCGGTTTGAGCTTTAAAAATGTTTTAGAGAAGTGCAAATGTAATTTTCTAAAAAGTGTTTTTTCAAAAAAAATTCTTAAAAACAATTATTTCTGTAAAAAAACCTTTTCCTGTTCTTCTCTTTATTACACACATTTAATCTATTGAATCTAAGAGAATTAATAGAGCATTCCTTCAGCTCATCAATTAAAACTGTATCATTAGATCAAAAAAAGTAATTGTATTCTCAGGAAAAAAACAAAACAGCATCTTTAATTTACAAACTAATTCTTTTAAAGTCTGTAATAGCTTTTTTCACAAGAGCTTAGCAATTTATACACAATGAGTGAAATCACCTTGGATTCTCACAGACAGTACCCCAAATTCAGTGATGATTTAGCAGCAGACTGTAAACAGTTCTATACGCATCTTTGTATAAATCGTTTCTGATCACTGTTGCTATAGCTACAACACCAGTACATCATTCCAATGGTACCATATCATGAACAGCTTTAATCAAAAGTTGGCCAAGACATGTCTTTTTCTCTGCAGTTAATGAATGAGGATATTTTAATTATATTTCATGATGAAGACACTGCGCTTAAATGAAAAAACTTTACAGAAAAAAAGATATATTCCAACTGAAGTATTATTTATCCTTTCAGAAGGAAACCAGTTGTTTTGCCCTTTGAAAGCACTTGAGGTTCTTGCTTCATGAAGCCAAACAAGGCTGAAATCCCAAGTGTGCTGAGTAGATAACAAACCCTATTCTGTGCATATCTCATTTGATTTAAAAGGGTCAGTTTGGTCTAGTGGTTAAGGCACCAGGCTAGAAACCAGGAGACTGTGAGTTCCAGTCCTGCCTTAGGCACTTTTGGGCCAGTCCCTCTCTCTCAGCCCAACCCCACCTCACAGGGCTGCTGTTGTGGGGAAAAGAGGAGGAGGAAGGAGTATTAGGTATGTTCACCGCCTTCAGTTATTTATAAAAATAATAAAGGTGGGATAAAAAACCTAAAAAAACATGCAAAAAGAGTTAATTTAAATAATCACTAATTAATTTTGATTCACTGCTTAAAAAATAAATAACATTTCCATTTTTAATAACAGTTCCATTTGTCCACATAAAAGAAAGAATACTTAAAATTACCTTTATGAAGAACATCATATACGTTCATAAGATGCTTTAATATGAATTCTTACCTCTTGCGTTTTCACATTAAGATATCCATAGTGTGCCCTTAGAGGTTGCTTTTGTGTATAAGAAAATGGCATCCACTGAACACTGGTCTGACCAAAGCAATTGAGTATGAGAGGAAAGCTGACTTCATTTGTAAGACGCGCAATGATCAGGATTAGAAAGGCTGCTGTAAAGCCAATTACAACCATGGCCTTGCGCTGCAAATGGGATAGAAAAAGAAATTAACAAGAAATATGAGTTTTTTAACTTAAGGGGGAAAAACAACTAAATATAACTTCAATGTTTTATATGTGCTTTGACATTTATTAGAGAAGAAGCATATGCAAAGATCCTATTCCCTCTTCATTACAGCAGAAGAAACTAGCTTGCTCATACAGATAAATGCATGCAGCTGCATCATACACACACACAAACACACACACAGTATATTTAAACACACCCATCCACTTAATAATAGAGAGAGCAGCATACAGGTAGTCTTCACTTAATGACCATTCATTCAGCAACCATTCAAAATTACAACGGCGCTGAAATAATGGCCTTACGACCTGTGCCAAAAAATTACAACTGTTGCAGTGCCCCTGCAGTCACATGATCAAAATTTGGACGCTTGGCAGCCCTCCCGCATTTACCGCTGCAGGGGTGCTTCAACTCCCCCCCACCTATCTCCCCCCCATCTCTTCCCTTCTGGAAGCCCTGCAACCTGCCGTAGGGGTTTCCGCTATCTTCTCAGCTTATGCTAACTTCTCAGTGCCGCTGATAGCGTAAGGTGAGAAGATAGCATTCTGAAGGGAGCCACGTGGAAGAAATGACCGAGAAGCTGGGTCCAAAAAGGACTCAGCCAAGGCAGCCAGGCATTTTTGCTTCACCCATGACGGCTGAGTAAAAAAGGCAAAAGTAGGTGTGGGGAACTGGGAGAGGAGGCAGCTAGGTTAACAAATGCAGGTTGGGGAGGGTGGAGCTTGCTATTGGCGGACTCGCGCCCATACGGGTGGGATGGGACAGGACGCCTTGCACTGTGTGGATGGGCTTCCCATCCCTAAGACAGGTTGCAGGACTTCCAAAAGGGCAGAGTTGGTCAGGTAGATAGGTGGGTGAAAGATAGGCGGAGTTGAAGGCAGTGTTAAGGGCTGGGAGGAACCAAGCCTGGAATGGCTTGGATTGGGTTGGGTGCTCAGGCTAATAGTGGGTGAAATTCACTTAATAATGGCAAGGGGAATTGCTAGGATTGCCATCGCTAAGCAATACCATCTCACTTTACAACTGCATGGCTTAGCAATGGAAATTCCAGTCTCACTTACTGTCATTAAGTGAAGACTACCTATAGTACAGGCCATTCTAGACAAGGGAAATTTCATGCATGGACACTAATTGAAAACATTGAATTCACTTTCCTAAATTCAAAAAGGAGCTGCAGTTTCTAAAATTCAAAAGTTGCATAGATGGTATCATTAATGAGATTCCACTAAGAAACTTGTCCCAATAATTTTTTGGAGAGAGAACAGAGCAAAGTTCAAGAAATTGTTCATTTTATTCTTCCTTGATTAATTAGGGAAAAAATATAATGTTTTGGGGTTGGTGGCTGCTGGAATGAATGGTTCCCTTTAGGGTTTTCAAATCCATCCTGAGCAGGCAGTCTGTACTATGAATGCACAAATGACCCATGTTTTAAAAATTAACACCCCAAACACTGTTTATTTTTAAAACTAGCTGCAACAGTTTCCTACATCCATTTTCTGACATTTTTATGGCTCCACTAGGAGAATCACAAGTTAAGGGCAAATATATTATTTCTTTTAATGACTATGCCCTAAGGGATCTTTGGACTGCTCAGTGAAAGCTACTCATTCTCTTCTCCAGACCAAAGGGAAGTGAAGAATTACAAATTTAGAAGATAGTCCTCATTCCCTATGCCTTATAGGAAGATGGCAAGCAAAATATATGACATACCAAGATTATACTGTAATGGTAACAACACTGAGGGTTGCAGCATGTTTGGGTTGATATGGGAATATAGCAAAGCTGAATGAGAAGTGAAAATTATGTATCTATTTTCAAGTCTGTATCTCTTATATCTCCCTATTTAAATACTATTTCCAACTATTTAATCACTATACAGAAGGCAATTGAATGACTGTAGACTGGCAGTAGAGAAGAAGCTGAAGGAAGGGAAAATAAATTAATGAGTTTGAACTGCACTTTATGTCCTAATGATGGTGTTTGAAACTTGTACCTCCAGTTGCTACATGCAGTTACTATTATATTTTTTTAGTTCATAATTTTTATTAAAGATTTTAATTACAATAGTAAAAGCAAATACAAACTAAACTCAGAAAAAGAAGAAATACAAAGAATACAAAAGTACAAAGAAAAAAAAGAAGATAAAGAAAAAGAAAAGAAACATGTAAAGAAGTGACTTTCGATCTTCATCACAATAAGTAAAAACAAATTAGATAACTCTTCACCCCCTATAACAGGGGTCCCCAACCCCTGGGCTGTGGACTGGTACCGGTCCGTGGCCTGTTAGGAACCAGGCCACATAGCAGGAGGTGAGCGGTGGGCGAGCGAGCGAAATTACATCCTGGGTATTTACAGCCACTCCCCATCGCTCGCATTACCACCTGAGCTCCTCTTCCTGTCAGAGAAAGCAAGCCCTCTGGCTACTATCTCCAAACAGCTCGAAGAAAAAAGAATAAAAGGTTGGGAAAAAGAGGAAGCGCTTGAATCATCCTGAAACCATCCCCCCACCCGGTCTGTGGAAAAATAGTCTTCCACGAAACTGGTCCCTGGTGCCAAAAAGATTGGGAACTGCTGCCCTATAAGGTTACAAACAAATATCTCTTCTTCCCATAAACCATCCCTTATCTATATGCAAATCCATAAATCAACAATTTTTCAGTCCTATGTCAGCAAAAAGTCTATAAAGGGTTACCAGAGCTTTATAAAAACATGAGTTATTTTAACCTTGCTCAAACAAAACAACTTTATATTCCTTCCGTTTACTTCTGACAATCTTGATCTTTAATTCATTCAGATGTTGTCATAGGATTTGGTCTGTCTTCAATTTTTATTTTTCCTATCACAGAGGCATTTTGCAAACCTTTTTTCCAAATCTAGTAAAAAAAGTCATTATCAAGGTCATTCTCTTGGTTTGTCATTTGCATTTCCACTTTGATTTTCAAAACTTCAACCAGCTTCTTTTGAAAATCCAGTAAAACAGTCCTTATCAGGGTCATTCTCTTGGCTTCTCATTTGTAATTCAACTTTAACCGCCTTCTCTATTTTGTAATCCACACTTTTTTTTATTATCCAGTATTTCTGATTCTAGTATTTCTACATCAGATTTAACATCTTTTGGACATAGTCTATCCATAGAAGCAGGCATCATTACTGACATTCCTGATATTATAGCTACTAATGTCCGGCCCCATTCTTCAAAAATCTCCTGAAGTATTTCAAATGTTATAGCATTTTGTGGCATTTTGTAAATCCCCATACTAACTGAAAACAAAAGGTAAGCTTACACTTTTTTTTTCCTTTTCGTTTTCTGCCTGGAATCTTTAGTCCACTCTATTGTCCAATTTCTGAAATCATAAAGTCTCAAATTTCTGTTATGACTTAGACAAAATAATCTGGTTCCCATGAAATGCTGTTTATTTTATTTAATTATTTCCAAAATCTTACAGTAGAAGTCTCAATGTTCCAAATTTGTCTGGTTCCTTAATTCATTTGTAACTTTCTTAGATCAAAATCTTATTTTGCCTTTTGCCATTTATTTCCAATTCCTTAAATTCTTAAACTTATAGTTATTTTTTCTTTTGTTCAAGAAGAAAGGTAAACTCACCAGGTGGCTTTTCAAACTTGTCATTCCAAAGATCTCTAATAGCCTTAGAATAGTAAACAAGCAATTTCTGAAAGTGATTAGAAAGTGAAGTTAGCAAACACCACTGTCAGTGTCCTTTAAAAGGCTCCACCACAGTTGTAAGCATGATGGCTGATCCCCTTTTCTAATGGCGCTCAGACTCATGGGACACTGCTGTCCTGTTGTCTCCTTGCAAGGAAGAGCCATCTGGAGCACATGTGGGTGATCTCCTGTTCTCTTCTTATCTGGAGAAGTTCCGAAGAACCAGTCTACTTGACAGTTCTTCAGGTTTTGCCATGGTCATTGTCTCTGGTCTTTCAGAAGACATGTTTACTTCGCCATGCCTCCCCTGGAAGTCCTACATGCAGTTACTATTATAGCAATGCACTTATTCAGTCCAATGCATACTCTATTTGTAGCTACAGTGGTTGTATTACAGATGTAATGATGATGAGGAGCCTGGTAGGCAATCTCATGTGCTTCAGTATATGACTATTTAATATAGAACTGGACAGCCTGAGATCCATGGGCTGTAGGACACTATCCATGAAACCCCATTATGACAACACCAAAGCATCTCTGGCTCTTTAGAAATTCCATCTTTTTCCACTTTGCTTAATAATGTCCATTTTTTTACTGGTACTAATGTCAAAATTGTTGCATTTCTGCTGCCATTGTCAAGGAGAATGCAGCTTTATTAAATCATAGAAGGTAGTGTTATATATGTATGGAGAAGTGTTAATTTGGGAAACTCTCCTTGTGCATGTATGCAGATAGGTATACACATACAGACATCACCCCCAAAAGTCTGCAACACCACATTGTACATCTCTTAGGTCCAAAACATTGTCCATTAATGATTTCCTGTGTATTAGTTCCTAAAATAAGCAAGATTTTAATCACACTGATTAAAACAGGTATGTAAGCAAAATATTCATTATTACATTTTTATAAGTGTTAAAGCATTAATTTATAAAATTCAGACAATGACAATGAAGGAAGATAACACCACGGAAACTCAGTGAAAATTTTAGCACTTACTATTAAAAATTGACACTTAATTGTCTGGTAAAATACAAACATTCCCATTTAAGGCAGGATAATTTATGTAGTGGTACCAATCTACTTTTATATGTAGTTTGTTCTGCATTGTTAGTCTTAAATCAATGAATATAAAAATCTACAAACATAATCTTATCAAACATTACAAAACCATTATATGGTTGAATTTCTGTTTGCTAATGGAAACCTCAGTTGTGCATGGCTCACTAGGGACACGTTGTTAAAATGAATGGAAGGTGTAAAACCTTACAATTTATACAAAAAAAGTATAAATAAAATAGCTTGCTGCTAACAAGAACATTTTTCTAGGGATTATGACCATATTTTAAAAAATTGTAAGTGCCAAAAAGACCCAGTAAAAGCTCAACAGCAAATTATAATAATTTTAATGTGCTCTGATCCTTTAATACATTTCACTCTTCAAATTATTAAAAGAAAATTATATTCGTAGGTCTTTTTTTGCTTATCTTTATTAAGTCTTTTTTTTTTTGGCTTATTTTTACTAAGTGAAACATGCATTAATTTAGTATCGCTATGACCAATCTGTTCTAGAAGATAAAACTGGATGAACGTAACCTCTACACATCCCTATTATGCCTTAGCAATCTATGAGTATTGCCATCTTTTTCTGGCAATTCTGAAAATTCGATCTCAATAATAAGATAACTCTGATCCTTGTCTCACTTAAAGGAATCAGAATTATTCTGCCTAGTGTGTATATCAAAATCAATGAGCAGAAGACATGATGCATCACTCTTTTTAGAATTAAATTTATGTGTGCTGAAGACAAAGGACAAGGCAATTTAAAATTTGACCTATGCTTTTTCTAGTAGTACTTTCAATGAAAACTGAATAAAAGTCTAGTTGAATGAAAATGAAAACTTATACACACAAGCTCAGTCAGTCAAGCCAGAAAATCACAAGTAGTGCTGATCCGAAAAGGAATGTAGTTTTTTCCTCCTGCTTTTTTTCCTTTTTTCCCTGTGAAGCAGCAAATTGAAACTATTGCCAATTTTCACATAAAGCTATGTCTGGACAAAATTTAATCACAGCCAGAGATCTATGATTATGCAGTATATTTATCATGCCTTTTGAGCCATATGTTCACAAATAAAGAGTATATTTCAGTTTCAACATCCAAATGATTCCTCAATCATAAAATTCTCCATTACTTTATAACTAATCTACAGAGCACAGCTAACAATGGAATATACCGATGTCTATCTCTTCCCCTATAGTCACATGTGAGTTAACTTAATAGTACATACATATATGCACATGTACATAGCCATCACATTATTTTCTTTTGGGATAAGCAGCATTATGTGAAGCGTAAGAAAGGGGCAAGAAATATTAAGCCAAAAAATTCGAAGGCATGAGATTAAAAATAGGAAAGGAAACATTGCTAAATGTAGTTTACACTAAAACCATTAAAAGTATCTCTCCGTAACTTACAACCCATCTCTCTTTCCATCATTTCCATATACTGTTTCATATATTGCCTCTCATTCTTTAAATTACTCATTTTTTCTTTTTTTGAGGTTCACATCAATTCCATCCAAACATGATTTTCTTCATCTTCTTCCCCTTCCACTCCATCCACTCACTGTTCCTTCATGTATTTGTTTTGAATTTTGATCTTTATATGTACTTTCATATCAATCACTCATTTTTATATTCAGTCTGTATATATTCACCATCTATTCATTCTTGGCCTGACCTCTTCTTGTTTTGCCACCCACACTACTTCAGGGGTGCCTGAACTCTTCAGCTCATCAACCCATTCATGAAGTTTCAGATTGTTCATTCACTCCTAAACTTTTATTAAATGAAAATAATTTAATAACTACTACTTTAACTAATAGTACTACAGCAACAACAACAACACTTTGGATAGTCCCATCGACCCTTGAAGGTTGATATTGACCACGTTGAGAAACTCAGCATTACTTAAATAATCTTTTCCCATTGTGTTCAACTTTTCTGTATCTGCCAACATATCCAACTCTAACTTCCATGTAACATTGTGGTCTGAAGCATACTCTTATATGTAGCCATTTTCACTTTTTTAAAATTCATTTGCAAGAATCCACATTGTACACTCCATTTTTCTACCAATATTTACATGTCTTTTCTCCACCCATTTTCTCCATTCATTTCTGCATTCTACCAAAGTACACAAATTCAACAACTTGTTCTAGTTTTTTGTCATTTATGTATGGCTTGCAATTATTCATTCAATTTTCACTGTCAAACAAAAATATTTCAGTCTTTGATACATTAACTTGCAGAACTCTACTCTTTTGTTGCATCATACAATCTTCCTAACATTCACTGTAAATAAAATTGGTTCTCAGCCAACAAGCATTATCTGCTTATATAAGTATATCTATATTCTTGTTCCCAAACAACACGCCAGTAGCATAACTGCTTACACTTTTATCCATAAATACATTAAACGATCACATAACTTATTCCCTAGTCACTGTTGAACCATTTGCTAAATTTCCCTTTCATTTTGGTATTTGCTTTACATCTACAGTATCTAATATTGCTCATATTACCTTCAGCCACCAGTCTTCATCTTCATATCTATGTAAAACATTCCATAATTAAAGACTATTCACATTATCATATGATTTCTCTGGATCAACAGTCATACAATAAACTTTATAATTCTCATGCATTTCTTAATGAGTTGTTGAAAAGAAAAATCTGATCTGCATGCCCCCAGCCCAACATAAAACTATAATTCACTTTCCAAATTTTGTTCATTGTCATCTCTAATACCCTTTCTGTGTCATATTTCACAATTCTGTCAAACACCTTCACAGGCACACTTAACAATCTAATCCCACTATAAGTATTTGCATTCAGTCTTTCTATTTATTCTTTTGTATAGGGGAACAATAACAGCATTCTTCTATTCATCAGTTCTTCCCAGTCTTCACACACACATTATACAAGCTTCACAGATACTCCATAAGAAAACCACATCCAACACTTCTCCAGTTATACTCCCTATGCTTGAACATTTCTCAACATTCTGACATTTATGACTTCCTTTTCATCTTTTAAAGTTTATTTTTTATTTTTAATTTCACTTCCATTCTTTGACACTACTATTCCCATACTGATCTCTAAAATACTGCTTCTAGCATTCTCTTACTTGAGGTTCATCCCAAATCACTTCTTTGCTTTTATTGTGAATTCTAATATTTCAGCTATAAAGGTTCTTTGTTTAGCCCTTTTCACGCACCTCCATTTTTTCATTTCCATCAAAATCACTCTGCATTTTCTTTGTCTTTTTTATCCTTAACAGTTCTTTGCTTTCTTTTATATTCTTTGCAACTTCTTCTACTTATGTTTTGCAGTATCTTTTTCTCATCATTTTCTGCAGCAATCATTCTCTGATAGGAATTTTTTTTCTCAACTACAGACTCTTCATCATTCCATATTTTTATGTCTTATCACTTCTGTGGCCCTCGGAAATATAATACTTTTCACTCTATCCCAAATAACTTGTTTCCTTAAATCCACTTTCCATTCATTCCTTACATCCACTTTCCATTCATTCCTTACATCCACTTTCCATTCATTCCTTACATCCACTTTCCATTCATTGGGAGATTAATTTATATTCTAATACTCTCATACAGGAGTTATACTTTCTGTTCCAGCACTCTTTCTGATTTTTTCCCTCATTTTCTCCTTCTTTCCTTTCCTCCCACATCTATTTTTCCTCAAGATCAATTCCTAACATTCAGTCGCAAGATTATCTTGACGGAGATATGCAGGATCCATTATCTAGGCAAAAGGGATTGAAGCACTGTTAAAGTCCAGAACAAGAAAACATTTGGAAGCAGCTCAGACACCCCACAATCCACTGAACCATAAGGAGGAGGAGAAGGTACAGCACAATCAGACTTGCAAGAATCTAATTATAGCCAATCCCAATAAAAGTAGCATTAGCCTTCCAATGGAGTTGATTTCCTGGTCTGGTCTACCTAACTGGGCTGACACATATTCAGAGCCTCTCATTATCCTTGTATTGTTCACTAATTCTCTCAATCTTTTAACCAATACAGTCAAATCACTCATCCTTTTTTATTATTTTTCTATGTGTGTATATGAATTGGCATTTGAAACAAACAGGTCTTTCCTAAGCAAATACTAATAATCACAATTCTCATTCATTTTGGGATCTTAGAATTACATTTGTATACGCTCTCTTATATCATTCCCATACATCTATTCATGTGACAAGAGAGTAATTTTTTTTTGCTCTGAACCCTCCAAACTCTGAATATAGAACTATCAGCAACCTGTGAATTTATATGTTTATATGCACCCTTGATAGTCTAGGTATTAGTTCATACTTTCTGACATCCGCTTTAGCCATTTCATTCATAATCTACTCCGCTCAACAAAATCAGCCCATCTTCATTCAGATCTATTATATCCTTTCTCTTTCTCTTAGTTTCACAAGTATAACATGTCTATTTTTCTTTCATTTAATCTGTTAATCCATTTACTCTTTTTACATTCCAAACCACAGTCTTCCAATTTCTATTGTAGTCAGTGATGGGACCTTAATGGGATGATTGCTACCCATGACGACTTTTCTCACTCAAGGCTTTCAAATAATGCTTTTTTGTATTGTAGAGAAGGTATAGACTAGGTTATAAGCCTTAGTCATACCCAGAGTAATGCAGCACTTCTTGCTAAGTACTTATTTGGGCATGTTTTGGCCAGGGCTACGAGCATGCTTACAGTGTTCTATACCCAACAGGATCACTAAACTAGAGACTATCATGTAAGACAACATACTGTTGACCACATACCACCAAATAGGATATCAACACATCATATTCCTGGGGAAAAAAAGTATAATTATGTCATTTCCATTTTCTTTTAAATATAAGGATTAATTGTTTTATTCTCTTTTTAACTGAACTATTCATTAGTTCCATGTCCAGAATGGAAACAATTATATTTTGAATTAATTACTATATTATTAAGTCTTTCAAGACTTGATATGCTATAAATGACAGTAATAATGTTAGTGTTCTAGTTAATTTCAAATTTAATTCATATGTCTGTAGTTTAGCACTTACTGATCTTTGAATGGCAGCTGAATTACTTCTTTATCCTTACAAATTTAGTACAGCTGGTTGTCTGGATGGTGACTGCTATGGTATTCTTATCATAAAGCTATTGGTTTAAATCTCACCTCTGACATGAACTCAAATGACATTAAAAAAATCCACATCTGTTTCAGTAGGTAAAATTGAGAAAATCCTATCTAAAACGCTGCAGAACTGGACCCAGATAGTGTTAACCAATCTTCCTCAGATGTATTGAAACCATATACTTTCCAGATATATTAGGACTACAAATCTCAGAATTCCCAGCCAAAATGCTATCAACCATGCTGGCAGTGAATGCTAGAAGTCTCGTGAGCACCAGATAGATAGAACAACAGTCTGATTGTGTGACCTGATTCCCACATTATGCTAAGCCAAAAGTAGACAACCTTTTCAGGCAGAAGGTATCCCTCTGAGACTGAACAATAGTGTGGAACAGCAAACTAAAAACATGCTTTTAATGGCTTATATCAATGGAATTGCCAAAGTTTTTTTTTTTTTACAGCTCCTGCAAGATTTTGGTGATTTCATCTCTGAGACCTCATGTGAGAACACTAAAATCTTGCAAGATTATGTAATTTCCCAAAAGTTCTGTCATGTTCTTATTTTTTTTTTAAAAATCTTAGTATTTACGTATTTGGTTTCTATGAGTGCCATAAGAAAAGTTGCCCACAAATGCTCCATTCTTAATCTGTGATAAGCCATGGTTTCCATAACCATGGTTGACTAAATAACTCGCAACTGATTTGGTCCACTCATTCCATAAGACATAAACCAGGGGAAAGCAACTTGTTAACCTGTTGCCAATAGGCTACACGTGGCCTACAGTCTCCCCCCCACCCCACCCTTTCTGATTATCCCAAAATTACAATTTTCAGCAGTATATTTTTTAGGGTAGTTTTAAGAGTCTTGATGCAACTATTATGAATGAAAAACTCTAAGGGCTGAAAATTTCAGCTCATCCCTCTTTATGATACTTGTTATTCTTACATTCTCTGAAGTCTTCCAAGGGCAATAAAAGAAAGGTGGGGGAGGAAAAAGTTTATTCCCCAGAATCCAAAGAGTTGCCTGCCTTAACTTAAAAGTATGGTTTATAATCTCAATGGTTAAATTCATAAACCATGGTAAGTTAAATCTATGGCTTGGTGTGATACACAAACCCAGCCAATATAAAGTAGCTTCCCATTCCTAGTATGGAAATAAGAATAAATTCACTTCTTCATAAGATAGTTGTTGGAAAAGCTTATATAAAATATAACTGTAAAATACTTCGATCTCTCTGAAACTTTTTGCAAACCATGCTGGCTATGCTTCTACTACCCATGACAGAATATCTTATGATACACTAAATACATTTTTCAAGTGAAAGGGCAACAAGAACCTCATATATGGTGATTCACTGAAATATTTAGATGTTAAAGCTGTTGTTTTTCTTTGATTTATTGAAAAATTAGATAACAAGTTAATGCAAAAATTTAAAAAAACCTATCTTTGTCGTAAGATAATATCAGTAATAAGAAAGGAATGAGAAAGTGAGAGGCATGATATCATATTAGAATATTAAGAATGGTCTCCAAGAGCTGGGATTAATAATCTGTTTACTTTCAAATGTTGGGTATGACCTGGATATAAAGTGCAAAATTCAGCTAAATGGATAACATAAATATTAATAGCAAGAGAACATGTTACACACACACTGGTTTTGTGATAATGGCTGGCCTAGAAGACCCATTCAAAAGTAAAGATTAATGCAAAAAAAAAAATGGAAGTATCTTAAACGATTTAGTAAAGTGTAATACAGCACTGGTTTACTAATACCTATTTCTACAGTTGTAATAAACTCAATTGTACAGTATGTTGTAGCAATTTATTGTCAAATTGGTACCAGTTTTCAGGCTTCATTTGATTTTACTCATGTGTAATAGCCATTGAAAACAATAATGACTGCTTTTAGTAAATTGGTTTTATTTCAAGAACTACTATAGTGAAACCTTTTTTATTTAATACTGCCCCTTGGAGTTACCTCATTCAAATGCTGCAGTGGAAGGGAAGGGAAGGGAAGGGAAGGGAATTTCTGTTGCACTTTACTACAATACATGAAAAGAGACCTTGATCAAACCATTGGACATATTGCTTTTAAACAACATCCCTTTCAATTATGTGAGAAAGAGACCACCTTCCTCTTTTATTTAAGCCACTTAAACAGCATATATTAAAAAAACAGCTAGAGAGAGAGAGAGAGAGAGAGAGAGGGAGAATATCTTCCATCAGTCTCTATTAACAGTTGTTATACAATTCCATACTTCCCAGGAAATATGCAATAAATAATTAAAAAAAAAAGTTGCAGAACATGAGAAAACTGAATCCTGTTATCACTTCCTTCCATTGAGCCACGGACACTGAAAACATTTGTGGCTAAGAAAGCACTTTAAAATGAAGGGAATCAGAACTTTTAAGCCATTGCCTATCACCAGTTAGACAAAATTGCTTTTCCTTTAAATAGCCTGGATATGCTTGCTAGCAAGTCTGTCTGATTTCCAGCTAACTATAGAAACGAGCTTCTCACCTCATTTTCCTTTTAAAAGTCACTCAAGAATAAGAAGGATTTTCACAGTCTGTGGTTCTGCAAAATACTTATATTGTATATACCGTTCTTCATGCACAAAGCAAGTAAAAATCACCGTGCCCATCTTGCTAGAAGCATTTACAAATTAATGCCCAGTTAATATAACTGTCAAAGAGAAATCCTGAGTGTGCAGTCTCAGAAGGTTTATGCAATGTTACAGTGTGAGTATGGCATAGTGTATGCATACAGAGATAAACAACATAGATTTCCAGTGCCCCCGCTGTGCTAGACACTGCACTTCCAGACTGGGACTGCAGAGCCACCTCCATGTCCACAGATGAACTGCACCACAGCATGCCTTCTTCGAACCCAAAGGACTACCATACATGTGTATGGTTTTCTTCCTTCAGCACAAAATGCAGAGGTAGTCCTATCTATTGCCTTGGAACCTTGATGCAAATATTCGAGCATATCTCAAATCTACCCTCCTTTTCCCTTACATAGGAATGGATGGTTCACAGATCTGAGAGAACACACATACTACTCCATATTGTGCCGTTTATATGGGAGGTGAGTGGGCACAGATGGTAACTAAAAGCTGGTGTCCCTTTTCTCATAAAGCTTTCTTGTGAAATTGGTTTTCCTATTCTTTCCATAAGACGTTGTATCCTTCAGACCACACCCTGATAATCAAGACGGGTTTCAAGTGCCATCAGAATAGGAGTCTGCTCTCAAAGCAAAAAGAGGGAAAGAGGTCATTTCAGCAGCACTTTTGACTTGAAAGAAGAAATAAAACAAAAAGATTATTATGGTTTCAAAAAGAATTGGCAAAGCCATATTTCTCTGACAGGCAACCAGATTTAGTAGACATTTGAGGATAAAAACTGCCATATTTCCCTTGAAATATATTTTCCTTTCATTCACTTTCTCTATATGTATGTACATGCACATACATACAGACATACAAACATCCAAGGACATCACTGCTAGTCATAATTTTCAGCCTCCACAAAGTGAGTGTTTAAAGTAAATGTGTAAGTGCGGTTGATGGTCATTTAAAATGTTATTTTTTTATGCTATCCCTGTCCAAATATTTGCAGATAGCAGTTTAGGATGCTATCTGCAATCTTAACGTGTTGTGGTCCTGTGACCACCATGTTGGGGAAAGGACAGTAGGGAGCTCAATTTAAAAAGATCCCTTACACTAGCTCCTTTATACAGTATATTAATATGCATGGAAATGGAAAGAGTTGACTACCAATCTTATGCTTTTATCCTACAGACAACTACAGTATATCTTACATACAGATGCTGTAAGCAGGGAACCTCCTTGTCCTTGGAGGTGGAACGGAAGTGTGATCCACTACTCCTTAATCTCCTGAGCACTTTTTCATGCAGGAACACCTGAGTGTGACTTAAATACTGATCAGTCATTTCAAGCCTTGAATCCTTTGGGAAGTTTTCCTATAGGCAGCCTGAAAATACATGAGGGTGCAAATAACTGATGAAGTATAATTGCTCAAAAAAAATGGTATGCTCTGTCAATTATATGAAAAATAAGCAAAATTCCATCCCAATTTAACTATCTCTTAGACCAGTGTTTTTCAAACTTGGCAACTTTAAGGTATGTGGATGTCAACTCCCAAAAGTCCCCATGCTGGGTGGGAAATTCTGAGAGTTGAAGTCCACATATCTTAAAGTTGCCAAGTTTGAAAAAACACTCTTGGACCGAAGACAGAGACCCATTTTCCTCCCAGAGAGCTAAACATCAACAGTGTTACTGTTCAGCTCCACTTCATTTCTCATACCTGGAAACTTTTTTGCAGGGTTTTGTGTGTTTCAAAACCATGTTCAACCAATGATAGTTATACTTGGGCATAATAAATGTGTGCACGCTATTAAAACACCACCATTTTTTTTCTCTCCAAAACCATGCTTTTTTGTGTGTGCTTTTGTTATCTATATATATAGTATGACCCTATCTCATTCCATGATCCCATTCTCTACAATGATGACTCTATGCTGATGACAATGATGAGGCTCTATGAAGTAGAGACATCTATTTTTTTACAACTAAACATACATGATAATCACACTGTTCCCTTCCATGGTAAACAATGTAAGGCAAAGCACAGAAAAGGAGTACAAAATGGTCAGTAAAAGAAAGCAAAGGCATTAAATAAGGGGAAAAGAATGAAAACGAAACCTAGCTAAATCTACATTAACCAATACCTCTATACCTCATTGTTTTTCCACCCTTGCTGCACCGTACACTGATTCACACTGCCTTTTGTTCTTTATGTTTCTCATCTATTTTTGAAGGTTTATTTTTGAATCCCTGAAATGGTTACATGAATATAGACACTTATCTTAAGATGCTTGTTTACATAAAACAGCATTAGAAATTAGCACCTTTCCCCTATGTTATCTCTTAAATCTTACCCTGCAGAAAAATGAGGAGGATGGTCATAAATAAAGTAGAAAAGATTTCATAGAATGCTATTAGGCAAAATGTTTTCATATGCTTTCTGTTCGAAAAGAACTTGATAAATAATAATGAATGCCACAGAGCCCTTAGGCTAGAGGTAGGCAACCCAGCCTCTATCTACTACTCCATTTATAGTCATCAGAGCTCCCTCCAAATGGACTGAACTCTGGCTTCTCTCAAGAACACTAAAAGAATGTAAATCTCTGGTAAGTAGGTTTATTGTAAAAAACAAAAACAAATGAAGTCATTATAAAATAATTCCAATGACTGCTGTGTATCAAATGCAAATCCTACATACAGTACAGTGGAAATTAAATTCTGGTGTCATTTTCTCCTGCCCATGCGGTGTGAAGCTCATGAAGTGAGTCTCTTCTTGGTGGGAGGGAGAGCTCCCTCCTGTCCCTTATTTTAGTATAGGTAGTCCTCATTAAGCGACTGCCTTGTTTAGGTTTCACTTAGCAACTGCTTCGCTCAACAACTGAGTTGCCGGTCCCAATTGTGGTCATTACACAAAGACTACCTGTAATGGACTCACGTATTTTCAGGCTATTTTTCTCTGACTTTTTGCAAACTGGCTCTCACAGCACAGCTAATACTTTTTAACATACTGGTTTTGCCTTTGATATGGATGGGTGGGGTCTGCAAAAACAATACATCATTTCCATTTCTTATAAATCATAAAAATTCCACTAAGACAGGCCTTGGGGAAGTGGGGTAAGGAGATTTTAAGGCCATAATCTACAGGATGCTTAAGGCATCCGTTTTGGTCCTAATTCCTCCAGTAACTGAAAAATGCCAAAAGGAGTAAAAAAATTTCAGCCCTACTCACTGCAGCCGGGGCATGAAGGCAAGCTCTCAGTATCCCAATTTAAGTGCACAATCAGCCTGGCAATGAGGATATTGCAAAAGTCAAACATCTGGGTACAGGTCCAGAATCATATTTTATAGCAGGTGTGCAGTGAACAATTTATGTTAGCACTGACTATGAGGGCCCAAAAATTTATCACAGAAAATGGTTGGTAAATTCTTAGTATGTATATACAAGCATGCACATGTTTAAGGGTGTGCATCTCTATGGGATATTCACATCTATATGCTTAAAACTAATGGATTATACATCTACAGTTTGAGGCTTTCTGTTAAATTGCCCTCCAAGCAAGCCTATTTTGTTGCTAAATGTCCATGAATACATTGTAAAGGACCAACAAATTAGTTGGAAAATTATATATTGAATCATTGTTACCTGAAGCTTCCACAAATTCCCTGGAGGTTAGCTGTTATGTAATAACATGGCCTAACCCTTTTAACTTGTAATACCTAAGATAATTGCCACAGCAACAAGCCATGATGCTAAGAGCACAATGTGTCTTTTCTTGCCTGCTGTGTGCAACATTTAAAATTCTCCTCATTATTCATTCTCCAAGAATTTGATTTTTCTAAAGGTCATCACCAGATGCCTCAGGAAAGGCTCACCACAAATGGGGAAAGAAAGCACAGTGTTATGACATCTTAATGTGATATCCTACCTTGAGTCATTTTATTTGTTTTGTGATGAAACTCAAGAGCATACAGGTCAATCAAAACCTTTCAGAGCCCAAGCAACTTCCTTTTCAAACCACATACTGTCCTTTGAACATCCATTCAAGTTTTTGATTATATTATTAGGCTGATGTTATACTGCAGACCAATTTATAGATTAGGAGTACTTCCCATAGCAATTTCCTCACACAAGGCTATGACAGAAATTGATGGGCCTAACACATGGAGCAACAGAATATAGGATTATGAATCCACACAGCTCTGCCTGTACTGTTCAGGGATGCAGAGTATGGAGTTCCAACATTGTCATCTTTTTTCTACCTCTCCCTATTAAAGAAGAACCACAAGATGACTAATTCATAAAATTGGAGAGATCAGGGCAGCAACCTAGGTTTGCTTACCATACTGACTTCATTCATTCATTCATTCATTCATTAATTCATTCATAAGAAAGAAAGAAAGAAAGAAAGAAAGAAAGAAAGAAAGAAAGAAAGAAAGAAAGAAAGATAGGGTTTTTAAAAAATATATCCATTCATTCAATTGGTTCTTTCCTGTCTGAATATGCTATGGATGAATTAATTACTGTAAATGACATATCCTTACCACCACTAATTGCCATACCAATATTCATAAAACTATATGAAAGTTGCTCATATTGTGATGCACTGCTGTACTCATATTGCTGTATATGAACCATCGTTTCTTATATCACATGCCACAAACTTCCACTGTCATCTTCTTTAGTACTTACATTAGTCTGATCATGTGCCTATGCTCGTCATGAGCACTGATGGTGAGCAGGAGGGGGCCCCTATCCAGGGGGGAAAACGCATGCGTAGTTTAGAGACTTTGAGCTGTCATTCAAAGAAACCCAGAACAGACCCGCCTTGAGTTTTGGGGTTTATCTGTCTGGGTTTTCCCACGCTTCTTCAGTTTGGTAGGATTTTCTGTCTACAATAGTAATAAAACACTAGAGACTTTCTCCTCGTCTCGGTGTGGTCTTTGCTTAGTCAGAACATCAATCCTACCAAACTCCTACTCCCATCAAAAGAGGGAGGAAAGAAGGGTGGTTTTTTTGGCAAAATGTCTTCGGAAAACCAGGAGCTACAACAAGCCATACAACAACTGGCAGCAGCCTTGCAGCAACACCAGCAGCAAGCAGATCTCCAGGTCAACACATTACAAGCAGCTATGCCTCAACAGTTGCAATAACCAGCTCCGATAAGCCCACAGCCAGTGCCAGCAGCAACAGCAGCTCCACCAATAGTCTTGAGACCCCAGGGCAGCTTACCGGAGAAGTCTGGGGGAGAAGCCAGATGTCATGAGTACTGATGGTGAACAGGAGGGGGCCCCTATCCAGGGCAGAAAACGCATGCGTAGTTTAGAGACTTTGAGCTGTCATTCAGAGACTGAATATGGAACCATATGCATTAAAATCATGTTTGCTAGTACTGAGTGTCCCCATAGATTCTGAACCTAAAACCTTGGGACTAGTAGGAAGACATCCCATCTATTAAGTCACTAAACCAACTGAGAACAAGAAAAAAAACACCCTAAAATAAAATATAGAATGTTATTTAAATCTTCTACAGTATATAAGAAGGAAGTATGGCTGGAATGATAGGAAAACAATCCAGCTGATCTTATTCATGCTACATTCATAAGCAGGAAATAGGTTCTACACTGGTTTCATCAGCCTGAATGCAGTCACTCTGGGATGTACAGCAAGAATGTGCATTCTCATTTATTTTATGAGATGACATACAAACATGTATTTTTACCATTTTTCTTTATTAGATTATATTTTTGAAATAACGACTACAGCCCAAAGGCCCAAATCATATTCAAGAAGCCACCACACTAAGGAGAGTGCAGACATGATTTTGTTATTTCTGATAATTATTTCTGCAGAACAAGAGAAAATTCAACATTTGAGTTTTTCCAGAGAATCGCCTCCACATAATGAAGTATAATTGAGGGATTATGTGCTCAATGTTCCTGATAGAGCAGCATGGAGGCAATAACTTACATATATCCCAACTAAACACATATTTGATCATCATATCACACCAGTATCCTTCTGGGCAAGCCAACTGAGTTGAATTCAACCTTCAATGCCTTTAGAATGTAACAAAACATCTCTGTTTCCTAACATTTATGGGTGGCTTTTCTGCACAGTTGGTGTTACTGCTTTAAAAGTAATGGTGAGAGCTGTGTAAAAACCTACTATAAACTCTGACCAGTCACACAAACAGAAGACAGATTTATTTAGTGTGGGTTGCTGAAAAACTAATCTAATCAGATAAAAGATTTACATTTCCTTTTTCCAAAGAAATCTTCAGGTTTCTGGAGTTCTTTTCTCAGTATCACGCAACAGGGTGGTGCAGCAATCCAGAGGAGAAGAGGAGAAAGTGATCTGAAGCATGTACAGATATTCATAACACCTGTCAGCACTTCCTTAAATCCACCTTTTCCTGAGGCGGTGCACAAGGCCAGGAAAAAATGCAGTGTGAACCCATGGGCACTCCAAATCACCTTTCCTTCTTTGAATCTAGCATGATTCATAACTCTTAACATGTAGTGGACTTGCCTGAGAACACTATAATCTTAACTGAACTTGCAATCAACAAAAAGAAAGTAATTTCACCAAAACTGTGCCATCATCTGATCCTCTTGTCATCTGCCTTCTCCCACCTCTAGAACTAGAGCTTTACCTGTAACTTTGCCTGAAGCAAAATCCAAAATAAATTGGGTGGTTTCTCTTTAGGAAAAATATCTCTGAGGAAATGAAAACAAGTTTGCTCAAAGTAGTGAAATTTGAACACATCTCTGCACTCCCAACCCAGCTTTATTTTAGGGTTTTGATAAAGACACTAGGACCTTCAGTTTCTTGCTATTACAGGAACTTGCACCCCCTAATTTTCTGCACTACCTCATTACTTTTTTCTGTGAATGTGTGTGCCATTGAGACAGTCCATGAAGTTTTCTTGGCACCATTTTTTGGAGGTGATTTGCCATTGTCTTCTTTTGTCATGTAGTTACCCAGTTGGCTTTGTGCCTAAGGCAGGACTAGACATACCCATTCTTGTACATTCAGGTATTTAAACTGTCACTTCTTCCACAGTACCACCGAGTTATAGGGCAGCTTCCCGGAATCTGGCACCCTCCAAGATACTGCAGCTGCCAGAATTTCTAATCAGAAAGCATAAGCAATTATAAGTAAGGACCTCTCAAATACTGGTCTAGCATTCACTTAATGTGGTGATCCTTCACTTTCATACAATCTTATGAATCTTACTTTTATGTAAAAGGACTATGTTAGCCACTATATATGGATGCACAAAGTGTTCTGTGCACAACCCATGCTCTTCATATAACCATTGGTTATACATAGTCTATGCCTGAACTGAAATATATGTTTTGGGTGTTTTGATTTAGGTGCTGAATGAAATGAGGCTAGCTTGTTCCAAGCAGAAGTGGTTTGGAGGTGGGTGAGATGGAAGAATAGTGAAGAAAAATCTAAGCTACACTGGTGGCTGAAGGGAGGCAGGGAAGGGATAAAGGGAAGGTACTGAGAAAATTGGGGAGGGGGGAAGCATAGGTAAGCCAGCCGGGACATTGGCAGTGATGGCAGCTGAGTAGAGGAAGGGAAACCATTAGAAGACTGGGTGTGGGCAGACCAGTGAGATATACCATGCATCCCACAGCAAGAGTAATGTGGGAGTATGCTTGCATGCCTAGAATAACTTCATGTTTAAAAACTAAATCTGATATAGAATCCAGTTCTATCTGAAAACCATTTTTAGACTACAACTTTATACATGGAATTATACCGCCTCCAAAATTCAGGTTTTAGAGTATATAGCTTAACTTGACATATAATCTACATATAATATACTTGCATTATCATAATGTATTGTTTGTAAAAAACCTATAGTTTTTTTTCTGTCTCTTTCTTAATGACTTCAGTTGTGTTACTCAAGTAAAGTCTAATACAGACATGTCTTGATTAGAAAATTAATACATAGTATCTCATAGTATTAAAATTTTAATGGCACATTAGAATATAATAGTTCTATGATATTTCAGATTTGTTGGTTATCTGCCCATATTTTATTACTTGCATTTAGTTTTTTAAATTTCTGTATTATCTATTCTTTACAATCTTTTAAACCTCAGCTTGTATTTCTATTATTTATGTTCTTTATACTTTAAAAACATATATAAAATAAAAAAGAGTGGTGATTGAGGAGACAACAGGGAAAGGAAGGAGCTGGGGAGGAGGACAATGGGATAGATCACACTGGGAGATGCAGAGGAGAGAGAGTGGGTGGTGCACACTAGCCTTATCATATTCATCCATTATACTCATCCTGTCCAAATTTGGTTTGTCAGAGAAACTAAAAGCATTTTGTGATTTGGTTTTGCCAAACAGTGCTGATCTGAAATGGTTTGGGAGAATATTCAAAATGCAATGGTTTTTTCCAGTTTCATAAGAAAACATTTCCTCACCTTGTGCATACCCCTGCCATAATAGAACATCTGTTTGGTTCAGTTACCTGGTTAGTAATGATTAATGCAGCACAGCATTGGTCAACAAAATGTCAAAAGGAGGTGTGTGGTTTTAGCCTTTGTTCTCCTAGCCCCCATGAATTAAAGATTTAGTTTTAGAACTATCTGTATTTGCATAATAATTTACAATTTTCAGCTATTGTTCTGCATAGCACTTTGCCAAGCATATATTCAAGTGCATTTGTGGCTATATAATTTAGCCACATGTTCCAAATTGAACATTTGGCTGGCTACAACTTCAGAAATAAAAGCAGCACCTATAATTCCAGAATGTCATGCCTTTCATTCTATTAAAAGATGATTCCCCATTTATCACTGCAATGAACCTTCCAGATCAACAAAACGAATTAGTAATGTTCACACAACCCATCAATCAAATGCTATGACACTGAAATACTTTGGCCACATAATGAGAAGACAGGACACCCTGGAGAAGATGCTGATGCTAGGGAGAGTGGAAGGCAAAAGGAAGAGGGGCCGACCAAGGGCAAGATGGATGGATGATATTCTAGAGGTGATGGATTCGTCCCTGGGGGAGCTGGGGGTGTTGATGACCGACAGGAAGCTCTGGCGTGGGCTGGTTCATGAAGTCACGAAGTGTCAGAAGCGACTGAACGAATAAACAACAATAACAATGTTGAATGAAATTAATATTATGCTCAATCATATGCCTGCTCAAATCTAAGTCTAATTCCATGACATTGCTTTGACATGTCAGGCCATGGCCCATCTAGCCAATTTTCATTAGTTTTTTTCATATCTGGAACTCACCTTCAGATCAAACACACATAGTACAATTGCAGGAGGCTATTATGAGGAACTAGACAATCCTGTGACCTATTGGTCATCCTTTGAGAGAAAGGTAGTGCAGTCTGATGTGACCAGAATGAACATTAAATTTTAGGCTGACCATATTTTTTTTTACCCCAGTGCTGGACAGTCCTATGATCATCTAAGAAAAGTATATATCATAAATAGAAAAATAATTGTAATGGCAAACAAACTTCAATAATAAGTCAATATTTACTTACCTAAACAGAGAAGCAGAATGACCACGGGTGGGCAAAAAAGCAGTGGGAGTGGGAGCGACTTCCGACTTCCTGCCGGCTTCCCCATTGACTTTGCTTGTGGGAAGCTGGCAGGGAGCATCAGAAATCATGATCACATGACGGCGGGGAAGCTACAATGGCCACAACTTTACAAATAAAACGTGTCTGAACATCATGGAAATTCCAATTCCACAGGATTAATGGGTCCCGGATTTTTTACGCATTCTTTAAGTCAGCAGATTTTAGGTAACTTGATTCAAACTGTTATGTTATAATGCACCATTTGGGTTGAGGCAGGCCCGCAACTAGGGTCTGTGTCACCCGGGGCAAACATGGATTCCGCGCCCATTTTGGCGCCCCCTAGCGCTCATTTTGGCATCCCCCCAGCGCGGCACCTGGGGCACATACCCCACTTGCCCTCCCCTAGTTGCGGCCCTGACTTGAGGGTACAAACAGAAAAACAGATAAACACAATGAGAGTTTTAATAGTACATAGATAGGTGATGTGCTTTATTTTCATTTGTGTTTTCCTGAAGAAAATAGCTTCTCTTCTGTATTCAAGCACATAGCATGTCTTGGTAAGCTTTACAGCTTTAAAAGCAAGCCTCTAAGCCTATCTTTTTTAGCCACCCACTGCCCTAGCTTCTCTTAGACAGCTGTTTCCTCATCTCTTGATGCAGCTTAGTTCAGGAATATTTCTTGCTTTCAAAAGTGTTTGGCCAAGGTTGGCTACCTTTGGCAAGGAGGGCTTGATGGAAGAACTGGCATTCTCTAACTTAAAATTTTTGCTAACTGATGACAACAATTATAACCAATAAATATGCTTAATCAGAAACACAAATAATTGCAGTGGTATACTATATATGCTTTGGGAAACCATCCTACGGAGAAGTTTCAGTGTAAACCTGGCTAGGAAAAGTGTAATACATTCACCAAAATAATTTGGGAATGTTCACAATTGTCTCTGACAAGGACAGGGCTCCAAACAGATGAAAGAATGTGAGATTTTTATTCCATATACATGCTTCTCTATGTTATGTTGCCATTAGACTTTCCAATTAAAAGCTGTAATTCTTTTGCTTTGCCTTATTCAATCACCCACTTCAACTTCTATTTTATTTGTGTCTCCACTGGCTTCAAATTTACAATCCTATTGCCTAACTTTACTATGGCAAAACACATTTTGGGATTCCTGTGGGTGGAGATACAGTGGCACAGCAGCTGTTGCAGTTCACTTCAGGGCCAAGAAAAATGCAATATTAAGTCCCAACCCATCACTCACAACTTGAACTCTACTCTTCCCATATTGGTGCCTTTCAGATGTGGTGGGGCTGCAGTTCCAATCATTCCCAGTCAACGTGGCAGCAGCAGCTTCCCATAACAGATGGAAGTCATTGCTAGCTGAATTAGTTGCAAAACTTTCATTTGGTGATACTAAAGATGGTACATGGAATGAGCATTCACTCTGTCACTTCACTATGGGACGCTTATTTGAAAGTAAATCCAGCTAATTTCACTGAGATATATCCCACAGTGAGACAACATGATGCATCTATTCAGAAGGAAGTCCCATTTTTCCATGAGCAAGCTATACTTGAGGGAGCAGAGGGTGCAGTTTCTTCTCCTATACCCACTGAAAGTGGCATCCAGACCTAAGCAGTTACTGTGTTTAAACCAGTTACCAAAAAGTAGTGGAAGAGACTGACAGAACTTTCAGAGGATTCTAATCAAGTCATGGGGTATATTGACATTTCTACCAATCTCTACATGTTGCCACTAGAAGTATGTGATCAGGCCAGCTTACCACTTTCTTCTGAACAGATCCTTTGGGGTTGTTGTTGTTGTTTTTAACAAATGGGGAACTGCAGGGAGTATTGCTACAGAAGCAACTGGATTTCACTTTGATCTCAGAAATAGGAAAAGAGCAGAGCATTGATTGGTTGAGACATCTTTGTTTGCTTACTGACCTAGAAGAGCATATCCTGATTGGCTGCCGATTCTTGAAAATGCTACAGGACAGAGGTGCACATAGTGTCCTATAACACTGAGAACGGTGGACTCAAGCTGTATTTAAAATGTGGAAAATTCCATAACAGACAACATTCAACACAGTGCACTATCAATGACTTCATCACTCATCTCAGATCAATGAATGGCTAGTAGCAAGCTACATTTCTCACCCTTGGTTAGTCCCCCCCCCTTCATTTCCTCTAAGGCAGTGATCTTCAAATTTGAGATACCAGAGGAACCCTTCTCAATATGAAAAAATCAGTGCAGAACTCATTAACACATATTTTTCATGTAATATATTTTATTTGAACAAAACTGTGATATTCAACCCCTAGGATAATTCTCATGGAACACTGGGGTTCTGGGGTACACAGATTGAATATCATGGCTCTAATACATTAGAGAAATGCATTAAAGGAAACTGTAGCTGCTTCTTACATTAATTTCAACACTGCTTAGTCCTATATAAATAAGTTGATGGCCTCAGTAGTTCCAGTTGCTTCCTTTTCTGTCAATTTTTTAACCAAATGCCTTGGTTAAAGATTGTTATCTTTATGGAATGATTATAAAGTCATTCTACTATTGAAGTGCAAGTTGCAGATAAGGAAATAAATCTTAATCCAAAGCAGTCTCTTTAATCTCCTATGAACACAGGCATTGGCAATGAACTCTGTTGTCAAATTAAGATTTCAAATGAGCTTGCACACTCAGTACCAGAGATAGGAATGTTTAATGGTCAAGCTGTATAACCATAAATCTTGAAAAACTATCCTTGGGTCTAGATAAATAACAGTGGAGATTTCCTTAGAAAATCTGGAAGTTTTTTTTTAGCCATAAATCCAGACAAATAATGCTGTTTATTTAATTTAAGACTACTCATCTGAGAGAAATTAATGAGACAAGTTGTCCACTAGTCAAGGGAAAACACACAAGATCTATCCTATCTTATTTCATCGACAGGATTAATCACTTTAACTGTTATGTAATGTGACATTCACACATTATTAGAGAAGCTAGAGAACAAATTGCATATCACTCATCAGCTGATCATTTTTCATTTGCTTTCAGTCTTCCAAAATTAATGAGGCCCTTCCTTTTTCATTAGATCTATCTTTTTAGCTTTAAATAGAATATGTTGGCAATCAGACCCTCTTTTTCCATTTTTTGCTTCATACTGCAATGAACCTTAACAGAAAGAGAAGGTAACTGTCCATTTTTTTGAAGTCTATTTTCAACTTTTAAAATACTGCTTAACACGTTTCAAAGAAACAGAATGTAATATCAACTGCTAAGATTTATTTGATTCCTAATTATTAATGTATTTTTATATTCTAAAGTTCACAATTCACCCAGAGTTAGTCCTACTGATTTCCACAGGAAATAATCAACTTTTGATTAATTGTATGCCCTAGGATGATCACATAAAGAAATCATGATAATATGTATAAGTCTTAAGTTCTTCTTGTTTTGCCTAGAGATCAATGGGATATATTAAGAGCATTCACAGAGGCTGCATCTTAGGTAGCTAAATCACAACAGACAAAGCCAGTTTCAAAATATGGCAAGTTATTTTAGACCTCAGGGAGCACAGTGCAGACAATTATTCTCTAAACCAGTGTTTCTCAACCTTGGCATTCTGGGAGTTGAAGTCCATGCATCTTAAGGTTGCCAAGGCTGAAAAACACTGCTCTAAACAAAAGGTGAAGAAATAAGCCTTATTGTCACAACAGCAACCTGAAACAATCAGAGCTATGGGATTTGAGGCAGGATATTGCAAGTGATTTTGTTGTTTGTTGTTTATTCGTTCAGTCACTTCCGACTCTTTGTGACTTCATGGACCAGCCCACGCCAGAGCTTCCTGTCGGTCGTCAACACCCCCAGCTCCCCCAGGGACGAGTCCGTCACCTCTAGAATATCATTAATCTTGACATCTCACCAATAACCACATCCAATTTGCCCTGGCTCATAGATCTTACATTCCAGGTTCCAATGGTGTGTTGATCCTTAGAACATCGGATTCGCCGTTCACCACCAGCACCGTCGGCCGCTAGCCGTCCTTTCGGCTTTGAGCTAGCTGCGTCATCATTGCAAGTGATACTGGCTAGAATATCCACTCATTAAAAAAATTCTCATGAAAAAACTGCAGGCAACCCAGTCCTTAAGAATACTGATAAAGCCTGTCATTCAGCACTCCAGTGCTATGGATGTTTATTATAGTTCTTAAAAGGCCCATGACTAATTCTGTAATTTGCTCTGATGCAGCTGAGGGACAGAAGATGCTATGGAGGAGCCATCATTAGAAACTGAGCTTGAGAGTATGGCGGTCCTGGTGGTCTGTGGTTCCTCAGGCTGAAGAATTCTCCCCAGGATGATGTGGAACCTCCATAGTCAGGGATATGACTATGCCCATTTTGAAAAATCATAACCATTTTATCAGGCAAAGAGAGTGACTAATCTGCAAAATGCAGAACGAACAAGTACAAAATAGGTTCATGAGCATGAAATAGTTTTGATTTACATTGCAAGCAGAAAACCATTTTCAAAAGCATAGGAACCGATTCATACATTGCAAGCTGGGTAAACTGACAATTCAACCTCAATACGTTTCCATAGTTGAACAGCTTCACTATCCATTGATCACATTTCCCATCCAGTTAAGAGTTCATGTATGAAGGCCTAATTCTGAAACTGGGATTGAAATTGAACCAAGATGAAGCAGAAATTGCCTCACGACTTTCCCAAGTTTGGACAACTATATAGCTTGCCCCAGCTAATCAATGTAAACAGCCCACTGATTATGGTGAGAAAGAATGGCTTCTAAATATCATAGAGGATCAGCTGATAATTCAAAGCAGAGTATACTTTTTTAATAGACAAACACAGAAATGCAAGGGGTACAAATGGAATAGGTTTTTCTTAAGACTTAAAGTTGTTGGAGCATGTGCCACACACACTCTAAGGTGCAAACAGATTGGCTGCTCAAAGTATTGTTTAGAACAGATATTTCACAGTCTGAGCTGGCAGAAAAGTCAAAAGAGCAATTCACTGACCAAGCAGCACAAATAGTCCTGGTTTTCCCTCCAGGACTCTACGAATAAAGTAAAAGAGATATATTGCTGGCTAAGAAATTTTTGGACACGGGATACTTGGAGAAATCTTCCTTTTAAGATAATCTTAATCTTAATGGAATTTTAAGATTATGTGCTTTTTCACACATCCTCCCAAAGAGTGTCTCAAAAATATTTCCCTTTAAACATCTTACCACTTTAGAAAATACTCCGAAGCCACATCTTGTCACTATCTACATCCAAGTTGTGTTACTTTGAAAAGCTCCCAGGAAAACTAATTATGCAGAGACTAGCATGGGATAGCACGGTTCATGTCAAATTAAAGTCTCCATTTCAGTCACAGTGCAGCATGTTTAAAAAAAATGTCTCTATTACATAACTTATATCCTATTTTGTCTGCCTGGAGACCAGCTGTAATATTGCTTTTTGAGGATAAAGAAGCATGCAAGATGCCCCAAGCACCACCCATTACTCAGCATAACAACAACCAGCTCTTTAAACCCATGTTTGTAATGGAGTAGGAAAATAACCTCTGATATACCAATTTTTTGTGAATAGGCTAGGGAAAGGTCTGAGATACATACAAAGAGACACAATGATCATTCATCCAAGCACTAAACAGCAAAGTCCTCTGGATGTTTTATATTAAATACCATCAACAGAAGAAAAAACGTGATTCATGCAGCAGAATAGTCTTTCACAAAGATCTCAAATAATCTCTTTTGACAAAGGAAGAGTTGGAGTTTTATGTACTTTCCACAGCCACTGCTTTTTTTTCCCCATTGTTACCCATGCATACATACAGATGTCATTTAAATCCATTCTTCTGTGAACAGAGACCATGCAGATTTGCTTATTTGTGCCTTTAGGTCTGAACTATACCTTCCCACTGATGAAGTGAGCTAAGGCCTGTACTTTAGAACATTCCTTTTCCATTGTTACCTAAATTTCTACTTTACTAGCATTTCGATGAGGCGAGGCCATGACCTCCTACGCTACATGCAGCCCTGAGGTCCCACAAGCAGCCCTGGAGAACCTCTAGTTAGGACTGTTGAAAATTGTTAGTTCAATTGTTAGTTCAAGCAAGAAACACAAACGAAGGAAGAATTCTGGCCATAGCTACATGTATAAAGCAGTCCTGCTCAATGCAGGCCTGTATCCTGCAAACATTAAATGTGTTCCTCAGCCATAAAAAGATTACCCTTTCTGCTTTAGATGATGGTGGCTAACATTGATGCTGAGAATTCTTTCTAATTATATTTTTAAGCCACTCCTGACACTTAAATCTAAAATGATTTAATTCATACCGTGGTTAGATTGTTCTCTCACTCATCTTAGTTGCATCTTACTCTCACACTCCATAATCTTAAAGAGTCTGTTCTTCTGCAGTATGAACAGACAAGAGTTGGTACTGTTTAGGGACTCAACAATAACTCTTAAAGAGTATTTGCTACTAACACGCATAGCTCTAACTCTGGCTAATCCTCTTCCTGTCGTTGCAATAAGTTCCAAGTATTACAAACACTTATATCTTCTCTTCAACTCATATCATTAATAAATGAATTGCCTAGAGTTCTCTAGTCAACCAGCTACTTTTTGCAGAATGTATCTGCTTACCTTATTTATGTATGAGGGACACAAAACATGTGGGTGCTTGATACGGGAACACCATGTGCTGTTTTGCCCCTCATTCTATTTACTGAGTAACTATGTAAGCAGGGTGATATCTGAACTTGCCCTTGCTTATTATTTTATATTTTCCTTTTCATCATGCAAGACTGAATTAACACAATAAGCAGATACATACTTCTGAAAAGGAATGGTTGTTCAGGAGAGTAGGAATCTGCACCAGAGTGAATGGTTGATACAAGTAGGCTTGCCAACTTCTTCTCCTAAACTTCAAAGATGCAGAAGGGAATGAAGGTATTCTCATCTTTTTATTAACAAACCTGAAGCGTTTCATCTGATGAATTTTTTGCCTGTCAGGCAGATGTTAATTCCTACCAGGAAGAGAAAGACTGGCAATACCTTCAACTCTTATTTTCAAGGCTGAAGTATGAACAATGCTTTAATTATGATATTCTCTGGTAATTAATGGCATGGGAGCCGTTCATCTTTAATGTCTCTTCCCTAAATATAAACCATCCAACTTCACTGGAATGAGATTTTAAAGTAATTACCATTCCATCAAAGTAGGTTTTAATACCCAGATGAGATTTAATTTGAACAGGCTCCTCTCACCAGAATGATGTTATATAAAGTCATACAATATTATAATGTATTGTCAGTCCTAACTCACTTTTATGGAGACAAAAAAAAATATCCATAGAACCTAGTCAGAAACAAAGGGAAATGTCTCTGGCTAACACTTGCACAGGTTGCTTTCAACCCATTTATATCCAGAAAATCTGCACAGGAAAACAATCTGAAAAGGCAGCAGGTTTCTACCACAGAGAAGCTTCAGGGACCAGATGGCTAAACTTTAGGTATAATTCCTCACCTACTAAAACCTACTACTTCCTTCCATGTACCTCTTTCTTCTTCATTGGGTATTTGTACTAACTCCTCCTTGAGATATACCAAATATTAATGTATTTAATATAATAAAAATAAAAATGGGATTTTCAAGATAATATGTAGATTAGAGTGCCTATGTCCTGGTTCATCCATGTGATGTGACTTAATCTATATAATAGAGGAATGGATACTGTCTCCTCCTGCCATGTGACTAATGAACTAGAGAACTCTTGACACACCAGCTTTGACAAAGGATGTCTTCACATTGCCCACTAGAAAGCCAGCTCCAAGACCTAGAGGCAAACTGGAACTTATGCTAGCATTATTTGTAGATCACCATTTGGATCAAGGTGAGTTGTAATAAAAGAAATTTGAAATGAAAACTTTAGGGGGTGGGGTAACAATTTAAAGTGCATGAGGTTGACCTTTTTCATCACCACATTACCTTTCCCTGCCTTGAAATTTTATTGAAGATTTAGAAGGGTTAGCAGCTGGGAGGTAGTAATTTTCAAAGTAGATAGATAGTTGGTTGAACTCAGTCTGCCTTCTTATTAATATATTTTTTTATGGTTGTGATTTATTCTATGTGCTGTTACCCTGAAGGTTTTTACATAATGTAATATAAAAACAGAAAAAAAGAAATTAAAACAATATGAACAGAAAAAAACAAAATAAAACAAAATTGTAAGAGTAAAAGGAAGAAATGAGCAATTTCTCTTTCCTCCTGAAACCCCTGATGTGCATTACATTCCCATTCTCATCTTCATGGGACTGATTTTGCTCTATGGCGAGTTTACAGAATGCTGCCAAGGCTCAAGCTTGTCAAGGATGCCTCTGACAAATGGCAGGCAGCCTTATGTTCTCACCTGAAATGTCCAATTAATTTAAGTAGCAGATGGGGATTACTTAGAGAAGGTAACTTATTTTGCATAAAGACTGCATCTTCTTCCTCCTCCTCCTCCTCATTATCATGTTATGATTACTCTCATTACTAATAGCCAAAACTTGTGGCTCTACCAGCAGACCCCTTTGACAAGTACATTATTTTCTTACCCCTTTCTGGGATTGCATGTCTGGACTTTATAAATTTATACATTCCAACTGGAATGTCCATAGAGACTGAAAATCATTTAAAACAGATGTACGATCTCAACTGTTTCAGTATACTGAAGGAAATCAGCCTCTGAATTGCAATCTTTTTTTATGAAGTATATAGTATATGGGCATTTTCAGCAGGATTTATTTTTCTGTGAAACCACAAGAATCTAACCTATATAATCACTTTTAAACTTTTGAACAAAATCTGATTTGCCTTTGGCCACTGTGGCCTCTATTGTGACCTGAGTAAACAAGGTGTAGCAAAAGAAAATGAGTAACACGTGCAGCAGCCCAAGAGCGACACTATTCAGTCCATCAAACTGCAGCTCTTCCCACCCTCTGGTGACTCAATTCAGATTTACAGTCCATAGCTCAAAAATCTTGGTTCAAGATAGAGTAAATAATTGTCTCCCTGTTATTATCTTTGTACTAAATTTGAAGATATTAGCATTTTCCTACACACTGAATCTGCTGATTTGAACCTTCAGCTTCCTGTTTCTACTTTCCCTTGGGAACTGTCTGCATATCTCACTTTCGCTTCTGTAAACACGTTTCAGAACTTTTCTGTATCTTCAACTTTAGCTGGTTAAGCTCCTGGGGGCGCCATAATCTACTGCGTGAGACACAGAAGATTTTAAACAGATTTTCTCTGACTTCCACCAAGATTTTATACAGATTCTTTCTGACTCCTATCAAGTTTTTATGCAAGACATTCAGGACATTGGGGAAAATATGAAGTCCAAAATGTGTCATCTGATTGGGGATGTCATGGAAGAAACTGAGGAATTCAACAGTGACAGAAAAGTTTCTTCTAAGAGTGAGATTGGGGTTTCTATTGAAATACTGATACTGGATAAAGATTGGATAGTGGAGTTGGAGAAATTTAAAGGAGAGTTTTGCAAGCCACAAGTGAAATTGATTTTCTGGTGGAATGTCAGGAAAAAGAAGGGGTTATTGTGTATGGGAGTTTTTCTGAAGAGAAGCCAGAGTTTTTGAGGGGGCAGGTGGGCTGTTTGATCTTTTTAAGAAAAAAGCTCTGTGCACACTATGGGGATATGTAAATGTTCTGGTTTATTTTGAAGTGGGATATGGGTTAAAGAATATTTATCTGGATTGCTTTTAAGGTTTGGCTGATTTTTATTTATCTTTAATGATTTGGATTAAGATTAATAATGTATTAGAAAAAAATGCCTACTTGGATGGTTTGGGGATTATTAAGATTAAGATCATTAAAATTGTTGTATTATTAAGTATAATGGCAGATAATTTATGTGTTTTTTGGTTTGATTTTTATTACAGTAGACAGAAATGTATAGAATAGTAGTAGGAAGGGAATAATTAAATAGATGTTATCTTTGGGGAGTGGGAAATTGTTTAGGAAGTTTATATGAATTTTTCTTTTTATTTTAATATAAGGGGAGAGAGCAACTATACTTAGTGGTTTTTATAATGTGCTAATGTGGAATGATTTATAGAAATAATGTGGTTTTGGTGTAATATAGAGTAAGGGATTGATTATGGAAAATCTTTGTATATCCTTGTTGTTAAAAGTCAGAAGTCACATCTTTCTGTAACTTAGAAAAAATTTTCTCTTGTGTTTTCACACCTTTTTAGTTTTTTTTCCTCTTTTTTCTCTTTTTTGTTTTTTCATAGCTTTTATCTTTGCTTGAAACTTAATAAAATTCTTATATAAAAAAAATCTTGGCTCAAGCTCTATTTTAATTCCATCCCCGGGAGAGTATGATATATGTGAACTATTTCAATTTCCATTGGACTTGGACAGGATGGAGGAAGGCTACACAGATTCTTATTTTTGAAATAGACCCGCTCTCCACAAATGTCTAGTTTTGCAAAATAAATCCATAAATTATTACACTGTATATTTCTTAGCAAATACACTTACACAATGTCAGTCACTGGGTGGAACATAGGGAGAGTATGTAACAATGGCATAACCTTGTTTTAGAACAACATACATAGAACTAACTGCTAGAATAAAGTGCAAACAGTTACACAGTAAAACCTCAAATCAATGGATTAGGTGCCTATTACTCCTGAATATTTGTTAAATCCAAAAGTATGTTGTTCCTCGTGATTAACAGCATTCGTTGCACAAATGATATCAATATAATATAATTCAGTGAAAATTTATCTCCCTTATCCAAATTACTTGAGATGTAATAAGCCTTGTCTGTTACTTCTGGGAGATACCCAGACAGAAGTTTTGTTCATTGCATCTGGAACCTGTAAAATGGGGGTTGTTATTGAAGTTTTACTGTATTCAATTTTATTCTGATTTCCTTTTAAGTCTAATTTGGCCAGGAATGTATCTTCAGTTGTGTAACCTTTATCAGTCCCATCTTGAGATACCAGAGACTGAATCAGGGGTCTTCTAAAGGCAAGATAGGTGTTCTACATGCAGGCCTAGCCTCCCCATTAGGTATTATCAGAGACCTTCATCTCAGGGCATGGATTGGGAAGAGGGGTGATTAGGTCTTACCTGCTCACTGCACCCCACAATCATTTCACTTGGTAATTTAACCTATTGCCACGTGTTTGTTCTTTATAAATCCTTCCTAAGTGACTTCCTTGGAGGGTGCAGTGAAAGGTTATCTGTTGATCTTCCACACAGGAGAGACGTATCTTAATCTTTCCATGCTATTGGGCATATTTGGAATTTTGCAAACATGATGTGGGTGCCCTTTCAAACTGGTGGCTGTGGGGCCTTGTCTAGTTACAAAGGGGAGACAATCAGTGATAAAGTACTTCTAGCCCCTATCCTCCATTCCTTTCAAACTGCCACACTGGGAATACCAGGGTTATATTGGCACAATGACGTGATTTTACGGAAAATTTATCTGGTCAAGCTTATTCAAGCTTATTCCCTTCTCTTCTCCTCCATAATTTTTAAAGAGGCGATGCTAATTCCCAAGAGCACAGCACTGGTGTAAAACTGTATTCTTTCCTCACTGCTTTTTCCTTTTCCTGTCCCTCTATATCAACTTTTCCCTTTTTCTTTCTGCACTTTATTTCATGCTTTCTCCTTTATTTCATTTTCTATACTTTCTTTATGTTATACTCAAAAATCAGTAGAGAAAGAAAACCATATTTTGTGATGGCACAAGAAATGCTAAAAATGCCTGGCAATTATCTACCTCAATAATTCACAGCTGTAAAATGAGACAAATTTCATTTAGAATGTCTTTAAATGGGGAAAGAAGATCTAATTCCTTAATAGTACTATCTATCATCTATCCATCCTATCAGTTATATCCCTGGAAATTGTGTTTTTCCTGTAAAAACATTGTTTTGAAATTTAGATAGAAAGGGATGAAGGAAACAGCACTCTGAAATATGTTTCAGAATGACAGAAAGAAGCAATGTAATAAAGCATGGCTTCCAACCAAAATCAGTCTGGGGGTTTCAGCTTACACAAGATTACCTCCTAGGGCAATGTTTTCCAAACCTTTTCCTTCATTACCCAAAACTGCTTATCAGCAAGTCCTTTTTACCCAATGTAGGTAGCACACCTTAAGCCAGTTTAATGGGTTTGTGTGTCGTTTCCCAAAGAAAAACCACTTTTACCCAATTTTGGTAATTTACCTAGATTTGGGAAGCACTGTCCTAGGGCTTTCTTAGTTTTTAATAGCTCTCCAAGAACATAACAGGACAAGGGATAATTTGGTTTTGGGTAGGAAGCTATTCCAAACAGGTGATAGTGCAAAAGAGGAGGGTTGACTTCTTGGGTCCTGTAGATGACAATCCCTCATAGAAGGAAAAATATTTAGAGTTGACTCTGTCTTTAATCAAGGTGTTACTACAATTGTTCTCAAATAATAGGGGAGAACATATTAGTGTCATGTGGAATAATTTCTAGTATGCCACACAAAATAAACACTGTATGAAATAACTGAGTATAAAACATGAAATTTATCAGTTATTGACTACATTTATACATTTTCTATGCTGATATTTCAGCCCCAAATCTGCATACACTCCTGAAATCAGTGGGATTTATTTTCAAATAAGATATATAATATTTAAAAAAAACACAATAGACTATTTCAGTTCTTTTTGAATCAGGATTAAAATGTGCATACACCTCCCTGACATCGAAGCAGTGGGATGATTTATAAATTAAATAAATAAAAGGTATTTTGTGCATATGTTAAATTAAGTAATTCAATATAACATTATCAAAATTAATGTTATACTTTACTTTTACAAAGTAAATTTTTCAAAGGGAACTGAGTTTTCGGTTATCAAAATAGCATACCTCAATTGTCATATCTTTGGAAAACCATTTCATAGAGTATCTTTAGGATAAGATTGTTTAGCCACAAATAAATCTTAATTACATTAATGGATTTTGAAGTTTGGGATTCACAGCATGGCTCACAAGTTACATGTATTGCCCTGAATCTCCTTTTTTGCTGCTTCGAGGATGATGCAAAACCCAAAGAGGAATTATCAAATTATGGAAGTACAAACTTAAACACTTTTTGTTCCCAAATCTAATCATTCCTCTAGGAGTACCTAGTACTGATTTTGCATTAACTATTCTATTGTGTAAATGTTTGTCAGGTATATTTCTGTAAAACCCTGATTATCATAAAAATCATTTTGCTTTCAATCCTCAACTTGGGGCAAAACACAGAGCATACAGAAACATTGAACAGGTTGCTTTGATATCCCATGTATGTTCCAAATGCATTTGTAAGCTAATAATACATTTACAAATGCCTTGAGCTTTAAAGTTCTTTGAGAATGTTTGCTGATCCAGTTTAAACAAGGGAATGCTAGAACTATTGCCTACTGAATTAACGAAAACAAAAAACACTGCTGCTGAATTACCTAGTTGTTGTTGTTTTTTAATATTAAAACTAATTTAAAGAGAATGAAATGGGAGCAGGAGAGCTGATGCTGCTCAATTAACATTTGGGTGTAAAATGTTTACAGCAAACAATCAAAATACCAGTTCTTCAGTCGTCTGCAGCAGAAGGCATGCTTACAACAGCTTTGGCATGTTCACAAAAGACCAGCTGATTATACCTGTGCCCAGAAGATTGTGAAAGCTGTCTTAAAGGATTACAGCCTGCCAGCTTACATTCTTGATTTGTACAACTGCTGGCATCAAGGAAAAACATTTTCAGAAGATACAGTGCAGTATATGAATCCCAAGCATACATTGGACGTGCAAACTGGCCTTGATATATACCAAATAAGGAAACAAGATCCTTTTAAGAAAATAAAACATTTTCTACACTTCTAGAGGCAAAACACCAAACAAACACCCACTATTCTTCAGGAATTAAAAGACTTGCTTTGATAAAAGAAATTGATTGGAAACTATGCTGGTTTCCAAAGGCCATAATACCAAGATCGTGAAGGTAACTTCAACAAAATTCAGTAAAAGGATTTTTCCCCCTTCCCTTAGAAAAGAAAATTGTAGGGACTTCCAGTGGGGGATATGGCGGACTGAACAGCTGTGTCTGCAGGCTCCGCGGACAGAACTGACAACGCGGCAGTTTTTACGGTCTCAGGCAGGTTTTCCCTGGAGCCCAGGAGCATTTGCATGGAGAAGAAAATGCTCGGAATCACCCCATTTGCTCTCCAGAATGGCAACTTGCAGCCTGAGGATTGCAAACAGTGTTCACGCTAATCGGGCAAGAGCCACCAGGAGACGGGGATGCCATCAATTCCAAGCCACGCTGTAGCCTTAAAGGGACACTAAGACCGGCCACCCCATTTCTAAATCACCCACTTTGTCATGAGTAAGGATGGCGAGCAGGGGGCTCTCACCCAGACTGTCAAGCGCATGCGTAGCACTGAGGAACTGTTCAGCCATTCAAAGAGACACAGATCGGGACCGCCTTAACCTTTGGGGTTTATATGGCTGGGTTTTCCCACGCTTTCTCAGTTTGTTAGGATTCTTGTTAAGTACTACTAATAAATATTAGAGACCAAGTCCTCGCCTCAGTGTGTTTCCTGGTAATCAGGACACACTTTTTATCTTTTTAAGTTTACGTACCCTAAGAGAGGCTTTTTACGGCAAGGAGAAGCGAGCCCTCTTGGTGCTTTATTTTCTTTGAAAAAAAAATCTTTTTAAGTTTTGGCTTGTTTCCTTCCAAATACTGAGGAGGATTGAAAGTAAATGTTTGTCTCCCTGTTATTATTTCTGTACTGAATCTGAAGATTTTAGTATTTTCCTACACATTGAATTAGCTGTTTTGAATCTTCAGTTTTCTGCTGCTATTTTTCTCTTGGGAACTGCGTATCAGCCTTTTACTTATGTAAAGAGTTTCTAAAACTTTCCATTACACTCTACTTTTGCTGGATAAGTACTTAAGGGGGCGCCATAATTTACTGAGTGAGGCATGGAAGATTTCAAGCACAATTTCTCAGAGTCCCATCGAGACCTCAAACAGATTTTTTCCGACTCTTGTCAAGTTATTATGCAAGATGTTTGGGACACTGTTGAAAATATCAGCTTTGAAATGTGGCATCTGGCTGGGGATGTCGTGGAAGGAATTGAAGACCTTAATAATGATACAAAGTTTCCTACTAACAGCGAGATCGAGGCTTTTGTTGAAATGCCAGAAGATGATTGGATGGTTGATTCGAAGAAATTAAAAGTCCAGACCAAATTGCAAACTGTAAGTGTTGCTGTTCTGATGGAATGTTATGGAAAGGAAGGGGTTGTTACCTATGGGAGGCTTTTTGCTGAGAAGTTGGAGTATTTAAGGGGGCAGTTATGTTGGTGATCTTTCTGTGAAAAATGCCCTGTGTGTATTTTGGAAATATGTGAATGCTTTGGTTTATTTCAAAGCAGGGTAAGGGTTTGAGAATGTTTATTTGGATTGCTTTTAAGGCTTGTTTGGTGTTATTTTTCTTTAATGATTTTGGTTGAGACTAATAAGGTAAATAAAAAAAACGTTTGGTTCTAGGTTTAATATGATTAAGGTTGTAATAACTGTAGTATTATTAATTATAAGAGCAGAAAATGCATATGCTTTTTTTTTTAGTTTTTTATTATAGACAGAAATCTATGGAATAGTGGTAGGAAGGAAGTAATTAAGTAAGTGTTGTTTTGGGGGGAAGGTTGTTTGGGTGGTTATATATTTTCTTTTCTTCTAATGTAAAAGAATGGAGCAACTGCATTTAGTGATCTTTATAATATGCTAGTGGAATGATTTATAGAAATAATGTGATTTTGGTTTAATATAGAGTAAGGGATTGATTATGGAATATTGTTGTATATCCTTGCTGTTAAAAGTCGGAAGTCACCTCTTTACGTAATCATTAAAAAATCTTTATCTTGTATTTTCTCACTTTTTAATTTTTTTTTTCTTTTTGTAATTTTTTTCTTTTTTTGTAGTTTTTATCTTTGTTCTCAACTTAGCAAAATTCTAAAAAAAATTGTATAAAGTTCTTGATTATATTCCTGTTTCTTCAGGAGTAGAGAAGAGTTTTGCTTTGGGGGATCTGAATGTTTTCACTTGGACAACTGTTCACTCTATTTAGTGAAATCCCACGTTTAGTCAATGAGAGGTTCATGCAATGTGAAAGTGAAGAGGAAAATAGTATGTGGCTTAGTACTGGCCTGAATTAGGACTCTATTCTAGTAATTCTATGCAAATAATAATATATATTGAAGTTACCTAGTTTCACTTAGACCATGTAATTTACTGCCAAATAAGATAACTGAAGTTAACTATTTCCACAATAAATTCAAGAAAGCAGATATCCATTATATCTAGTAGGATAATTTATATATTGCTATAGTAAATTATTAGATAAATAAATCAATATTGTTATTGTGTCCATAACTTTAAAAATAATTTAAAAAATAATATAGTGAGATAATTTTCTAAGTCATTTCTATTTTAAAGCTCTGCATTTAGAAATCCAGTAGTTTTACACATAAAAGCTGAAACAAGCACTTCTATTTCTGGATTTTCTGAAGACAATAATGACACAAACTTGTCAAAGTGATCATAACTTCTGTCAACTAATTGTATAAAACTGTGCACATAAATTTCCCTCTCTTGTCCCTCCATCCAGTAAAGCATGTCTACTAAATCACTCCCATCAATCAAAGGATTAATATGAAATAAATTATAGACAAGTGTGTATGTGCCAAAAATGGGAATGAGCCTGCATACACAAAGAAATATAACTGCACACTCAGTTGATGTGCCTCTTGACTTTTCCCATTTCCAGAGACTATGTCACTATCTAGTGGCTACTAAATAGTCCCTTTAGAGCTACTGTAGCATAAAGTCTAGACCAAGAGACCAAATTATCAATCTGTCCCTTGTCCTTAGTTAATCAAAGAGACAAAAAAATTAATATGCTTCAGTTTGCAATGTGGTTGGTCAAATCTGTTTTACCAATCTACAATGTGCATCTTGCCTGGGAGAAAAGTGTAAAAAAGATGTATAGCACTGTGGATTAAAATAAATGACATAAGTACCACACAAGTGTCATTTTTGAAGTGATGGATATTCTAATGTTATTACTGTGGCTGTGTTCAGAATGAAGATACCAATGCCCTGTTTAGCACGTGGGGGAGCGGGTGGGGAGGTTACCATCTTTAAAAGACAAGACTGAATAAATCCACAGATGGTAGATATTTGAAAGTGATGGGCTATAAGTACTTCAACATCCATGTAAGAGCAGTATATTTCTGAACATCAGACATATACTGAAAACAAAACAGAATGGGTCCTTTGTTTTAACACCCAGCATGTCAGAAATTCAAAGCAATCTGGTACAGCAGTAAAGGAACCCAAGTTCTGGGTTAAATGGTTTTTCAAGCTGACCAATACATAGTCATTCCATCTGTGCTCTAGGACTAAGGGACATCTTGGAGAATTCCATATCTTTTCTTCATATGAAGCAAGTGACAGTACAATGGGGCTTTCATACAGGACTGTAACTCAGGTAAGTTTAATTTCTGGACCAGCCTTTCATAACTCAGGGTCCTCAAAATGTGTTGGGCATCAGCTCTTGCTTCAGATCTCAGCGTTTCCAACTACCATAGTGTCTGTGGTGGTTATATTTGTCATCTTTAAAGACTTGTGGATTTCCTTCCAAAAAATCCATACAACCAAAATTTAAGTATGTGTGGTGTCACCATCATCACGTTTATTACAGCCCTGAGGCCAGACACAATAAAACTATACAATAGTAACGATCTTACATTCATACATACATACATATATATAAACAAAATCAATTAATATACTACAATCCATAATTAAGAATGAAATTACTAAAATGAATTGAAATAAAATACTATGTTAAGAAATTCAAAATCTAAGTGATGGTGCAGCATATTGTGCAGATGGTAGCACAAAACTGGGCAACCTGGGAGGATATTTTTGGGTCCTTGTCCAAAAGAAGTAACATTAGATAGAAGTGACTCTCCCTGCCTGGAAATTTCTTCAATAATGGATATATAAGGATCTGTCTAGAATCTTTATATAGGGAACAATATAACAACATATGGCTTAGGGTTTCTACTGAGTCGTCACCACATGGACATAGTCGAAGGTGCATAGGAGTACCCTTGAAACATCCAAAGGATTGCTGAGGGCAGTGCGTCCAGCCTGGCTAAAGTGAAAGCTTTACAAAATTTCAAAATTTTGTAGGTGATAGGTAAGAAGCTGGAATGAACCCTTCAGGAAGAAAATGACAGATGTTGGGATGTTGCACCATACTTAAATTTGTTTGGAGATCTATATCCCAGATTCGTTGTTTCAGGGCGATTCATTATCAAATCCACAGACTTTCCATAGAGAAGCCCAACAATTTAATTTTGTCTAAGGCTTTTTTTAGCCAAGATGACTTATGTGTGGTACAACTCATACTTTAGTAATTTTAGCTCCAGGAAGATTTTCAATATTGTATTATTATAACTAAGAATATAATTTTTGAAACTCATCTTCAAGTTTAGCTCTGTCTGATCTGGTTTTCTTTGCCTTTTCTGTCCTTGCTGGATATTTGCTTTCAAATTGTACTTAAATGCATATACAGTCCTATAATGAAATGCTTGTGAGATGGCCCTGCTAGCCATAAGAATTTCACTGCAGATAAACATTAATAGCAGCATGTGAAAGGGATCCACAGTTAAAGGCAGTCAATTTAAGTCTCTTTTTTATTCAGCATTTCAATCTTGTATATTATTTGCTATTACTCTAAAAAAATAAATTCTTCAGGCATCATTCTCTATGCATTCCCCTTGTCCTCTCTGAAAGCAGGTAGCACACCACGTAGCTTGATCCCATTTTTAACACTGTTATCTCTAAACATTTAAAACTTCTTCACATCCAGATATGACTCTTATCACCTTGGGTCCAAAAGTTTGCATTCTTCAATAGCTTTTCAATTCGACTTCTTTTAGGAGAGAGGTGTTAAAGGGACATTTGTTCTGAAGAGGAGAAAAACAGTATTCTAAACAGGTAGCAAATCTCTTTTTTGTTTCCCTCCAGATAAGTTACCAAATCTATCTGCATTTCTGGCCCTGTGAGATGGCTGTATTTCTGAATTCTGCATAACCTGCATGATACACACACACATATAAACACACACACACTCTAGGTAAGATGGCTAGCAAGTTGCTTATTTTTATAAAGCGCAACCTAGTTTCTAAAAAGAAATCTCACAAAGTGTTAATATATGAAAGTTAAAAGATTTTTTTTTCTGAAATTTCTTGCTGTCACACTGAGTGTTCTTTCTCCCCATTTCCCTGCCTCCCATTTACACCAATCATTTACTGGCAATTAGATGCCTTTCAATCCTGCTCTTAACTCAAATGGATTCACTAACTGCTACAAAGAACTTAAAAGGAAGAATCAAATTAAAGCAATAGACTGAATAAACAACCACAAAGATCAGCAGTTTCCTAAATCACACTTATTCTGCTGATCTTGGAAACTGTCCTGAACCCTTAGGGACCATGTTTCAATACCCTACTCTGCAGCTGCCACTGAGGAAGTAAAGCAGAGGTTCTGGCTTTAAGCAGCTATGGTTGGGTACATCCTTCGGAAAAAGATGCTTAGGGTATCCAGGCTCCATAACATTTTTTTAAAAGGGAAAGTACAACAGAAGCATCATGCTAATTATGCAGTTTGTTAATTTATACCAAGTTAAGTGAAAAGGTAGCTTAGCTTCCTGGTGTATGCACAGAAGCACTGAGAACCGCTTGTCACCTTGTACATAGAAAGGCTACAGAAGCACTGCTCTGGCTTGAGCAATCTGCGTTGTAACATGCAAGTGGGGTCGCAGCTGAATTTACCTTTAGGCACAATAGACTAGCGACAAACTGGTAAAGGCAGCAAATGGGAGTTGTCCTTCCTACTCTACACCTTGGAGCCATGAATAAATATGATTTAGGGTATGGAATCACCATCTGAATCCACAGTTGACTCACTAATCGCAACTTTGGATGATGTGGAAACGTGTGATTTCCTGGCTTATTTTTGTGCTCCAGTCTAGAAGATTCTAACCAGTTCACAGAACTACAAGGCAAAAAAAGGAAAGACAACAAATTAGAAATTGGCCAAGCAAATCATGATTGATGTAATGGTATGTGGGAAAGACCTTGAGAGACGAGGTGAAGAGATGCTGACTAGGGAGCGGTCAGGTAAGAGACAGCATAGTGGGCAGAGCAAGAGGCTCAGAAGGGACCCTCCCTAAGTTATTGGGCTGTAAAGGAGACGGGGGAGAGAATTGTACTTTCAGACTTGCAAGAGTCTGTCAATGTAGCTTTACAATAAAGTAGAATTAGTTTATTTGATCATGTTTCCTGTCTGGTCTACCCGGAAAGGCAGACAATTATTTTGCTCATCTCCAAGTTTGATTCCAGATTGTTCAACAAACCTGGTTAAAACAAATCAGTATTTTGTATTATGCATAACTAAGCTATTGTCTGAAGAGCTCTAGAAAAAAACAGTGATCCAGGTTTCAGTACTTTAATGCCAAAGTATTACCAGTTTGCCTGTTGTATATATGAATGTATTCATGAATATATGAAAAATTTGCCTTGATATTTTATCTTTCCAAAGCTATCCTTCTCTCTTAAACCTTACCTCCAGAGATTGCTTTTGATTATTTTCAATCCTTAAAAGAGAGGCCATATTTGCCTTTCCAAGCTCTTTATTTTTCATCTTGGTTTGGCTCATTATATCTCTGACAGTTCTTTTATTACAGGATTTCAGTCTGAATCTGGTTTTCTCCCTATCTTATGATGTGCTCTTGCAAGCTCATGCTTGTCCTCATTCCTGTTTCCTGCCTGACAATTCCCTTATTAGTAGATTTGATTGTTTTTGTTATGTGATATCTAACCTTACTCACTAGCAACATTTTGTGATCTCTCATCTTCTCTTCCTCATTTTCTTCCCCAAGTCTCAGAATCTATTGGCACTTTGCTACTGCTGGTAGCACCCTGTCATTCTAGAAGAGAGTGTGATTAGATAAACAGTATTGAACAAGGTTGGATTTGATTCTAGGAATCCTTACCATCAATCAATTTTAAATCATTTCAGGCTTCCAAATTCTTAACGCATCAAACATCTTCTGGGATAAAACACTGTTTTCCATTTTACTGAGAAGTGAGATATTTAAAGATAGTAATGAAATCCATAACAGAGTTGCAGTGTGCACTCTTGGTATTTCAAACCCGTCTTTTGGTTTTCCTAAACTGGAAATAAACAATCGGATGCTCCTCAGATGTGTTGAACTACAATTCCCATAAGCCTCATCTAGCATCGCCAGTGATCAGATTTTGCAAATTATAACGTCTGGAGAATACAGGTTATCTACTCCTGCCCTAAACAGAGAAGCCTGGTTTGTATATCATGCCACATAACTATGTGGCTGGTTTGGTTTGGTTTTATTTTATTTTTTTATTTATTTTCTATCCCACCTTTATTATTTTTATAAATAACTCAAGGCAGCAAACGTACCTATTACTCCTTCCTCCTCCTATTTTTCCCACAACAACAACCCTTTTAGGTGGGTTTGGCTGAGAGAGAGTGACTGGCCCAAGGTCACCCAGCCGGCTTTCATGCCTAAGGCGGGACTAGAACTCACAGAAGCCTGGTTTCTAGCCCACTGCCTTAACCACTAGACCAAACTGGCTTTATCACAGCTTGATGCAAACCCTTCCATTGTGGCTTAGCACGATGTGCAAGCAAGCTTCCTAAAGCTTGTTCAACAAAATATAGTTTATGGAGCTGTAGTTCAAAATATCTAAAGGAAATACTGCTCTACTCCATAGTTAGCTAATGCGGCTACAGCAGCAATGATTATAGTTTGGAGCTTTCACGTTCAGAAGAATATTAATCAGAACAACAGAAGTTGGGGAAACAAGTAAACAGTAAGTAGATATAATTTTCTTCAGGTTTGTGAGCTCCCAGGACATCTGGATGGTTGCTGCTGGCTAACGAATATTTAAGCGATGAAGCTGGATAGGTGGGGATAAATAAATAAGTCAGTTAAGGAGAACTAATCACAGAGACAAAAGATTCAGGCAGGTGACTCTTAGGGGAAAAGTTACAATTTTTTTTTTTGCATTTTAAGGTAAAATATTTTTAAAATTGTTGAAAAATATGTTCAAATAATTCCCTTTTTCCATATATACAAAAATTCATCAGTTTGTAGACTGATGAAAAATAGAATAGATTTAGCAATGAATACATTTAAATCACAGACTAGAAATTATCTACCGCTAATTCAAGTGCTGAAGTTCCTGTGGTACACTCTTTGACCTTTTTGACCTAGCTTAAGACATTTCACCTTCTTCCAGGCACTTTAAAAGTTGCTCCTTTATTTTGTATTGTAATCGCCTGAACTATGCTGGGATAACTGCTTTTATATATTTTGTTTATTTGCTCAGTTCCTGATTTTTTTTTACTGTTTTCAAATTCCTTGCAATGATTCTCTAAGCTCTCCAGCAAGCTCTCATTATTGCATGGATTAAAAATATAGAAATAAGTAAACTGAATAATCAGTCAATTTGGACTCAGACTTGAACCATTTTTAAATTATTTTCATCTTTCTAGGTATTTTCCTCAGAATAAAGAAAGGAGATTTGTAAGAATTTGTGCCTGTAATGACCAAGAATTACTGGTTTTGTGGCAGCATCATTGAGCTGTGAACAAACAATTAAGAAAAAATAGGTGGAAAATCTATCATGCAGGGAATTATTCCTCTCATAAATATTTAAGATGCACTCAACCAGTAAGTAAGAAGCAGCGAAGGATGTTAGAAGAACACTTGTGAAGCAACACTGGATATGTCTGCCAGGTTAAAGAATTCAGATATTGAAAAGCAGCTTCTTTTGTTAAAATACAGAACTTGAGTTTCACAGATAGTACTTCTCAAGAGGTGCCTTGTTCAAAAATTGTGTATTGTATTATAAAGCCTCTAAGCAAGGTTGAGATCTCACTTCACATTCAAATCTTCCCACAAATACATAGTTCAAAACATTTCAAGGTAATACTGATAAACTTGTCTTAAAATTCAAACATATTTCAACCTAAAGGTTATGTTGATTTATACTTCTTTGGAAAAGCATGCTTAAACTAGTCTCTTATTCTGAAAAAAAAAGAAGATAAAGATCCCAACCCAGACTGCATCTTGGCATGTTATTTACCTAAAGAGCACTTTTGCAGGGAAGAATACAGGACCTTCAAACCCAAAGAGTAGCTATGGGTGGGGGGTGGGGTAGTATTTTTCACAGAAATATACTATGAGGCTCAATCTGAATTGGAAGTATATTTCAAATTAGATGACTGTGGCTGCTTTTCCAGAGGAGGAGGAGGAGGAGAAGGAGAAGGAAAAGGAGAAGGAGAAGGAGAGGTGCCTGGTTTAAACTTATGCGATGCATAATTATAATTATAATTTATATATTTATTAATGCAGTATTCAACTTTGGTCTTGGAGAGAGATGACCAGCTGGCTGGCACTATGGAACAGCTTCCCCGCAGAGATCTGGATGGCCCAGACCCTGTTAGCCTATCATATGACACTGAAGTCCTGGTTGTCTCCCCAGGTGTTTGGGTCAGGAAGTTAGGTGAACTCTGCTGTTGTTGATGGGGTCTGTGCGTGTGAGTGGTGTCACTGTTTTGTCCTTGGATGCCAAGGTTGCATGTTGTGGTTTTTGTGCTTTTAATTCTTGTTTGCTACTCAGAGTCACCTGTGTGAGATGGGAAGCCATATAAATCACATGAAATAAATTTAAAAATAAATAACTTTTCTTACAGGAACACATTAAAGTTAATAGTCATAATCCAGAGTTCATCTGAAGATTCCAAAATCCAGAGGGAAATTTTACACTAGTCTATACAGGTAGTCCTCACTTAATGTCCATTCATTCAGTGATCTCAATTTGGGCACTCAGCAGCTGGCTCGCAATTACAATGTCACAGCATCCCACAGTCACACGATCACCTTTTGTGGCCTTCACTGCTGGCTTCCGACAAGCAAAGTCAATGGGGGAACCAGCAGGAGGTGGTGATCATGTGATAGTGAGATGCTGCAACCTCATGAGATTTGCCTAACAACAGCAACTGGGACTGCCACAACTGCCATTTTAAGTCGCCATGGTCATGTGACATTGTGCCTTACAACTGCATTGCTTAGCGATGGAGTTCCCAGTCCCAATTACTGTCGGTAAGCAAGAACTACCTGAATGAAATAATTTTCTAAAGCAAAACAAAATAAGCAATAAAACAGCAACCATCATCTCCCTTGATCTCCCTGTTTAACAATGGTATACAATATCAGCCCTATATTCCAGAGGCAAAGGTTCTGTTCGAACTTAACAGAGAAGCTTCCCGAAGCACCAATCATGTCAACATGCCAGCAGTAGATAAGCTCCAATATTTGCTCCAACTACTAAAAAAAGTATTCTTAAAGCTGCAGTGAAGCCATTATATACTTAATTTAATATTAATTTAGTACTTTCACATTAGATTGGATATTTCCAAACCTAATTAGATGATGGCAATACATTTGAATAAAATTACTGCTGGTAACATTAATAGTTACTATGAGTAATATAACAATTAAAAGCATCTTAAATTTATAATTTCAAGTAAGCTAAACCAAAGTTGTTCAATTTGGGATCTTCAATAACTATTTCATTATGGCTTAATGATTAAAAAAATTAATCTAAGGTTTACCATATTTTTTAAATTCACATTTTAATTTTCCTTCTGTCTCCTTCTCCAAATGAAGTCCGAACATATAAAAACTTCATGGATTAGGAGAAAGGTAGAATAAATAGTTTATAGAAATTTCTCCAATCATCCCATCTCCATGAAATATTGCATTATCTGCTGATTTCTAGTTAGTGGCATGGATAAAGGATGAAACAAAAGTTTAGTTATTTATAATTTTGATCATTTTTAAGACAGTAATTAATTGCACAGAATTTTATGCAAACAACTAACTTGCAAATTTTATCATATTTTATTATAGCTAGTTTATAATACCATATTATCAAAATCTTATTTCAAACTGAATGCAACCTGCAAGCCCAACTCAAGTTGTAGTTGGAAGGGAAAACAGCATCAGATCTTTTTGCATTAGTAATCGTATAGATGAAGGACAGGCAAAGGCAAAAACGCAGACCTGCATGGGATCACCAATTGATTTCTTAAAAGATCTGGTATATATTCAAATTATGAACATTTAAACCTTATGGTGGATCACAGTGATTTAATAGACACTATACATCTGGGCGTACTTAATACAGATGGTCTTTAAATTGTATTTAATGTCAATTCCGAGTTTTCAATTGCTACACATTATCAAACCTTGAATTAACATATTGCACATAATTTAATACAAAAACATGTCTCATTTATAGTTGACTTATGGTCCATGACTTTGTAGATTTTTGACTTTATGGCAATGAAATACATGGACTGGGACAATTGTTCAGGAACTGATTTTAGAAATGAAAGAGAAATGAAGAAAAAGAAGTAAACCCAGAAAAATGTGCATGCAAAGTAGGTGTTCAAGGACTAAACTATACTCCTTTCTCCTCATATTTTTTTCAGAAACCGTTGTAGCTAGGATGTGAGATCACTGTGTAAGTACCGCTAATGATTTATCAGTGGGATGTATGGGGTGCCCAAGGAGGGGTAGCACCTCTGGAGGAAGGGCCTGCTGTGCCCTTTTTATGGCTACTCACTCACCTTTGGTCCCCACCTGGTGTTCAGCTCTCACCTGTGGCTCCAAGTAGCTGTAACAGGCACAGCGGCCACACCCCAGTAAACTGTCTCAGCAGATGAGCCAAACCAGATGAGGGTAGCTGAGGGGTCTTTAACCTTCATTGAGGTAGGGGATCTGTCTGCATGTGAAGTCTGGCCTTGGCAGATTGAAGCGGAGGAGACCAATCAATGGTCCAACGGTCAAGAAGGCAGGTGCAGCAGGAGTTGTAGAGTGCTAAGAGCATGACAAGACACTTAGACACTGGTCCTGGTCATCCACTGCTACCCTTAACTGGTTTGGCCATGTGCTGAGAAGGTTTACCAGGGTTTGGCCACTGTGCATGTTACAGCTACTTGAAGCCACAGGTGAGAGGTAAGCGCCAGGTGGGGACCAAAGGAAAACGAGTAGCCCTAAAAAGGGCATGGCAGGCCCCTCCACCAAAGGTGCTACCCCTCCCTGGACACTCCATACACCCCTGCAGACAATATAAAAGCTCCAAACAGTTTTGCTTTTCTGCTGCAACTATATCAAATAGAAGCTCCTTCCTAACTGAAGGCAGATGCTGCTGTTGAACTCTGTCTGTGGATGGTTAAGGGGGAAAAGTAGCAAAACAAGTCTCATGACATCACAATTCAAGCCTTGTGACTTTTCTACTTCACCTAACATCAGGCTAAAGTTTGCATCATGATGTCACAATGCGCACTTTGTCATCTTTTTCATCATCCTGGTCTATAACTTATGGTTCAGCATGTAATTTAGTGTGCCATACTCATTCTCATTCTCTAGTTTCAGTGAAACACTGCAGCTCTCTTGATGGTGACCAGCTGTAAGAGAGATTTCTGGAGGTGACTCTGGGGCTGGGAAGAAATGGGAGTATCTCAAAACAATAATAATGAAGATTAGATGGATATTTCCAGGTCAATTTATATGGAAAAAGGGTAGTTAGCCTTTCGGTCTTGCCTTTTGGGAAAAGAGGTTCAAATACCTTTAATACTATAGATCTCACCATAATTCACTAAGAAATAAGTACTGGAGTTTTGGCTTATTCAGCTTCCAAAATTCTGCATATTTACCCCTTGTTTTCTTGACCATAAACCTAACTAATGAGACTCATCATTATTTGGGGGTGGGGGGGAGTTCTAGTCCATTGTTATGATGCCAGTAGGCAAACATCATTGTCAATAGTTACTCATCTGTCTGAACAGTATCAGATGTGATTTAAATTCCAGATAGTACATATTATTTGAATTAATGGTCCCAGACCAAGTTGAAGGTTCATGTTCAGGTTAAAATAATTACAGCATGATACTATCCAGATACAGGATTCTTTTCATGTCAACTTGCAGCAAATGGTCTGAATTTGAGAGCATGTACTGAAAAAAACAAAACAAAAATAGAATGTGCAATGTATACACAAACTTATTTCTCTCTTCCCTGTGCATTATTCGTTTTGTGTTTTTTATACAATTTGTTATATAGCACAAGGACAAAGTTTTAAAGTTCACATTCATCTGATAGGACGTATTAACTATACTAGGTTTTCTATTAGTATCATTGCCCAGATACGCCTTTAATGAATTAGGCTCCCATGAATTCTTTTGAATCATAAATATGTGATTGACTTGACATTATGACATACATTATTCCATTTTCACGGGGCTTTTGGGATTAAGGGATTTAAGGGTTTTTCTTAAAAGATGGATCTTCCAAAAGATATATTACACCCAGCTAAATCTGCTCTTTGAAAGTGCAAATGAAGTGAATCCGACAGACATAGATGTGTTTGCTAGAAATATAATAGACATTTCATTTATTGGTTATAGAAAATTACATCTGTTTGAAGCAGAAGCATCAGTAAGGCACTTCTAAAAGGGAAAAGAATTACACAGAATAAAGCCACAATGTTTGCAAAACTAGTTTTATTTTACCTGTGCAATAGCTAAACAGTAGATGAGAACCAAAGTTTAGAAAATGAACAGTAATTCATAACTTGTTACTTCCTGTGTCACAATGGAACTGATTTTGTGGCAAATACAGAGCATGAGAAAGCCTTCCCCAAAAGAAAATCAGCTTCCAGCTACTCTCACCTAGTTTCATAAATTCACTTATTTAACACTAGTATATAGTGCCATATTTACAGGCAGCTACATGAAAAGGGCCATCTTCCCAATAAGGGATGTTGAAAAAATATGTACTCAGTAGTGAGAATTCTAAGTAAGGCTCTGCTAGAATGTCTAAATTGGAAAAAAGAACTATATTAAACACTACGCAAGATATTTTCCAGATTCCTCAACTAAATAAAGTCGCAACCCATTTTGTCAGATGCATGAAGGTATTCAACCAGGTCCTGTACTACTTGAGTAGAAAAAAGAGGAAGAGACCCAGTATTATTTTCTTTTTCAAAGTAAGACCGAAAGTTCAAAGTAGCAGACAGCAGTTAAAAATACTCTGTAAAGCATAAGTTTACCTACAATCCATTCAAATTTATAAACAATCCAATCAGTGTACATTAGTTCCCTACTCACAGCCAGCAGCCATTTTTCAAAATCAACAGATAAGGCAATGTCAATACTCCAAATGTGAATCTAATTAAGGATTATTGCTTTATATACCAAGTTATAGTCTCAGAACATTGGTTTAGATGAAAACTTTTATCTAACTGAATGTACGTTTCACACTGGGGTCTCTGTCTGAAACTCCTTTCTTGACTATCATGGCTCAGATAATCAATAAAAGAGTCATAGACTCTGGGGAGAGGCAAACTGGAGGGATGAAATTCTCCCTCAGAATCAGCCACAGAAAACTGTATTTCCTTAGATGTCCAGAGCATGATAGTTCTATTTTGTCGTTATCTTTCTGACTTGAGAAAGTTGAGCCAGACAAGAATTTCAAGAAAAGAACTACAATAGAGCCAACTGCTGGACCCAAATGTTGCTGAAACAGACAAGGTTTCTTCAGCTACAAATATCTTTTCCCACGAGAGACCCTTTTGAAGTCTCAACTTGAAATGTCTGCTGCTGAAAGAATATTCACACCTGCTTACAGAAGCCTGAAGCCTGAGCGCTACATGGAGCTCTCCAACTTGCTACTTTGATCAGAATTGCAGCATGGTGAAAACTAAAACCCTTTGCTTCTACTGACACCAACTGAATTTTTCCTTCTATTACAGAGCTTAAAAGATTCCAGTTGGGAATACGGTGGGAGTTAAAGTTCTCCATCCCCTAACCCTATTCAGGCTTTCTCTATTGTTGATGTATGATATAGTATTTTTTGGGTTTTTTTAAAAAGTATGCTAGCCAGAAGAATGGCATTCAGGAAACAAGTCCCATCCTAAATGTGGTCTTTCTCTGTAGGTTCCACTTCAATGTCTACAGTGCAGCAGATATATGACTGCAGGAAATGAGACTAAACCCAGATACAACATGAACACATAACCCAGAATTCTGAGCCTCTCTCCACCTCGAAAAGAACAGAAAGAATGGTTCAAAGAATGAAAGATAGTGTCTTCCCACTGTTTTGCTTCAGTAGAACACATTAACTTTTACATCTAATCCTGGCTAATAAGGGCTAGCAATATACAGACTAATGAGACATTCAGCCAGATAGGATAGAATTTGATCTATGCAGATATCAAAACTTAAGGTGGTTTTAATATACTATTTTAATATTTAGCTTATTTAGAGTTCAACATAAATATGAACTACAGTTTTCCTAGTCTGAGAAATACATTTAATGTGATTTATTTTATTTTGACATTTTCACAAAGCAGTTACCCATTCTGATTTTAAACCAACCTCCAATCAAAAACACGAGAATAATTCCAATTAAAAGTATGGCTTAGCTTTCATATATTTAATCTTTTATATAGGGTATTTAATATTATTCTAATGGAATGTAAAAGAAAAGGAAATACTAGAGTCTCTATCCTCTTGACATGCATAGAATGTTAATTAAAATGCACTTTGGGCAATTTAAAATTGCCATATACTAAGCTTACACAGTTCAGATCAACTCGCCAATTAGAAAAGAATTTGCATATTTTGCTTTAAACACAAGCACATTTATAATTGCCTGTTTGGTATTAGCTTAATGTCCATGATAATAGTTGAATTCTTCTGTTTTAGTTCTTTTGTTCTAATCTAATGGAGTGTCTTCCATACACTTTGGTTACTCCTGGTCAAAAGCAATATATGGAACATATTGACCTGTCAATTAAATCTATAAAATAGTGTTCAGAAAGCACTTTGGCTGTCTAAATTGTGGCTAAATTGGTTACACAAAGAAAGTAATGAATTTGTGGAATGGGTGAAGAAGGCTTGTGCTGGATTACTGACTTCATATCAGGAAACAAAACATGTAATTATCATAACTAAATCCAAGTAACTTCTGTAAACACTTAGTTAATTATAATTAGTTGTATTTTTCAAGAATTGTGTGTTAGATCCTGATTTATTTCAGTGAAGGTAACTCAATATAGGTTTATCACTGCCTTGAATTCAACAACTCACTATCAGTGCTCTTTGAACTGTTGCTTGAGCTGTTCTCTCTCTCTCTCTTTTTTAATCTGTTCAATCGTGTCCAATTCTTGGAGACTGCCTGGACAAATCCCTGCAGTTTTCTTGGTAAGGTTTTTCAGAAGTGGTTTGCCATTGCCTCCTTCCTAGGGCTGCGAGAAAGTGACTGGCCCAGGGTCACCCAGCTGACTTTGTGCCTAAGGTGGGACTAGAACTCACAGTCTCCCGTTTTCTACCCTGAAACCTTATCCACTACACCAAACTGGCTCTCCGTTCTCTTAATTACTTCTATTTTATATGGATAATATACTGTTTTCTTAATAGCAACACAAAATTCTATTTTCTCAACTTCCCCATCTCTGTTTTCTGAACATCTCTAACTCATTATACAACCAGTGTTCTGTAGTGTTCTGCCCATGCTTCAGAACCATTGTCCTATGGCTCTGGTTCACATTATTCATTAGCTTTGTTCTTTCACTATTCATGTGGGGCGGGAATGTAAAATTTCTTACTCACAATAAACAGTTCCATTTTGCACAAGAAAAGCAGGTTACCAATCCCAAAAGAAATGTTTTGAATACAGTGTTACAAATAAAGCCCCACTGATATTACCAATGCCCCGAAGCACTTCATGAGTCAACTTGGATGCCCACAAAGAAAGAAAACAAAACAGATCCCACATTATTAGATAGCTGTTTGGAGCACATTCCTGAAACACCAATTGCAAACTTTTTTTTTTTTTTGCAAAGGCATCTACCAGGCTTTGAATATTGTAATTTTAAGAAAAAAGCCTGTCCCACTGATCTTCATCTCACAGCAAATTCACATGCTGTTTCTTTTATCTCAAAAAAAGATGCTGGGGGGAGGAGGAAACATTTTCTGAATTGTAATGTCTTAATGTATTCACTGACATTTAGCAAAGTGCTTTACTACTCTGGCCTTTGTTCCTCTCTCCCCCCCACCTCCTTTTTATAATTTCAACTGACTGGCCATCTTTTCTGTTTCCCATAGGTCAACAATATTGCATATAAGGAGACTGTCAAATTGTTACTTGAACTGAAATTACCCTTTCCAATTTTCTTAGTGTCAACCCTGGAAATAAGACTTGTGGACAAGGTTTAAAAAAGTTCTTAAATACAAGTTTCATTGGCTAACTATATTTCCAGTAAATATGGAAAGTCTGGGACCTAATTTAGGGTGGGCTCTGAGATCCCCTACAGAATAAAAGAAATCATTTTGTTGGATCAGATCAAAGAAACATTTAACCCACACCCTTATCATAAAAGCATCTACTCAAATCTCTTTAAGTAGTGCTCGAAAGAAGTAGTCTCTCTTAGTTTGTTTTGACATCTATTACTCTAAACTATGCATGGCAGTCCTATTTATTTATCATGGCTAGTAACTTTAAAAAACCGAGAGGTCAAATTACAGTTATCTAAGACAGTGACAATCACCATAACTTGAATACCATGAGCTAATTATGTATTGTCTTTTGCCTTCCTTTTTTGAATCTATTTTCAATTTTCTTGGAAGGCTTTGATACTTAGCCTTAACATTAGTAGTTCAAACATGTCATCATGTCCTACAAAGTTCTATGTGAGTCTTCCAAATCAGGTACTGCTTACTTGTACTACCACAAGGTAGGGAAGGGAACATTCAGTGCGATGGGGTCTGCATATCAGCTCTGCTTTCGTTGGCCTCCAGGCCTCACGTACTTGGCTATCCTAATGGTTTAGCACTAAGCAAGTTAGTAAAGTAGCCAGTAATGCACTACGTAATTTAGATACTGGATCACAACAGTAATAATAGGTAGTAATTTAGGGAGCCCCTGGGCTATGAGGCTTTAGGTACTGGCAACAAGAACCACCCGTTGATGTACCATTGACAGTAACATGGCTGCTTTGTGGTAACAATGAACAAGCATTGTTTTATCTCACAAAATCAGGTCGAAACAATTCATTGGAGAAAAATATGATGACTAATACAAATTATTTTGGAAGGCCTAAGCAGTCCAAAATTGGGAAGATAATTCAACTCTGGGAAGAAAAGATATAGAATTCCTGATACACTGAGGTCTAGATATTTTGGCATCTATATGAAATATTAAAGTTTTACTTACACTGAATGATTTGAATCCTTACTATACCGAATTACATTTGGTAATTTTCTAATCCAAACCATTCTATGTCACTCATACTAACTGTGTAGTTTTCTCCATCAGAGCAATTTTAGAAATAACTTAGTGTATCATTCAAGATCTGTTCACACCAGATTTTGGCAGGTGGTTGAAATGGGATAAAAGGTGCTGAGGGCAAGCCCTAAGTATCATATGAAACTAGCTTCATATATGAAATCTCTTGTGAGCTTTTCTCCTTTTGAGCATTACTGCAGATGATCAGAAAATGAATGGATAACCAAAGCCTTCCCAATCTCCATTCATTCCAGTATAGGAGAAGAGGTCAGAAGAATAAAATCATAGTGGCCCATTAAACTATCCTTGGCAAATTGCACACCTAGCAGCTGGAGAGAAAATAATAGCCCAAGGAAGGTACTCCATTCTGAATATCATGCTTATTAAGCTTCACCTCTTTTCTAGAAAATGCTTCTCCTCAGAACAGTCATTTATTTTACACAAAGGACTTATTTTGTTGCAGGTCTTTTGGAGCAGAAGATAGCTACAGCAATGTCTTTGGGGAAAACATTAAAAAAAAAAGAACTGTGAAATATCAGGCACTAGTGAAACAAATACACGTAATGACGTTAAAAACCAGCATTGTGTACCAAGACAAAACATTTAAACTGCTCTCCTCTACTGTTCTCCTAACAATATGATTTCTCCATGTCTTCTAATCATGGAAATTAAGGTTATCTCCAGAATCTCTGATAGCAATGCTGAATTATTCTCTCCTTGTTTTACAAGTGTCCTTAATGAAAGAGCCATATTGATATGCAGTAAGACAGAAGATTTTCAATAAAGATCAATGGTTTCAAAATGTATAATACTGCTAACTGGAAATCTCTATATAACATGAATTCATTGATCTTTACTGGAGAACTTCCATCAATATTGCTCTTTCAAAAAGTTGTATCTTAAGTGCATCTATTACTAGCATGTAATTCCTAGAATCAATTCCCTTAACATTAAAAAAAATATCCTTGTGATTAGCAACCAATAAATACAATTTACATAAATATGACAACATTAATGATACCTCTATTTTAACAGCTAGCCCAAGGATAGGATTGCCAGACTTTCATGTGAAAATAGTTAACCTAAACAATTAATTCATAGATCAAATCCATAATGGCTGCATTTCCTGATCCACCCACATCTCAGCTGGGAGAAAGCAGTAGATGAGAAGACTAATGGGACATTGTAACTAACTTAAAATATATTTGTGCATTTAAGATAAGAATGTGAATGAGATAATAACCCAAAATTGTGATTTAATAGTTCATTTTAAAATAGTTTTATTTCAATGAAATATACCCTCTTATGGAGCATTCAAATATAATGCTTTCCAACGAAGTAACCTCTGGTAGTTGAACCTGGAAGACATTTCTGGAAAGATTATATAATGAATGGACTCTTAGGTGCTTGGGAAAAACTCAGAGACAGTCATGCTATCAAATTGTAATTTTCCATGTGCCAAAAATGGGGGAAAGTCTTAAATACATGACTTACAGAACTACTATAAGAGTAGTTCTGATAATATTTAATTTTGATAAAATTAAGGGGTGCATGATTTTGGGGTATGTGGCCTCCAGCATGCCAGGTTCAAGTTACTCTCAGATCAGAAAGTTGAACAATTCTGTAGTAGGTAAACACAAAACCGCATAGCATTTTAACTGAATATCTAAATTTCACATCTGTTGCAAAAAATATTTTGTATTTGAACCCAAGGTTAATGCTTCTTGGAAGTGGAGTGGGAGAAAACCTATTACGTTAAATTTAGAACTATTTTAAAGTCTCCACTGCCTGCCAGAATGGGAGTAAATATGCTATTGTGGTGTTTTACACCATTAGTCTTGTGTACATGATTTACATCTATCGAAATAATTCAGCTATCACAGTTGAAAACATAAATGTCAGGGCAGCCATAATATATTTGCACCAATAAAGTAATCTGTTCTGCTTTTATACCAGCAAATAGAAGGAACTTGATTAGCCTTTCACAAGAAATAAATATAGATGCTCAGAAACTGAGATAATTAGATGCACATTGTGCAGCTTACTTAGAAAACTTGAAGAAAAGATCAAGACTATACAAAATACTTTAAAACAATGAGTTGATTACTTCCCCCCCCCCTTCTTCTCAGTTAGAACTATAGTATTTTTTTTTACATTCTTTACCAAAGTGCAGCAATAGTGATACTGGAGCAGAATGTTATAAAGATGAATACTGCAATTATTTATTTATTTGAAGAATGGTGTTATATTTGCCACGTGAAGATAAAAAAGGCAATACCTGGCCTACAAAACAAATCTTGGCAAGAAAATATATACACACACATACGTACATAAACACACACGCACACTGTGCCCACTGTGCCAAAGATAACTGTTTCTTTTCTATTGTTCATTTTTAATGTTTTATTTTCCAATCTGTATTTTTTCCCCCTGGGAGGCAACAAGTTAAGAGAGAGAAAAAATAACACGTCAAGGAGGGATCTAAAGAAAGTATGTCTGCAAGTACATTTTCTCCCCCCCCTTACAGCTCATACCAATAGAACTTTAGCCTACTTCAAGCAAAGAAGTATTTCAAAATACACACTAAATTGGCCTAAACTGCACAGGAAACCAGTACTAATAAAAATTACGCTATACAAATAAGGACTTGCCTCATTGTCCTCATCTCTTTTTGCCATGAAACGAAAACAATTTCTAGCCTTTTGTGATCTGCCCACCACAGTGGTGACCTTACAGTTGCCTACTGTTGTTTACAGAAGACGATTCCCTACCTGAAAAGCACAAATAAAGACTCACAGTCAGGGATGTTCGCCTTTACTCCTTGAAAGTGAAGTCCCTGAATGATGGTCTACAATGGTACAATAAAGTTGAACTAGCCAGTTCTTACGCAGAAGGAGCTACTGGCTTAATATTTGCAATGGAACAGTGAGACAACATTGCAAGTGATCCACTAAGAGACTGCTGGGACTTGCATTTTGGTTTAGGCTTGGTTCTGCAGCCAGATTATCTTATTGCTAGAAAAACTGTATAGTCTCCTCTGTTCTTTATGTGTTGCTGTTCTGCTCTACCCCCCATCCATGGACTGTTGCTTTTAGAACATGACCGTCTTCTGGAACTCTCTCCTGTAATCCTGCCAACTGCAGGAAGGAAGAGGGATTGCAAGGTCTTATTCTCTATTTGGAACCTGGCTAACTAATTTAGGTGTAAAGGCACCGATAGACTTGTATGTAAAGTTGATGCTGTTGGTGTAAATGAGAGGTAAAATTGACATTTGAGCTTCTTGCAGGGTCTGGTTCTCACGCCTTCTGGTCCTTGCTGTTCCTCCCAACTACAAAATGTTGGGTAGTCCCCAATCATCAGAGCTTTCCCAACTCCAGTATACAGTAACTTTTTATATCACTGTCCAGGAATATACTATTATTGCTTTGTGGATATTATTTAAGAATTTCTTGTATTACATAAACTAACCCTCTCAACCTAGGAACCCTCCAGATGTTTGGACTCAGTCTATATACTTGGCAATTCTTGTAATTTATGTTCACACAAGTGGAAGATGTTCAGATTAGGGAAACTGAAATATACCACATGGAAAACCTAAATGTTGATCAATGTTGTTCTGTTTTATGCATGGTTTTATTTTTCTATTTTCACAGTTAATGGCTCAGAATCAGAAATTACATTTTTAAAAAGCATGGATCAGAATTAGGCTTTGGTTTATTTTAACCTTTTTTTTTAACAAGACATAGTGGCTTGATTCACCACACCATCTGAGCCACAGATCAAATTAATAAAGACTGATGGCTGGGTTCACACATCATGCTAAGTGGCTTAACAAACCATTTTAGGATTAGTGCAATATGCCATGGAACAGTGCAATAGAGCAATCCAATAAATCATATTTGTCTTGAATTCACACAAACTTAGTGGCATTTAGTTCCATCTGGAAACCAACTAGATGATTTAATAACTACCAACTTTTCAAATCTGTATCACAAATAATAATTTATTCTGGGATCTATTCTAGTGTTCCCATCTAAACCATCCAAAACTGTGAAGAGCTGCTTATAATATAAAGGATACCAAACTAATATCTATCACCCAAATGATATCTATCATCCAAAAAGATATCTGAAAATGGAGCTTTTATCTGACACATAGAATTTTAATTCTAATTCTTTCCCTAAAGCAACAAGACTTTAAACAAACATTAACGTCCAGAAGTAATGTTTCATTGTATCAATCTCTGATCAGACCCTCCATGCAACAAATAATGAGTCTTCTGCTAGTAATTAGCTATGGTATTATGGAACAACAAAATATTTGCATAGCCTATGTCATTATCACAGAAGCTAAACTCGCCAGAGGCAAGAGATAAGCTATTATAAAATCATAAACCTAAAGAAAAAGTCATTAAATTAGAGGGAAGAAATAAATAATTGGACATGAGCTGCCCAAGAGAAGCAGTTGCTGAACATACAACGGCCTATTATAACACAGATTAATTTTTAGAATAATAGTATAGCAGGGACACGTTAAAGGTCATCTCATGCCAATAAATAGTTCCTATCATGTATTTTATTAGCACAGCTCACACCCACATCAGCTGTAGCAGTAGAATTGAGACTTGCCCTTACTAAAACTGTTGTTCTGATTATTGCAGGCTTGTTAAAATAATCAAGAACTTTGGGGTTTATTTCCAAATACATGTAAATTAATTGATACTGCAAACCAATTTTTTTTCACTCACTGGGGAATAAGAATCCTATCTAAACATCAAAACTAAACTGTACTTTCCTCTCTCCACTTTAACTCAACTTTGAATGCTTTACTGAAAGACATATTACAAGGTTACTCCTCAATAGTCACAAATGAAATATCTATTATCACTCACTTATCCACTGTCACAGACTCAGGAATGCAAGCCTTTTATTCAAACCTCCTCCTACATTGTTCTCACACCTTCTAACTTTTGTAAAAGCTGTATTTTAACGAACTGTAAATTGTATCTAAGATAAGCAGACCAATACATACCCTTCCCCTCTATTTTTATGGCTATATGACAATCCATCTATTTCGACATTATTTTTCTCACTGCAGTGTGGCTGGTGAGGTGGAAGGGTAGGGTAATATGGACAGATAGGGCTAAATACAATAAAGAACTTTATTTCAAAGTTTTTTCAGTTCCCATTATGCACTCAATCAAATTATTTTTCTTATTGATCTTTCCATCAACTGGGAAAAGCTATGCTTCAACCTATACATCAACGGTTGGTGATTTCAAGCCTATATTTGTGCTCTATTTTATTCTAACATTTTAAATCAAATGTTATGGGAAATTTTCAAAATTCTGAGCAATTCAAGTGATAAACTACAATGGTGAAATCCAACCCTGAGAAAGGGAAAAATACCAACCTGCTTTGTGCACTTCTGGAATTCTCTGAAAATAAGTTCTTCCAGCCAAAAGACTTTTAAAAAATTAACTCATCAATGATTTACTGTTTTTATTCTGTTGTTGATGTCCTCCACTCTTTTCCTGTGATCAGACTGAGTTACTGACTGTTCTTCATATTCTTGTAATCTTTAAGCTCCATTGAAAAAAATATTGCTGAAAGGAATCACTCCTTCTACTAACACTAAAATTATCCATTAAAAGGCACAGATGTCTCATATGGTTTTTTTATCTCCAAGAGCTGCTGCTGGACTTTGGCTGTAATAAACACTTCTGTCTATTTCCAAGAGCTTAATGCAGAAAAGGACACAAATTATACATTCCACGCATTTTCTTGATTTAGGGCTATTCAGGGTGTTAAGAAGGCTTCTTCCCCTGCATATTTTGTTTGGCTCCTTGTTCCTTTCAGAATGGTGGAGAAAAAAATCTATCTTCTTACTAAAGGCTGAAAGCTTCATTATGACAGCAACAAGGTCCCTTACTCCCCAAAAGTTAATAAGGTATTTACTCAGCTTCTTTGTGCCTGCTTGGCAATGGGAAAGAAAGAGCTTCTACAGACATTTTTCACCATGGTCATAAAAGGCACTGACAGAGACAAGAACTCCAAGGAACCATGATTCATAAAACAGAGTCCCCATTGATAATCAGGGTCTCACACTGTTCAGCTCAAGGGCAGTAAATATTGGAGCAACAGCAAGGGAACCAAGTGAGAAACGGAGATACATCTGCCTGTTCTCTATAATGGGACACTATATGTTTCCGTAGGACTCGTCAAAGGAAAGTCTTTCTCATCTCCCTTACTTTCATCCTCTCTACAACTTGCTCAGCTTACCGCACAAAAAAAGGCTCATTTTGGTGTTCTTAAAATTAGCAGCTTTCCTGTTGTTCAGAGCAGCTTTAAAGGTTAGCAAAAGTAAAGCATTTATCTCAGAGGTCAGTTTTATGTATCTAAAAGGTGCAGCATTGTTCTGGATCTCTAACAACTTCAAAACATTGTGACTATAAATCACTACCAAATTTATCCTTGCATATCATCACCAGCCACATTAGGTTTTGCAAGAATACTGGCTCCAAGCCACAGATTCTCAAGTGTAGTTACAAGCTGCAGGCATGCTGATAAGTGCAAGAAGGACCGTCCCTACTAAACAAATCATGGAAGCTGTCAGCTTTGACACTGCTGGTCCCTATTAGGAAGGAGGAGATGGCCTCATCTCTCCAAATAGGCATCTTCCTGTTATCAGACTTCAGCACATGGACATTTGTCTTTTCTGTATGTGTGTATGTATATAATATATATGCATTGCGCATATATTTATTATATTTCTTTTATGATGGAACTGCCAGAAATTTATTGATTGATTTATTTAGCAAATTTATATAACAACTCACCTCACAAAAAGTGACTCTGGGTGGCTTACAAGCAGAATAACAATTAAAAACCATATCACAATATAAAAAACATCAGACATACAGTAAATAACAAAAATAAAACATCAAAACATCAAAACATAAAAGAATCAAAACATAAAAGAACCCCAAGATAGCGGGAGGACAATCATCATTTAGCCTCATACAACCACTTTGCAGGCTCGCCATGAGATCCCCAGGGCTGATGGAAGAACCACATTTTCAAGGCTTACCGGAAGGCTAACAGAGATGAGGCTAACCTCACCTCAGGGGCACTGATGTTGCACAGGATGGGGACTACAGCAGAAAAGGAGTGTCTCCTGGGTCCTGCCAGAAGGAGCTCCCTAGCAGACAGGGCCCGGAGCATACCTCTTCTGATAGACCTGATGGGATGGGTAGATCTAACTGGAAGAGACGGTCCCTCAAATAACCTAGTCCCATGACATGTAGAGATTTAAAGGTCAAAACCAGCACCTTGAATTGCACCCAGAAGCAAACTGGCAGCCAATGCATCCAACTGGCAATCCCACCAGTGCCAAATAATTCTGGATCCACATTGCCAACATCCGGCTACTCTAGCAGAACAAGTCCATTGCTGATTACGTATGTCAAATATGTCAAATGTATAACGTATTTGGCTGGTGAGACACCACTCACCCACATATGCACAAGACATTGAGAATCAACTGGGTTAGTAGAGCTGCTTTGCTGTATCATGCTCAGCAGTGATTCTTCCTAAAGACAACTTGATAATTAAAGTGGACTCTAGCCATATAGTACAAAGCATATGTATACTGGATTTATAAATTCTGAAATACTTATTGTAAATTTTACAACATCACTTGATACTTGCTAGTAGCCTAATGTAAGTATTTTTATTGGTATGGTTGTTTTTAATCCAAACTGCCATATTTGTTCCATGTTTTTAATTGTTTATCTGATATTGTAACCTACCCAGAGCCTTCTGGATTGGGTGGCCATATTAAATTTGTTTAAATAAATAAATAATGCCACGTTAATGCTAAGTTACTAACCATCTATTTCCCCTGAAGTGCAAGCAATATTATATCACACAATAACCTAGATTAGACAATATCAAGAGGGATTTTCCCTTTAAGACAAGAATTTGGCTAACCCAAGAGTCTGAGAAAAGAATTTATTATTATTATTATTATTATTATTATTATTATTAAAAAGCCTTTCTACTAGTGGTGCTCTAAGAAGCAAAATGAAAATGAATGGACAGAAATCTGCAGTTGTGATCTATAATGTTTACGGCATGTTTGTCTTCCTGCTGAAACAACCTGGCATGTATTTTCAGCTAATGCAAACTTGTAGCAGTCCTTGAAAAAAAAGTCAAAGTGAATGACCAGCTGATGAGAAAAAAACAAGGATTTATTAGTTCAAAGGAAGGCAGCAGAAACTGACAGTGGAAAAAGCTTTCCATAGAGAAGAAAAAGTCCAGTGAATGAGAGTAACAACTAGAACTTAGTACAACAGAAGTTATTCTTCACTGCTCAAAGTCAGAAATAGTTTCCAGACCCTTCCAGATGAAAGTTTACAGGGGAAGAAAAAGAGACCATGCAGAATGGGAGAGGAGATGGTGGATCCCTAAAAAGACACAGCAAGTTTAATTGTGCTATATAAAAGACAAAGAGAAGAGATACTCACTACTAGGAGGAACTGAAAAAATCATATACTGACCAGATCCACCAGTTCTTGAAGTGTGCTGTATGTCAGCAGCAAGGATCAGGGACATGACAGTACAACTTCCAAATCCACCAACAATTATCCTTTCCTACTAGGACACCTGCAGGACAAATAATACTTCAAAGACCAGCTACACCCATATGTTAAAAATCTCAGAAGAACATTTAAGACCCTGGGATCCCAAGTGATATTTTATCCATCCTTCTAGTCCATGGGGGAAAAAAATCAAAGAACTGAAAAAATAATGATTGACTATACAAATGATGATAGGGACGCGGTGGCGCTGCGGGTTAAACCGCTGAGCTGTCGATCGGAAGGTCGGCGGTTCGAAACCGCGCGGCGGGGTGAGCTCCCGTTGCTCGTCCCAGCTTCTGCACACCAAGCAGTTCGAAAACATGCAAATGTGAGTAGATTAATTGGTACCGCTTCGGCGGGAAGGTAACGGCGTTCCGAGTCGTCATGCTGGCCACATGACCCGGAAGTGTCTATGACAACGCCGGCTCCAAGGCTTTGAAACGGAGATGAGCACCGCCCCCTAGAGTCGGACACGACTGGACTTTACGTCAAGGGAAACCTTTACCTTTACTATACAAATGATGAAGACAGGAGAGAAGTGGAATCTGGGATTGTGGCCTGTTGTTTAGTTGATGCACCGCTGGTTTTTATGTATATAACACACCAGTGGGATGACTCCTATGACTGAAATACAGCTATTAAAGGATACAATTTATTCAAAGGCTAGAGAAGTTGCCCAGTATGTTAAAAATATCCATGCCTGATCAGAAATTCAAATGAAGGAATGTCGCAATATTATAAAGAGCACTTGAGTTAAAACAAATGGAGTAACAAATAAAAGCAGTGCTGTTGTTTGTGTCTACTATCATCTGCTCAACCAAGGACAGTATATTGATAACGCCTTTCAAAAACAAATTGCAGATTTTTCAAAGAGGCATGAAATCATAGTGATGGAAGACTTTAATTACTCCAACATCTGTTGGGAGACAAACTCTGTGAAGCATGGTGCTTCCAGGAAATCCTTGGGTTGTCTTGCTGACAACTTTCTTCTTCAGAAGATAGAGAAAGGCAGCTACCCTTGACTTGATATTAATCAACAAGAAATCCTTAGCTGAGTAAGTAGAAGTAGCAGGAACAATGGAACAAAGTTACCATGTGCCATTGAAGCTCTTGATTTTAAGGGAAACTTAAAATTGAGCATAGTTAAACATGCATCTTGGATCTCAAAAAAAAAGTGGCTTTAATAAACTCTGAACAATAATAATTAGGATCCTATGCAGAAGAAGCTAATGGGTGAAGGAGCACAAGTGCAAATAATCCTAATGAGGGAGAAAAATGAAGGACAGTAAAAAATGCCAATGCAGTCAAATAAAGAGCTTCTAGAAACAAAAAAGAATATAGCAAATGGAAAGAAACTAGGTCACAAAGGAAAAATATGGACAGGTAGACCAGAACTGTAGAAATTAATGTCAGCAAAGTGAAGAATGAATTCAAGAATGAATTTTTAGGAATAAGAAAAAAAGAATATATTCAAATTAAAAGGAAAGGAAAAGGGGCAGTAGATCGAAAGTTCAGTCATGATGGCAAAACAATAACAGGTAATAAAGACCAGACAGAACTATTTAAATCCTATTTTGGTTTAATCTTCTCCATCAAGAACTGTGTGTTCCACCAGGAAATTGTGAAGAACAAGATGAAAGGGCAGAACTGAAGTTTGATAGCAATATGGTCAGGGAATTCATCTTTACTTCAGGATCAATTGAATTTCATCCTAGGGTACTAAAGGAACTAGCTGATGGTCTATCCAAATCTTATGTATTATCTTTGAAAAGTCCTGAAGAACTGTTGAAATGCCAGATGACTAGAGGAGAGAGCAAAGAAGAAGAAAAAGTAAAATCTAGCAAACTACGGAGCATTCAGTCTGCTATGAGAACCTAGGAAGATTTTAGAGTAGATCATAAAGAGATCAGCTGCTAATGAGGTAACAAAATACAGGTACAGTTCTTTAAGAATTTATTTCAAATTGTTAAAGGAATAATATTTAATTTCTGGTTGATGTTACATTTCTTTTTTCATGAACATTTGTATAAATCAGGTAGAGCCACAGAAAGAGGGAAAAATTAAAATATAGCATATCACTTTTCAAAGATAGGTTTGAAAGTGTAATTTAGAGAAACAGAGTGTGATGGCTCAAAGTCTGGAAGAAAACAATCTGCCTATATTCCAAGGCACACAAAGGAATAGCATCCAAGCTAGTTTACCTGAGAGTGGTGGCTAGATTTGGACTGAGGCTATTCTGCGGAAGAAACCTTATCCATTCTGACATCAGTGTGCCTATAGCTGTTCATCCTGTGTTGTGCAAATGTACAGGTATACAAATAGCTGAGTCTATATACAGAAAGGAGTTGGGGAATATATTAGATTATGCATCCTGTGCAGGAGGGGCTCGATCCATATCTAGTCACACGTTCACAAGTAACTTGCTTGTGCAGCATTATGTGCATTTCATATTACCACATCATTACTACCTCATAATCTTATGTCTACTCTGAGTCTCAAAGCATTGGAAAAGCCCTCTGAATATGAAGTGATTCACCTAAAATGGACCTACTGCAGAACAACCAAGCATGAATTATATAACATAATCAGCTCTGTTCTAACATGAGGCCTAAAACAACTTAATTCAGAATTCTGATGTGAAATAATACAGACATCTATGGTTCTAATCTACTTTAGAATCCCTTGAGCTTAATCTGTCACTCACCCTACACAGATTGAGGTTTTATTGCCAGCATTAATTCTCAGTTCTTTCAAACATAGAATATATCATGACTGGACATATTTACTAGAGAATTGCCCTCTTCCACTGGAATTTAATTTAAAATTTATACTAATGACTCTCCCCATCAAATAAAATGTTTCTCTTTTAAATATTTACATTTTTTGTGGAGAATGTATTCCACTTTTTGGAAAATCCAAAGCTCTCTGATGTTCAGTGATATTGAGTAACTTTCCCTAAAGGCACCATTTAATTAAAAAATTCCTGACAGATGAAGGCAATACTACTTATCTATATTATGCCTTTTGTTTTAGAAGCTCAAAGCAATGTCCACAGGGAATTCCTTTCTTATTTAATCCTCAAAACAACCCTGTGAGTTAGATTGTGTTGAGGGACTGGCCTGAAGTTACCCAGTGAGCTCTATAACTGGGTATGGATGTCAATTTGGCTTCCCCCAATCCAAATCCAGGGTTTAATGACTACACTCAGATTAAATTTCACAATATTTATTTCTATACTGTTTATACTCCTTTAATCTTTCCTGACCATAGCCAAAGTTAATCACAACATTCCACCATGAAGAATTTAGATAGTTCTCCAACCTGATGACCTCCAAAGTTCTTGGGACACCTAGAACGTGGAGGTAAGGATGCAGAGGAATGCTGCTTTAGGCTGACAGATCCAGCTTTACCCAATGAAGATCATCTTTGGTGATTAAGTTCTGGGTTTCATACCTAAACAAACAAAAATCATAAACAAAAAACAAACAAGCCTTGGAGGTGAGGAGGAAGCATGTGGCCTTTCACTGGCAAAGCAGTAACAAAACTATACTAACCAACTTCTTCAATGCTGCTATGTATTTACTGAGTTGCAAACAATCAATGTAGTGTAACAATCATGGAGACTGAGTTGGTCTAGACCCAAAATTCAGTGTTATGGGTGTTGGTAACAGCAGGAGCTTTGTCTGACATTTGGAGATAGGAGTAGTAGTAAAGTACAAACTAGCTTCTGACAAAATCTTCTGATTCTGAAAAATTTAGAAGTCAGATATTGAAGGACAACAGGTGGTTTATGAGTAAAGAAGTGGGCTAGCATTCTGGTTTTGTTAATCAGGTTGGACAGTTGAATAATTTGATTAGCAACAACTCCTGGAAATTGCTTTAATTATTATCACAGCTTTCTCAGTACAGTATGGGTACCCATTAATTGGAATAGCTGAAAGAGAGGTGTGTGTGTAAAAGTTATTTGGTCCAGAATACAGCTGTTTTTATAACTGACAGATAATAATTGTTTTCTGACTGATTCCTTTGGTCTACTGGTTAAGGTGCTGGGCTAGAAACCAGGAGGCTGTGAGTTCTAGTTCCACCTTAGGCATGAAAGCCGGCTGGGTGACCTTGGGCCAGTCACTGTCTCTCAGCCCAACTCACCTCACAGGGTTGTTGTTCTGGGGAAAATAGGAGGAGGAAGGAGTATTAGGTATGTTCCCCACCTTGAGTTATTTATAAAAATAATAAAGGCAGGATAGAAAATAAATAAATAAACAAATACCCTGATTGGAGTGCTGTATATGACTTTGCTATACATGGTAGTATAATAAAGGCAACTTATTAAAGCTTATGATTATAGGAGTATGAATCAGGCAAAGACAATCAGTTGATGGCAATCAATCTGGTAGACTCTGGGATAAACAATCTAGTCTGTAGTTTGGGAAAGATCCTCCACATACCTATTTTTCTGTCTATGCTACTGTCCTGGCGATCATAACATTTAAAGGTGACAAAGAGCTTGGCCAATCGGGAAGTACAACATGTGTACGCTTCTCGGCTGAAGTAGTACACAGAATCATCTAAAGGGACGTACAGCATCACTGAGTCCAGTGGATAAAATCACCAACAGGGCAGGTGAGAACAATCACTGCAGCCTTGGAAGACCAGGAGAATGTTACTATGTTAATGTCAATTACAAGTACCAAGGGATGGCTGAATAATCTGATCATCCAAAATACATGAAATCATACTTGTCAGATTGTTTTGCTCCCCTATCCAATAATGAACATTTTGCAGCAGTGGAGGAAGATGTCCATTTAAAAAAATGAAAATCTGATTATGCAAAGTAGAAGCACTCAGTGTACGCCTTCTCCCTAGGCTTTCCACTAGGATTGAATAGGAAGACGGGCTAGTAAATCCATTCTCATCTTACTCATTACTTCAAAAAACAAAAAACAAACAAATCACCACCTAAACATGAGTCTGAATCATAGGGAAAGGAGATCAGTTCAGCAAAATCTTCTGGTTAGAATATTGGCAGGATCCCATTGACCGTACAGCAACTCTAGACCTAAAGTAATTTCATTCTTTATAATCTGTTTTTTTCTGTTTGACTCAGGGATTTAATTAAGCAACTTGTTGCTTATTTCCAAATACTACAAATAACAGGCTGCAATTTAGAGAATGGGCAATCATTGTAAAGGTTTGTTTGACATAATGATCTGATTGTTCCATTTTGAAGGTCATGACCTTAGATAGATAGATAGATAGATAGAGAGAGAGAGAGATGAATCTATCTATCTATCTTAACTAGCTTTTTCCACCCAAAAAACTTAAAGGAGAAAATTGAATGGCATGACCAATCTTCAAGAATGAGTGCAACTGTCTATATCAAATGGCCAATCTTTATCTGCCAGAATGTCTGATTTATTGTAGCCCAAATGTCTGTGAATTCCTGTATGCACACACACAATTAAATATGTAATGTGATCAGCATAATCAAATGTAATAATTGTGCCTGTGTCAAGGGATAGCCCACGACAAGCCAATTAGGAATGTGATGATCATGACAAACAAGTTAGAGATAGAATGGCACTCTTGAATTGTCTATTTGCATTTTGAAAAGCAATTGTGGCTCTTTTGGTCCATGGAGAAGAAAAAATAGTTTGATGAACTCTTCACAAGTGATGAAGTTGCATAAACAGGGGTATGAAAGAAGCAAGATTTCTATTTTAACTTGTTTTTAATCAGAGCAATGCAATATAATCATGAAAGCCTTGTTACTTTACCTCCAAGGACATAAGCGGACATAGCCATGGCTTCTCCAGCACTAATTCCTAAGATACATTAACCCTTAACCAGTGTTATATTTCCTCAATATCCAACAGTTAATTTGGTTGTGTACATTTAAGTTTGCTGCTAGACCTTGCTGCCGATGGGATGTTCAGGCACTTCTGTCTGGCCAGGGGTTTCTGGAATTCTGCTGCATAGCCTTGACAGATGATTGAGGCAAAATTGTTCCTTGGATTTACAAAGAGACAAGGCATTTGTTTTTCAAAGCTATAACCCCCATCTGTGGTCCTTTTACTTTCTTTCTCAGCACAAAAGCCTTCTATCCATCAAATAGGTATACTGGAAGTGACATACACTAAACCCTCAATTTAACAGACCAGTAGCAAGAAGGGTTTCCATTAGGCTGGAATGTCTATTAAGCAGCAAATGGGATTTTAACACATGCATAAAATGGCATTGTGCAAGCATACAATGGTGAACAGAACTTGTCTATGGCATCTAAAACCTACTGAACTGAGGTACAGCAGATCAAGGGAACAAAAGGTATACCGTATTTGAAACCATGTTTCTGTCTGAAAGAAGGCGCATAGTGACAGATAGAAAACTACATTTAAAAACCTTGGTCATCACTTCAAATATTTGACTCAAGGTGTGCTCATGATTGAATGAGGTCCAAAGCACTTCTTCCAAATCATTTTTGAAGTATGTAGAACTCTATTTTGTACTATTAGTAGTCCCCTTTGTCCAAATTCTGGGTGAGTGTAAACTTTTTAAAAAGCTATTTTCACATAATGACATTACTTTAATAACCACCAGAAAAGCCTTTCTAGCAAACACTAGAACATAACTGATGTAACTGCTTTTAGATTAAATAAAAAAATCACTGCCAGACTTTCTGTTTACAAAGTGCATTGTTCAACTACAAAAATTATCAAATAAAACTTTGGGAAACTATGATGGTAGTGACACTTAGGAGCAAATGTGCTGCTTAAAAACTATACCAAATGAAACTTTTTTCCTCCAAAAGTCACATGCATACATAAAAAGCAATTTTTAAAAATCTTGGAAAACAAACAAAATATTTTTGTTAAAGCAGTTTAGGTTTTACTGATAAGAAACAATCTCAGCTGCCATTTGTCATAATGACTGTGTACAGTACTATAATGCAGACCAAATTAATCCACAGTTTGAAATTAGTTCATTATGGCATTTTTATTACCATTTATCAAGTGCGAATACTCTTTCCTGTCTTAAAGTGAATACCAAGAACCACTCCATTCCTAATATCTTATCTGTACAAATTTGTATGAGAACACTGATGAATCCAGATGGTTGAGAGGAAATGAGAGGAAGTACAAGAAAGATGGTTTAGTGTTTCTGTGGAGGTGACACGGCTCAGAACAGCATTTATCTTTTTGTGATCAATTGTATATATAAAGTACACAGTGTAGAGGCAGGTATGTTAATTGGAGTAAGATACTCAAATTAAAATAACGTACCTCACAATCAGCACAGAAAGCAAGTTTATTTTCCTTTGGTTGTCTCAAAGATTCCTTCTGGTACACTAAAGTTCACTGAAATAAATTAGGCCAAAGATAAGAAACCTGGTGCGCTCCAGATGCTTTTAGTTTGCAATGTCCATAATTCCTAGTTATTGGCCTTGTATAGGACATGCAGTAATGGAACACCTGATCTCTCTCCTTTTCTATTTCCCTTTAAGGGCCCAGCCATTACCTTATTTGTGAGCCAACCTCTAGAAAAGGGCTTGGCTGAAGAAAAGCTTGTGGTGTTAGTAGCAACAGAAGGAAGAAAAATTGAAGATAAAAGAAAAAGATGACTGAAGAAAGCAGAAGGAAGAAGGTCCTGGAAGAGCAAAAGACTGAGGATGCCAAGAAAGAAACCAGAGGAACTCTAGGCATAATCAACAAACAGCAGAATTTCTTAGTGGCTTATCTGATAAACGGCAGCTCAGCTCAGATTGTAAAAAGCCCCAGAAGAGTTTCAAAACTTTCAAAGAGATCTGCCTTAATGAACTTACTAATAAAAGAAGGGTGGAAGATCCTATCAGTTTCCAAGATTCTGTATCTTACATCTAATTCTTGCATGAAAGGTCTTTTCTGAAGTCTGTGTTTCTTGCTTCCTTGATTGTGCCTTGCTGTGAGTGATTTGACAGAAAGATATGACAGCCAAGATGGACTGGCAACGCTGGTCCATGCAAAGCCTGGAAGAGGCAGTCACAATGAGGGTTAGGCTGGGATGTCAGCTTTAATGGAGAAGAATAAGGTCCTGAGCTTGACAGAAGAGACTTCATAAGGTTTCAGAAGCCTAATGCCAGCACAAGGCATTAGTCTCAGGAGCTTGGAAGACTTGGCCAGCAAGGGCCATCATAGCTCAACACAGGGCAGTCTCAAGGCTGTCTCCTGCACCTATAGCAGTCCCATACGGATCACTAACACCTACAGCAGCTTAGCAGCAGCCAGCTAACAATCCAAAAGTGAGAAACATGGGAATAAAGTATTTCAAAGAAACTCTGTCTTAATTAACTCACTATAACAGAGGCTGAGAATTTATTCTTACAGTTTTAAGGTTTTCTATTTACCCAGAGTAGCATTAAAGATACAGTACCTTCCTGAAACCTGTGTCTTTCTTGCTTCCCTGTTTTTGCTACTTACATGGGACTTGACAGCCCCAGACACCAACAGCAAAAGCCCTAGGATCTGATACATGCCATTGAGAAAAGACTGGAGGACTGAAGGACCCTATGGAAGGTGGTCCAGAGCAGCCACCACTACCCAACTATTAAAGGGCAGTAAGAGCTTTCCAGAAAGGGCTCCTTCAAGTGACAACAACCTTCCATTCAGCACTGAGATGGGCAGAGGCCAAGCAAGTGATAATGGGCACAGGACCTTATGGGAAGGCAGCAATAGCCTGAAAAACACGGGAAGGTTAAATCAAAGAAGAAATTAAAGCAAATCATAGAACAGGATAAGAAATGCAAGAATTTAAACATATAGAACAGGGGGGGTTATTTATTTATTTAGTATAGTTAGATATCTGCCCATTTACCAAAGGCACTACTAGAGATATAAATGGTTAAATATAGTAGAAGAGAAGAAATCAGAGAAACAAAACTAAGATTATTTCTAGAAACAGGGAAAGAAATGAAACCCTTTGTACTACAAAGAAGTCTAACTTCTGTAATATTTTTATATTGGAAATCCAGTTTAATGGAAATTGTGGGTCCTGACAGGTGCCATACCAGAAACCAGACCTACAACATCTTGCGTATGGGAACTGTAGTCTCTGGAGATTAGCAGGTTCTCTACATCTGGGCTAAGGGATACATCACACCCATTAAAAGGGTGTGAGGATAGGACACCTACCCCTTCTATTGGCTGAAAAAAGTAACTTCTAGGATGAATAAATGAAATCTCCCTTTGTTGCTCACTGTTTTCCAAAGTATCTGAGCAGTTGCTGCAATGAGCAAGTTAAGATTAAGACGTTTGTACCTGAGGCAGATTAGCATCAGATTCCTGTCACTCTGGTCTACTGAGCCCAAGTGCTCCATCAGAAAATGGATCTGTAATTAAATTAATTCCCCTGGAGTCAAATCTGGGCAAAGGGCTCTGAGAGCAGCCTTCTTCCTGATTTGGTGGAAAATGGCAGCAGCAATGCCCTGTTGTGAGAGCCTGTGGGAGGCAGCCAGGGGTGGTGAGTGGTGGGCATGAGAAGAGGCAGCCCAGCCCAGATGTGGAGGCCATGGGAAACCTGTGTGGATCTCACTGCTTGAGTTTGCCAGCTACATACACCTGAATAGCACTGACCGCTTGGGTTTAACTATCATTTCACTTTCCCGCTACGGTTGTGACACAGCCTCGGCCTCATGTGCTGAGAAATGAGGATGAGGAATTAGTAAGTGAAGAGCATGCAACTCAGGAACTACCCGTATATATGCAGCATTGTTATTGGCCCTCAGTTTCCATTATCCCAACTTACCTAAGTATTTACTGCCATGAATTCGTGAATCTCATTGTAATCTGAAGTGGGCAAAAATCCCCCACTTGTCTCTCTACTCTGCTGCCAGCAGTCATATAAGCAAAGGAGTCCTTGGCTGCTGCTCTTTTCCTTGCCATCAGCCTGGAAATGCTACTACAGCGCTCACACACACATACACAGGCAAATTATAGTTCCCAGTGCCTTCTTGAAAGTGACAGAATCACTATTCCAATCTCCTTTCTCCAGAACAGGATAAAGCAAGAAGGGACGTAGGAAACCAACGGGCAAAGAGGTAAAAAGAGGGACGGGGCAATCTACAGGAAATCTCTCTTGATTCCTTGTTCAGCACTGTAGTGTAACACTTGCATTTTGGAAGCATTTCTCTCCAGAAAGTGTCCTGTCCCATGCAGTTGTATAGATTTCCCTCTGCCTTACCTGTCTTATCTGTATTGATCCTTCCATCCCCTTGCTCAGAATACCAGGGATTACCATAAGTGATCGACCAGTGCCATAAGCACGGTGGGGATCCAAAAGGCTGAATTAAAAATGCTTGGTTGCTTCAAATATGTGCAGACTGAGAAACAGGAGTGACATATTCATTTTCTTTTGCATTTCTTGTCTGATAAACAAAACACCACAGCGAGATATATGTGGTGCATTAGCAGTTGGACCTCATATATATAACATGACAGAGATGAGTTCCTTACACTTTTCTTATTAGCCCATAATGCCAGCTATATATTTGTAGGTAGCACAGCAAAGATCCTCTTACATCTTCTCACAGAATTTCTCCCGATTGGGGCTACTGCCACATGTGACAATATCAGTGACATAACTTCCTGAACTCGGACCAACGATTTAATTTTGGTATCAATCAAAAAAAAAAGAACAGCTGTTAAAGAGTTTTGCCTTTTACCTAGGAGGTAACATGAGACAAAAACGAGAGAGATGGCATTCATTTTTTTATTTTACTTTTGTTGCCATTGTCACATAAAGAAGATCTAGTGAAATACCCTTTGAGATGTCTCATAGATCAGATCAAGAGCTATATTTCACCAAAGCACATGAAGGGTAACGTGACTTATCATCCAGGGTATTTATTGCATGATATATGGTGGCAGAGTAATCACACTAAGTACACTGAGAATGGTTGTGTCACCATCATAAAACATGCCACAACTTCAAATGCTTTGGATTTTTCATTTTTAGTAGGGAACCAGGACTAAGGTTTAGTTGAACCTTAATACCACAGAAAATTGTGCAGCCCAAGTAGAAAAATAAGAGCTGAAATATTTGATCAGTTTAATTGCCACGTTAACCAATTCAAACTTGATTGGCTTCTACACTAGATTTGTAATCTTTCTTTTATAGAATCAACACAAAACTGAAGAAAAGTATACATACTGACACTTAGCAAAAAATTTGCCTGCCAAAATTAGATGATTATGACCCATGTATCAGAAAGATATCAAAAATGAGTTGATTCAACATAACAGACATCCCCACAGATCCAGTATATTAGTTCAGTTCCATCTGGCCATTCATTTTTCTTATGGCAACTCTATATATTACAGGCTATAAATTCATTCTTTTCATTACATTGATGGTAGTACAGTGATGTTCATCCCAAGACCTTCAGGAAAGATCATGCTCTTGTGCCACTGCAGGAAATGTAGCTGATTGAAGCCAAGATGAGAACATCACAAAGCATACATCTTCCTGACCACAGGGATCAGGTGCTTTCAGGGAACAAATCCCCCAGCACAGGTGGCCTGGTATATGGCTCATAGGTCAGCTGCACTCCTTCTTGGATAATTTCACTTCTTGTTAAAGGAAATCATGAGATTACTCTGACTTTCTAGATGGCTTTCCTCTCCATTATTTGACTTAATTCTCATGCCTGTTTCCTGGTTCTTTAATTTAATGCGGGCTTCAAACAGGGCTATCATAACTAGGCTGCAAAAATCTGGATGACCACTAGATGTCGGCAGAGATACAGAAAAATCTAGCGCTTTGTTGTCATCTACTGGTTGTCTGGATTTAACAGCCCCGATATGGTAGTTCTACATCAACCCTAGCAACTATGCCCTTGGCTTTTGTGTCTTACCTTGATATTTTATTCCATCTAACTTCCCTTGCTTCCACAGTCCCTTAATTTATGTAGGTAGGAAGAAGGATTTTTTTAAATTTTACATTATGTAAATAATGTAAATTTAAAATTCTACTAATTTACAGTTAGAACCTACAATTCTACTAACGTTACCCTGTGCTAAACTATCTCAAATGTATCATGAAAGAAAACAGCCTTCATGTATGCAGTTATTACTAATATTACCCTGAATTTATGCCATTCATTCCAACCTAAGAGACCATTTTTATCCCTGCTAAGCAAGCCCTGGATGGAACAAAGCTTTTAATGCTCAAAATTCTATTCAGTTACAGTAACCAAGGTGGCTTTCAGATTTCAAAGGATATATATATATATATATATATATAAAATTTCAGCTCCCAAAATAAAAGCACTTTATCCATTCAAAGTACTGTTCAAAATTTAACTAATCAGCTCACACAATAACGATGTAATGCTACATTGAACTTCCTTTTAAAAACATACATTGTGGGGCAAATTAGGAAGAAATGAACTGTTCAAGGTCATACAGCAACTAGAAAAGACTATGTTATTACTCAGAATGGGCAACTTTTGCTGCATTTTGGTTTATTGTATGGACAGGAATATCTATTAAAACCACTTTCAATAGCAAAGCAAAAAAGGATGGCAGATTTGTGCAAGAGATTTGAATTAATGGGCACCCTATATAAGAACAATTATTCAGATGGTCCAAATCCCATAGACATTATCTCTAGGCCCTCCAGAGAGTGGGGAGAGAGTTATGGGCACAGTTAGCAGATTTAAAAGAAAATGGTTCAAAGCAGAAACACATGTTAAGTAAGAAATATTGGGTGCAATCACATAAAAGCAATTTCTCCAAGTACTGGCACCCTTTGTTAAACCCTGGGTTCAAGAACATCAACCAGGAACAGGGCTGAAAGCTGTATCCGTATCAGAGGATTACTTGGCCACATGAAAGGTTGAAAAGGTTAGCAAAGGGGCAGAAAAGGGCCAAACAAACCTGGAGTGGCAAAGTCAACACTGATGGTGATAAGAAAGGGAGAACTAAGAAAACTGAAGGGACAGGAAATCCGTTGGGGGAGATGGGCGGTGATATAAATTTAAATAATAAATTAAATAATAAACCAGTGTTTCTTAAAGTGTGCTGCCTAAAGTGTGCCCCAAAAATTATTTGCCAGCCTACACTGAAAAATAACAGGATTAAAATCCCATCAAACACTTGAAGCAGTAGTGGCAGTGAATGCGTTAATTTTAATTTTTAATATGGTAAATATCAATAAATATAACCCATATCAACAAAAGCTCTTTTGTGGCCCTCCATAGTTTTTTAAAGTGGCAAGGGATCCTGAGAGAAAAAAGTTTAAACACTGCTCTAAACAAACTTCCAAAAATACGTAGTACAACAGTTCTTAAAAATCTCTTACAAGGACAAGAAACGACAATATTTGCAAAAATACACGAGAGACAAGCAATTGGCCTAAGAAACCCTCAGGGCAGGAGGAGGATGGTGTGGCCCCATTCAGTTCCCAGTGCTATTCGGAAAGGTAAAGAAAGCCAAACACCATGTATGGACCAACAAGTGCAGCGCCTTAGTACAGGCTCATATTAAAATAAAAGGAACTATTAAGAAACCTTCCTACATCAGCGTCAATCTTTCTGGAATATAACTTAGTTTCCCTTTACCCCACCCAGTAACTAAGTGTCATCTCTTCTCTAGTCATTAGCAGTGGCATAAATAGCTGACAGAATTATAAATGAAGGTGCCAGCAGTTCACCAGACACATCCAATATTTCACCATGAGCACTGAACCTTTCTTCCCAAGCAAAGGGGGAAGTGATCTTAATCAGTGTCTATATATTTTTATAACCAACATCTATATCACTTGCAATCTTTTTATTAAAAAACAGTTTAAAAAAAGAGCTGTAAAATTCAAGCAGTGTTAAAAATATGGGAGAGAGATACATTCAGATAGATTAGCAGCAATTTTTCAGCGATGAACCACAGGTGTGCCAATGCCATTAGAACTAATGTGGGCTAAGAGGATATTATTTTAGCTTAGCCCACATTATTTATTTAGCCAGTTTCTCTGTTCAAGTATTTCTGCTTAAAAGAAATACAGTGTCATGTTCACTGATTCAATGTAGTTCATACATCGTAACGTTTCACATGCCATGGCGCTGACGCGCGTTTCTGTTTGGGAGGGAGCTGCTGTGAGACCTTGTACCAAGCTCTGTATGTGAAATCAGTACAATGGAATGTGTTTGGGTTATGTGCTCTGCTCAAGGACTTTTCCCGCAGACCATCAGAAACCGTTAGGAGCACCTGGGATTGTGGACTTGAGAAGATTCTATGGGGGGAGGGATTTCATTTGCACCGAGGGTTTTTAGTTTGAATTTGGCGCGCTTTCATCATTCTCAGCTTTCTCTGTGATCCTGCATACTATTCTTTAATAAATCAGATATCTTTGAATTCCTACTCATGAGTCTGATAGTGTTTTAGAATAGGCAACCATTACATACAGAAAGCCTTCAAAGAAACATTCTAAACATGAGACCACAGACATAGAATCTCACCTTTAGGGTAGGAACAGATACATAATTCAATTTCTAGGCAAATGATATAAATTGCCACAGTGCTATCCCTTCTGATATAAGAATGGGAGTAACTGACCATCTCTCCCCAACAATCGGTCCATCAAATCAAGCTTTTACTCCAAAAGATGTCTCATAGAGGCTTATTATCCAGTCTTCCTCTTACCAATGAGGACAAACAAAGCAAACGAGAGGCAGGCTAGCCACCAATCGAAGATTTCCAGCAATGATGGGAAAAACTGGTGGAAGTGATGTTGTAATGACATTTCCTGTTAGGGTCCATGGTGTTTGGAGTTCAGTCCTATGAGCCCTAGAGGCAAAAGGAGCTTGGCCTCTCCCAAACTCATCAGGGGCATCTGGGAGGAGAGGCAAGGGAGACAAATGACAAAATGTATGTCACGATCTAAACCTCTTGTCTTACTGTATGTACTTGTATGCTACATCAAGGTGCTCATACAACATATGTGTCATAATGTCACCACACACATTACATTACATTGTGGTTCGTACTGGCTGTCTCCACTACTAATCCCTCCCAGGATGAACATTTTTCCAGGGATAAGAAGAAACTGCAGAGTATCCACAGGGGACTGACATCATCAAACAGGCCACAGGAATGTGCCCTTAAAATGTTAAAGAAGCAGCCCCCTGGGATAACCATCGCAATCTGGTGTTAGCTCTGGAGTCGTAGTCCCAGACTGGGCAGGCTGGGACTACAACATTCAGAAAGGTCAGGCTGACCTTCTCAATTCATCTGGAAGGTGGTTGTTGTTGTTGTTGTTAGATCAGAAAAGGCTAATTTAGAATGGTCAAACATCAGACACATTCAGTAGAGGAAATGATGGCAAGTTAGAAACACAAGTCTACAGGAAAGCTACCCACACTAACCAAGTGCTCCATTACCAAAGCAACAACCCAACTTTGCACAAGAGGAGCTGTGTAAGAATATTATTCAGACAAGCACTAATGCACTGCAGCAACACAGAACACCAGAAAAAAAAACAGATCATCTACACAGCATCTTCAGCAAAATGGATACCCCCTCAACTTTATCAAAAAGTGCCTGACCACTCAGCCCACTACAGCACAACCAACAGAAGCTACAAAAAGGATAACACTGCCATACATCAGAAACATCTCAGAAACTACCAACAGACTGTTACAACCACACAGCTTCACCATAGCAGACAAACCAACCAAAACCCTTCAAAACATCTTAAGTGACCCAAAAGACCCAGTAGCCCAAGAAGAAAAAACAGGAGTTATCTACAGCATACAGTGCAAGAACTGTAGCAGCCACTATGTAGAACAGATAGGCATCCACGAACACCAATTAGTGGTCAGAAGACACGATGAGAACTCCTTAATCTCACAGCACATGGACAGACTCAACCATACTTTCAACTGGGAAACTGTGAGCATCCTAAACCAAGCCAAATCCAAAAATGCTAGAGAATTCCTGGAAGCTTGGCACTCAGACAAAGCAGCCATCAACAGACAAATAGAGGTAAGCAACATTTACATACCATTCAAAAGAGACAATAGAAAAGCCAAAAGACCAGTACACTCCCTTGCCAGCAATCAACACCCAGATATGCAAAAATCAACACTAGGATTAACACCAGATGAACAATCAAACAACACAATATATCTTAATCAAGGGCCTATTAACTCAGTCAATCAACCAAGCAGCAAACAACAGCCCAATCAAGGAACTCCCAAGGAGAGAACAACACCTCCACCAACACAACCTGGACAGTATATAAACAGAGAGCAAGGCCCTCTCCCTTTTTACCCTGAAGATGTTGCCTAGTCTGGCAATGAAACGTCTGCAAGAAAACAACAAGGCTCAGAGAGCACCAAGGACTCCACAGTTCAACCCTGAGCTACAAATATTCACTTCGATTGGAGACACATTCAAAGAATATAAGAGATTTTCAGGGCAAACTGTTTGATCATTTCCAGAGTCTGCAATCGGATGTTTATTAACCAGTTACAAGACTACTATGTAGAGCTTTTCCTGGCTACTCTGGAGATCTAGAGACCTAAACCAAACCTATTGACCAGCTCCAGTTCAGAGACTAAAAGAGCCTTTTTGTGACCAGTACAGTTTTTAAAAATGAGACACTTTAGTGAAAAAAATGGAAGCAACACCTAATCTGATTCATCCATAGGCACATCAGTTACCCACAGGCCCAGTTATTAACAGTATTGCCGAAATGAGACAAGGAAGCTTTTTTGAATGAGGCCAGATGAAACCCAACAGCATTCAGCATTTATTTTCATTTCTTGGCACTTTCAGACTGACATAAAAGGCCATCAATGCCCTGCTCTTGTTCAGAATAACTATTTTACAGCTGGATGAGAATATTTGCTCAGTCCTTTCAATGGGGTATGTATGGGAAATGGTGCAGAAAGCAAGACCTGGGACACGAAGTACTGAAAGAAAAGTTCGCTTCCTGATTTCACGGTTCAAAATTGACAGGCTTGGACAAGGAACTAGTGCAGCTACCTGATGACAGATATCATCCAGATGCATCTCACCTGCAGTTGGCCAATACTTTTCATGAAAAGTCCATCTTAATGCTAGGGAGAAAACTGGCTTAAAAAGCAGCTTGGAAGCAGCTCAGGCAAGCCAGTTGCAGGCAGCAACTGCCACAACAACAAGATGTATACAGTAAATTCAGCTCACATTTTTCTTTCTGAAATACTTGAAGGCTTTCTCAGTTCAAAGGTGGTGGCGGCATTGTCCTTTATTACTAATGCTACATACTTCAGAGAGAAAAATAAAGAGAAGCTAAAAAGGCTTAAAATTTCCAGGAAATGTACAAGTGTCGCCTCATAAGCAATGGCTAAACAGTCTAGTCAGCCTGCCTCCACCATGTTGAGAAAATCTCAATGCAGTAAATCTGAATTGTTTTGGCTTAATCTTTCATTCAAAGTTCCAAGAGCGCCCTCTTGTGGAAGCAAGTTCACAATAGGTCACTTACAGTACAAGGATGTCCACCCCACAAATACTTGCAGAAAAAATAATTACATTCTTTTCCAAGTGTCACTTCTGATTTCATATTTTTACCTATTTCCGGCATGCTATTCTGAGTTCCTGAACTTCTCTCCCACACCCCCACACCCCACCCAAGTTGTATTTTTACAACCCCACAAATGTGAATGAATTTCAGGGAGAAGTCGGGAAATAACTTTGAAAGCATTTCTTCTGTATGCTTTCTCTTCATGGACAACCAAGAATTTCATCAACTGTCTCCAATCAAATGCAGCAGGGTGGAGTCCTCCTTCTTATACACCTAAACAGTGTGACCTTCCAGCTCTCAGTAGAAAGCAGAGTAAATCTTTACTGTGTGAATAGGAAATATGTCAGACAAGAGAAATAAACTGAAAAGCTTCCCTGGCCCTTTGCTGCCCATCTTTGTCTCAAACAGGTTCAGTGCACAATTTCCAGGGGATAATGGCCTATTTACTCAGGGATGTCTAAAGGGAGCATCATTTGGCACAAAGGAAAATGAAAACTGAAAGGCTAGCAGCAGTAGCTGGAGGTAACATATTGACTAATGGCATGGATTTTGAAGCTGCAGGTGCTCATTAGCCTTCACAACTGTTACTAGCAAAAGCAATGCCAGATTTGCAGAGGCAGGTGCACATATTTTAGTGGAAGCTACCATAATTACCCATGCAATATGAGCAAAGGGGGAAATTTCCTGGGAAAACTTATTGAAACAGTCCGGGAAAATGGTAAAAGAAACCAAAATCTAAACCAGAATCTCAAGTAATGCAAGATTGTATTTATCTCAGTAACATATTTAACCCACAGTAGCACTAAAACAGGCAGATTAGTGACAGATAATTACTATCTTTTTAATGTATTATTAAATCATTATGCATGATTTAATATGCATTTATACCCATTTTAGAGGAACTTGGAGAGAACCTAAAAATTGACTCTGATGCATCTTTTACAATTCTGGAATAACACTCTCCTGGTATTACTCACTTACTGTATATCTTAGTCTAAGAATGTATTAATTTGGTCAATCATCAGAATTGAGAAAGCAAGCACAGACCATGGATTATACTGTGAGGAAGTAACTACTCCAGGGGTCTGAGGCTCCAAAGTGTTGAAGCCTTAAAATAACATGTGTATTACAGTACTTGGATTTGATATGATCAAATCAGAGAACACATTCACAATTTGTTTCAAGGCTAACATGTATGTAAGTGAGGGCTAATATAGATGCATGAAGATGGAAATACAGACATCTGGACAAGCAACCAATTCCATCAAGTACTCTAGATGATTCCTCTTATCAAAAGAGGAAAATCTTGATCCTAGATGTGTGTGTGCTGCTCAAGCAGCAGGTAGAACCTGTAGCCAGGAAGGCTTTTGCCTCATTTCTCATGGTGCATCAGCTGTGGACCTTCCTAGATCAGGATACCCTTGAAATGATGTCTTACCTCATTACTTTGTCATTAGACTACTGCAACTTGTTTTACATAGGGATGCCCCTGAAAGCAACTCAAGCTATGTTTGGTTGAAAGCTTTGACTATTGATGGGAAGAAGTAGGATTAGTAGTTTTATACCTATGCTGAAGTCATTGCCTTGATTCTGACCCAACACCCAATAGTTGTTGGTTTAAATTTTTAATTAAAGTGATTTATTTTTTAAATCTCTACATGGCTTGGCACTTATGCATTTACAGGATTATTTCTTCCAACAGCCTGCCTGTGTGTTTATCCTGAATGCTTGTTCCAGGACCCCACCTGGAAAAGAAGAAAGAAGAGGGAGCTCAAAATTATGACTTCGATGACAGCTCTAACACTGTAATACCTTTAATACCTTAAAAATGTTTTAAGGCCTACCTGCATTAGTGTAGCAAGAACTATGGCTTACTTATGTATAAGTAATAAATGGGCAAATATAAAATATGAAGTGGTTGATCGATTGATTCACTGATTATGTGCCATCAAGTCATTTTTGACTCCCAGTGACCACATAGATATTCTCCATGACTGAAGTTATGCATTTTAAAATATGGGTTATATTTACATGTGTTCTTAGAAAGTAAAACAAAAACAACTTCAGCACTCATTTCAATGGCACTTCCAAACAAAGAACCTAACAAAATGCCTCTACTATTTTCTAAATGTTTCTATTTTGTAAATCTTCAGGGTGGCTTGAAATTGTAGCCTGTAAATTTATAGAAAACTGTACAGCTGGAGCTGCAGTTCCCAGATCATTTGATTAGCAGGTTACAAAGCTGAACAGCATATCAGGACTGACCTCCCTTCCTTTCCCCCTACTCCTGGAGCGAGAAAAGCCAGACATCATCTACTGCATCCTGTTGTTTCTAGAATCAATTAAGAGTCAACATCCTCCTGTTAAGAGAAAGCAGGAGACGAATTCTATTTGTGCGTGGAGGTAAAAGTGTGGATGTTACCCAATTGACTTTGAGTCCCATGACCATTAAGAAACACATCAGGGGGTTGGAGATTTCAGTTTTATTCCTTCAAACCTTATTTTCATGGAAGCAGCAACTTGCTTCAAAATAGGCCAGGCAGATAGTAGCACACTGTCTGCATTAAAAACATGTATTTCCCAACTCAGAAACTGTAGCATACATACAGTGTAATGCTTACCAAGATCATCTGAAGGACAAAAATAATAACTACTCAATTGTTTGAATGAAACTTTACTGTCTTTTTCTTTCTTGTTTCCTTTCCACTATACTATACTAAACTAAGACTAGACTAGACTGGACAGTGGACCCCTAAAAGAGTATGTGCAAAGTGGAGGCACCATTTTAAAGAACAAAATCTGGAAATTCAACATCAAAAGTATGTATTCTTTAGTAAAACACCATTGTTCTTTAGCATAAAAACAATGTCATGAAAGGCTCTAAGATGTTTTCTACATACTACCAGTAGTAAGAGACTGCAGCTGTGCTCTGAAAATTAGCTAGCTCAAAACACGTACATAGATTCTTGTACTGCCACTTTAATTGCAAACATCATATTTTAATGAAGCATCATGAAAGCATCATGAGAGTATGTCTACAATATTCTGAATATCCTGATGAAATTTCCACTTTCAGTCTGATCCTCTACCCAGGAACTCTACAAGCTTATGTTCTAAATCTGTATCAGTATTTCCACTAAATTCTAATGTAGTTCTTATCAGTATAGAAAGGAAGTAGGGAAGTAGCTACCACATTTAGGCCGCAAAAATCTGTTCAACCAGTAAATGGTAGCAGAAACATACCAAAAAAGCTAATGCTTTGCTTCTATCTAGTGATTATCTGAAATTCTGCAGCCCTGGACCTGGTAGCCCTTGTTGGGCATGCTTTGAAAATGATTCAAAAGGAAAGCTCTGGACCTCACATGAGCAAGCATACCTCCTTGCTATTCTTTAAAGGAGCCTGACCTTTCTCAGGCTTCCATGCAAGCCTGAAAAAAAGATGTTCTTTTTGAAGCTCACCTTCCTTAATGACTTCCTTCTTCCAAGTCATTTTTAAAGCATCAATCATCATTTTTGTTGCTTCTTTACTGCCTATATGTGTAATAGTAAAGGTAAAGGTTTCCCTTGACATTAAGTCCAGTTGTGTCTGACTCTAGGGGGCGGTGCTCATCTCTGTTTCAAAGCCGAAGAGCCGGCATTTGTCCGTAGACACTTCCGTGGTCATGTGGCCGGCATGACTAAACGGAACGCCGTTACCTGCCCGCCGAAGCGGTACCTATTAATCGACTCACATGTGCATGTTTTCAAACTGCTAGGTTGGCAGAAGCTGGGACTAGCAACGGGAGCTCACCCCCTCACAAGGCTTCGAACCGCCGACCTTCCGATCAGCAAGCTCAGCAGCTCAGTGGTTTAACCCGCAGCGCCACTGCATCCCTAGATATTATGTGTAATACCTAGATATATTTTATGTTAACCTTTACAACCTAGTGCCCAAAAGATGGGAGTGTAAAATATTTTATGTGAACTATGATCCAAGAACCACAGGTTCTGTGCTTAAAGATAGACAACAATTTAACTTTTAGTTTGCCTATGACTCTTTTTCCTCTCCACTTCTACAATGACTCATTACCACTTTTCTGAGCACTCTAGTCTATTATGCATGAGCATTCTCAGGGACAAATTACACATATGACATCATTGTGCAAAAGACACCAATTATACACTCTAGATTCTTTGCATGGTGACATCATCATGGCTGCTACCAGATACAACTGGCATCATGTAACTAATAACTAATTCAGGTAAAAACTTGGTCTCACTACCCAATTCAACAAGCCAGTGATTACTGGTACTCCAAATCTCAGGTTCTTTGTGGCACCATAGACTCAAGGCAATAAAAGATCATTCCAAAACATTCAAAACCAAGTATTCTCAGAATTACAACCATCTGCACTTTCAAGAATTACCAAATAATGAGTGTTAAAGAGCTGTTCATAAACAAAAAAAGATGATGCACAACCAAAAAAGATGTGCACAACAAATTGCTGGATATTTTCAAAATATCTGTGATATAAATTGCTAATATATATGCATTATTTTAAAGGCAGCACATCTCTTTAAAATGGCTTTATGGCTACTCAGTAAGTTACTTATAATGAAGTAGACAGCCCTTAGGATTTTAGTGAATGGTCTAAATTTATTTCTAAAGCATTTATTGATCAACTCCTTAATGAAACACTAAAAAAAGACTCCATATATACTGTATATACCTTTCCATTCTTAGGAAATGGTTTACTGTAGAAATAGGTAGTTTTTCATTGAAAGAAAAAATATTGGAGGTAATCCTCTAAACATTAATAACATATATCCTAAAAATTTAACAACATACAAGTACATCCTAAAAATGTAATGTAAGGATTAAATATTCATTCTGCAATGCACATAAACAGGTATAATTATATTAAGATTTTATTCCCTTTTCTTTCCCTTCCCTTCCCTTCTTTCTGCACTGCAACTATTTTATATGGGCAATGACCTGTCATTACAATTTTCAGTTCTCCTCAAGTTTAGAACATTCAGCCTCTTCTGACTGTTCCTTTCCTCAATTATCCTCCCTAATAGCTGTATTGTCGCATCACAAAACCAGGACTTTGAAACTAGAGTTTACTGAACAAGCTACAGTTGCTAGGTTCACTTACCACCCTTCCATAAATTAAAGCTACCATATCTGGTTGCAAGAAACAGCTTTCTCTCAGGGCTGGCTGCTACCTAGTAGACATCCTGGGGCTTGCAGCCCTGTAGGCCTACCTTAGCATGGTTTGTGAGTCAGGGTTACTCCATTAACTTTGGGACAGCTCCTCTGGCCTCCTCCTTTCATAGTCCATAGCTGTTTTGGCCAATTTTCCCTTAGTCCTTTTGCTTCTGTAATACTGAAACTGCTGCTAGTGCAACAATTTGGCCAGCTTTAGGAGCACTGAAATCCTGTATCTCCTCACTCTGGCATGCACAACCACCAACTGCTTTCTGACTTCTTCTTCTGAACCTAAGAATTTAAAGGCCTCTGTCTTTTTTTTAAAAGGCTCTATTTGTCACCACTTTTACAGTATTGAAATATGTGCCACCTCATAACCATTTTCCAGACTGTTTGCAAAACAGTCCATATAGAATCTGGGAAATCTTTCCCAAATACCAAAAAATGCCACTCCAGTTTGTGCATATCCCCTTTACGATCATCTTTTGTTTATAATGAATTTTCTTGCTCTTTTGCTCAGAGGAAATTATATTTTAACAAGAAACAGAGGGACATCAAACATCTCCTACCTTTTTTCTTGGTTGGTACAATTCATGACAGCCAAATAGTGTCTCTAGACAGGGCTCGTCAGTCTGATTCGTGTAATGGCTGGGGTCTTCCCAAAGCATTACAATCCTTGTCTGTGAATAATTTTGCACAGCCATTTCCAGTTATTGTAGCATTTGTCTCCTTTACTACACCCACAATTATTATTTTTAACAGAAAGAGGAAAATATTCTGTTCAATTCTCCTGACAGGAAAAGAACATTTATTCTTTGAAGAATTAATAAAGGGAAAGCAAAGCCTCTTGTTCATGTGGGGAAACCAGAGACTTGCAGAATTCGCCAATTAATTCCATGTGAACCAAGGCAAAGCCTCCCTTAACAAAAGAATCGGATAGTTGCATGTGTCTGCACGCTCGCATAAACAAACACCATTCGGAGGATAAATTGCAGTGCAGAGGTGTGCCCTCTTCTGAATTTAAAAATAATAATAATTGTGGGTCATGAAAAAAGAATGCTGAGACTCCAGAAAAGTTCTAAAATTGAGCAAGAGGAAATGTTATAGATCAAAAACTTTAACATAGGCAGGTAGTATTGCCAAGAAACAGTTCTGCTTAAGACCTTACAGCTGCCCTTAGTTAGAAAGCACAGTATTCTGACACAATGGACACTTGTTTTGATCCAGCACAATATTCCGGGGTCGGTTATCTGAAATAGCAAAATGCAGTTTCTTATAAGAGCTAAGCATGCAATGAAACAGATTCAGGAGAACTTCAGATCTCACATGACCATAATGCCCCTATACTGAACCTGACCTCTCCCCAAGTTCTGCTGTGCTTTCTCACTGTGGCAGGGGGTGGGGTGTTCCTGGGAGGACTGAGCGAAGAATGCTGGGAATGTATGCCAAGACTGTATGTTCCCAGCGGGGTCACCTAAGGTGAAGGTCATCTCAGCTGTCCAGCTAAAGCAAGCAGGCACCTGCAATGGGCAGCAGTAACACAGGAAGATGCTGGAGGTGGAGGATCACTTTAGTGACAAAGCAAATGCATCAATTCATACTGCACAGAAGAAGGCAACGGTAAACTGCTCTGGTGCTTTTACCAAGAAAACTACACGGGTAGATAATATAAAATGATTGACAATATAGTGCCGGATAATTGGCCCCTTAGGTCAGGTGTCTCTCACCTTGCTGCTGAGGAACAGTGAGGATATTTTGGAGGGCTAATAGTGTTTATGATGGGACATCTAGTTGCTGGTGTAATAATACAAGAAAAAAATCCTGAAGCTGCAAAGAATTACAGTGGGAACATGGAATGTAAGAAGCATGAACCCAGTGAAAGATGAAATGGAATGACTATACATTGACAACTTAGGCATCAGTGATTTGAGACGGACTGGAATTGGACACTTTCAGTCAGAAGATCACTGTTTCTTACTCAGGCCATGAAAAACAAAGAAGGAATGGTGTTATTTTTATAGTTAGGAAGCATATAGCAAAAACAGGTCTTGGCTACAATACAATCAATGACCAAATAATGTAAATCAGACTTTGTAGACAACCCTTTAATATGATGATCATCAAAGTTTATGCTCCAGCCACTGATGTAGAAGAAGAGGAGGTTTGCAAGTTTTATGGTCAAGTTCAGTCTGAAATTGACAGATGTGCTGCTTGAGATTGGAGACTGGAATGCCAAAGTTGGAAATATTAATAGGTCAATATTTAAATAATAAAAATAAGTCAATATGTATTTCACTGACCACAGAAAGACCATATGGAATACACTTAAGAAAATGGGAATCCCAGAACATATTATTGTCCTCATGTGAAACCTATATACAGGTCAGGAAGCCATAGTACAGATGGAACATAACAAAACAGATTGTCTCCAGGTTGGCAAGGATGTGAGACAAGGCCGTATACACTTCCCTTATTTATTCATCCTATATGTTTAATACACTGTATCTTAAGGGAAGCTGATTAGAAAAAGTTGGTCATGGTTTTAAAACTGGAGGAAGAAACATCAATAACCTGTCCTATTCTGATGACACTACTCTGAGAGATTAAAATGAAAATAACTGGCAAACTCTAGTAATGAAAAAGAGACTATGATTAAATGTAAAGGAGACTAGACTAATGACAACAAATATAGCAACCAGCCTTTGAACTGACGATGAAGACATCGAGATGACAAATAGCTTCTGCCTTTTAGAATTAACTACCCATAGAAAAGGAACAAGCAGTCAAGAAATATGTTACAGACCAGCATTTGGTAGGATAGTAATGAATGCCTTGGAAAAGATACTGAGATGTCACCACATGTCTATAAAGATCAGAATTGTGGAGGCAATGGTTTTCCATGTGACACTCTATGGAGGTGAAATTGAACTTTGAAGAAGCAGGATATAAAATATATTGATGCTTTTGAACTTTGGTATTGGAGAAGACTCTTGAGAATATCACAGATACCCAAAAAGCACAAACAAAGGGATCACTGAACAAATCAATCCCAAGTTCTTACTCAAGGCACAAATGACCAGGCTCAAATTACCAGATTTTGGACACATTATGCAAAGAACCCAGTTCCCTTGAAAAGTTCATAATGCTGGGAAAAATGACCAAAAAGGTGGTGCACTTGTGTGAAATCTAAAGCACCTCTTCTGAATCACTTTCAAAATGCACAGAACCCTAGTTTCATGCCTTTACCATTTGAAGAGGTCCAACTATTTGGGATAGGAAAGCCCATATAATTTCTAGACTCTCTAGAATTTCTATCCTATCCAGAACGTTGGAGCTACAACTCCCAGAATTCAATTGGTTATACCAGTTGGGAATTCTGGAAGTTCTAATCCTTACCCATCCAGAAGCATAGGAAAAGCTATTCTAAAGAGAATTTTTCCAAGGATTATCTATATGCTTATGTACTTCTTCTCCAAGACTGGCTGTTATCAAGAGGATAAGGAATGTTATGCTGATATTTATTTTCTGTTCCTAAAGCCGTCAGAACATTCTTAGCATAAAAAAGTGATGAACTGCAAATCTATGTTGAGCTATGCACAAAGAAAGTTTGCAGGGCCATGCACCATTCCAGTTTTCTTCTTTCTCCCGTACAATATAAACTTTATGCTGTAAGTTAAGATCTGTGATAAGCCTTTAATTAAGCCTTGCTATAATCTTTCTATGCTACACATGTAGCAGCAGGTGATCATAAACTGATTCCTTTTAATTTAGCTGTATTGGTAACTACATTCCCTTATGTATTAGAGTGGAAAAACTATTCAATTCATGGGGAGTAATAATATTAAATTTTCCAATTAAATTATTTTTAATTTAATTCAATTGAATATAGTTTTATCCTTATTCTGCCCATCTTTAAACTCCTGGCCCTGTCTCCTTTTTGAAATGAAGTCCCAACTTTCCACTGTAAGCAACAGAACTGTGTACTTCTAAGATAATGGAACAGTACTTCTAATCACTTAATAAAATGGAAGAAAATGCATCATCCATTTAAATGTATTTATTAACTCGGACTTCTGCTGGGAATGTCGGACTGAACAGCTGTGCCCACTGGTTCAGTGAGTGGAGCTGACAATGTGGTAACTTTTTTCGGGCTCAGGCAGATTTTCCTGAAGCCCAGAAACGTTCTCCAGATCAAGGAGAATACCTGGAATCATCCCATCTGTCCTCCGGATGGCTGCTTTCAGTCAGAAGATCGCAAACAGCATTTCATGTTTGACTGGTAAGAGCCAGCTGAGAGGTGGGGACTTCATCACTTTCCAAGCCGCGCAGTAGCCTTAAAGGGACACTAACACTGTCCACCCCATTTCTAAATCACCAGTTTGTATTTTTTTTTTAAGTATATGTACCCCAAGAGAGGCTTTCCACAGTGAGGAGAGGCTGGTTCTCTTGGTGCTTGATATTATTTTTAGGATTACTTTAAAAAAAATTTTTTTTTAAGTTTTGCTTTTTGTTTTCCTTCCAAAGGAAATTCCAAAGATTGAGAGTAAACAATTGTCTTCCTGTTATTATTTTTGTATTAAATTTGAAGACATTGGCATTTTCCTACGCATTGAATTGGCTGATTTGGACCTTCAGCTTTCTGTTTTCACTTTCCCTTTCACTTTCCCTGCTCTCACTTTATGTAAACACACTTTGGAACTCTTCCATATCTTTGACTTTCACTGGTTAAGCTCCTAGGGGGCGCCATAATCTACTGCGTGAGACATGGAGGATTTCAAACAGATTCTTTCTGACTTTCACCAGGATTTTAAACACATTTCTTCTGACTTCTACAAAGCTTTTATGCAAGATATCCAAGACATTTTGGAAAATATGAGATCTAAAATGTGCCATCAGGTTGGGGGTGCGGTGGATGAAATTGAGGAATTTAAGAGCGATAGAAAGGTTTTTTTTAAGGCTGAGATTGGGATTTTTATCAAGATGCTGGATGAAGAATGGATAGTGGAGTTGGAGAAATCTAAGGGAGAGAGTGATCTGCAAGGCACAAGTGAAATCCATCTCCTGGAGGAATGCCATGAAAAGAACCTGGAATCTCTGAGGGGGGCAGTTGGGCCCTTTGATTCTTTCAAGAGGAAAGCTCTGTGCACATTGTGGGGATATGTAACTGCTCTGGTTTATTTTGAAGTGGGATAAGGGTTGAAGAATGTTCATCTGGGTTGCTTTAAGGATTTGATTGATGCTATTTGCCTTTAAAGATTTGGATTTACTGTTTTCAATTGGCTTTGTTTTTTGGGTTTATTAAGATGAAAATTATAAAAACTGTTGTATTAGGGTTAAAGAATGTTTATCTGGTTTGCTTTAAGGATTTGATTGATGTTATTCCCTTTTAAAGATATGGAATTACTGTTTTGAATTCTCTTTGTTTTTTGGGTTTATTAAGATTGGGATTATTAAAATCGTTGTATATTTTATAATATGTATAATAGCAGACAACTTATGTGCTTTTTAATTTGATTCTTATCATAGTAGACAGAAATGTATAGAATAGTGGTAGGAAGGGAATAATTAAGTATGTTTTATCTTTTGCAGGGAAGAAAGATGTTTAGGAGGTTTATATGAACTTTTTTTTCTTTATTTTAATATACTGTAAGGGGGAGGAGTAACTTTACTTAGTGATTTTTATTATGTGCTAAAGTGGAATGACTTAAAGAAATAATGTGGCATTTTGGTTTAATACAGAGTAAGAGACCGATTATGGAAATTTTTGTATATTCTTGCTGTTAACAGTAGGAAGCCACATCTTTTTGTAAATTTGAAAAAAAAAATTCTCCTGTTTCCACACTTTTTTAGTTTTTCTTTCTTAGTAGTTTTTTTGTAGTTTTTATTCTTCTCTTGAAACCTAATAAAATTTACTATAAAAAAAAGTAAATGCATTTATTAAGTCAATGAATTAGTTTGCTGGTCTCTCCACCCCCAGCTGGCAATTCCTGAATTTTCTGTGACACACTAATGGGTTGAAAAAGGTTACTAAAGGTATTTTTAAAATACATTATGAATTTCTTTTTAGATAATACTAGACAGTTGGGAAAAAAGAAAGGTGGAATGAGAAAAATGAATTAAATATTATTTATATAGATATGTGTGTGTGTGCACGCGCGTGCGCATGTGTGTAGCTCTAGTTTACTTAAGGCTGCTGGGCAACAGAACAAGACCAGTCTTTGGGGAATTAAAAATCAAGACAACTATTTTGTGCTTTGAGCTAAATGGTTCCAGAATTTCAGCACACATTATAGTGATTAAGCCAGAAAAAGTCACAATTACATTTATGTAATTGCCTGATGAGATTTATCAATTTAGCTATTTAAAATACCTAAACAAAATAAAATAAAATAAAATATAAAATAAAATAAATAACAAAAACTCAAGTGCCAGAGCACCTTTGCTTTCCATCCCACCTATGTTTTCCATCCTGCTCCAATCACCACAGGATGAAAAGGCTCCTTTCAAAGAATTTAACACACTTTTCTGCAATACATATAGGAATATAAAAACTCAAGGGATTATTAGCATCTGAGAGAACTCTTATATCAGAAACCTGAATGCTCTTAAATAGGCATACATCTCTACCACTACTGGAGGAGTTTCACAGCTCACATTGTGTCAGGGCCAGCCTCGCTTCGCAATAAGACACAGACTCACTTAATGGGTATTAAGGATTTCTGGTTTATTGGAATGATAACTGACAAAACGAAAAACGGGAACGGGGTTGGTGGTGTGGAGGTGCCCCTTTTATACCCTCTTGTATTGCCCCGGGCTCCCCACCCCACATTGTCCCGATCCCTCTTGATGGGACCCTTGATGGCTGCCTGGGCGTTTTCCCGGTGCCTTCCTTTGTCTCCCAGCGTCGGTTGTGTCCTCCGGGGCACCAGGTGCGGCTTATCTCCGTTCCTCTGACGTCCTTCTTTTCAGCTGCCTATGGGTCCATGGGTGTGGGTGCTTTTGGGTGCTTGTGTTAATCCCTAGTTTGATTATCTCCTTCCTCTATTTCTTAATGATCATGATCCACGTTGTGAGGCTCTTTGTGCCTTGCAACGAGGTCATGACACATTGCTTCTACAAAAAGATTATCTTGGTGCAGAAAGATTTCTAACAGCCATGAAACTTTAAGCATTTAAACATGGCCTCCTTTCTACCAGATCTGTCACTCTGTTTGTTCTATGAACCTGGATCAGTTGCAGAAACACGTATTGTAGACATTATTACTACTTGGCAGCAGTAAATCATTCTACGAGCCTAATTATTTTCAAAAACTATCAGTTTTAAACCAACTTCTGTAAATACTAATCAAGATGTGCAAGAAAAGCAAATTCATTACATTTAATTATTATTGAGCAATTTAAAATAATGCTGCAATTTGCCTCACAGTACACTACAGTGACAACCCCTATATTTCAGTATAATTTAACTATGCCCCCCAAACCATCTGGTAAACTGCCCCAATTTTAAAAGGCCTAAATACAGTAAAGTTCACATTTTCCCAATATCTCTCTCCAATGTACACTTTTTACACTGTGCATTAACTCAAAAACACAAAACAAAACAAAAACAGCCCAAAACTACAGAATTTTTAGGAAGGTGAGTTTGGCCACCAAGCAATTACCTGATTTGAAGGCCAGACCTCGGATATTAGAGATGGAGTTGTGGGGGGGGGGGGGGAACCACAGTCATTTCCTCATTTTTATCTAAGAAGTAGGCTTTTATTTATTTCTGCAATGTATAAAACTATAAGATCACTGCTCTTGAAGAAATGGAGGACTCAAGAAGGACTTCTCTACTATGACCCACAGAGCACATCAAGATGATTCTTCTCAGAACATCCTCTCTGCAATGAACTCTACACATAAGTACCACACTACTGGACTGGACCAAGATCAATCTTAGTCCAGCAAAATCAGAGGTTTTGCTAACACTGTTGATTTTTATTAAGCTAATAGACCTTCTTAGCAAGTCATATCTTTCTAGACGTAAGATTCAGTCTCCCCCACTTTCCCAAATTAGGACGGACTAGTCCCATGGCTTCTATCTTTTCCACTTACACTTCCAGGAGCATTTATTTCACTATATGGCAGCTACAAAACTCCAAACTGACTGACATAATATGGAGAAAATGCACCACTGATTATTTGAAGATTCAAGGCAATTAAGCTTACAGGATAGAAAACACTGTAAATAGCAAGCTATATCTGGCTATAACACATCTTACTGGCAAAATTCAACATTTATTTACAAAAACTGATTTCAGGAAGGAAAAAAAAATGTTTCAGATTTTATGAGATAATAGGTGGGGATTCCATCAGGGGAATAAACTGGATGCAATCCTCCTACTTCATCACATTCACTTCTACTATAAGGACCTTATTCATGAGCTATTCCCTCATCCATTGCTTTATACGTTAAAAACATGGTGGAAATAACTATACACACTAATGAGCTATACACACCTCCCTCATTCAAAGTCCCTGTTCTATCATCACACAAAGCCAGATTCTCTCTCTACAAAAAAGTTAATCAACCTGAATATGGGCTTTAAATGGGCTCCTGGGAAAATCAACAGCGCTTACCGCTACAAATCAGGGAGCCAATCTCAAAAAAGAAAAAAGCAAAGCAAAGCGGAGTCTTGCTGTTCTCAAGATTCCTTTGCTTAGAGTTGGCTTCCAGCCCAGCAAAGAAAGCTGCATGTTAATTCAAAGATTTGAACTGATAAACTGTAGCATCTTTTCCCTTGTTCTGAAGTAATTGCATGTATTCAGAATTGTGGAACAGAAGATGGGCTGCAATTTGATTCCAGGAAAGCACATATTATAGTAGCAAAGAACAAAGCTGCTATGGAGTGAAGCTATTCCTGTTTTTTAACACACTCTGCAGGTCTAAGCAAGGATACCAAGACATAAATACTAGTTCCTTTCAGTGAATTCCTCTGTGGATTTCTTTCTTTACCTACTCTAAGGATTAAGAGACTATGATACCTGCATCTCATGAATCCTCAGAGCCACCATATAAAAGAGAAGGATTGCCTCGGATCATTCACTGAACTTTGGGTGGGGAGAAGATATGATATCCAAGCCCAGTTCTATGTGCTGTGCCACAGCGGCTTCCTGTGTGCTCTTTTCAGGGGTCATAACAGAGTTGTTTCTTGCATTTCCATTCTGCATTTCACAAAAGCACTTGGTAAGACTTTCAGGCACAAAATCATTGCTTGTAGGTTATACCATGCCAGGGCCCTTCCCCAGCAGAGAAATGTCAGTAGAGATTCTTGCAGGTTGCCTATTTCCCCAAATGGAAAGAAGTTCTGCAGGCACTCTTTCTTGCGATTTGTAATATTTGACTTATATATATAAGAATATAACATAAATAAGACGAAACACACACCTGGTCCTGCATTCTGCTCCCAGCAGAGCAAGCCCATTAAGCAAGCGTGGAAGATCTAAAGTGGTGGTAGCCATAGACAGCCTAGCACACATAGAAGGATAGCAGACTAATTGCCCAGGAATCCCAAAGATAGATAACTGCACTCAGATGACTGAAAAGCTTAAAAACAGGCTCTCTTTCCAGCTGCTTGAGTCACTCCCTTTCTGTGCCTTCATGTATGCAGTGTATAAGGCTTACCCCAGCTAGCTGGGTAGGGAGAAAGGTGAGTTGCCTTCCTCCAAGGGCCTTATTCTCTCAAAAGATCCTCCTCCTACCCATTGCCATAAAAGCAATTTACTGAACAAAAATTAAGCTAGCATTCATGTTTAAGCAGCACTTCTGTTGCATTCATAAGCAGTATTACTGCTTCTTTGCAGAGATGTCCTTGGAATGGAGGAACTGCTATTGGAGATGAAATGGCAACACAGTCCTGGGAGAGTGGAAAGCATGAGAAAGAATCTCAGAATGACCCCACCTTGATCCTGTTTGGTATAAGATGGGGTAGAAAGAATCTCTGGAGCTTTCAAGATTCTATTGTTATACTCTGTAACAATAAAAGAACACTCCGGGAACCTTTGTGGTGCCTGCTCCCTAACCTGGCCTACCCTGAAGCTCATCCAAAAAAGCAGTGTTTCGGATATGGAGAAAGCAATATGCAGAATTGATACAGGGTATCTCCCCGCTAACACCCTTAATGATATAGCTAAGATTTTGCAATCAATAAAGGACAGCTCAGCTGAACTGATGGAGAGATCATAGCCTTAATAGGGTTAAAGATTTTTACAATAATAAGATGCTCTGTAATAAGAAGAGATTGAGTCACACAGAGATATCAGTTGTCTTGGTTTGCATGGCTCCAACTTAAGTCTTTTTTCAATCTGAAAAGATTTAGCATCTTGGTGCTTAACAAACACTGAGAAATTACTAATTAATTACCATTCCCAATATAATGGAAAAAAGGTATGTTTTTATTGGAAAAGGAGTTTAAGCCACCTCCCTGTAGAAGCATGGGATATAGATTTGGGGAAACCAATGGAAAATATGAAATCAAACACTCTGGAAATCAGGCAGCTTTTTATCAGCTTCTATGCAATAGCTGCATAGTTGGCATTTCCCTCCCAAATAACTCACAATTATTCAACAAAATGTTGGAGGAGCTGTCAACAAAAAGATATCTTTTTTCATATGTGGTGGTTATGTGAAAAAGTTGCACCATTCTAGAAGGAACTATTCAAGCAAGTGAGGATTATTACTAAAATAAGAGTAGATTGCACTCCCAAATTTGAATCATTACATCTTTTCAAGAGAGTTAATGCTAAAGTAAATAATAAGGAACATTTTATTTTTACTTTCGGCAGCTAAATTAATAATTATTCAACAGTGGAAGTTCCTAGGTAATTTAACAATTGAAAAATAGCATAATAAAGTATGGTCAGTTGCTCTTGAAAAAGATATTGATAAAATCTTAATATTAAATGTGAGTCAGAGGGGTGACCTACATTTTTATTAGGTCTAGAAAGACTATATATATTAAGAATAGCTCTAAGCGCAATGTCATGTGATCACCATTTGCAACATCCTGCCACCTTCCCCACTGACTTCGCTCATCAGAAGCCAACAGTAAAGATTACAAATGGCGATCACATGACCGCGGGATGCTGTGGCTGTCATAACTGTGAGCCAGTTGCCCAGCACCTGAATCACGATCATGTGGCTGTGGGGATGCTGCAATGGCTGCAACTTCTAGGACCGGTCATAAGTCTCCTCATTCAGTGATGTCATAGCTTTGAATGGTTGCTGAACAAATGGCCGTTAATGAAGGACTACCTGTACAATTTATAATCTTTGTTTTATTCTGAAATTAAGTTGAATACAAAAACAACAAAACCATATGAGAACACATGATCACTAAAAATGTAAAAATGTTAATAATTCTCAGCATATCACCAATATCCTTGTGAAGAGCAAACCAGTCTAAAGAGCTGAAATATGTCAATAACATTAGGGCTACCAGATCTCAGCTGCAAAAAGCTGCGTGACCACTAGATGGCAATAAAAAGATATATACAAAATTCTAAATCTTTGTTGCCATCTAGGGTCATCTGGATTTTTGCATTCCTATTGTACGTATAGGGGATATGGTGGCTTAGTGGTTAAGATACCAGGCTTGTCGACCGGAAGGTTGCAAGTCCGGCAGTTCGAGACCCAAGCGCCGCACAACGGAGTGAGCTCCTGCACTCACCCCAGCTCTTGCCAATCTAGCAATTCGAAGGCATGCAAACGCGAGTAGATAAATAGGTACCGCTTCAGCAGGAAGGCAACAGCGTTTCCGTGATTGTCATGCTGGCCACATGATGCAGAAGTGTCCTTAGACAATGCTGGCTCTTCAGCCATGGAAACAGAAATGAGCACCGCCCCCTAGTGTGTCATTAGACACAACTAAACAGGAACCTTTATATATATATATATATATATATATATATATATATATATATATATATAAATAAATAAATAAAATTTCTCTGCCGCCCATCTTGTGTACAACAACTCTGGGAGGCTTACAAATAGTAAAAAATCACAAACAATTCAATATAAAAAAAAATACAATTATAAACACAAAATATAAAATATAAAAACATAGAAAGTAAAATATAAAATTCAAGATGGGAAGATCTTAACCTTGGCACCCTCACAGGGCCAACCACCCCCATGAATAGCTGTTCCCCCTCCCATCCCAGGCCAGGTGGCACAGCCATGTTTTTACTTCCTTCCAAAAGACTGGGAGAGTGGGGGCCTGTCTTACCCCTGGGGGTAGCCTGTTCCTGGACCCTGCCAATTGACAATCTCTCATGGACAGGGTCCGTAACATGCCCTCTCTGCCTCACTGGGTGGGATGGGTCGATGTAACAGGGGTGAGGCGGTTCCTCAGGTAACATGGACCCATGCCATGTAGGGCTTTATAGGTGATAATCAACACCTTGAACTGGACCCAGAGCAGACTGGCACCCAATGCAGCTTGCACAGCAAGAGTGTTATATGAGCCCTTCTAGCTCCTAAGACTGCTCGCACAGCCACATTTTGCACCAGCTATAGCTTCCGGATACTCTTCAAGGATAGCCCCATGTAGAGCACATTGCAGTAGGCTATGCGAGAGATGACCAAGGCATGACTCCCGATCCAGGAAAGGGCATAGGGACTCCCGATCCAGGAAAGGGCATAGGGACTCCCGATCTAGGAAAGGGCATAGCTGGTGCACAACACAAAGTTGTGCAAAGGCTCCCCTGGCTACAACTGCCACCTGCTCTCCAAGCAGCAGTTGTGAGTCCAGGAGAGCCCCCAGGTTCCGCACTGGTCTGTCTGGGGCAGTGCAACCTCATCCAGAACCAAAGATGCAAATTCCTGGATACCCAGGAGCCCCCAACCCACAGCTACTCCATCTTGCCAGGGTTCAGCTGAAGCCTGTTGTTCCCCATCCAAACCCTTACAGCCTCCAGGCACCACGAAAGGGTGGCAACAGCATCACTTCTGTTGCCTGGGATGGAGATGAATAATTGGGTATCATCAACATATTGATGATACTTCACCCCGTGGCGGTGGATGATCTCACCCAGTGGTTTCATGTAGATGTTAAAAAGAAGCAGTGAGAGCAACAAACCCTGCGGCACCCCACAAAGGAGGGGCCATGGCTCGGATCTTTCGCTCCCTATCAACACCGACTGGGACGGGCCCTGGAGGAAGGAGGTGAACCAGAGCAACACTACGCCACCCACCCCCAACTCCCCGAGCTGACCCAAAAGGATACCATGGTCAATGGTATCAAAAGCCGCTGAGAGGTCAAGAAGAGCAAGGATGGATGCTCTGCCACTATCCCACTCTTGCCAGAGGTCATCCATAAGTGCGACCAAAACTGTTTCTGTCTCATATCCGGGCCTGAAACCCGACTGAAAAGGGTCCAGATAATCTATTTCATCCAGGATCCTCTGGAGCTGCAGCACCACCACTTCCTCAAACACCTTCCCCAAAAAGGGGAGGTGGAAAACGGGATGAAAATTGTCTAGAATGGTAAGGACCAGTGATGGTTTCTTGAGGAGGAGGTGCACCAGCATCTCTTTAAAGGCCGCCGGGAACACTCCCTTCTCCAAGGATGAATTCACCATCACCTGGACCCACCCGTCACCTCCTGGGCTGCCTTCACCAGCCAGGAGGGTCAGGGATCTAATTGGCAGTTGGTGGCGTTTGCAGATCTGAGAACGCTGTCCACTTGCTTGGGCCCAACAGGATCAAACTGTTCCCAGATAACCTGGCAAGTATGCTCCCCAGGCATCTCCCCAGACCCTGCACCACACATGGCATACAACTTGGAACAAATTCAAGTGATTTTATCCTCCAGATGCTGAGAAAACTCCTCAGCATGGCCCTGTGGATGAATTCCTCGATCCACCCTCTGTAAAACAGAACAAGTGATCTTAAACAGGGCCGTCGGGTGGCATTCTGCAGACACAATAAGAGTGGATAAGTACTGACATTTCACCGCTCTTACCGCCACAAGGTAGGCCTTAACAGCGGCTCTAGCTTGTGTTCAGTCCTTGTCTTTCTCCAGCGGCACTCTAGACATCTCTTAATCCTTTTCAGAAACTTCAACTCTTCCATAGGAAGTGTTGGGCTCGATTGGACAAGAGAGGTCGCACAGGCACGATCCTGTCCAAGGCCCTGGCCACCTCCTTATTCCAGGCAGCAGTCAGACCTCCACTGGGCCATGCAGCAGATCCTCAGGTACAACACCCAGCTCCCTCTGAAACCCTAACAGGTCCATCAGTACCGGGGGCAGACCATTCGAATGGGTCCTGCCTCCCTGAGGAGGGAGGCGGCATAGGAGAATCCCAAGGTCACCAGGGTGTGATCTGACCACGACAATGGGGACAGCTGTAACTCTCCCCTCAAATCACATTGCCACTGCTCCGACAAGAAAACCAAATCTGGGGAGAGGCCACTGCCTTGAGTTGGGTCCTGAATAATCTGAGACAGGCCCATGGTCACCATGGTGGCCATAAACTCCCAAGCCACCTCCAAGGCATGCCCCAGGGACAGCAGGTTGAACTCCCCCAGCACCATAAGCCTGAGGAACTCCAAGCCAACCCCAAGACGGCCTCCAGTAGCTTAGGCAGGGAGATTGCTACACAGCAGAGAGGCTGGTACACTAGCAACACTCCCAACTGTTCTCAGGAACCCAACTTGAAGAATAGGGTCTCACAACCGACCACTTGCGGAGCAGTGCACCTGGAGGCCAACAGAGACTCCCGGATGACAATAGCCACCCCTCCTCCCCTGCCCTGGAGTCTTGGCTGGTGCCATGCCGTAAACCCAGCCAAGCACATTTCAGAAAGGGGCACCCCCCCCATAGGGCCCAGCCAGGTCTCAGTAATGCATGCCAGGTCTGACCCTCCTTGATGATCAAATCACGTATGAGGAGGGCCTTGTTATTAACTGACCTGGTGTTCAGCAGCAGCAGCCAAAAGCCAGGGCCTCGATAGGTCTGCTGTCCAGGGCCCAGGTCTGAGTACATAGGGCCAGAACACACCACTAGTACCAAACACTGGGGACATCTTCCCCTATGATGGCCTGCCCTCTGACTCCCGCCATGACAACCCCCACCCGTCACCACCTGAATCACATAACCCACCCTAAATCCCCCGGAGCTCCCATTTCCCCCCAGTCCGGACCCTCCAGGGGCCCCTCCATCCAAACATACATTTCCAACCATATACCGAACAACCATGGGGAGGTAGTGAGTCCCCCGGCACTCCAGCTCTCACTCTCAGTGCCGTGGAGGCCCAGCCAGGTGGTGAAAGAAAACAAAGACCTGTAGAGAAAATACTAGGGATTATTAGCTTGGAGAAGAGAAGATTAAAATGTGACTTAATAGCTCTCTTCAAATATCTGAAGGGCTATCACAATGCAGATGGAGAAGAGCTGCTCTCTCTTGGTCCAGCAGGCAGAATGGTAACAAATGGATAGAAATTACAGGAAAGCAAATTTCAGCTAAATATTTGAAGTAATGTCTAACAGTGGCACACACAGCCTCAGGAGAAAATAGTTGCGGCCTTTCAGCAGAGGCTACCCAGATTTCTCTTGCACTGAGCAGATTTATTTAATTTATTCATTTAAAAGATTTGTACGGTTGCCCATCTTAACCTCAAACTCTGGGCGGCTCACAAACATAATATAAAAACAATACCTGCCAAAAAAAAAAAGCAAAAGCAAAAAAGCAATAAAAATGAGTTCCATGGTCCCTCTTACTCCTGTGTTTATAACATTCTATGGAGTAAATGATCCAAGGAGCTTTATTCTTTCATTGCTTAGTTAGGCACAAAAGCTGCCTGTTATATAAGCTTTGAACCTGTGTTCTCCTGCACCAAATCTGGTGGGTCTATTTAGTCATTGAATGATATAAACCAGTGGAACAAGGAGAATATTGCATAGCAGAAGAAGGAAACCTATCCTAGAATATGAAGATCTGGGCCACCTTTATACTCCACCACATTCTAGACCCAACATGCTCTGACTTCATAAGGCAAAAGAGAACTGACTATCAATACCCACAATTCAGTTAAATAGGGCAAGAGATGTAGATGGGAGGCCCTTTGCTCGTCACAGTCAAAAAAGAACAGATCCAGGTATAAGTTATATGTTCAAATGTAACAGGGGAAAAACTGTGGTCTAATGGAAATCATGGGTGGCATCAATGGTGGATTTTCTAGACAAGCACTGTATTCTCATATCCTCAATATACTGGGATGGTCAGCATACATATTGAATAGGTAGGACGAAGGTATACAACCTTGCCGCACACCTTTTCCAATTTTAAACCATTCGGTATCACCATTTTCTGTTCCAACTGCCTCTGCATCCATGTACAGGTTCCACATGAGTACAATTAAGTGCTCTGGAATTCCCATTCTTCATAATATTAGCTATAACTTGTTATGGTCCACACAAATGCCTTTGCGTAATCAATGAAACAGAGGTGAACATCTTTCTGGTATTCTTTACATTCAGCCAAGATCCATCTGACATCAGCAATGATACCTCTCGTACCGCGTCCTCTTCTAAATCCAAATTGGACTTCTGGCAGTTCTTTATTGATGTAAGGCTGCAAACACTGTTGAATTATTTTCAGCAAAATTTTGCCAGCATGTGAAATTAATGAAATTGTGCAGTAATTTCCACATTCTGTTTGATCTCCTTTCTTTGGAATAGGTATAAATACAGACCTCTTCCAGTCAGTTGGCCAGGTCGTTGGCTTCCAAACTTCTTGAAATAGAAGAGTAAGTGTTTCCACTGCTGCATCTGATTGTTGAAATATATCAACTGGTAATCCATCAATTCCCCTACCTATTCATTATGTACGCTGAATAAGTAATTCAAGAAGCAGGAATGTACGAAGAAGAACGGGCTATCAGAATTGGTGGAAGACTCATTAACAACCTGTAATATGCAGATGACACAACTTCGCTTGCTGGAAATGAAGAAGACTTGAAGTAAGACATTAAAAAAGGAAGACAGAAGAATTATTGATGCATTTGAAATGTGGTGTTGGCAAAGATTATTGAAAATACCATGGACTGCCAGAACAAACAAATCAGTTTTAGAAAATATACAACCAGAATGTTCCCTAGAGGTGAATATAACTAGCCTTAGACTTTCATACTTTGGGCACATAATCAGGAAAGACCGATTGCTTGAAAAGGAGATCATGTTTGGTAAAGTCAAGGGCCAGCGGAAAAGAGGAAGACCTTCAATGCGATGGATTGATACAATTGCAGCAACAATAGATGCAAACATTGGAACAGTCAGGCATATGGCGCAAGACCGTACAGCATTTCGTTGTTATACCTAGGGTCGCCATGAGTCGTAAACAACTCGACAGCAACTAACAATAACACTATGCATGGTTTGTTTAGCCAGATGGCTCTGTTTAGCCAGTATAGTGGCAACGAGAGAAAACCATTATATTTTGAGGAGTTTAAATTACATGTTTTGGTTTTCTCCTTTACACAAAGCTTAGTGTTTATTTTGACTTATACTAATGTTTAGCTGGCTTGTTGATTTTTATTTCTGTTCCCAAGTGTGTGTGGGGGGGAGAAAACCTCAAGACTGTTTATGTTAGCACTGCCTTATCTATATAGTTTCCCAGGCTTTTGGATTAAACAGGTGCTCCAGATCCTGGGAACTATCTAGTCAAGGTCAGATCCTGCAGTCTCAGTACCATGGAAACAGGGTCACGAGGCTTTAGGGCCAAACTTTGGTAAAAACCTTAGGATTGCCTCTTGAGTTGGGAGCTTGGCCACAGACTCTGATACCAGCTGCTGTGTGGAAAATGGGCTTGGGAAGCTTCCCCTCAGACATAGGGCTGAGTACTCTGGAAATGGAGCCGCCCTGGGGTATCTTTGCTGGGAGCTTCTGCACAGAGTTGAGCGCTGGGTGCTGTGGAAATCGAGCCGCCCTGGGGCATCTCTGCTGTCTTTATTAAGGAGCTCCTGACACCTGTGGGAGATTGGGTATCATCTTGCTTGGTATGTTATGATTTTTCTTTCTTTGTGCTTTGATTTTTATGCTTCTGTTTAATCTGCTTAAACTGTGTTTCTGTTTAAATTTGTTTGCTTAAGTTCATAATAAAGCTTAAATTCTCTTTACTCACTGGTGTGCTTACTATCTCTGGATCTAAAAGAACCAATTGTCTGGGCACCTGACCACTGCCTGCACACTTGGCAGAACAATCATTTCAGTCGTACCTACAGGGCCAGGTCACAGGTCAAGGATTGAGGGCCTCACAGTCCAGAAGGACCTCCAAACCCTCAGGTAGGGCAGATGAGTGACGAGGGCACTCAAGGCACCTTATATGGGGACGCATCAAACCAGGTGATGCTACCAAATGGTTTTTAAAAATGTGTTCTGCAAACTATAAAACCTCAGTTGGGCTCTGTGCCCCAACATCTACTCAGAAATCTTTCACATCATACACATATTTGATATTAGATATCAAATGCCTGGAAGATAGGGAATGGACCAGCCAGCCAGCTTTAAACAAACAAACATTTGGAACTAGGCTCGTCATTCCTTTGTAACCATACATATTGGTTAGGAGACAAAGACAAAAGAAGCAAACTTTTCAGCTGAAATTCATGAGTTTTCATCAGTGTCAATCAAGAGGTTTCAAGTGTATGCTAGAAAATGCTGCTTAGTTTAGTTTTCCAAAGAATTGCATCACAAAGAAGTTCTGAGATCCAGTGGGTAAGAGGATGCAAATATTAACCATGCATCATTTTCAATCTATAAACAAAAGAAAATCAATGCATTTTTCTGTGCTGCAGAATTAGTTTAGGCTCTTGATACAAGTTCTGAAGTCTCTTAGCATTTTGATAAGCACAAAGTCTCTTTACACCTGTCAAGCAGCAGTTTGTAAGTAACTGTGATTTAATTTCTTTCTAATTAGTGCAGTTTCTCCAGCCTTCTAAATGTGAAAACTGATCTTATCCAGATGCTAAAGATGTTCCATATAATAAGATTCTTACAGGAGAGCATCTCCAGGAGGACATTATTCAGGCTCCTAATTCTGAAATAGATGACTGGAACAAAGTTATAGCAATGATTATTTATATGTGTTGCCATCTTGAGATAAAAAATATGCAATAAGTCAGAAAATCGAAGTAGCAAATGAAGCCAATTATAAGCATCACTATAAGCCTAGAGTTTTCATGGGGACTAGTTAAAGTATTCTAGTAGTTAAAAATATAAAATAAACTCAGGCTTTGAACCTCATTATTTATTCTTACAGGGATACAAGAAGAAAGTTTTAGCCACAAGCTACTTTAAAAAAATAAAATAAAATAAGGTATTAATTATGGATTTTTGAATATATGGCTTCAAAACATATGTTGCTTTAAAACTTGCTTTGCTGCTGTGCTTTGAACCTGCCATAACACTTCAAAGAAAGAATGTCAGCTAAATTAAATTAATTTTTCTTGGATTTTCCAACAGAGGATGACATCTATTATATTTCATTACTTTCTTTTGTGACTTGCATGGTAAAAGTTGAGCTTACAAGAAGACCAATTATAAGGAGAACACATACTAAGCACCATTGGTGGGACCCCATCAATTTGGATCCACCAGTGTGCTGAAAAATACTTGCTACAGATTAATGCCAAGCTGCTGAAGGGACTCAGAAATTCAGATCATAAAGGTGAACCTGACTGAATGGCTCTGAAGTTTAAACCAAACCAAAGCAAATGTAATGGCTGTACAACCATCAGACTGTAATGATTGCCTATTCCAATAAAATGAGTCTCATCAGTGATTACTAGAGAAAACTAATTTATTGAATGAATAGTATGCAAAGTACGAAGAAAGCTGAGAATGAGCAAAAGTGCGCCAAATACAAACTTAAAAAGCCTTGCTCCCGTTGCGAACCCTCCCCTCAGGCTAGCATAGCAACCACCCACCCCAGATGCTAGCAACCGTTAGAATCGGCCTGAGAAAGTAACCTTGAAACAGCAGAGATAACCCAAACATACATTCCAGAAGATCACAAGTCAGCACAAAGGAAATTTACCAGCGTGGCCAGGCAGGCACGCAACTGCAGCTATGACATGTGAAACGTTTCGAGGAACCATAAACATCGGAACGTGAACATGACACAGACTTTAGAAACAAAAAGCAGAGTTCTAGCATATTGACCTCCATGATTAGTTTGCTCTTTTTTAAACAGCTGCCCACTAACAATGCTGGTACCAAGGCAACATTTGCTACACACACTGCAACATCAGGATAATAATCTCTCAATATCAGATAGGCCAGGAAATGGTTTCAGTGATTTCAAAATATCTCCAAAATATTTCTTTGGATGTTTGTAAAAATATTGTGTTACCCCCTGCTTTTCTTGTATCACAACAGCAGGAATATTTGTAGTCTGACACTTCAACCTGTCAATGTCTGTCAAAGCAGAGTATTTTTTAAGTTGTGAAGGTAAAGACTCTGACCAGGATCACTTTAAATATATATATTGAATCAAATGAGGTTTTAGTTTGTCAGCTATGATAAAAATAATTATGATGCTCATTCACCACAAAATCAGCTACAATGATCCAAGTTTTGATCTAGATTTAAAGAGTGTCCAAACAGCTCATAACTGGGAAAATGTTTACCAATACCAAAATTGGATTGGGACCAACTATCAGACAGAGCCAATGCATGGCCTTCTAGGTCTTATTGAACCTCAAATCTCAATAGAATGGCCAGCAGTAAGTATTCACGTTGCCCACTTCTATCTATAGTTATTTATTCTAAAACAATATTGTTTGAGAAACCAGTTTATGAAATTGAATGAAGGCAGAAATGGGTGATCAGCTGAGAGATATAGAGGAAAAGTTATTTTGCCCTCAATCATCTGCTCTGGGATTGGACATCAGTATAATTTATGGAGTAGGGAAATTAACAAACTATTGCTAAAGTAATACAAAAAAATATGGCTAAAATTGTATCAAAAAAAAAATTCTGCACTGTGGTTCTATTTAAAGGTTCTATTTGTTTTATTTTTTTTCTACCAGCCTTGTCCTTAATAAAATTTGGACTAAAAGTAGGAACTGATCTGCTCCCACAGATAACTTTCAGGTTTGATTAAGAAGCTCTGTTTTGCATATCCAAACAGTAGATCCTTAGAAAAAGAGAAGAAATTTTCTAAGAGGTCTAGGAGGTCCGTATCTTATTTCCTATTGGTGAATTAACAACTGAACACCTGTATTGTTTCCCTTCTACATTCAAGACCATGACAGTAAATTACAAGCTCTGGGTAACACACCTGTTGCAATTACTACGAAACCAACAATTATGGATCCCACAAGTATATAGTTCAAAGATGACAGGGAAAAAAGTATGAAAACAACAGAAAAAAAGCAACCACACTTCCAGTCCTTCAAGAGCAGTCCTCTCCACTCCCTCTTCCTCCTCCTTCTACCCAGCAAGATATTACTTTAGCTAAGATGGAATGCAAACATATTCTGGATCAAAGCAATTAATTTTCTTCCCAGACTTCTTTCCTTACCATAGGAATTCACTCAGCCATATGAACTATGCAGCATGTACCAATCCTTGCAGCTTTGTGGACTGAAATAATTGAACAGTTGGACTGCATTGATAAAAAGTGAGAATATGAACATCAAGCCATGTCTAGAAAATGCTAATCCATGAAGGAACATGATCACAGCTTTCAAAAACTAGCCAAGGTAGTTTACGTTCTGACTATTTTATGCAATTACATTCGTTTATGTATGGATCCTAATATATTCTGCCCTTCTTAGTCATGAAAATGGGAAAAGAAGGTTATAAACAAGTTTCTGCTTTGCATTTTCATCCTTTTCAAAATTAACTAGCCAGCATTAACTGAAGGGTGCTCTGAGTCCAACCCAAATGGAGTTCAGATGTCCATATACATCTTCAGTTACCAGCTGCTGATAGTGCTGGACACTTCTGACATTTTCAAGCTTAACTAAAAGCCACCTCTTAGCCTCACCTAACGACTGAGGGATTCAGTTAATGACAGCAGCCGGGACTGCAGGGATTGCCATCACTAAGCAATGGAGTCATGCTTTACGGCCACATTGCTTAGCGACAGAAATTCCAGTCCCAATTACCATCATCAGTTGAGGACTACCTATACATGGGTTGTCATATTTCCTTGCCTCAGTGGCTATACCCTATCCTGTGCAGACATGGATGGCAGAAAGTAGAGGACAGGGGAGAGAGAAAAGATTCTGAAGGTTTTGGAAACAGAAAAAGTAAAAAGGCAAAAAATAAATGATTTCTGTTTCTACTTTTCTATCTATTCGGTTCATGCTGTTCTGAAAAGAAGCTACAATCCTTTTCCTGATGGACACAACCAACTGGCCACACCAGGTCATAAGGAAGAGAAAGTTCCCCATTAACTATAGGAAGCATTTTCTGGATTTGTTGTGAGACTTTGGAAACTGTAATAACTAAAGAGAAAGAGGGGCTGAATGGACCTGCTGAAGTTCGTTGGAGAAAAATTAAGGTTTGTGTAGGTGCACTGTGTAGAAGAAGTAGAAGTTTGGGGAAATAGTCAAGTACACTGTCAAAACAAAGAAAAATAACATGCTTTAAACATTATTATCAAGCTAATCAACACAAGCAACAGGTAACAATTGTAAGGGCAAAGTATGCAACAAAAGGCAATTTAACGTTGTAGTGTATCAGATTTACTGCCTGCTATAGAAAACTAATTCCTGGTTTTCCAAATGAATTATCTTGCCCAGTGATCCACATATTCCAAAACTGCTAGCAGTACAGTAAATCTTAATTTAAAAGATTCCCATTTAGTGGACTTTGGATGCAATCAACCAAATTTTCATCCAGACTACCCCTGAAATAACAGACAAATCTTTGCATCGTAAGTAGTCCAGACAAGACGCTTACATAATATTATTTGTAAGCCATTTGTGCCAGTTTGCACCATTATGTAAAAGTTTAAATCAGGGTTTCTCAACCAGAGTTCCATGGAACCCTAGGGTGCCGTGAGAGGTCACTAGGGGTTCCCTGGGAGATCACAATTCATTTAAAAAATTATTTCAAAATTGGGCAACTTCACATTAAAGAGGCAAGTTTTATTCTTTAATTTTAGCTTAAGAACACTGCTGATGCATATATACAGGCCTACACATGAAACAAATATAATAATTTTGTAACTTCTAGCCCATATTTGAGCCTGAATGTGCAGGGTTTCCCCAAGGCCTGAAAAATATTTCAGGGGTCAAAAGGTTGAGAAAGGCTGGTTTAAATGGTTAGTTTAGTCCATATCTATAAATATGAGTTCTGAGCACATGCAAGTCCCACATTTAATTTTTAATAAGATGAAACATAAAAAGGTATAAAATGGAAAGCGAACATAATAAAGGAACTTGAAAACTTCTTCATTCTTTCCAAAGGATACTAATCTGATAAAAACAGCTAGCTAGCATTGCATCTGATACACTAATCTAGCCTGGCAACAGCACAGGAAAACAACACACTCCATTAATTGAGCATTCAATGTTTCATTTCCTTTTATAGTTCATTATGTTTTCCAGCCCAGATATAGAGGTTTTATGTTAGAAAGCCAGGTACAATATCAATAGTTGTGATTTCACAGAGAAAAAAAAACCAAACTTGTTAGTGGCTAACTATAAGCTAGGCCTACAGTACTGTCCAAACAATGTCTATATCGTCAATGTTTGATGATTGTCCTAGATCATATTCAGAATATTAATGTACAGAATGAACGCAACAAAAACACAACCACTTGATGCCTGTTTATTTCTGCAATACAACTTACAGTATAATCCTATATATGTTCAGAAATATGTCCCAGGTAGAGAAGTTAAGAAAGAAATCTAAACTTTACGTATTTATTTACTTGTGTGTTTGTGCATGATTATTTGCCACGTTTTACATGGAAGTAGTGCACAAGCCAATCCATGTAGCTGACAGAGTTTATAAAGTGCAGAAAATTTTGTAAAGTGAGATCTTGAGTCTGTAAATTATTTTCTAACTCAGAGCATACCTACCCTTAAAGGTGTTAGGGTGTATTCTAGCCCAATGCTTTTTAACCTGTATGTCAATGATATTCCAGGATTCCTGGAATGCTTCAGACATTCATATGCCAAAGATTCATAATAATTTTTTAAATATTATTTTATATGCTAATGATATGGTTCTAATGGCATGTTCTCAAATAAGCCTGAGAAGACTGTTGCAAAAGCTACATACCTACTACATTGTCAATTCTCCAAACATCAATAAAACCAAATCTAAAGTAATAGTAGTTAGCAAAAAAAGTGTGAAATATAACTGGCAGCTGGATGGTGAGCCTATTGAACAACTGAATTCTTTCACTTATTTAGGAGTGGCCTTTACCAACACAGGGTCATGGGCAAATCATTTTAAAAGATCTCAGTGAAGGCTGAGGCAAGTACCAAAAACGTATATAAATTATTTAATTATAATTACCCAGGTACCCTGACTCCCATATTGAAAGTATTTAGGGCAAAAATAATCCCACTGCTGACCAATGGAGTGGAACTATGGGGCCTTACAAAAACTACCTCACTTGAACAAGTTCAGACCCATTTTTTGAGAAGCATATTGTGAACTGACAAGAACCCACAGTCAGACCAGAACCAGGTATCCACTCCATGCACAGCCATTCAACAATCACAGGTTTTTACCTATTGGCAAAGGATCCATTCAGTGGACCCTAATATGTTTAGCTGAACAAATAAGTATGGTTCAGTCCACCTCCGGGGTAAACTGACTTACCAAAGTTATTTTACAGCATGGGTTTTCCACCCAATATTTACTCTCAACTGCCTCCCAAGCAAAGGAAATTTTTTAAAAAGTCCTAGATATCAGTGCCCAAACAGACATGGAGTTATTGGCAAAAATAGATCCTTAAATTGGTTGGCTAAGAACAAAACCACTTTTCAAACTGAAAAATACCTGTCAGTGAGTTTGACACAATTCCTAAGAGGGGCCTATTCTAGACAAGATTTGAGTTGTTGGATTTCATAGCCAAATATGGGCACTTCCATCATTTGCCATATCATGAGAGGATGTGTATACGTGGTGCCCCAGCCCTCAAAGATATTGCTCATGTTTCATTTGATTGTCAACTGTATGCCCTTTTTTAGGCTTAGATATTTAAAATCCCTACTTGAAAGAACAGCCCTCTGGGACCTGAATCGCAGATTGTCCTATTTCTTTCTGGGCTCTGATGGTTAGCAGAACTGCTAAGTTTATAGACAAGACAGTTCAGTTAAGAATCTGTTATATTGAACAGAACAGGATATCATGTAAAGGCAATGTATTTAACTGAACTAAATACAAATTCTTTGTATTTAGCACATATGTATTTTATTATTGTATTTTCTTTTACCTTTTTAGTGTTAAGACCGATATCCCAATTTGTCCAGATCTTCTACGTTGAACTGTAGTCATTGCAGTGCACTCAAGTGATACTCCACATTTAATTTCAGGGCCAGCATTTCCTTTTGGTTAATTTTGCAGCCGAGGAAAATAAATTCCTGGACTGATTCAATTTCTTCATTGTCAGTTTTTATCTTGATGTCACAACTTTCAGCTGTTGTCATTATTTTAGTCTTCTTGATGTTTAGATGCAGTCCAGCTTTTTCACTTACTGTTTGACTTTTAGAATAAGTTGTTTTATATTCTCTTCATTTTCTGCTTCATTTCTTCATTTTTCTGAGTGGTGTTATCCACAAATCTTAGATAGTTAATGTTTCTGCTGCCAATTTTTCTTCAATTTTCTGATTCATCTAAGTTGAGGTTCCTCAAAACTGCTTCTATTTATAAACTGAATAGAAGAAGTGGTGATAGAATACAGCCATCACACACCTTTTTGAATCTTGAACTCTGTCACTGTAAGTTCTTCCAACAGTGGTTTTCTGATTGTTGTACAAAGATTATATTAACTGAATCAAGTGTTCTAGAATGCCCATTTCTTTCAGGGACTTCTATGACTTTTCATATTCAATGCAACTGCAACTGCTATAACCAATAAAGCATAAATATATACCCTTATGAAATTTACATGCATGTTCCATGATCCTTCAATCTTGTTGTAGCACTTCTTGAATGTCAGCGTAGAACTGTTCTTTTTCTTGAGATGCATCTGTCACTGTTGTTTCAAATATTTGGATGCTTTTGTGGACCTATTAATAGACGCTTGGGACGGTTTCGCCACTCTATTACAATCTAATAATCCTGCATTATCCCATGATTTTTGTAATGAAATTCTCTTAAAATTAAATATACTGCAAAAATGACTACATGGAAAAGTATTGCTTACAATTGATTAGGTAGTGGCAAAAAGCAAGATGAGATCTGGTTCTGATTTTGTTTTCCCCAATTATATCAGGTAGAGAATCACCTCCAACCAGGACACAAGAGGTTTCATTTAATTGACTGAAATCTGAAAGACTTCTGGAGGAAGACACAATCAGCAAGTGGATTTCTTGGAGTTCCCTTGGGAGGGATTGTTAGCCATCCATTGACTTAGTCTTCCATGTCCCTCTGTCAATACGAAAAATACTAGGACTCCACTGAATATTTCCAGCATAACTGTGTTTACAGCACATACACAGGAAAAGCAAAAATATAAAAGCAAGCAACAAAGACAAAAGCAGGTTGGTGAACTCCAGATGATTTTAAGGGACATTTTAATAATCAGAAATAGCAACTCCATTTGAGGACTTTTTTTAGCTAATTAATTAATTAGCATTTATAAAGTTCATAGGAAATAAAATTCTGGGTATGATAGCTATGGGCATTCATATGACATTATATCTTTATGGTAGATTTTTAAAAAATGCTTCCTTGGCTTCTACCACCATCCCACCCTACAACTGGTCTACCTGAGATTCACTGATCTCATCTGGACTTATCTGGACTCATGGACAAGAGGCCTTGACAAAGTTCATCAGAATTTTAATAACTTTCTGATCACCATCAACCTGACTCTAGAATACTTCATAAAATTAACTTTCTGGACGCCATTACAAAACATGACAATTGACATTTAAAGTCCTTCAATACAGCCACATAAATTTAAGAGATTGAAATCAGGCATTTCCCAACCTGCAATCACCACCCAATGAACTTTAAAAACAAATCAACAGGGCCACCATGATTTCCATGACAAACACATTACATGACAGTTGTAGAAGAAATAACAACAGACCACCTTTATAGCTCTAAATAAAACAATTCCAAGTTATAATCAATAACTGATCCTGGACAATAATGCTTCCCTCTCATAGGCTGTGTGTGTTAAGTCTAGACTTACTTACAGATAGCACCCAAACTTAAAGGAGCTACTAAAAAGACCACATCATGGTTAGACCATGCAGACCCAAAATGCCAACTCCACTACCTTATCTATTCTGACACCAGTCCAGTGATATTATCCATAACATCAGGAGACAAATTTTCCATATGATCTATGCCATCTTCTATCAACAATGCTCTGTTACCTTTTACATTGGACAAACTGTTCATTCCTTTCACAAATAAATAAAAAAATCCAGATCTGTTTTTAGAAATATCAGAAATGATAAAATCCTGAAACGTTTCCACTTCCTGTGGAGGTTTTTTTTCAATTTTCCAGAACATTCTGTGACTGACTTTAAGATGGTCATTCTTGAAGAAGTTGCAAATATTGTTTTCATTGATTCAAAAGAATTTCTCAGAATTAACACAGTTCTTATCACACTATATCTCTTAAGAAGCTCTTCAATATATTGTACCCAATAAATTGTGTCACATTTTGTTGCAAATTGTTTCTCTATCTCTCCACCTCTTCCTCTTTTCCTTTTTCTTCCCTTTTCCAAACACAGTTTATACAGTATGGGTGCGTGTGTGTGTGCATGCAACTGTGTCTGTGTGTGTGCGTGCAGACATGTTTCACTCACAGGACTATGTTAAGACAACCGATGAAATTGACTATAATCCATATAATAAGAAAAAAAATCTCAAAATTATTCTCTGGCTTTTAACAGCTTTTGCCAGATTGCTTGGTTGAGATCCTCTTCTTTCCTCTATATTATAGAACAATGTTTCTCAACCTTGGCACCTTTAAGATGGGTGGACTTCAGCTCCCAGAATTCCCCAGCCAGCAAAGTTGAGAAACATTGTTATAGAACAAGATATCTAACTACTATGCCTGATGTTGATATGGGTTTGGGTGTGTGTGTGTGTGTGTTGACTCTACTGCTGAGAGACAGTTGGGCTTTGATCACTCACCTCCATCAGAACTGAGGAGAAGCCAGGTGGACCAGCTTGCAGGACACTGTCCTTGCAGCAAGATCTAATGGGGAGTGGGGGGCATTTGTTCTATATCTAACATCTAATGTAGACCCCTTAGTGGCAATTAATTTAACTGATTATGCATTGTGTAAAAACCAAGCAATTTTCATTGCAAGCAGTCTGGTTTCTGCACAAATCTGAAAAATATCCTCAGTATGCACCTGCCTCATGAAAATGTTTTGTTCTCTCTGGTTTTTAAAAAGGGAGTTCTGCAATTTTTGCTGCTACCAATATATTCTTTGACATTCAATTTTATGCTCCAGAATTCATATTAAGATAATACTTTTATTAGGTCAGCTGAAGGTCTACACTTTTTACATTTGCAAGCTTTCAAGTTTCCAAAACTCTTCAATAGGCAAAAAAGTTAAAATCTACAGAGGAGAAAGTGAGGGCAGGAGGGGTAAAATGTGGCTGATATTCAAGCCATGGCCATAGTGGGTTCCTACCTTAAAATTACCTTTCAGAGAAATGGTGGATATGCAAATAGAGTTACTAGGTTGCATAAGGATTCTCCAAAGTTTGGGAAGAAGAGTCAAGCAAACAGTCTGGAAATATAAAATCCAGTGTTTACTCAAAAACGTAAGAGCCAGCTTGGCGTAGTGATTAAGGCATCCAGCTAGAAACTTGGAGGCCGTGAGCTCTAGTCCTGCTGCAAAGCCGGTTTGGTCTAGTGGTTAAGGTGCTGGGCTAGAAACCAGGAGACTGTGAGTTCTAGTCCCACCTTAGGCATGAAAGCCAGCTGGGTGACCTTGGGCCAGTTACTTTCTCTCAGCCCAACTCACCTCACAGGGTTCTTGTGGTGGGGAAAAGAGGAGGAGGAAGGAGTATTAGGTATGTTTGCTGCATTGAGTTATTTATAAAAAAATAATTAAGGCAAGATGAAAATAAATAAACAAATAAAAAGTATATTTTTTAATCTTTGTAATCAACAGAATTACAAAGTAGATGATAGATGGAAAAGGGAGCAGTTAGGAAATCTTTCTCTTAATAAAGCTGCAAATAATTTAAGCTATTTGTACCAGATAAAAAGTGTCAGAAAAAGCAAATCCTAGGGATAGGGTTATTTTTCCACACAATAACAACCCAATATTGTAGGTTGCGCTGAGAGAAAGAGTGACCCAAAGTCACCCAGTGAACTTCCATGGCAAAAACTGGACCTGGGTAGGTCTCTCCAGTCCTACTCCAATACCCTAATTAATACCCCACTCTAGCTATATAAAGATCCTCTGCACTGCTTTATCAGGATAGTGCTTACTTTATAGATCATACTCTCTGAAGTGAGAGGTAGCCTTGAAAAGTTATGCTATAGTGAATTTCTTAATTCTTAGGAGCCCCAAGATCCTTCACTGTTCTTGCAACAGTTGCAAATAAAACACCTACCTTATTATAAAACAATTATTATGACTTTTATTTGAATTAGATCCACCAGCATCAATGCTCAAATGCAAAAGATTAAGAAATATTAGTGAACATATAATAGAAACATATTTCTAGATTAGAGCTCCCAGATACGAGCTTCAAAAACCTAGTTGACCAGAAAATGGTGGCAAAGAGATCCACAATCTTTAATTGTTTGCTGCCATCTCACAGCTGTCCAGATTTTGCAGCCCAAATCTGGGAGCCTTATTCTGGATTCTTAGTTTAGTCCTTGCATAGGTAGAAGTTCAAAATCAAAAGCTAATTTCACACAATAACTTGTGTATTGTATTTAGGAAGACTGATATCTGAGGAACAAGACAGACAATGCTAGTCTTGGAAAAGGAAGATCATACTCCATGAAAACTGCCCTCATATCTAGATAATACCATGCCAGCTTGGTTTCTTTATGATACCATGGATTACTTTTACTTTGACTAATTCATTTTCAGAGCAATTCACAACATACATAAGTTTTTAATCAACATTTCCTTCTTTCCTTATTCTGATCAGGCTCCAAGATTGGAAAGCATCAGTGCTTATTTAAAAACAAAATTATAAGCTATATCACATTCCACTAAAAAGGCAATTATTTTCTTTAGATACAGATATTTTTTGTGAAAGAAAAATAAATACAACCAGATCAAGAAGATTTATTTCAAAAAGTACCAAGAAATATTAAGTGACACAATTGTAGCATTATCTGATCATAAAGACAACTTCACATACTGTGCAACTTAAGAGTGCATACTATGAACAGGCTGCACAACTTGTAAACGACCAAGTCAAGAATAGATACTATAACTTCATATCCACTAGATCAGCAGTTCCCAACCTTTTTGGCACCAGGGACCAGTTTCATGGAAGACAATTTTTCCACGGACAGGGCAGGGGGGGATGGTTTTGGGATGATTCAAGCGCTTCCTCTTTTTCCTGACCTTTTATTCTTTTTTCTTCACGCCATTTGGAGATAGCAGCCAATGGGCTTGCTTTCTCTGACAGGAGGCAGAGCTCAGGCGGTAATGCGAGCAATGGGGAGCGGCTGTAAATACTCAGGCTGTAAATTGGCTCGCTCACCTCCTGCTGCACCAGGGGGTTGGGGACCCCTGCACTAGATGTTTTAGACCACCTCCCATCATCTCCAGCTAGAATTATGCTGGCAAGGGATTATGGAAGCCCAAAATACCTGAAGAATACTAGGTTACTTACCCCTTATCAAGCAGAATCTCACTGATCAACCATCTATAACAGCTCTCAAGAGCTGTGGCAAGATACCTGTTTTTATTATTCCTAGGGATTTCTAAGCACTCAGAAGGCATACTTAACACAGTGAACCACAAGTTATTTGTGCTTCATGCAGCCACTAATTGTTAGCCTGATGGTTTAAAACAGGTAGCAGAATACACAGCAACCAACCAGCACCAACAGAATAACTAATGGAAATGCATGATTCTTAAGTAGTTAGAACTTGCACCGTACTTAATAATCAAATAATACAGAGATGGGTTCAAATTCCTTTGAAAAGAGTCACAGTTTGGCAATCATCACAATAAACTATAGCAGGGTTGGGTCACAGGTTCTTTTGGATTCAGACAGCTTAATTCCAAAGCTGTGTGTGTGTGTGTGTGTGTGCACGCGCGTGTGTGTAAAGAAAAACCTTACACCCCTTCTGCCAGTCAGAGAAACCCAGAAAGATGAAGCACCCTCCCAGTTAGGTCTGCACTGAAGTTCCATTCCATGGAGGGGTTTTGACTAGCTTATATAGGCTTTGAACCACCATTACTCACACTTGTTTTTGATGGTCTTACCTCATTGGATATTTCCCAGGACCACTCTATCTTATATTGTGCTTGGAATGCTTTGTTTAGTCATTCCAAGATGGAGAGCATCATGGTTAAGGAGTATCCCCTTCCCTCCCCCCAGTAACAATGTCTAGTGGGAGTTACAATCACTGGCACAATCACTAGCCTGTGAGAGGTGTGCCTAACTAGGACTTCCTGTCCCAAAGGCAGCGCTATTTGTCTCACTGAAGTAAAGCAATTACATAATTTGATTGGGGAAAGTGTTTTATGCTATATTTGCAGCCTACACTAGCATGTCATAGCTATTGGTGGAGTCAACTGGAGTGGCATAAAACAGTAAGGCAGCTTGGCTTTGATCTTTAAGAGGACTTCACTCAAAGAATCATCAAACATGTGCTCAAATTGGAGGGGCCAAAATTTCACTTAGGTCAAAACTGCTTTTTTTATTTATTTATTTGTTTGTTTGTTTGTTTGTTTGGGTGCCTTCAAGTCACTGTTGGCTCCTGGCAACTGCCTGGACCAGTCCCTGCAGTTTTCTCGGCAAGATTTCAGAAGTGGTTTGCCATTGCCTCCTTCCTAGGGCTGAGAGAAATAACAAATGTTCTGCTGCAAAAATCTATTCAAGGAAACATGAAATAAACTTTAGATCAGGGTTTCTCAACCAGGGTTCCATGGAACCCTAGGGTTCCACAAGAGGTCACTAGGGGTTTCCTGGGAGATCACAATTCATTTAAAAAATAATTTCAAATTTGGGCAACTTCACATTAAAGAGGCAAGTTTTAGTCTTTATTTTTAGTTTAAGAACACTGTTAATACATATACACAGGCCTACACATGAAACAAATATAATAATCTTGTAATTTCTGGCCTATATTTGAGCCTGAAGGTGCAGGGGTTCCCCAAAACCTGAAAAGTATTTCCAGGGTTCCTCCAGGTTGAGAAAAGCTGCATTAGATTATCAGAACATCTTGATACGAATGAGACTTATCTAGTTACTGAATTTGATTCATGTGTAAGATGTTTTGCTGGGCTTGTGTAACTTGCTTTACGATAAAACTAATCTCCCAGTATCTTTTCTTCCTTTCTTTAATCTTACATCATTCTGCATTAACAAAATTAGCTGACCAATGTCTTTGGTTAACAATTCCAACTTGTTTGTCTTCTTCTTTTATAATATAGGAAAGCAATGGAACAGAACATTTGGGAAAGGCCGTATCTCAATGGTAGGTAGGTAGGCAGGCAGGCTAATCAATGAAATCTGTGAACAGGCCCCATATTTTTAAACCCAAAAGTAATATATAAGAATTAGGGAAGACATGTAATTAGGGAACTGGTGCTCGTCTTTAAAAACAGTTGTGACTAGTACATTTAAAAGTTCTCAAAGAATTGACTCAGGAGATTGTCAGAACTATCCCATCACACCTTTCATCTAGGCAATATTAAACACATCAAAGCTTAAATGATTTAAACACGGAATTAGCTAATCTGGGTTGATTTTTTTATGTCTGAGCACTACCCTTGAGAGAAGGGAGTGGTGAAAGATCTAAACAAAATGTTCCAAAAATGTGAGAAAAAGCAAAAAAAAGGTAATGGTATTGGTATTTCTCTGCCCTGGTTGTGAATAATATTAATGGGGTATTTGGACAAAGCATTAAGGTCTCATATTACTGAATCCAGGAACAAAAGAATATGCTTCAACATATGAATACAGGGTGGTTTAAACTCTGAGTGGCCTGGGGCCGACTGTCTATTTTCTACTCTCCTTCCCCTCCCATTTTCTTCTTATTGCAGTGTATGTTTTTCTCTGTTTTTGTGGGGAGGGAGGTCCACTGAAATCAATGGCTTAGTAAACAGGAGTGTCTGGGGATGCTGAAATAATACACTGATCTTAGATTACTACACTTGAGATTATATCTGTATTGATACATTTTACTGCTTTGAATGAAATGTACTGATTTATCTGATCATTTCAAATACTGAACAATTTGGGTGGGAGCTCGTTTGTGGATCTTGGATAACTGTGTCCACTGTCCCTCCTAAAATAAAGGGTCCTAGAAATACAGTTTGCCAAGTATTTGTTGCAATGGTCTCTTGCCTACGTAGACCCAATGGTTCAATGAGGAGAGAAGCCTTCTGGTTAACCCCAAGGAAGTGGATTCAGGGATCATAGGAAGTATTATAATTCGTGCTACCTCAGTGAAGAGGTTATGTGCTGAAGGCAGAAAATCCAAGTTTAACCACTAACTTTAACCAGGCTGGGGAAAAGTTTTGGAGAACTCCAGCTAAACTGGGCGTACCATATCAGGGCTGTCAGATCAGAAAGACCGCTAGATGGCTACAAAGCAATACAGAAAATTCTCAAATCTTTGCGGCCATCTAGTGGCCATCCATAGTTTTCTCAGCCCAGATCTTGTAGCCTTAGCTAAGTGGACTCACTAAAGCAGCTTCCTATGGTGGTGTTTCTGCCACATACAGAGCAATGTTTTGCAATGGGACAACTTTGCACCTCAAACATTGTTAGTTTGCAGCCAATTTGTCACCACCCACCAGAGGGAGGCTTCAGACAGCTAAAGGAGAATCCCAAACTCTGTAACCCCCCCCCAAAAAAAAGTAGGAAAAAGAACTGAGGATCATTTCAACACGAACCCCCAACCCAGCAGGGTCAGTAACTTGCTAACACAGAATGCCAACTGGTTACTGTGGACAAAGGAACCAAGAATAGAAATGGGGTTAGTAAAAGCACCTGGTAATGTTTTGTTGCAGATTGACTTGCATTTGCTAAGCAGGACTGCAATAAGGTGGGCATCTCCTAACTCCCTGGTGGCCTGTGAAAATAAGACACTACATTCATTGTGTGAGCCTTGTGGCCAACAAAACTTTGACAGTACTGAGATGCTTCCACTCCTGGAAGAAGCCTTTTGAACTTCAACCTATGCTGCAGATATATTTCAACCAACAACTCTGCTGAATGGAATTCAAAGCTTAGGTAAGAAATTCCATGGACTGATAAAGAGATCTGCTCAGGTCCACCTCAGTTTCGTGTGCTGGGCAAAAGTTGTTGGCGTGGATTTGAGAGTAAAGCAAAGGCGGGGCAGTAGAAGGCCAGAAAGTAGATGACTCAAATCCTTTTAACCTTAACTGGTATGCTTTTCAACATATGGTCTGTAAGGAGAGATTTGAGCAGTTCTGATGCTGATTTTATTTGTATTATGTATTAATTTTTTTAAATTAAAATGTTTCTGATAGGAACCCTTTGGTTTTCCCTTCCTTTTTGCACTTCAGCCTCCTTCCACCCGATTCAACTCTGTCTCAGGGCAACCTACTCCTGACCTAAATATACATTGCAAGCACTTATATAAAACTATGGAGAAGAAAGAGGCAGCTGGGATAAAGGGGATCCTAGTGAGGCAGAAGGGATTTTGTTACTGTTCCTCTCTCTCTCCCCTTCTGGTCTGGAGGGAGACGGAGAGAAGAAACCAGAGGTTGTGGAGGGCGCCGGCCTCCGCTGAGTAAAGGGCACGTTTGGCCCTGCTGAAATCGAGAAGGGAGGAGGGACGGGGGAAATGTGCGTGTGTGCGCGCTTATGGAGCAACTTGTACGGCTTCTGTACATCCGAAACAGCGCGAGATTCGCGCCAGAGATTCCAAAAAGGAGGAGAAATGACGGATCCTCTCCCCGCCGCGGATCCTAAAGGAGCTTGCCGTAAGGTTAAGCCTGGAAGGAATCGGCCAGCGGTTCCCTCCCCGTCCCTTGCCTTGTCTCCTATGCCGCATTTCGTCCTGTTTCTTTTCCTTCTTCCTTCCCATCCCCACTAGCTGAGAGATGGCAGTACCGACAGTGCAGGAAAGAGAAGAACAGCAGAAAAGGAGCGGAACGTCGGTACGACTGAGAACCTCTCGGCATTCCATTTTCCAGCGGGGAGAGCGGGAGGGGGAGAAGAGGTGCCCAGAAATATTCAGATGCAATTAAAATGCAGCCAGGGGGCCATCCCGATTTCCATGCTCGGAGAAGCGAACGGGACTCGTTTGCGGGTTTTTTTTCCTCTCTCTCTCTCTCTCTCTCCTTTCTTTTGAACAATCCAAGCAACAGATAGAGATTTACCTTCAAAATGCAGGCCATGTTCTATCCTTCCTTATCCCCCAAAGCAGCCGGGATCTGCTTTGTGAGTAACAGATCCACTCAGAGGCAGAAGGCTGAAAGAGCTGCCGGGCTGCCTCTGCTTACATTCCGGGAGAGCCGAGCAAACGAGGAACTACACCATTCTACGATCCGTTAGTCATGTTGGCTTTTCATGCTCCGTTTGTTCCACCCATCAGCTTCTGCCACTGGCTAGGAGCCAGGTCCGTACCTCCCCCTCCGTCACGTGACTGAGTTTGGCTCTCCAGCTCGGCCTTTTTCTTTTCTTAACAGCTTTTAAAAAGGAGGCGAGCGGGGTTTTCTTCTTCTTATCGTAACGGTATGCGAAAGAAAACTTTGTGTGTGCAGATGCGCCGTGGTTTGAAAGAGAGCATCGAGGTGGGGGGCGAGAAAGTTTACATTACTTTTCCCGTCGTTCCAATTCTAAAAGAAAAGTAAAAGGGAATCCTTCCCGTTCTGGGGAAGAAAGGCCGGATTAGAGTTGTAAAAAGAGATGCTTCTTCCAAGCCCCGCCCCCGCCACGCTTATCTACCAACATTAATAATAGAAAGATACCCGATGCCACGCTGTAGGTCGCAGCCTGGAGAACAAACTTTTTTTTTTCTTTTGTCTGAAATTCTGAAGCAGTGTGAGGTGAAAAGAGCGACCCGCGCTGCACATATCCACAGGATCGCTTTGTCTACTTGGGGCTCTCCTTGGGACCTTTCCCTACTTGCATCTAACCCCAGCACAAATAATGCCCTAGCGGTGTTTTTTTCCCTACCCTGCCTGATGATATTGCTTTCATCCTGTCCCCAGACTGAGTGAGACAGACTTAATGGGTCTTAATATGTTGGTTTTGAATCAAAGTTTATTAATCTTCTGCAATGGTACTAAATCTTGTTCAGCTCCCTTTGGATGCAGGCATACTGCTCTTCTGGAATACTGCTGAGCCTCGTCCTGCAGGAGGCTTCCCTTTAAAGCAACTGAGCAAAACACTTGTGCAAAACCAGAGGAAGTTTTGATCGATGGCTAAAACCACTGGTCTAGCCTTCACTCAGAACTTCAACCCTTCGCAGTGTCAGCACCATCCCATGTTAAAGAGAGCTATTTGCTCTCCAGTCAGTTGCTGACATTTGGTAAAAGGGGGAGGAAAGAGGGAAGGGCACCAATCCCTGCCCTTGTCATACCCCGTACATGGTAAGTAAAGAGAGCACCATTTCCTTACAAACATTTGCAGAACCAAAATGCAAGAAGTGGAATGAAAGGGGTATGTTTCACTGTGGCCATAGCTAAAAGAAAAGGGAGAAAGCTTCAGCGTGTCCTTTTTGTGGTGCCCAGAATTGGACACATATTCCAAGTGGGGCCAGACCAAGGCAGAGTAGACTGGAGCAATTGTATCCTGTGATCTGAACTCTATGCTGCCATTGATTACTTCCCAAAATATCATTTTTCTTTTTATCAGTTGCATCACACTCATGCATCATGCTCAAGTTCAGCTTGTGATCTAGTAGAACATCCAAACTCCTTTCATCTTTAATGCAGCACCAGTACCAATTCTACAACCAGTTTGGTGCAGTGATGAATGCATCAGGCTAGAAACCAGGAGACTGAGTTCTCATCCCGCCTTAGGCACAAAGCCAGCTGGGGAACCTTGGGCCGGTCACTTTCTTTCAGCCCTAGGAAGGAGGCAATGGCAAACCACTTATGAAAAAATCTTGCCAAGAAAACAGCGGGGTCTAGTCCAGGCAGTTGCCAGGAGTCAACACTGACTCGAAGGCACCCACCCACCCCAAAAAAGTACTACTTCTAACATTATCCAACCACTCTTGAATTGGCAGAAGATTTATACCAGGACTAAATTTGCTGTCTCCATGATATCCCTCTCCTACCTCTATTGTCACTACCAGCCATCTGATTCCCTCCAAATTAATGGGAGGGGAGGGCAAAGTGCCAGAGATTTTATATACCATGAGGCTGCCTTTGGAAGTTTATTTATATAGCCACCGATCTCACAAGAATGTGACTGGGTGGCATACGACATAGCAGTTATCAGAATAAGAAGAACATTCCTTTAACCCCAGTATAGCTAAGGACAATTTAAGCCTGTCTCTCTCATGTTCAGAGGATGAGATGAAAGAGATGTCATGGGGCCATGAAAGGAAAAAAATATTGCCAGGGTATGATTGTCCCCTGGTTATGTGCAAGCATGGAAAATCCCTACATCTAACTCCTTGAGCCTCTGTTATGCCTTTTGTTCTGGTGGGTAGCCTTTAAGTTCTAGTTTAAAAACGAAGTATATTTTTGAACCTGCAGACTGCTCACTCCATCCATAACTGATGGGTTAGTTTTTCAAATGCCAGCATATACTTCATTGTTTTGACTGCAACAAACCAATATAGGAAAAAAAGTCTACCCTAAGTCCTCCATTTAATCCGGGAGAGGGAAATAACAAGAAATGATTAAGAAGGCATCCTGAAAGGCATATGGCATTTGTGGTTTTGTAACTTCTTTCATCCCATAGCAAGTAGGGAGCAAAGTATTTTACAGGCTCAACCTATTAGTGTAAGAATAGCATATTCTTGACATATCCATAAAATAGTGATATCAAAATAGCTTAATATGAATGCATAGACCAATACATTCAAAGTAACACTTTTCCCTGGTAATATTAAGGTCCCAGTGCATGTTACGCTACTCACACTTTAAAAAAAAGGCATGCCTTTTAATTTTATTTTTTCCTATTATTTTATTCAATTTTACTTTGAAAACAAGCCATGTAGAACCTGTTCTCGCTTCCTGCAGAAAACCCCTTTCCTTTACAGTACTGTTATTTGTCCCTGCTTAGGTTTCTAGGAAAGTCCACCACTGGGCAACTGTAGAAACTAGGAATATAGTCTCACAGCTGATTCAGTTATTTGTCATTCCAGCTGAAGGATGAGCAATTTTCCAGATTTGGAAGCTGCAATTCATTCTCCCAATTGCCTTAAGGGCAGCAAGTGACATCGCTGGAAAGGTGATCATTTCCCAGGAAATGTTGGGTGCCCGTGGTTTTTAGGGGAAGGGAGAGAGAGTGGGAAGCCTTTAGAAGCAAGAGTCTCCCAAACTGCTTGCAATCACACTGCCAAAAATGGGGGGAGGGGAAATGACTGGATCTTTTTCATGATATTTTGCACCATTTGGGCAGCTTGAAATGGCTTAGGGCCATTTGCCATCAAATATTGGCAGTGAAAACTTGGGGTGCTGCAAGGCCACAGGTTATTGACCCCTGATCGAACCCAAAGTTCTTGAAGACTTTTGGTATTTTGCCACCTGATTCTTTTTAAACTATAGGTTGGACCCTGAGTCTGGGACCATCTAGATGCTAAACTTGCTCACATACTGAGTTGCTGAATGCTATACAGGTAGTCCTCAACTTACAAACATTCATTTAGTGACTGTAAAAATTATGATGGCGCTGAAAAAAGTGACTTATGACTGGTCCTCACAATCGTCGCAGCATCCCCATGGTCGTGTGATCAAAATTTGGGCACTTGGAAACCAGCATGTATTTATGACCGTTGCAGCATCCCAGGGTCATATGATCACCATTTGCGACCTTCCCAGCTGGCTTCCGACAAACAAAATCAATGGGGGAAGCCAGATCCACTTAACGACAACATGATTTACTTAACGGACATGGCAAAAAAGGTTGTAAAATCAGGCGCAGTCACATGATGCCTCACTTAATAACTGCCTCACTTAGCAACCAAAGTTCCAGTCCCAATTGTGGTTGTAATTCAAGGATTACCTGTATTTCACGTCAACTAAAACAGTGTTGAATTATCAGAACTATCACATTACAAAAAGCAAATGTACTGTGGCCTCCATAGATTGCACAGGAAGTTATATTGCTATGTATTTTGCATGGATGGTACCAACACCAAGTAGGAATAGTAATAAATCCTTCATATCCATATTCACTGCATGGTTCTACCTGAACCACAAAACACGGTGATTCATTTGATGGTTTATTTAAAGCTGTGCTATTTCAGTGATAGAATTTCTTGGATATTTTTTCTTTCACTTAAAAAGCAACATTATAAAACACTTTAGGATGCAATAGATCCTAACAGGTTATTTTAATCTCTCCATAAAGACTAATGGAAGGTATTTGTAGTTGACAGTATCCCTTTACTGAAATAATAATAATAACTCTCAGGGCACTGCAAGCCAAACTATTTGCTTAACAATACATCACCTGAACTTTAAAATCAAAATAAACCCACACAGAGGGAATCAGTCCTTTAGTCCCATATACAGTATTGAATAACCTGAGTTTTCCTTCAACAGCTTAATTCTTTTCAGACTTCTTTGAATTAAGGGTTAAATATTAAGGTTTGCTATATTTCTTAACTGCCCCTCCCCCCATCACCACCACCAAAAGTATCCTTTCTGCCACAGTTTCTAGTGGTTTACGTCATTCAGTAACCACATCCTGCAATCAAGCTGGCAGATAATAGATGTCTGTTCCATCATCTCTCACCATACAAAGCCAGTTATCTCAGTGGCTTGAGCACAAGGGGTCCCAGGTGTTATTTTCCTTTCTGTAGCATTCTGTATACAGATGCTATGAGTACGCCAGTACCTTTATTTCATTGCTGTATCATGAGGAAGCCTTGAGGAACTTAACAATACGTCTCCATCTCTAATGGACATAAACATGTTTTAGTTGCATTCCACCCCTTTCCTCTACAGCAGTGTTTCTCAACCTCAGCAGCTTTAAGATGCGTGGACTTCAACACCCAGAATTCCCCAACCAGCATGGTGACTGGGGAATTCTGGGAGTTGAAGTCCATGCATCTTAAAGTTGCTGAGGTTGAGAAACACTGCTCTACAGTCTTCATGTAGGAATTTAGCCATAGACATGACTGCAGTGGTTTTCCAGGCATTAGAGTTATTTACCACATGAGATCATCAGTCCATCTAACTCAGGGTTTTTCATGTATTCTGTGGAACCCGTAGGAGAACTTGATAAGGTTCTGTGACAGACTTCAGTGACCAAAAACAACAACAACAACAACATTCAAACAGCCAGTTTTCTGCTACTAGAGCTCTGCCTCTTGATCAGTGGTTGCAAGTTTTAATTTTTTTAACTAACAGGTTGCACAGCCTGAAGCGATTTGAAAACCCCTAATCTAACTTGCTGCTGTTGACACTGATTGACAGTGACTCCCCAGTTTTAGGCCACAGATTTTTTTTTCCCCTCTCTTTTCCACAGTCATTTATTATTTGTAAATAAACATTTTAAAAAGAAAATATATAGATATCTGTTAACAGGAAAGAAGAAACAGAAAAATAAAAATCAGATAAATAACAAAGTGATGAAGTTATAGTTCATCAAGAAGTTATTCAAGATACTTGAATATCTTGGATCACCAAAATCATTATTAAACTCTACTCAGAATAAAAATATCAACAGTAATAAGTAAAACAGTATAGATCATACCGTAAAATTATGAAATCATAAATTGTGATGAATTATTTTTAAAAAAAAAATTAAAGAGGAAAAAAAAGGTTACTATTAATATAGAAAACAAGAAAAATAATGAAAAATATGAAAAAATATAGAACAATAAAAATCACTAAAACAGTATTAGTTTTTCCAGCCTGGTCTCTGTTTGATGCAGATATCACTTTAATCATGCCAATTGTAGCGTCGTAAAAATTCAGCCCACATGGGTTTCTACTGGGGCTGACTTAGGTAGTAATTAAATTTCGTGACTCTCTTAAAACAAAGGAAGGTTACCCTGCTGCATCCAAAAAAAGATGCATGTAATCATTTTAAAGTGATATTCTCTAGTCCTTAGCACTAAAAACTTTGAAGCAATGGATTGCAGCAAAAATCATTTAAACAGAGCTAGCCCCTGGTAAACAGAAGAATTTCTGCAATTCCTTTCATGCCTCCTGTCAGTGCACAAATTGCAAAACTCAGATGGAGTCTTCTCAGGTGGAGTCAGTATCATATTTTGATAGGGATGTTGGTTACAGTCACCCAGTTCAGAAGGAATCTAAGTGCCAGTAATTATTTTTCCTGTGCATACCTGTAAACTCTAAACTGAACTTTGCATGCAGTTTAATTTGATTGTGAAACATCTAGAGACCCTATCAGATGAAGAACTTGAACACACATGTTGTTCTGTGCTGAACCCATTGAACACAGATGTTGCTGGGCATTAGTTTGGAGCACTGTTTAGTGAGGGGGAGGTCACTCTGCTGGTCCTTGCACCCGCTCCCATGGCTTTTCTTGTAGAATACCTACAGTAAAGGATTGGGGTTAAGAAAAGCCATGGGAGCGGGTGCAAGGACCAGCAGAGTGACCTCCCCCTCACTAAACAGTGCTCCAAACTAATGCCCAGCAACATCTGTGTTGAACAGGCTGAATGCCATTTAAAGGTGGACTGAATGCGGCCCTTGATTCTCTAAACACTTTGTTAAAAATGAGAGTTTAGACTAATTTGTATCTTCTGGGGCTTTGTAGTTATGAGTGAAGTCTGACCTCACAACTTTTAACCAGTAGAAGTAGATGGGAAGCAATAAAGAAGCACTGAAGTAAATGGTTATAGCTGGAGACTAGAAATAACTGCATTTTGCAAAATTGCAGGATGCAGCAGGACCGGTGGTCATCTTCTTTTCATTCTTAGCAACCCAAAGAAATGTTTGAAAGAAATGATGTAAAAGACTCTGTCTATCAGCAGGATAATTCTCTGAAAACAAAACAAAATGAGACCAAATTTGGTGTATTTGGAGAAGCTAGCAAAGAAAGAGGAAGTTCAAAAATGTGCCAGATTCAGCCAGAGGCAGAACATTTGTCCCAATGTATATTTATAGGACAAATAGTTTGCATTTAATAAATAATTGTTATTATCCACTCCACTCTCTTCCCTCCTGGTCATGTGACCCAGGGCAGAGCTGCTCTTAAAGGGTTTGAAAAGTATTCCAGAAATCAGGTTCTGCATGCTTTCCCTACCTTGCTACTAACACTGATTTAACACTTACTTATATATATGAGGCATTGATAATATTTGCAAGCTTTCTTATAAAAACAAGTACAGTAGAGGAAGCATGCAGAACATCACATCTGGAACTCTTTACTATTCCTTAAAAATAGCTCTGCTCTAGATCACATGACTGGGAAAGGGGTGGGCTTAGAATCAAGCAGTGGGCAACATTCTGAGCCACCACCCAACTGCTTCTCCTATAGCAGTGTTTCTCAACCTTGGCACTTTAAGATGTGTGAACTTCAACTCCCAGAATTCTGGGATTTAAAGTCCACACATCTTAAAGTTGCCAGGGTTGAGAAACGCTGTACCATAGAGATGCATTTGGGTAATTTTTTCTGGATTTTTTTTTTTTTGTCTCCACAGCTTTCAACCCTTTTTTGAACTTGGGTTTCCTTTGCTGGCTTCTCTTCCCACACAAATTTGGACTCATTCCATTCTGTTTTTCAAGGGTGACTGTACTGATAGGCAGACAGACAGACAGATGAACAGAGTTCCAAGCCTCTTTATATAATTTCTTTCCAACATTCTGTTGGGGTAGGAAGAATAAAAATCATATAATATTGAATAATTTAGTAAGATCGTGGGGGTGGGGGCAACTCAGTGAGAATCAAGCAACTATAAAATTCTACAGGAAGAAGAAAGTTAATTAATCCATGTACATAGTAACAGATCTATTCTTATTTAAATGGAGGTAATTTGAATGCAGAAACAAGCCTGGAATTTATTACTAAGATTACATCTTTGGAGCAGTTACTCCTGTTCACTGCATCATATCAGGAAATGTGCAAGTGAATAGACAGGAGAAAGCAGAAAAAAGCACAATTTTTGCATATTAGATTCCAGAGAAAAGGTGGTACAGACCTTAAGCTTTAGCCTTTTTCAGTAGCACAGGCAAAAAGAGAAGAAATTTCCTTCTTTCTCAGAATGCCAATAATGTCAGTCCTTCCAGATTCATTATAATCTATATGTAGGTAAGTGTCTATAAATATAGTGTGTATTATATACACAGAGTCTGTATGTGCACTGGGTACTATACTCATTAGAAAATACATGTTCCCTGTTGAACATAGACAGGCAGTCCCCATTTAGTGATTACAATTCAGACCGGCAACTCGGTTGTTAAGCGAAGGGGTCACTAAGTGAAACATCACAATTTTATGATCTTATTTCAGCTTTCCTTTACTTTATAGTGGCCAAGGCCTGAGTGACTGAGGGGAGGGACTCCTGGTCCAGGAACGAGCCCAACTGATGCACCAGATGGATCTGTGCAAAGGCCTTCCTGGCCACAGCTGTCACCTGCTCTTTAAGCAGGAGCTAAGAGTCCAGGAAAGAAGGGACGCGGTGGTGCTGCGGGTTAAACCGCTTGCTGATCAGAAGGTCGGCGGTTCTAATCCGCGTGACGGGGTGAGCTTCCTTTGCTAGTCCCAGCTCCTGCCAACCTAGCAGTTTGAAAACATGCAAATGTGAGTAGATTAATAGGTACTGCTTCGGCGGGCAGGTAACAGCGTTCCGTTCAGTCATGCCAGCCACATGACCACAGAAGTGTCTACAGACAAACGCCGGCTCTTCGGCTTTGAAACGGAGATGAGCACCGCCCCCTAGAGTCGGACATGACTGGACTTAATGTCAAGGGAAACCTTTACCTTTACCTAAGAGTCCAGGAAGACTCCCAAGTTGCACACCAGTCCCAAATAAGGAAGCGCAACCTCATCTAAAACTAAAGATGGAGGTTTCTCAGACCTGGATGGTCCCAACATCCACAGCCATTTTATCTTGCTAGGGTTGCCGAGTCCGATCCCAATGGAAGCTGGATTCTCGGGTAGCCGGCTCAGGTCGATTCAGCCTTTCATCCTTCTGAGGTTGGTAAAATGAGTACCCGGCTTGCTGGGGAAGGTGACAACTGGGGAAGACAATGGCAAACCACCCCACTATAGTCTGCCAAGAAAACGTCACGAAAGCGGCATCCCCCCAAAGGGTCAGACATGACTCGGTGCTTGCACAGGGGACCTTTCACCTTTCAGGGCTGAAACTGACTCTGATTCTCCCCATCCAGACCAAGCAGCCTCCAGACACTGGGACAAGAGCTTTACATGGTTGGCCTGGGGTCAAGATACATTGCTAGGTGTCATCAACATACTGAACTAATGAACTACCTCACTCATTGGCTTTGTACAGATGTTAACAAGGAGGGGTGAGAGAGTTGAGCCCTGTGGCACCCCACAAATTAGGGGCTTTGGATTCAATCCCTCCACTCCATTTCCAGATGGGTAGTGCTGCTGTATGGCTAATTCAATTTTTCTGCCACATGATGAATGGCTAATAGGCACACTAAGTATAGTATGTTCTGTTACATTCAATGGTTCAAATTCAGATTTAAGCCAGACTTAGACCTACTGAAATTACTGGGATTGGGATGAAGTCTTCCTGCATAATCCAGCCTTCTACAGCCTAATACATCAGGTTGAGGAAGATCATCATAAGTATTTTTTTAATAGGCATGGAATTACAAGATTTCCATACATAAGAAACTCGGACCTTCGTAGAAGGTTCCTACTAGGAAAGGAATGATTTCCAGTCACAACTGGCAGGTGCAGGTTCTCACAGTATTTCCCTCCAATGTCATGGTTTATTATTGAGAAAATTCGTTATTTAAAATTGCTTCTTAAATTGGAAATTATCAAATGCTAAGTTCAACATTAGTCTGACATTTATGTAGGTACTGAAGTATAGCTAAATAGCTGCTTTTATCATTTCTGAAACTTCCCAGTTATTTCACCTGCTGATAACGTGCCAGTAGTATTTTATCCTTCTGTACAACATAAAAGATAATACTGTTCATTTGATCATTTGAAATGTACCTCTTGATCGATGGAATTGCTGTGCTATTAAAAATGTTTTGAAATGATTGCTTTAAGAAGCATTTGGAAAAGCATGACCTTCCTAGAACTGCCGTCCTTGCTAGAGAGAATAAATTTTGCTGAATCACAATCACCAGTGCTCACACAGAGATCTTGTCTTCAGCTTTAAATCTCAGGGAAATGAAACACACTGTAGCATTCTCTGCATTTTGCTGAGAACATATGTACCATCCATCTGAAGCCACCCACCATAGACAGGATCCAAAATGGCATGCATAATGTTTTAAGCATGCTTTTAGTGCAAACACAGCTATGGCCTTTTTACACCCTAGAGAGGCCCAGGGATCAGAAAATTCATTTTGAGCAATGTCTCACTTTCTTCTCAATGCATCCTATGCCAACACAAAATTCTTCTCCGTTGTTTTTTTACCACTGAAACCTGTGGTCCAGTAAAGAGAAGTATATGGGAAAACCCACAATATTTCTTGGACTCCACAGATTTACTGCTTCAAATGAAAAAAGACTGAACAGTATTTTCAATAGTGCCCTCTCTAGGCAATTTCTCCTATCTTCCCAGAGGGCACTGGCTGTAGTTTCATGGTGGAGCACAGTCATACTACCAGGCAGGGTAGGAAAAATCTAGCATTCTTTGAAGTTTCCCAATGTTTAGGGGCAGCCATGAGAAACAAAGGCTGCCAGCTGGGGAAAAACAAAATCAAAAGACAAAATCAACATTAAGTAAATGGTTTATATCTTTTGATGTTTCTGAAAGACACATGTAATTAACTAATTCATTAATTTATTCTTAAGCTGCTTATACCAGCATCACCAGAGTCATGGCAGTTCACAAACAATAAAACACGGAGGTGGGGAGAACAATCCAATTTTTCTTAAATATACAAAATTAAAACTGTACTATAAAGTTGAATATAACAATGCAAAGATCAATCCTCCAAATTCCAACAGAAAACAAGGCAGGTCAACAAACGGGTACCTCCAGGAGGGGGCGCAACACCAAGACATTGGGCATGAATACATGCGTTGAAGCTCTACCCATTTGAATGTATGTACAAAGGGTGGGATTTCTGTTGCAGACTTGCCTCCCCCTCCCCCCAGATATCTCTGTCAACAAACAATTACCTGTCAATCCCTGGTAAAACAATTATGACTCTTTCTGAAGACTATCAGTATGGGAGCTGATTGGACCGCTGTGAGGGCCAACTGTTCCACAGTGAAAGGGCAGCCACAGAAAAAGTATGGGCTCCTTGTAAGTTTATTTAGTGTACACAATACAGATAAATCTCGCCTCCTGCGGGTTGGGAACCTGAACTATCAGTTCTTGGACAAAACACATAGGATGGGCAGAGTTGGTCTGGAGAATTCATATCCAACAGTTAAAGGGGAGCCAGGCCATATTGGGATTTATAGGTTAATATCAACACTGTGAACTGAACTTGGAAACCTACTGGCAACCAATACAGTGCCTCAGGACAGATGTTATACTTCTAAAGGGGCTCTCACTGCCAGCAAGCGGACCACTGCATTCTGTTCTTGAACTGTTGCATAACTACATTCCTGCAGAGACCACAGAAGTCACTGCTAGGGGGTTGTTCTGGTTCCCTTTAAGTAGAACGCCTAACATCTAATGCTGGAACACCAGCCCCTATAAACTGGGTCTTTTCCATTGTGATTCTTTTCCCGTATATGAAAGATGCTGCTATATATTCACTTCTAATCACCAGATGTGGGTATCAACATAAAGCCGGAGTTTAAGCAGATTAAGTGACATCCATTTGTTATCAGGGGAATCTAGCTAATTTTACCATGACCAGCATAATAGTGTTCTGCTGTTGTTGTTGTTTTAAGTGTTCCTCATTGTATTTAGAGGGATTGACTTTTTTTAAAAAAAGAAACCAAGATATTAACTTAATTTACAGAAGTTAATGAAAACATTTAATCTCTCTTCTTTATCCCTACAGCCATTTGTGCCTTTGGCAAGCAGCTCTTCTGGAGAACTCTGCTACACAGGAGAGGGAAATCACCACAAATTGGACATAGATCCAAAGATAAACTAAAGTTAATTCAATTTCATGCTCCTAACATTTTCACAATCTGCTCTCTCTTAGTTAAGGAAGTCCTTCTGAACCTTTAGTCAGATTTCTGGGAATGGTATAAAAAAGGAGAGGAGGGGAGGAGGAAAACTATCTGGAATTTAATCTAGTTTATTCATATTCATATATACACCTTTCCCAGCATTAAAGCCTTATCGAGAAACCTTCAAACTGTGTCTGAAGTAGGATGATTTGAGCCTGGTCATTTGAGCCTCAAGCTCTGGGTTGATTTGTCCAATGATCCATTGGTTTGTTTTCTTGGCTGTCCATATTCTCAGGAGTTTTCTCCAATACCAAATGTCATGTTCACTGTTTCAATGTGCACTGTACATCGTAACGTTCACATGCCATGGCCGAGTCCAAGATCATGACCGGGGGACTTGAGGAGCCGACTGGCTTGATGCCCGAGTCGACGGTCAGGAGCGGAGAACTGAGCCTCACCCCAGAACCTTCAGGTTTCCAGCAGGATTCAAGTTCCAGCCCTGAGGTGGAGGAATCTGATGATGGGGGGGAACCAGAGCAACCGGCACCCAGCAAATCGCCCGCAGAGTTGATCACCTGGGACGAAATGGGAGAACCCCAGCCAGGGACATCCCAGGCGTCCTGGAAATTTCGGTTCCCGCTGGCCCCAGACATAGAATCTACCATGGCATCAATGGAGAGACAGCCTAACATGCGAGGGAGGGAGGAATCTCAAACCCCTGAAACGCTAAGAGTGGTGGAGGCCAAAATAGAATTGATGGAGTACATGCTAAAAAACCTGTCTCTGTCATGGGAGGGGGGGGGGGGGACAGCCAAGGCACGAAGGAGATTCCAGCTCCACGCAATCATCCTCCATCCCCTCACCCGGACTGCCGGCGGAGCAGGGCCGGAGACGGCTCCAGGATGACTCTCCACCCCGCAGAGCTCGACCACCAGTGTCCCCACCCCAAAGAGGGAGAGCTACTGTAACCTGGGGCCCAACCACTCAAGCAGCCGCTAATTGAGCTCCAACAGGAGCGGGGGTGAACAACTTTTCTGTCAAGTTTGATGGGGATCCAACTAAGTTGTCTTTCCTTCTCACTAATGCTAAAAGTTATATGAGGCAGTTTGGAGCATAATTCCCTTCTGAAGAGGCTAAAATAACTGCCGTTGCCACCTAGCTGAAGGGACGAGTGGCTGACTGGTATGTTCAATTAAGTGAGGCTGACTCCCCTGAGCTTGAGGAATTTGAGGAATTCATGTGGGCATTAAAGCTGCATTTTGAGGATCCTCTAGCAAAGGCAAGGGCTAAAAAGGCACTGAAGGATCTTACCCAGGGCCAACTGTCTGTAGCTGATTACACCCTGGAGTTTAAGGCTTTAGCTTGGAAAATCCCCGGCTGGTCTCAGTCAACCTTAATAGAATGGTTTAAAGAGGGACTCAACAGGGACGTCCTGTGGTGGGCGTTGTGTAGAGATGACCCAGAGACATTGTACAAATGGATCTGTCTGGCCAGCAAAGCTGAGCACGCCCAGCATACCTACATGCAAACCAAATGACCTGAAAAACAACCAGCCACCATGAGGGGACCCCGAAGTGCCACAACTGCTACCCAGCCAGGCTATAGAGCCTGGGAAGGGGAGAGAGATTGGCGCTATGTGAGTGGTCATTGTATCCGATGTGGAAAGGAAGGGCATCGAGCAGTTGATTGCCCAAAAGCCAAGGCTGGAGACCGAGTGGGCAAACTGCCGGCCAAATTGCTCCCCCTCGCGGCGGATGACAGCAGCCAAGGGGGCAGCCGACACTGAAGAAGTACTCTACTTCTCAGGAGAGGCTGAAGACGACTCTAAGGAGCTGGCAGGAAACGCCAGCCACCTGCCATGAAGAGCGCCTGCAGGCAGGTGGAGGAGAATGGGCACGAGGAGTGCTGACTGTCCCACTCTAGCAGTGAAAGTGAAATTGGGCTCCCGCACAAAGACTACAGAGGTCTGGGCTTTGGTTGACTCTGGGTGGTCCAGGTGTCTGATTCACCCTGATCTGGTTGCTGCTTTGGACCTGCCTACCTTTCCCCTCCAGCAGCCTTTGATCTTCACACAGTTGGATGGTTCAACGGTGGGGGGGGGGGGACTCATTTCACTGGAACTGTCGCAATGCAAATGGGCAGCCACCGTGAGACTTTAAAATTTATAGTAGCACCTGTTGGCAATCCCTTGGTAATTCTGGGGATTCCCTGGTTGACCTATCGAAGCCCACATATAAATTGGGAACACAGAACTCTGACTTTTAAGGATGGGTTTTACCAAGCCCCTACCGCGGAGAGGGCTTCAAGCGCGGGGGTTGGAAGGGCTGCAATTGCCACGCCGCGCCCTAGTTTGGCACGTTTAGAAGGCTTGCCTGATTGATACCAACATTTTGCAGACGTCTTTGGAGAAATGGAAGCAGATCAGCTACCCCCCCATCGGAAAACTGATTGTGCCATAGAGTTGATTCCTAACGCTCAATTGCCCAAGCCAAAAATTTATCCAATGACTCAGAAGTTGCTTGGGGCACTACGGGACTTTATCAACAAAAATCTGTCAAGGGGGTTTATTGAACCTGCAAATTCCCCAGTTGGGGCCCCTGTGCTATTCTGGGAAAAGAAAGATGGCATGCTTAGACTCTGTACAGACTATCGGGGGTTAAATTCTGTCTCAATCTGCAACAAATGCCGTCTGCCACTCATGAAGGACATGTTAGCACATTTGTCAAAGGGCAAGATTTTCTCCAAGCTTGATCTTCGTGAAGCCTATTTTCGCATCCGCATACGAGCTGGAGATGAGTGGAAAACCGCTTTTAATTGTCCACTGGGTTCATTTCAGTACAAAGTCCTCCCTTTTGGGTTAGCAGGGGTGCCCGGAGTCTTCATGCAATTGATTAATGAAGTATTACATGATCATTTGTTTAAAGGGGTCCTGGTTTATTTGGACGATGTGCTCATTTACACTGAATCTGAGGAGGAACACGAACACCTTCTCAAACAGGTGTTAAGTAAGCTTAGAGATGCCAAGCTTTCCAAATGTGAGTTTCACAAAACCCAACTTGACTATCTAGGCTATAGGGTATCTGACAAGGGCATTGAAATGGACCCTGAAAAAATTCAGGTGATTTTAAGTTGGGAACGTCCCCACACCCGGAGGCAATTGCAAAGTTTCCTAGGGTTCAGTAATTATTATCAGCAATTTATCCAGGGGTTTCCTGAGATTGCTTTGCCCCTTACTGACTTGCTACATACCAAGGGTTTGGGGGAGACACGCAAAGTAAAAAACCCTGGGGCAGTGCTGAATTGGATGCCTGAATGCCAGGCAGCATTTGAGAAGTTAAAAACCCTTTTCACTGCTGAGCCCATTCTACAGCACCCCAATCCTGAACACCCCTTTGTGGTCCAAGTTGATGCTTCTGACTCCTCAGTTGGGGCTATATTGTTACAGAGAGATTCTGAAAATCACTTGAAACCTTGCGCTTATCTGTCCAGAAAATTTTCTGAAACTGAGCGCCGGTGGCATGTTTGGAAAAAAGAGGCTTTTGCTGTAAAAGCTGCTTTGGACGTCTGGCGTCACCTCCTGGAAGGCACTAAATGCCCTTTCGAGGTTTGGACTGATCACAGGAATTTGGAAGCCCTCCGCACCCCCCGGCATCTCAGTCCTAAACAAATTCGCTGGGCTCAATTTTTCAGTCGCTTTAACTTCCAGTTAAAATTTATCCCAGGAAAGAAAAACTTTCTGGCCGATGCTTTGTCACGTTTACCTCAGGACTCTGACCACGTGGCAGATATAGTTGGGACTGTTCTCACTGAACCACAACTGGGCTTGGTTGCTGTCACTCGGAGCCAGATCTGTGCGCAGGCAACCCTGCCCCCAGCCCCATCTGGGAAGCAGAAAATGCAAGTTCCTTGTCAGTTACAGAAGGACTTTCTCCAGGCGCTGAAATCTGACACTTGGTTGCTAGCTAATAGAGACAATGTTTCTTTTGAAAACTGTCTGGCGTGGGTGGAACACCGCCTTTATGTGCCTGAAACTTTAAGAGCTGATGTTTTGCAGCGTTCCCATGATGACAAACTTGCTGGACACTTTGGTTTTGTCAAAACCTTGCATTTGGTTCACCATCAATTTTGGTGGCCAACCTTAAGGCGTGAAAAGACTATGTTGCTTCCTGTCCTGTTTGTGCCATGTCAAAGCGTAAAGGAGGTAAACCACAGGGGCTTCTACAGCCAGTGGCCAGCCCATCCCATCCCTGGGATGAGATTTCTATGGATTTTATTGTGGACTTACCCCCCAGTCAGAAGAAAACTGTCATTTGGGTTGTAAAAGATTTTTTCTCCAAACAAGCACATTTCATTCCATGTGCGTCCATTCTGATGGCCCCGCAATTGGCCCGCCTATTTCTCATCCACATCTACCGTCTCCACGGTAGCCCCTCCCATTTGGTCAGTGACCGTAGGACACAGTTCACTTCCCAGTTTTGGAAATCATTTTTAAAATTGATTGGCACCAAACAGGCACTGTCCACATCATCACATCCTGAGACTGACGGATCTACTGAGGTTTTGAACTCTGCCCTTGAACAATTTCTTAGAGCATACATAAATTACCATCAGGACAATTGGGTGGACTTGCTGCCTTTTGCTGAAGTGGCTTACAACAATGCTGTCCATCAAAGCACCAGGCAAACCCCTTTTCGTGTGGTTTCTGGTCACAACGTTGTTCCCATCCCTGAGCTGCCACAAACCCCTCCCCAATCCTGTTCTGCCTCTGACTGGGCTGTTAAGCTGGCTGGTTCCTGGCCAGTGATTCAACAGGCTTTGGCTGATGCCCAGGCTGCTTACAAGTTTCAAGCCAATAAACGTCGTTCTTTGCAACACGATTTCAAAATTGGGGATCAAGTATATCTTTCTACCAAATTCATCAAGTCCCCACAGCCCTCTAAAAAACTTGTTCCCAAGTTCATTGGTCCTTTCCCTATTGTTGGTCTTATCAATCCAGTTACTGTTAAGTTGGACCTGCCTCACAATTTCAAACACTTGCACCCTGTTTTCCATTGCAGCCTGCTCAAGCCTGTCCACCACTCTTCCCGCTGGCATCCCCAACCTCCTCCTCCTGCTCCAATCATGATTGACGGCCAACAGCATTTTGAAGTCAAGGAGGTCGTTGATTCTCGCAAGCTTCGAGGCACCCTCCAGTACGTCATCCACTGGAAACACTTTCCTCATCCTGAATGGGTGCCTGCTCGCCACGTTAATGCTCCTGATTTGGTTAACCGTTTCCACTTGGCGTACCCCTTAAAGCCTGCCACTTAATGTTTTCTTTCTTTTGTGGGGCAGTATGTCATGTTCACTGTTTCAATGTGCACTGTACATCATAACGTTTCATATGCCATGGTGCTGACACGCATTTCTGTTGGGAGGGAGCTGCTGTGAAACCTTGTGCCAAGCTCTGTATCTATGTTCATTTCAATGGAATGTGTTTGGGTTATGTGCTCTGCTCAAGGACTTTTCCCGTGGACCATCAGAAGCCCTTAGGAGCACCTGGGATTGTGAGCCTGGGAAGATTCTATGGGGGGAGGGTTCTCGTTTGTACTGAGGGTTTTTCAGTTTGCATTCGGCGCACTTTTTCCATTCTCAGCTTTCTTTGTGATCCTGCATAGTATTCTTTAATAAATCAGATATCTTTGTGATCCTGCTTATGAGTCTGATGGTGTTTTAGAATAGGCAATCCTTACACCAAAGTTTAAAATAATACTATTTCCATCCTGCTTTTTCAGCATCACACACACATACAAATAAATACTGTATATGCACACACACATATACACACACACATAATTTATCTTTATTGTTTTTATTACTGCCTGAGAGAGAACTCTGGTGGTAAGTTTCAACAAGACAAACAAAAGGATGCAATCAGCCTGTTCTGAAAAAAATTCAGGGTTATAGCAATAAAAGCTAGATTTCAAAAAGCAGAATGTAAAAGTAACTAGAAGACTAGTGAGAACCCAGCATTTATTTTAGGAAGCAGGATAATATTGCCACTTTTCCACCCCCTTTAAGTGGGTAGAAAGCCATTATATCTGAAATAACATTCCCTAACCCGTTAATTAGACAATCTTCAGGTAATTTCTTAAGAGTTTCATCAGTGTGGACCTTGGACACATTCTTGCAAGTATTTATGTTTTGCAAACTTGAATTCTGATATGTGTAGTGATAAAAGTGTGGACAACCATCACTGTTTCAAGAAACAAGAGACGGCACTGTGCTTACCAAGGACCACCTTTTCACTTTGGTGTTGCATAGTTCATTTGGACAATTTCCTTTCTGTAATAGAAAATAGAAATGAAGGAGACATAGGCTTTAGCAAGTTTGAACTAGGTTTGCTATCTTGACTCATGGACCACTCATGGTGGTTGAAAACATAATTGGCCCACTATAGATAAATAACAAGCTAAAGTTTGCCAGTAAATTGAAAGAGGAAGGGAAAACTAGAGTTAAAGTGGAATAATGGTCAAGAGAGCATATGGCTGACTCATACTGTGCTTCTTCAGACAGTATAAAAGAACCCACTTTGGGTGGCCTAATCCAGGGGGGTTCAAACTTTTTCAGATTGCAGAATCTATTAGTTAAAAAGAAAAAAAAATCCCAGAACCCCCTAAAAATCCCAGCAAAGCTCTAGTGATAAAGAATTAGCTGCATTTGAGTGAAGTATTTATTGTGTTTTATTGTATTTTACTATTTTGCCCTTAGAACCCATCAAGTTCTTGTGGAACTCTTGTTTCCCCAGGGCACAGTTTGGAAAACCCTGAGCCAATGCACTACCTTCCAAGAAACATAGAAAACAATTCTGCCTTGTTACTCTGTTGCAGGTAGGTGGTAGAATCCAAAATCCATAACTTTATTAGAGTCAGCCACTGCAACGTAACAGAAGTGGCAGTTTTGGAATTCTCCAGAACTCTTCCCTTTCCTTCTCTACCTTTGAGTCAGTTTATTTTTTACTCCCCTCTGCAGTTTTCTTGGCAAGGTTTTCAGAAGTGGTTTGCCATTGCCTGCTTCCTGGGGGTGGGGCGGGGGGAATCTAAGGTCACCTGGCTGGCTTTGTGCCCAAGGCAGGACTACAACTCACGATCTCCCAGTTTCTAGCCCAGTGCCCAGTGCCTTAACCGCTACACCAAACCAGCTCTCTGAGTCAATTGTTACAAAAAGAAAAATAAAACAAGTTAGGGGATTGGGAGGAAGCAAGTCTTTCCCCCCAAAAAAACAAAGGCTATATTGAAAAATGACATTAGAGAGAATAGTGACCATGCAGAACCAAAATGTTTAACCATGGACTCGTGTTATTTATGTCCTATTAAACACACACACTTCCGTGTGCTCGCTGGCGCTCTCCCTCCCCCCAGGTCCACCTCAGCAGTCAACAGTTTCTCCTGCTGGAGCAGCTGGCTTTCAGACAGAGAGGTAAATACCACAGCCTAGTTGACTGACATTTCATTTAACCAGAATAGCATCAGAGTGAAATTGGTAAATACAAAGTAACACATTTCTGTCCAGTCACATTTGCAAATGGAGACAGAAATGGTGAGCATTATCCTGAAGTGCAGTGTGGCTGTTTTAATGCCAGCTCCAGAAAAAGTGCCCAAGGAAGGTGAAGGCGATCTGTGAAATTGCAGAGCTGTCTCACTGACCCGTGAGTGACTTCACTGACATTGACATTTCTGTAATGGTCCTCCTTTATTTCTGTTTCCAAGAATGAATTTCTTGCACTGCTTGGAACATTACATCTAGCTAGTAGAAACACCATTATCTGCTTGGAAAAAGAAGGAAGAAGGAAAGCTAACATCAATCCTGCCTTTATTCCTTTGTTTGAGGCAGCAGTAGTTTTAAACTGAAGGCATATCATCTTGAAAGGTGACTATCAGGACCCAACAGCTTCAGAGGAAGAAATCTACTGATGTTCAAGCTTCATGTGAGGCAGATTATTGGCCAAGAGCAGAAGGCATGATAAGGGTAGTCAAATTCCATTTTCATCAAAAAAAAAAAAAAGGATCCAACATACGAAGGAAAAATAATGTGGAGTAGCAGCAGGGTGTTCTGCACCTTCTCTCTGCCCCTATTAGGAAAGCAAGCCTAGGAGACCCCTTATATGGAGCCAAACAAAATCCCTTTTAAAAACTTATTCTTTTGTCACTTTTTTGAAATGGAGCTGTGTGCTTTTAACAGTTGAAGAATGCACTTCATATCCTTTTCTGCATGTTCTGAAGCAACTCTTCTGAAGCAGTACAAGGTAAAAAGAAAAAGTAAAATGCAGCAAGGATGAGCAAAGAAATGGGGGAAACCCAACATAAAAACAATCATTCTGATATATTACAGGCATGTAAAATTAATTGACTAAACTGTTTAAACCCAAAATTTCCTGAGAGAAGCAGCATGTGGTAGCCTAGTGTTTTTTTAAAAAAAAATTAAGTGGGTATCAGGTGAGACTAAGGACCACAAATGAGATGAATTGTCCCTGTAGCCACCTGCCAAAGTTCATATGATAAAAGTTATCCAGAGAAGGACCTCTATAAAAAAGCCAAGTCTTCTGGCATCAAGTGAGCACATTTGCATCTACTGTAGTGGAATGCAATATTTTTTCAGGCCAAGGGCTGCTTTTAGGACAAGAACAAAAGCTTAATTTGACAGAGCTTTAAATGCAATTAAAATCCAATTCTGATAATTAAAACAGTTAATATGATTACTCACCATGAATTCTAAAACTTTCTCCTTTTGTGACTTTACTAATCAGTTTGGCAACAATTTTGGGAGCATCTCTCAGAGCTGCACTCAAGATCTTTAAGGGCACCTGTGGTGCTGGAGTCTCAGGTCGTGCACATGTGCACTCTAGTGACAGAGATGGAATCACAAGCCTGGATTCTTACTGGCTTCTGAGGTCACCTGATTCTTCTTGGGTTGCCTGGTTCCCATTTTCCTTACTGGCCTCTAAGGGGACACTGGAATATGGAAGCTCAAGTCAACCAGTCCACCTCACTGTGCAAGCTGTGGGGCTGGAGAAAATAAATCACTGGGGCCTTGCTGCTAGTTCCTGGTTTAGTTAATTTTGTTGACTTATGCACTGCCTTGAAACCAAAGCTCTCACACCAACACACATAAAAATATAGGTCTACCGTATCAGACTTCAAAAATCTGGACAACCAGTAGATGGCATCAAAAAGTTAGTTTTCTGTAGCTATTGCTCTTTGCTGCCATCTAGCAGTCATTCATATTTTTGCAGCCCAGTTATAAATAGCCTGTTTAACTATAAAGCACAGCAATGCCATAATCCATCTATGGTAACCTAATTATGGTAGCCCTGTATCAACCATAAACCACAACTCAAAAGTTGCCCATTATATCCTCAAAGTTCTAATAAATATTCATCCATAAGGAAAACAATTCCAAAATACAACTGCAAAACAGAAAGCAAACTTTGAGAGAACAAACATCCTGAGCCTAGGGCCAAAAAGTTAAGAAAGAGGGCCCCAGTACTATTTCTAATAAAGACATTCCACTGTTGATAAGGGGAATGACTAGTACTGGAGAGGCCGCATCAGAAGAACCTAGTCCCAAGATCTCATTCTGTGGGGTCACCCAGGGCAGAATTTTAGCAGATGATCTCAGGGTTTTCAATGTCTTTTTAAAAACTCTTTGAATCATTGCAGAAATTAATCGGGGTCCGGTAATGATGATATACTAATTATATAATAAGACTATTCCAACAAAGATTCTTGTTGCAGTATTTTGCATGGCTTTGAAAGGGCATCCTATATTTGCCTAATTTCAGAATCAGATATGGGCAAAGTTATTCCACTGTGCCTTACCTAGCACAACATGTAAAAATACTTTGCGTCTTGTTTTGGACAGCCCAATTCCAGAAAAGGATTGAAGGCCATATTACAGTTTTGGAGTGGCCAAAGTTAAAGTGGATATAAATAAAAACAACTATCATAACCTACTCTACAGCCATCTGTAGAAGTCCTTTTCTGAACTTTGGGGCTTGTTTGAATATGTGTAGAATGCAATCCTGTTCAAATGTGAGTCCAACTGAGTTCAATCAAGCTTATTCCCCTGTTAGAAGGTGGTAAAAATGCAGCCTTCTTTAGCAGAATTGAACAACACAAACAGAATTAGACAACACTGAATGTATGTATTTATGTATTTATATCTTTGCAACAGTTTCTGTCCTAACAGCCAGGAACCACGCTGAGACAAGGAATAGGTCTCTAGTGTTTTATTACTGCTACATAACAGAAAATCCTAACAAACTGAAGAAGCGTGGGAAAAACCCAGACATATAAACCCCAAAGGCTAAGGCGGGCCCGATCGGTGTCTCTTGGAATGGCTACCTAATTCCTCAGTACTACGCATGCGCTTTACAGCCTGGATGGGAGCCCCCTGCTCACCATCCTTACTCATGACAGTTTCTGGGGGAAAAAATCCCTTCACATTCATTTCTCTCCTTCTGACCATTAGTTTATAACATAAAAACAAATGCAGTCAGGAAAAACTCATTTATATTTTATGTCTTATGTTTCATAAAACCAAACATTGCCCTTCAAAACTAGGCTCACACTTTGTCAGCCTTACAAGGTAGACCAGACAGGAAACCTGACCAGATGAGCTAATTCTACTTTATTGTAAAGCCACATTAACAGAATCTTGCAAGTCTGAAAGTACATCTCTCCCGCCCATCTCCTTTACAGCCCAAAAAACTAGGGTGGGTCTCTTCTGAGCCTTTTGCCCCTCCCACATTCCTGCTGTGGACTCAGCTGCCCTTTATCTGACCATTCCCTTGCTTGCATCTCTTTGCCCTGTCTCCCAAGGTCATTCCCACATACCATTACACACTTAGAGCTTGCTGCAATGTTCCTAGCCATAATACACTCTGGAGGTCCTTGATGCAAAATAATAAAAGGTAAAGACTCCTGTTTTCACATGCTTGGTAATCACTACAGTTGTATCAGTTGGGGACTACGCACATATAAAACCTATAAGCAGTCCTACTCTAGATCCTTTTTTTTTTTCAGGATCAGTTATACAACCATCTCTGTGATGTATTTGAGACCAGGCTCTTTCTTAAAGAAGAATCTCTATGACCTACCTAGTCATCTCTGCCCAGTTATATTGACCTTGACGCAAAATTTAACCATAGACATCAATGAAACTTTTATAATCCTAACTTTACCTTAACACCAATAAAAACATTTTCTCTCACCCTAATTCCAGAGCTCACTCTAAACTATAACATAAACCCAAGACTGCCAGTAACCATTAAACATTCACACAAGGGACATGGATCAGAACAAAAGGTCAGCGAAACCTACTGAAGTGCCATATCTCAAACCTCAGGACTTATGAACTCAAAGTCTTGCAATAATGCTCAGATTATTGTAATTTTACAACAGATTTAGAGTGATTTAACAATCTATCCCCTTTCTACTGGAATTCTGAGAATTGTAAATTGCTATAAGAAGTCTCAGAACCTTCCTCGTGTGTGTGTGTGTGTTTAAATTAGCTCAAAAGTCATGGCAGGAACAATTATAAAAACAATGTCTGAATTGTTATCATGTGCTAAAACGGGCTTGAGAAGTTTGTGGTTTATCTTTGCAGACAATAGCATCAAGTTGACCATGGGCTTGGAGGTTAAGCAGGGCCTAGTTACTACTTAGATGGGACACCACTTGAGAATAACTAGTCATCAGCTAGATTGGGAAGTAAAAAAAAAAATGAGCTCAAGGAAGATAATGGCCAATTTCCTGTGTATTTCCAAGAAAATTACATGGTTGTATCCATGTAGTTACCAGTAGTCAAGCTCAATTTGAGGTTTTCCTTATTTTTACCTTTATAGTTTGCAGTTCAGCTACTGTGGGAACCCAGCCATTGCATGAATAGGCCATCATATTAAGCTGTAAAATGGTTTGTTTGTTTAGGCCTAGCAAGTTATGTGAACACAGCAATTGTGTTTTGAACCTTGGTTTGTTGTTTACTAAATTGTGCAAACTTAAAGTTTGAAATTTAGATCTGCCTTTAACCTTTGCAAATGGACTTTCAAAGAATACAGCAGATTCCCTTTCAATTAAATGTGTCTATAATTAGCCCCCTTTAAAAAGCATACCCATCAAGCTGACTCTTCTCAGTTTTCATTAACTCATTATAAACTATTTTGCATTCCATTAAGAAGGCACAATTCAGCTGGAAAGTTTCGCTTAGAAGTTTCCTCCAGTTTTCAGCCTTGGTTAACTGAGCAAGGCTGCACAGCTTGTCACATCCTTCAGTGGAGCCCCTGGGGCGCTGCAGGAAAACTTCATTTTCATGAACAAAAAAAAAGGGGGGGGGAAGGAGGGCATTGCTAAAATCCAGCAGCAAATGCATTTGGAATCACGATGCAGCTTCCCTTGCAGCAGTTCTAAGTCTCAGGGTTTAGTTGCTATGACTGAGAATCTCATTGCAGACGCTCTTTGAAGGCCAATTCAGGGTGGCGGGGATATTCATTTAAGAAACACCAGGAATTATTTTGTTGGCTTTTCACAGTTAAGGTTGTGCACAAGGATGAGAATACCAGCCAATTTATTTTAATGAGGACAGAGGAGTTTTGACCTAAATAACATTTGAACTGATCGCTCTATAAACAAGAGCAGAAGATGGAATTATTCAAAATATGTTACACCTTATTTAACCCTTCCATTAGCAATGCTCTGAATTTAAACATTGGTTGCCATCAACCACAACTTTGAACAAATTATATCATAAACCTTATACACCTTTCTATTCCATATAGAGTAAAGCTTTCTGTGAAAAGTGTTTCCAGAGCTGATTGCCCATTATAAAGGATTATGAGCCAGGCTGTTGGTATTAAGAAGTAGCATTTTCAGGGTAGCTCATGATTTCATCTGTTTCAAACTGATCCTTTTTTTAATTCAAAAATCGAGTTTTTGTGTGGGTTCCCAAGTCATGCTAAGCCAGTTCTAGGCCTAAGCAACCTAGGCAGTCACCTAAGGTGCTAAATTTTAGGGGGTGCCAAAATTGAAAAGACTTCCAAAATACACAATATGAGTATAAAAACTGATAATCTTTCCTCGTTGCTTTAGAACTTTTTCTTTCTATGCTTTTCAAGGACATTTACCCCAAAGCTGGTCAAGTGGTAGTGAGCAGCACACTAATCAGATGTTGCAAGTCAGGAAAAGAAATTATTATTACAGCTATGGACCCCAGGAAGCCGATAGTATTACTGAAGCAAGACAAGGGTCTTATAGGAAAGTACAGAGTGAGTGAGTCATGTGACCATCAGCTTATCAAAGTTATACCCGGAAAAGTGGTAATGGTGCACTCCATGTGCCAGAACACCCACTCGAGAGTTAAGTATAATTTCACAGAGTTGTTGCCATATGTCAACAATGGATGCTGATGTAAGTAAAATTATTTACTGTGATTCACAGTAAATGGGGAGAAAATGTCCAAGAAAAGAAAATCGTAAGTATAAAGTTCAAAAACTTGAAGAAAAAAAGAAACAAGAGGATACCTTTTAGAGATTCCTAACAAAATCAGAAGATGGGCCAAACCATAGGAAGCACCAGAATATGACTTTGCCTAGGGCACCAAAATGTCTAGTGCTGACCTGCCAGCCATTAGGGTTTGTAGACCATGAATTAGTATTTTATGTGAATCCAGAAAATTAGGTTTTGTTCAACATGGTTGTATGATTTCAGCACACAAAATGTACTTTATTTCCTAAACCTTGCCTTTTCCCCAGTTTTATTCCCCTGTTAGGTTTCAAAGGAAAGAAAGGAAAGGAAAGGCTGCAATACACAATCACAAAGCGGTAGCCTGTGCATTTCATTTATTTATCAAATTTATACCCACCACAATCAACCAGACTTATGGTAGTTTATGGTAATTAAGAACATCAAGCAAGAGTATTTCCTGATAAAACATTTAGAGAGCAAAACTTTGGTTCACAGAACACTTGTTTGAAAGCATACAAACATGCTTCCCAAGCTATTTAATAGCATTGCCCAAGAAGCCCAGTTTGTAATACAGCTGTCTAAAAAGGGCTCTTCCTTTACAGCAATTAAACAGCATGAACTTTATGCTTTCACTACCTGTAGGGTTCAATTTCTGCTTTTGTTTTATCAAAGACTGCTGGATGGACTCATACCAGGCAAGTAAAGGGAATTATCCTGGTGCCTGGAGGCTGTGAGGGTCTGGATGGGGAACAACAGGCTTCAGCTGAACCCTGGCAATACTGAGTGGGTTTGGGTTTTGGGGCCTACTGAATCTAGGATTGTGCCATCTTTGGTGCTGGATGGGGTTGCACTGCCCTAGACAGACGCGGTATGCAATCTGGGGGTCCTGCTAGAGCCACAACTCCTGTTGAAAGAGCAGGCAGCAGCCATGGACAGGAGGGCCTTTGCACAGCTCCATGTTGTGTGCCAGTTGCACCTGTTCCTGGATCAGGAGGCCCTACTCAGTCACTCATGCCCTAGTCACCTCCAGATTGGATTACTGGATTATTTACATGGGGCTGCCCTTGAAGAGTATCTGGAAGCCTCAACTGGTACAGAATGCAGCGGTGCAGGCAGTTATGTGTCTCCCAGAACAGCACGTCACACCAGGACCCAGGGGCGGGCCTTCTGTGCCATGGTGCCTACCTTATGGAACATTCTCCCCACCAAAGTAGGGTTGGCTCCAACCCTGCTAATGTTCTGGAAGTCCTTCAAGACCTGGTTATGTCGCCAGGCTTAGGGGTCCAGGGTGCTGATAACATCTTAAGATGGTTCCACTATTGATATATTCACTCTGGTTGTTTATCTTGCTTTTTAATATATTTCAATTTTAATATTTATTGTTTTCTATTTTTATAATGATTGAATTTTAATTGTTTTTACTTGATTGTTGTACACTGCCCAGAGTCACTTCTTGTGAGATTTATCAAATTTGATAAGTAAGTAAATTAGGGAGAAGAGCATGAACAACCATTGTTATTCATGGCACAATAAATTTTTACAAGCCTCTTCACTTGAGTACCAGAGAGAGGCAGGTAGTGCTTTTTCCGAAGAGTTGCAGCTGTTTCTTACTGTGCTTATGACTAAAGAAAGGCTGGAGAAGGAACACAACATGAGAGTGTTAAGCAAACTGAGCTGAGACCTAGAATGGGCCTTCATCCCTAGTTTTTCAACATTTTGTTCAAAACCAAGCAAAATCTCTGATTGAAAGCAAACACAAAAGCAACAGGAATAATTGAAGACTGCCAGAAATGGAAACTTCAGCAAGACTTTTAAAAAACTATTTTAATCATGAACAGGGTCAAGCTTTTGCTTCCAGGACTCTTTTCTTTGGCCAGCAAATACTCTCTAAGGTCACAGCAAAGAAAAATATGGTCAGCTCATATATTTTAATTTATTTATTCAAATTTAGAGGTGGTCTGACTCCAAATGACTCAGGGCAGCATGCATTTTTTAAAAAAAAGGAACAATAACATAAAATAATGAATAAAATAACAATAAAATAGAAGATTGTGTACATCCAGAAAAAAGCATACTTCACACACACACTCACACACTGAGAGGGGCAATCAACCACCCTACCCGAAGTCTGGGTTTTCAGGGATTCTCAGAACATCCACCGGATAAGATCCATATGGATCTCAGTGGGATATTGTTCCAGAAGGCAGGCAGCATGACAGAGATATGCTTTAACTGGGCATACAATCGTTCGGCCTTATCATGCCTTCTTCCAACCTGACCTTTGCTACAGTCCTTATGGCTGCGACGCTGATAATACTTTAAACTGCAACGTGGGGAATTGTTAAAAAAAAAAGTGGATTATTGCTGCAGTTGAGAAATCATCTAGTTTTCATCAGAAGGCTGGAATTCCCTTTGCTGCTGTTGCTGTTGGTTCCAGACTGAGGTTATTTTCTCATTAATGATTTATTCTGTCTTCCAGCATCATCTAACCATTGTGTGCTCAATGGCCTCCAAGGGCTTGCCAAAATCAGCAAGATGACAAACATTACAATAAATGGTCCATCTCTTTTGTATGTGTTGCACTCAAGTTCAAAGGAGCAGGCTTGCATCACAACACTGTCCACCATTTTGCTGATACTGACAATCATGCATGTGGATGCTACTGGTTGTGCTAATAAAATAGCAGTGAGGGCAAGTTTTAAATGGCCCCAACAATGGCTGGATGTGATAAAGATGTTGTAAGTTCCTAGTGAAGAAGAACACTAAGTTGGTTGAACCTGATTCTCTCAAAATCAATGCCATTTAAGCAAGAATTTGCATTTGATAATTTCAATAGTGCCTAATACAATTAAGATTGCCTGGATCCAGGTCATTACATTTCATCTTGCATACATCAATGCTACATTACCAAGTTCTATTTATATAAAAGTTTCTCTGTTCAGGAAATTATCAGGACATCTGAATGTTCAATGTGATTTTTGAATTCTGTCTAGCAAATAAGGAGGAGGCAAAGTTTTGTTTTATTTTATTTTTTTGGTTAAATAATCTTTCTGCTTCTCAAATTCTCACAGGTCTTCCCAGTAGGAGTTTCAAGAAAACAAACATTTGTACAAGACAGTCAAAACATCTTAAGTAACTAGATGGTAGGGTCTTGTGTGATTTCATATTAATTAAATGCTTACTAGTGTAAACAGGGGAAGCTAAAAATCATGTTAACAATGTAGTGGTACGGGTGGCTGTGAAATGCATATTATCTCTCCATATATACTACTAGGCAAGTGGATATTTATAGGCCCCACATTGAAATAAGAAAATGAGTAAATGGGGGAAACATTCAAGCCAACATTTGCAGAGAATGAGACCACACAGTCCCTTTTATAACTTTTCTTAATCACTGGCAATAATGGATACTTAAAGCCTCCTCCAAGCTTGAATCTGGTGATTTCATAGAAACATCTGAATAGTATTCTTGGCAATAATAGAGGAGTGGCATGTGAGTGCCTGCTTCCGGGGTTTTATGTTTGCTTGCTTGCTTGTTTGTCTCCCTCTCAATATAGCCCTGGGATTTCCTAAAGCTCTCCCGTTCAAGTATTCTTAGCCTTTATGTAGTAGCCATCCAGATCTTTGCAGTCTGGATATGGTAGCCCTAACCAAGTCTGACCCTGCTTAGCTTTCTGAGATCAGCCCAGGTTGATTAGGTCCTACCACCCATCATGCTTACTGCGATGTTTCTTAGTTTGAGCCGTATATTCCTTTCTTAATCAGTGAATACTCTGCCCAGAGAATCTCACTTTCATCTGCCACACTTGCAATGTGATTTGGTGATATAGGGGGAGTCAATTTACACATACAAAGAAAACCTATGTTTGTAACAGATTAGGTTCATATGTTGTGCTAAAGTTGCTGAGCTTGCATAACACGCTGAATCCTAAACTATGGTTTATTAATTATAGATTGGTTTACCACTATAGTGCACTAAACCAAAAACAAGCAACGTGCATTATGGCTTTGTGTGATATGCAGGCACACCATATGTGACTGTATATTAGTGAATCCAAGTCTCAATTGTTGCGTTGGTTAACAATAAGCTTCTAAAGTGCAGTTGAAAGTGCTGGTTTGGATCCATAAAGCTTTATGTGGTTTGGCACACTATATGGTTTGGCTTAGAGGACCTCCTTCTCTGAATAGAAATGGTCTGCCCAACTTGTCCAATGCAGACTTCCTACCTGTAACTTTTCATGGACCTTCATGGAGGGGAGGTGAAGGGAAAGTGTTTTTCAAGTCCAGTAGTATTTACTGACTGAACACATCTGGATGCAAAAAACTTCATGACCAAATCTCTAATCCCCTGCTACAACTTGGAAGCCACCTGGAATTTGGCAGTCCAGATATGATATGCCATTGCCTCTTGATATATGAACCCAGTCTGATGAATATGTAAGAGGGACTTCCAGTCAAACAGTCCTCTCCAATGAGTGCAGCATTAGGATACGTAGAGTATAAATATATTTGAAAATATGCATTTATTACACTAACACACGCACACACACACACAAACACTCATATGGGATCAAGTAACACAGCTATGGAGATTCTATATTAGTTCTAAGAAGCAACTCATACTTTTACTACTTCCCATCTCAACTGTGCTGTAGAATTTAATTTTAGAAGATTAATTAGTGCTATTATCTCTATATTGTATGTGGGATCAAAGAGATTGAAATCAGCAATTCACTAATTTTAATTTAATCATATTAATATAAATCCTTCCTTCCTTGCCATACTACTTAATAGCTTGTTTAGGGCTATTCATAGCTGAGACAAATTCTTCTGGGTGCAGAATGATCAGAAGTATATAGTTCTGTTTGCATTACATGCTCATCTATGTTCAACTGAATGGTAGTTACATGATTAGCCTAATTTTCTGGGCTAATCTAACACACTGAGCCATACTTTAAGCACATGGGCTGGTCTCATACAATATGTTGTTGGCTGGCATGTCATTCAGGGTAGTCATTTGAACATAGTTTGTATTCAGCAGTCACTTGTTTAATGGGTCTTAAATCTCAAGTTGCGTTATAAGGTTTGTGGCAGTGGTCACTACACCATAAAGAGTGGTTGTGGAAAACTGGCAGGGACCTGCTGCAGAGATCAAAATCCATCTGGACTGTGAATGTTAGGAGCAGGGCAGATGCAGGCATGGTGTTTGTGATGGGTACTTGTTCCCCGCTTTGTTTCTGAAGAGCCTTGTGACTCTTGTAACACAGGTAAAGGTAAAGGTAAAGGTTTCCCTTGACGTAAAGTCTAGTCGTGTCCGACTCTAGGGGGCGGTGCTAATCTCTGTTTCTAAGCCTTAGAGCCGGCGTTGTCCATAGGACACTTCTGGGTCATGTGGCCAGCATGACGACACGGAACGCCGTTACCTTCCCGCCGAAGCGGTACCTATTGATCTACTCACATTTGCATGTTTTTGAACTGCTAGGTGAGCAGGAGCTGGGATTAACAACGGGAGCTCACCCTGCCGCGCAGTTTCGAACCGCCGACCTTCCGATCGACAGCTCAGCGGTTTAACCCGCAGCGCCACCGCGTCCCTATTGTAACACAGGTATTAGCCCCTAAACATTTGTGGATTACAATCCATATCATCTGATGCACAAGCATAGTTCTTTATATACACATGCAGATATTTTGGAGGGAGGAAGAAGAAAAGGGAAAAAATGGCGAATTACAGTGAGAGACAAATCAGAATTTAGGTATCAGAATGCAAGCTGGGGAATTCTAGGAATTGAAGTCCACCACAACCAGTTGCCAAGGTTGAGAAACACTGAATTAGAGCATCAGCACAAATATCTTTCCATGTAGAGCAACCCTCATTCATGTTTTTTTTTTTTCATTTATAAGTGCCAGCATGCTGCAAAGTGAAGGCATGACTTGCTTTTTCAGCAGCTGGATTGTCTACCTGTTTGAAGCCATTCCAGTATTCGGACTACAAACAGTAGGGAGCTTTTCTCCATCTCATATTTTATTTCTTTGCAATCATGCTTCTTTTTCTCAAGTTTATATTCTAAACAAGAATGTATGGGGGTTTTTTCTTCCTATCATCTGGATAGCATATCTTGTTCATCATAATAGGATCCTCCCCCGCAAACAATAGCACAAGTAATTTGCACATTTGTTTCTGTTTATTTCAACTATGTTATCATATCTGTATTGTCTGGAGTTTGTTCACAAATGAGTGAGCATTGTGCTTCAGAAGCCAGCATGGGAAGCATCTGTGCTAGTTATTGCTGTTGCTTACATGATATTTGCTCATAATTCACATAAATATCCTTTCTGGGGAAAGAGAAAAATAGTCTTATACCACCTACCTGGAGGTATAATACTATTCATGCAGGCTATCCAAAAATAATCGCAGCCTTATAAGCAAATGTTGGCTTCTTTTACAATCCTCTTATGGCAGTCTCCACTGAGAATTTATTGCAAGAATGTCTAAATTATCTCAGCAGCAATGGATATCATTATCAAACACTACAAAACTTTTGTTCTGGCAAAGCAAATAAATATTCTCTTTATTTACAAAAGGATACCAAGGCTAAATTAATTTTAGGACTGACTCATTATCATGTAGTGTACATCCATGACTGAAAAAACAAATCAAAGGATCTGAATGATACAACAGTGACAGTAAGTTTTCAAGTTAATTGATTAGTTGTAACACTGTTTTTTAGGAATTTTATGAAGATTTTTCAGGGGTCCTGGATAAGATGTTCTAACTGTCTCCCATCAATCAATGGTCTTCTTGCCATTATCTTGCCTACCATTTGGCTCACTCTCTCTCTCTCTGGGTCAGTGCAGCCTCTCTGCCAAGAAAAATAAGAGAACCTTCATGCTTATTCCTATGGTTCTTGTTCCTCACATCATATGCTGAAGGCCTTTCCCACTACCAAGTTATAATGCTGACCACCCATACCTAAATCCCCAGAAAACTAAACTGCATGAAATTTGCTGCCCCCAAGGGTAATTTCTCCACTGCATCTATTTCACGATACTGCAGCCATCTGTCTTCCATCCATTGGTGAGAAAGGCTAGCAGATTTTACAGATCTTGGAAAGCACTACTTTAACACAGATGCAGCTAAGGATGTTTCAAGCATATCTAATCCATGGGCTGGAGACAGGATGTAGCTTGGTCCCCAGAAAATATATTAAATATGTCAGGAGAACTGAAGCTCAGGAAAATTAAGCTTTTCATCTTGAACCTCTGGAACTTCACTTACTTGGTGATATTTGGATGTCCAAATGAAAATGAGAGAGAGAGAGAGAGAGAGAGAGAGGGAGATATGATAGGCTGGTTCTAGAATGAAGGAATATTTGGATTTTCCAGGGGAAAAACATTAATAGTTGCTATTGGGAAAGTGACTAGATTTTCTCCATAGTTAAAGAATTAATAATAAAACACATACACATCTACAGAAAAATCAGTTGTGCTACAATTTCTTGTAGTAATAAAGTGCTATCTCAGTATGTGGCAATATCTAGTTGATCATGAAAAAGCTAAATATGGTCAAGTCTGCCTAGAGCTTGAAAAAGGAAAGGAGGGAGGGAAGGATGGACAATCCTGGAAGGAGGTAATACCAAACACCATTGAGCTTGACATGAGGGAGACTTTACCTTTCTAATTAAGCTGTAGACATCTTTGTCTTGGCACCAGCAGCCAGCCAAGCCAAGAGGTTCTTTTAGGATTCAGAGACAATAACTACTAAGGAGTGTAGGCAATACAATAAAAGTTTGTTTGGTATAAGATTTAAAGTACAGAGAGAAGCATAAAAGAAATATGACTGAAACACCTGCTGCTGCTGCTGCTGCTGCTGCTGCTGCTGCCGCCAGAGGCTCCTTCAAGGCAGCAGACAACACCCCAGCCAGTCCAAGTACTTTCCATACGGTCTACACTGAAGCCCCCAAAAGTGCAAGTGTCTCTGACTGCCTTTTATTCTTAATCTCACTTTGTTCTGACCATAAGCTTGTCCTTGGGCCAAGTGCCAAAGAGATCCTTATCTGAGAATGTCTGGGTCTCTTCAGGTGTGCTTAGTATGGAATAGCCTGGTGCTAGCCAGAAGACTCATCTCCATAGCTTTGTGTCTGCTTTTCTACACTGAGAGAAGCCCAAGTACAATTAGATTTGGGGAAAGCAGTAAACTACTTTTAACCTATTTATGTGAAGTGAGAAATCCGGCACCCCGTTATACCTCCTCACCCAACCTTCTGCAATCCAATACAATCTTACAGTGCTAAGAGCAGCCTCTAAAATCCTGTAACTTTTGTAATGGATTAACATTTTCCTGTTGCTACTAGAACATGTTTTTTCTTTGGGATTATGTCACAAGCCTCATTTCTGCACTCTGAACTCACAAGTACAATTTTATCATCATTTTTCTTCCAGCCTTAAAGTGCTGTCTACCATTTCTTGAGCTAGCAGAAAAATGGGCCAGTATAACATTTTGTTTGGAAGAGTACTTGTGTTCTCCTTCAAAAGAACAAAATAAGCAAAAATAGCAACCCAGGGCAGAGGTTGTAGAAAGGACTGCAGATCGCATTCTGATAAAGTGATACTGTTGTATGGACAGGCAAGTCCCATCTCCACAGCTATTTAATGTGATCAGCCACATGTTTTCAGAATTCCAGATGTGCCCAAGAGTAAAAAAATGGTTTGGAATCCTGAACGATAACTTCAGAAAGCAAATAGGAATTTAAGCCTTTGGGATCTTTCCTAATAAAAGTGGGGATTTTTAAAAGCAGATGAATCAGTGATTTGAAAAGTGAAATAAGCAACCTGTTTGCCCCACCATGCTTGTGGGAAATGTCAGACTTTATGTTTTTCTACTTATGTTGTACCTTTCTACTTGACCATATAGTCATGGTGATTAACAACAACAACAAGAAAATGAAAATATTTTTTTAAAAAATAAAAATAAGTCTAAAATTAATTGAAGATTGTTTATATGATCACCCAAGGTTGGTTAACTGTTGTTATGTGCAAGCGTTATGAAAGCAGGCTGTTTATTTTACTATTAATTCCATTTATACCTGTCTTTCTCTTTGAAGATTCAGGGGCACAGGGATGTAGGGCAGAACTTAGATAGCACCATCATGGTTGCCATCTTGATTTTTTTGACTATACCTGTGGACACTCCTGCAGGGGCATTTTTAAAAGAGCTTCTCCTACTAATTTTAACAAGCAGACAGGTTTATAACAGTTGAGACAGAATCTCAGAGAGTCAGTTCCTAAGTTATTTAGAGGTTTAAAGGTTAATACCAATACCTTAAATTGTGTCCAGAAAGCAACTAGCAACTGATGTTTTAGCCTAGGCATCATATGATTCCTCTCCGTTGCTCCAGTTAACAGCCAGTATTTGAATTTTACACAATCTGCAACTCCCAGAACATTTTAAGAGTACATGGAAACAACAAGCTGGAGTATAAGGAAGGCATCTCAAATCTTACTATGATCTCCAACTGAGATTTCCAACTGATTTCCAACTGAGTTTTAATGTATCAATTACCTTTGTAAAAAATAGAGGATCCTATACTCTTCAAATACACATTCCAAGACAAAGCTGCATCCTCAGTTAAACTCAATCAACAATGCTTTTAATTTGTTCTGAAATAATTTCCATTAAATGTGGTTTCACACATTATGCAATATATTCTACACATGGAAATCGCCTGTTTTGGCAAAGCAGACATATTCCTTTTTTATATATATGCCTAGTCAGCCTCTGCTCTTTCATACAAAGAATGTGCATCTTTCTAGCAAAAGGTGGGGAAAAAACAGACCACAATATTTCAGGCTAAAGAAGGTTTACTTTAAAGTTTTATCTTGGCTGTTACAAAAATTGTACTATTGTATAAATGCTCACAGAGAACCCCAGTGCCCTCTTTCTGTTTTTTTGAAGCTTGCAAATAAATTAAATGGTTTGCATTATGAGAATTCTATCCAAATATTCTTCTTGGGCACATTAAGCAGCTATGAGGATAAATTGTTTTCATCTGTGCTTGCCCACGTATCATAGAAATTCATTGCATCATTATAACTCTGGCTAGAGGACACTATTTCAGCAGAATATCATAAGAAGATAAAAGGAAAGTTACTCAGCACTCATAAATCTGGAAAACAAAATCGAATTGTCTGATTTAAGTGGCCATATGATTTTAGCTGGTCTTATGATTTTAAAGGTTTTGTAGCTAGCCATTGTGCCCAAATGCACATTGGTAAACCATCATTGTGGCACATGCTTCTAAATGTCAATCAAGAAGATTTTTGCATTATAGATAATGTTAGAACTGAGTTTGTACTGAGATTAAAGGTACTAGTCCAGAAGTCCTGTGCACTCATTGTTCTTGACTTCCTTCCTGCAAGCCAAGACCTGTGCACATTTCTGTCCTCCAGAACTTTTCATGAAATGGTCTATTCTCTATTATGGTTCATTCCTGAAATGTTGCTTTCATACAAAACCTTCTTGCATACTGTTTTGGTTTACTTGCAGTCTGATTTTTGGACATATGCTCAGGTAAAATGCAAACAAAAAAAACCAATCAATAAACTGCCTATTAATATACTAAAGGGTGGGAGAATAAGTATGTCATCCATAGACTTGTCTTCATGGGAAGCACATTAACAGTACACTCACATAATTTTTAACATTTAAATAATAACATCAGTTCATTTAACATGGAAACAATGAAATTTTCATCATTTGTGTAATGGCATCATTACATAAATGATGCTTAGGATGTGATTTACATTATTCACATACGTCACATTATTACTCAGTGACTGAATTGATGTAAAAACCACCATTCATTGTATCTCACTGTAGACCAGGCTGCAGATGATGAAGAGATGTTCATCAGATACTGTGGTCCCAAGCCATGGACAGTTTTGAAGATTAATACCAACACCTTGACTTAGGAAAAGCAATGGAATGGGAGCCAGCAAAGACCATATAAAACTGGCACAATAGCTTGCTTTATTTGGAATGTGAAAGGAAGACCCACCGATGGAGCATCTTGTACAATTTACCAAATGCCAAGGTAATATGAAGTTAAACTCTTAGCACATTATTAATCTTTGCAAGGAGGTACAGTAATTCATTTTCCCTTAATTCATTTGTGTCATCATAAATTAATGATACATTATGGTGCAAGGCTAGCAGCACAGGATAGCCTACCACAACAAAATATCCAGACCATAGTATAATATAAGATAAAACAGACAATAACATAGAACAATAGATTATGTATTATAATTGGACAGAATTTCACAAGCATCTCATTATTTTTTGTCACACTACGCACTATCATGCCCCCAATATTAATTCCTATTAGATATTTTGCATAGATAAATACATTATTGACAGTGATCCTGTGGCAAGACAAGGCCTTCCAGTTGTCTTTGATCCAATGGAGGTTGTCTGGTGTGGTTGGTGGTTTAAATCTCCCAGCTTGTTAACTTTATCTCTTGGCTTTTATTATAACATCTACATCAATGTCAAATGAGATTTTTCAAAAAATTTGTTACTGCCTTTGGGTGTGCTCAGAGAGCCAGTATGTGACTCCTTTGAAATCTTGGCAAATCAACTTAGAGTAGAGTGGCTAATTTTCCCAGCTTTGAAGCTGCTGGACATATTTAGGCATTAATAGGGAAGTGGCTGAACCTTGACTTAGAATCGCATTAAAATTGATTGTTGTTTATTCGTTTAGTCGCTTCTGACTCTTCGTGACTTCATGGACCAGCCCACGCCAGAGCTTCCTGTCGGTCGTCAACACCCCCAGCTCCCCCAGGGACGAGTCCGTCACCTCTAGAATATCATCCATCCACCTTGCCCTTGGTCGGCCCCTCTTCCTTTTGCCCTCCACCCTCCCCAGCATCAGCATCCTCTCCAGGCTGTCCTGTCTTCTCATTATGTGGCCAAAGTATTTCAGTTTTGCCTTTAATATCATTCCCTCAAGTGAGCAGTCTGGCTTTATTTCCTGGAGGATGGACTGGTTTGATCTTCTTGCAGTCCAAGGCACGCTCAGATTTTTCCTCCAACACCACAGTTCAAAAGCATCAATCTTCCTTCTCTCAGCCTTCCTTATGGTCCAGCTCTCGCAGCCATACGTTACTATGGGGAACACCATTGCTTTAACTATGCAGACCTTTGTTGTCAGTGTGATGTCTCGGCTCTTAACTATTTTATCAAGATTTGTCATTGCTCTTCTCCTAAGGATTAAGCATCTTCTGATTTCCTGACTGCAGTCAGCATCTGCAGTAATCTTCGCACCTAGAAATACAAAGTCTTTCACTGCTTCTACATTTTCTCCCTCTATTTGCCAGTTATCAATCAAGCTGGTTGCCATAATCTTGGTTTTTCTGAGGTTTAGCTGCAAGCCAGCTTTTGTACTTTCTTCTTTCACCTTGATCGTAAGGCTCCTCAGTTCCTCTTCGCTTTCAGCCATCAAAGTGGTATCATCTGCATATCTGAGATAGTTAATGTTTCTTCCAGCGATTTTAACTCCAGCCTTGGATTCCTCAAGCCCAGCATGTCGCATGATGTGTTCTGCATACAAGTGGAATAGGTAGGGTGAGAGTATACAGCCCTGCCATACTCCTTTCCCAATCTTAAACCAGTCCGTTGTTCCGTGGTCTGTTCTTACTGTTGCTACTTGGTCATCATACAGATTCTTCAGGAGGCAGACAAGATGACTGGGTATCCCCATACCACTAAGAACTTGCCACAGTTCGTTATGGTCCACACAGTCAAAGGCTTTAGAATAGTCAATAAAACAGAAATAGAAATTTTTCTGAAACTCCCTGGCTTTTTCCATTATCCAGCGGATATTGGCAATTTGGTCCCTAGTTCCTCTGCCTTTTCTAAGCTTGTACATCTGGCAATTCTTGCTCCATGAATTGCTGAAGTCTACCTTGCAGGATCTTGAGCATTACCTTACTGGCATGTGAAATGAGTGCCACTGTCCGATAGTTTGAACATTCTTTAGTGTTTCCCTTTTTTGGCATGGGGATATAAATTGATTTTTTCCAATCTGATGGCCATTCTTGTGTTTTCCAAATTTGCTGGCATATAGCATGCATTACCTTGACAGCATCATCTTGCAAGATTTTGAACAGTTCAGCTGGGATGCCGTCGTCTCCTGCTACCTTGTTATTAGCAATGCTTCTTAAGGCCCATTCAACCTCACTCTTCAGGATGTCTGGCTCTAGCTCACTGACCACACTGTCAAAGCTATCCCCGATATTGTTATCCTTCCTATACAGGTCTTCTGTATATTCTTGCCACCTTTTCTCGATCTCTTCTCCTTCTGTTAGGTCCTTGCCATCTTTGTTTTTGATCATACCCATTTTGGCCTGGAATTTACCTCTGATGTTCCTAATTTTCTGGAAGAGGTCTCTTGTCCTTCCTATTCTATTGTCTTCTTCCACTTCCGTGCATTGTTTGTTTAAAAATAATTCCTTATCTCTTCTGGCTAACCTCTGGAATTTTGCATTTAATTGGGCATATCTCCCCCTATCACTGTTGCCTTTTGCTTTCCTTCTTTCTTGGGCTACTTCTAGTGTTGTCATGTTCATTGTTTCAATGTTCTGTATACATCGTAACGTTTCGCATGTCACTTTTCTAACCCGTGTTTGCGGGTTGGAAATTTCCAGCCGTGCCAGGCTGTAATCTTCTTACTGCAACTGTGGAATGTATGTTTGGGTTAGTGACTCTGTTCAAGGTTACTTTCTCAGGCCGATGTGGGTAACGGTTGCTAACACCTGGGAGGGGGTGGTTGCTAGGATTGCTAGGAGGGAGGAAGGGCGGGGCTGGTTTTGAAGCGAGGGTTTTTAGTTTGTATTTGGCACGCTTTTGCTCATTCTCAGCTTTCTTCGTATTTGCATACTATTCTTTCAATAAATCAGTTTTCATAAAGAATCCCCTTGTGAGACTGAGTATGTCAGAATAGGCAATTGTTACAAGTGTCTCAGCAGACAGCCACTTTGCCTTCTTGGTTTTCTCTTTCTTTGGGATGTATTTTGTTGCTGCCTCCTGAACAATGTTGTAAACTTCTGTCTATAGTTCTTCCAGGATCCTATCTACTAAGTCCACTCCCTTAAATCTATTCTTCACCTCCACCGCATATTCTTTAGGGATATTAGTGAGCTCATATCTAGCTGATCTGTGGGTCTTCCCTAATCTCTTTAGTCTGATCCTAAATTGTGCAAGAAGAAGTTCGTGATCTGAACTACAGTCAGCTCCAGGTCTTGTTTTTACCAACTGGATAGATGTCCGCCACCTTTGGCTGCAAAGGATGTAGTCAATCTGATTTCGGTGTTGTCCATCTGGTGAAGTCCATGTATAAAGCCATCTCTTAGGTTGTTGGAAGAGAGTGTTTGTTATGCAGAGTGAGTTGTCTTGGCAAAATTCTATCAGCCTATGTCCTGCTTCGTTTTGTTCTCCCAGGCCATGCTTACCTGTAATTCCAGGTGTCATTTGACTGCCCACCTTAGCATTCCAGTCTCCCGTGATGAAAATAACGTCTCTTTTAGGCGTGTTGTCCAGTAGGTGCTGCAGATCCTCATAGAACTGCTCTACTTCAGTTTCTTCAGCATCTGTGGTTGGGGCATATATTTGGATCACTGTGATGTTAGATGGCTTGCCCTGAATTTGAATTGAGATCATTCTATTGTTTTTTGGATTGTATCCAAGCACTGCTTTAGCCACTTGACTATTAATTATGAAGGCTACTCCATTTCTTCTGTGGTCCTCTTGTCCACAGTAGTAGATCCGGTGGTCATTTGATGTGAAATGGCCCATTCCAGTCCATTTCAGTTCACTGATGCCCCAAATGTCTATCTTTAATCTTGACATCTCACCAATAACCACATCCAATTTGCCCTGGCTCATAGATCTTACATTCCAGGTTCCAATGGTGTGTTGATCCTTAGAACGTTGGATTCGCCGTTCACCACCAGCACCGTCGGCCGCTAGCTGTCCTTTCAGCTTTGAGCTAGCTGCATCATCACATCTGGGGCTAGTTGAACTCATCCTCTGTTCCTCCCCAGTAGCATTTTGACCATCTTCCGACCTGGGGGTCTCATCTTCTGATGGTATACCGACATATCTCTGGTTGTACTGATCCATTGAATTTTCACGGCAAGAATACTGGGGTGGGTTGCCATTACCCCAGGGATTGCATTTAGTCTGACCTCTCTGTCATGACCTTCCCGTCTTGGGTGGTCCTTCATGGTTTAGCTCATGGCATCATTGAGGTGCTCAAGCTCCAGCACCACAACAAGGTAACGATCCTTTGCTGAAGATTAAAACTGATGTAATGGAGTAATTGAAGATAGCAGGGAAAATGTTTTATTGGACTATTTGGGCCAAGCAAGGGATCAACACTTTGAATCAATTGATTAATAATGGCTATTTTAAGCACTTTGAAAGGTTACTTTTGAATATAACTTACCTGAATCATATGCCTGGCACTATATACAATTAAAACATTATAGTCCAGATGCTTTGGCAGCTGCAGAGGTACCTAAAATACCTGGCTGTTTAAGAAAAGTTGCATTTGAAGTAAAGCCAACAATTCACTTTTATATGAAATTAAGAAAATATGAAGAAGGTTAATATTAGTAATATATATTATATGTGGAATAAGGAATCAAAACATCCAATTTTGGAAAATCAATGCGTCCAAGTTAATACATACATTAATACAACCTTGGGGAAACATAAAACATTTTCTTTATGTCTTAGTAGTGAAGTTAATTCAGCAGAAAAATTTATTCCATGTTTATTGGACTCCTAAAAGAATGCTCTTAAAAGGTTGGATATTAGAATTTTTGTGCTGACTTCGTAAGAAGTTTAGGGCTCTTTGACCCCATAAATTGCATGTGTTCCTTCATGGCCCCTTTTGGGTCCCAAGTTAATACATACATTAATACAATTTTGGGGGAAACATAGTAGTTAGATATGAAATAGATATGATGCTGAATTATATTCCAAAACTATGACATATGATATTTTATGAAGAACCCTGGCCTTATCAAATCTGGGATTCTGCAAATGTGGAAAGAACTCTGGATATTGAAGAGTGATTTAAGACATATGTTATCTATATCTATATATCTATATCTATCTATTCTAAAAGTGGATATAATGGTTAATCTAAGATCTAAGACCTAAAGATCTAAATCTGAAGGACAAATATAAATTCAGGGTTTTCCAACTCTGATAAACTGTTAAGAGATGGCCACAGACTTAATAAGACAGACTAATTCTGAGTATGAAAAAGGAACAAAAAGCTAACATGTAAGCAGCACCTGGTCAACTTTGGCTGATCTTGAAAAGTTAGAACTGATCGATATTCGGAGGAGAGAGAGCACTAGAAAATTCTGCAGCTGGAAGTTAGACCTGGAAGTTAAAATAATTTCCAAAGGAGGCAACGGTGAACCACTTCCATATCATTGCCAGGAAAATTGCATGGAAGTGTCCATGTAGTCATCAGGAGTTGACCCGAACTCAAGGGAATCTTTAAAACAGCCTTACTCTCTTTGCTGGTAAGGAAGATCTACTTGACATACACAAAAAGTGTAGACCTATTTTTAAAAAGCAACTTAATGCAGCCCATGCCCCCACAGTTGCCCTTCTACACCCCCACTCCCCAATTCACTGCAGCAATTATTGTGAAACCATACCAGGGCCAGAAAATGGCCAATTCCTGTCTGACAAATGTACTTCAGTGATGAAGTGTCAAGTTGAAATGACTTTAAGCAGAGAAACAAGTTCAATGTCTATAGTTGTTTAGCAACCAGGTAAGGAAGCCCAGGCAGCCAGCAATTTTATCCTTACTGGCAATAACATACGCCTTGCCCAAAGTGTCATAGGTAGAATAACATGCCTGTTGAGTAGACACGGTAGTGCATGTAAGGTGCCATAAGCTTATGAGACTCCAGGAGCAGCTTCTTCACAAAGCATATAGTTACACCATGGAATCTGTTACTACATGTCCACCTTATGAGGTAGACCAGACAGCAGACACGACCAGATGAACTAATTCTTCTTTATTGTAAGGTTACATTAACAGAATCTTGCAAGTCTGAAAGCACAAATCTCCTCCCCCCCCCCCCCCCGCATCTCCTTTACAGCCCAGGAAACTAGGGAGAGTCTTTTTTGAGCGTCTTGCCCCACCCACTTTCCAGCTGCGGGCTCAGCTGCCTTTTATCTGACCATTCCCTTGGCCGTGTCTCATTGCCCTGTCTCCTAAGGTCATTCCCACATACCATTGCATCACATGAAGAAGCAACAGCACCAACCTGCAGAAAGAATGAAACAATTGATAACTACTAGTCATAATGGCTATATATTGATTGTCATGATTAGGTTACCCATAATGAAGTGATCCATGAGAGTCACAGAAGAATAAAAGCATAATTTGGGTTTACTCAAAGCGGACTACTCAAAGTCTGGCAAAGTGAAAATCCAGTCCCGTGAGAGCTAATGTGTAGTGGTTAAAGGGACAGATTAGAACTAGTTTCAAAACATTGACTTAAACCAACTTTTTTCAAGTTTCTGTGCTAACCTGAAAAAAAAAATGCTACTGCTTTAAGCAGTAGTTAATGCTAATATTCCCAGAATAATGCTGGCTCAAAGTCCAAAGCCAATTTTTTCTTAATCATTTTCAAAGTTTGAACATCCATGCATACACACACAAAGAAACAACACCCATATATAGAACAGTATTTTAAGGAGAGACTGGAAGTATGGTTTGCTAGAAAAGATGGAGCCCATATGTACAAACACAAATTTTGTGAAAAGAGAAAATTCCATTCTAATAGGATCTGAATAGCTACGTGGCCAATATAAATGTTAGTTTATCAGGGTTAGCTATTTCTGTATTTATTTAAATGTCATAAAGGATGTTACCATTAGTGATTTTCTACTTAGCAGCCATAAATATAGCAAGGTATTAAATAGTCTTGATTAGATAGCATGTATATAATGTGAATTAATTATCATGTGTCTTTCAGTGATGAGAGCTTAGTAAATAAGCAAAACTGCACTTACATCAACACCATTGCCTGAGTTTTATTTATCATATTTCTATGGCTAAAACTAATATATATTCTCTGAGATATTTAGAAAAAACAGACTTCTTAAGATCTCTTCTACAAAGAAAATTAGTGTGAATTATAATTTCTATTCAGCCCATGTAAAAATCTTTCAAATAACATGCAAGAAGTTGATTCTGTTGAAAACACCTGCTTCTTGCATAGTTTCAATACATTGGAATGCCTGAATACTCTTGACCAGAAATGATTTCTATTTCTTGAGCAGGACAATCTATATGAATGGAAATAGCGTAAGAATTACAAACACAGTAGCACAATTGCAGACCTGATTAATGCGAGGTTTATTTTGCAGAATGTTATTCTGTGCTTTTGGGGAAGTGGGTGGCTTGGGGATCTACAAAGGTAACTTCCATACAATTACTTTTGTTAGGTATTTTGTTTTTCAGAAGCCTACTGTATATTATCCACAAAAATTGGCAGATTGTGCTAGGTTGTATATGCACTTGTACAGATTTAATCCACAGATTTGGTCTCTCTTATCTCCCATCACATGCCCACTATTTCTCTTTACTTTTTTTAGAAAAAAATACTGGAATTCTCACTCTGAGCAATTATTTGATACATAATTTACAAAAAGACTGGCAATTGCTTTGCATGCCCATTTTCTCTGTTTTCAGCTAGCTTATTCACCTCAGCTCATATACAGGAAAATATTTACTTGTTTTTGAAAATACAAAGTGGAAAGTTAAGTGAAATGCAGAGTTAATTCCTTTTTGTTGTTGTTGCTGGACTTCGAAATTTCAGTGTAAAGAAACAAAAATTAAAGGTTTGTGCCCAGATGTGTGCAATTCCTGCATAAATGCTCTCATGTTCATGGGAATGATTGGAGTAATTGCTAGGCATGTCACAGCCGACATTCAAACATCACTCCTCTCCCCTCCCTCCCCGCCTCCAAAAAAGCTATGGGAGCAAAACACAATGGGACATCCACACTTGGATATTTACGCTTCACTTCCATAATGGGTTATCCACGTTTGAAGAAAAATGGATGAAAGGTAGATAAAACATGGAATAACTAAAGGATATTATCTGGATGCTCAATGAAGTAGGGCTAATGAACCATGCACTCTGACCATTAAAAAGTCCTTCTGAATCATTATTGTCATAGAGCATTTGTAATTGCTGAGTGGGGCTTTACTATTGAGGCAGGAATTTTTAGTTAATTAGGATTCAGAAGCAGCAAAAACAAATACAGTATTTCTTTGAAATCTGTCTCACAGAGATATTGGTGAAAGAGACTGAGTGCTTTTGCTAGTTTAAATAAGCATTGACTCCTGAAGACTGCCTGGACAAGTCCCTGCAGTTTCTTGGCAAGATTTCGGAAGTGGTTTGCCACTGCCTTCTTTTTCCTAGGGCCGAGAGAAGGTGACTGCTTCAAGGTCACCCAACTCGCTTTGTGCCTCAGGTGGGACTAGAACTCAGTCTTCTGGTTTCTAGCCTGGTGCCTTAAACCACTACAGCAAACTGGCTCTCCTATGAAATCATTGCTGCATAAAAAACTGCATCTCATGTTCCAGGAACTAGGAAGCTTGAAGGATCTGACAATTTACATGTTACTAGTGAGAATTAGAGAGCCAGTTTGGTGTAGTGGTTAAAGAATCAGGCTAGAATCCAGGAGATTGTGAGTACTTGTCTCGCCTAAGGCACAAAGCCAGCTGGGTGACCTTGGGCCAGTCACTCTCTCAGCACTAGGAGGGAGGCAATGGCGAACCAATTCAGAAAAACCTGCCAAGAAAACTGCAAGGATTTGTCCAGGCAGTCTTCGAGAATCAATTGAAAGGATTAAAAAAAGAAGTGAGAATCAGATAGATGAATTACTAGGTTGCATTCCTCCTTCTCTGAGTAATCTAAACACTGCCAAAATGTCTCAAACTCAGTGCTTTAATACAATATGCTAATTCTTTGGCTCTGCTTGTTGTTTCTTTTTTTTTAATAAGAATTTTATTAAGTTTCAAGCAAAGATAAAAGCTATGAAAAAACAAAAAACTACAAAAAAGAGGAAAAAACCTTAAAAGGTGTGAAAAACACAAGAGAAAAAAATTTCAAAGTTACAAAGAGATGTGACTTCCAACTTTTAACAGCAAGGATATACAAAAATTTTCCATAATCAATCCTTTACTCTATATTAAACCAAAACCACATTTTTTCTATAAATCATTCCATATTGGCACATTATAAAAATCACTAAGTGTAGTTACTCCTTCCCCCTACAGTATATTAAAATAAAGAAAAAAAGTTCATATAAATCTCCTAAACATCTTTCTTCTCTCCATAGGATAAAACATACTTAATTATTCCCTTCCTACCACTATTCTATATATTTCTGTCTACTATAATAAGAATCAAATTAAAAAGCACATAAATTGTCTGCCATTATACTTAATAATACAACAATTTTAATGATCTTAATAAACCCAAAACCATCCAAGTAGACATTTTTATACCTTATTAATCTTAATCCAAATCATTAAAGATAAATGAAACTGGCCAAACGTTAAAAGCAATCCAGATAAATATTCTTTAACCCTTACCCCACTTCAAAATAAACCAGAACATTTACATATCCCCACAATGTGCCCAGAACTTTTCTCTTGAAAAAACCAAACAGCCCTTTTGGCAGAGTGCTAGAAAGTGTTTGGCCCAGAGAGATTGGAAAAATCACACACCAGGCATTTCTATAAAAATAAATTTATTTACAGAAAGCACAAACACATATTTTACAAGCTTGTGCATTCACACATGCGCTCAGAAAGAACTGAGCTGCTTCCTCAGCTGCAAAAGTGAAACTAAACAAGTAACAAGCAAGCTGCCCTCCCCCAGGAAATGCAGCTATTAACACCCAAACTGAGGACAATTAATTTTGACCTCTTCACCCTGCTGATACTTAAGGAAGTATTCAATTACCATGGTAACTAATGGCTTGTCTGGGCAAAAACAAAGAAATTCCAACACTCCCCTTTATTTTGCTAAGGGGCAAGACACAAACCAATTTTCTTTGTCAACTCTGTATGTCTTGGTAGAGCAAGAGGTTTGGTTAAAATGTCAGCCATCATATCTTTTGATTCACAATATTTTAACATTATTTCCCCTTTGGCTACCATGTCTTTGATATAGTGATATCTAATATCTATATGTTTTGTCCTATTCTTGCAGGCTTCAGATTTTGCCATAGCAATGCAAGCTTGATTATCCTCATAAACAGTTATAGGCTGGTTCACTTCCATGCCTATGTCTTTTAACAACTGTTTAAACCATACAACCTCATTACAGGTTTGTGCTAGAGAATAGAACTCTGCTTCTGCAGTGGAAAGAGCAACAAGTGTTTGCTTTCTAGAATGCCAGCCTAAGCTTGACCCAGCAAATTGAATAAAAATCCCAGAAGTGGATTTCCTGTCACTGACATCTGCTCCCCAGTCAGAATTGGCAAAAGCCTGCAATTTCTCTGTTCCACAGGCATTTAGCTTCAGGCAATAATTCTTTGTTCCTTGAAAATACCTCATTAACCTCTTCAATGCTGCTTTTCCAGTAGATGTAGGCTTCTCTACCTGTCTACTTAAAATGGCCACAGAATCTGAGATATCTGGGCGAGAGTGATTTGCAATGTACAGTAAACTTCCAGTTGCAGATCTGTATTTCTCTCCTCAGTTAATTGAGTTTCTCCTATATCTTTCTGAAAATCTGCTATCATGGGAGTAGAGACTGGTTTACAGTCCTGCATGTTGAACTCCTCTAGGAGCTTCTGAATTTTACTACGTTGGCTGAACAGAAAGCTACCATCCTTCTCCCTGTGTATTTCCAAGCCTAGGTAATTTGTTACAGTTCCAAGGCTTTTTAATGTGAAATGGCTTTTCATGCAGGCTTCAAAATCAAGCCTTTGTTTTTCTGTTGATGTGAACAGCAGCAAATCATCAACATACATGCACAGATACATACAGCCTTGTTTGTCTTTCTTCACATATATACATGGATCTGCTTTTCCTTTTTCAAAACCAAAATTCTGCAGTTTTTCATCTAATCTTGGTTCCAGGATCTAGCAGCCTGTTTTAACCCATAGATTGACTTCTGCAGTTCACAGACCAGATTCTCCCCTTTTTCATAGCCAGGGGGTTGCTGCATGTATAATTTGTGGTCTAAATCACCATAGAGAAACGCAGTTTGAATGTCATGGTGATGAACTGACATTGCGTCAAGTGCAGCAATTTTTAACAGTAATCTAATTGATTCACCTTTAGTAAATGGTGCAAAAGTCTTATCAAAGTCTAAATCTTTCCTTTGAGTGAACCCTTTTGCAACCAACCTTGCTTTATATTTTTGGATTTTGCCATCAGCATCCCTTTTCAGTTTGAAAACCCACCTACAACGTAGACAGCGTTTTGCACTGAGTAAGCACAGTGACAGAGTTACAACTAGACCTCTAGAAATTGTACACTCTGACATTATTGTACAGCTTTTTTGTCAGGGTAACTTTACTCCCTGCTGTTGCCTTTACATACAAGTCTCTCAAAGCGTCCCAAAGTTGCTTTGCAGACTGCATGCCTCTCACATGCACTAGCTGATTAACCTCAACTCCCAGGATAATGGTGGCTCTAGCCCACTAATCCTATCTAAGCCATTCAGCACTGGGATTTGGGGGGGGTTTGCTCACCAGTTGGCAGCCAAAGATTCTCTCTGTGAAGATACATTTCCATCTTCAGGGCCCAATTCAAGTAGTTGGTCTCTGATAGGCACTTAAGAGGCATCGCTGAGGGCTGGGAGGCAGCCATGGTTTCTTCCTTCTTTTGCAAATCACCTCAGCTGACTTCTTTGTCCTGCAGACCGGCAGTGGCTGGAAAATCTCCAGGCAGCTCCAAAGAAAATCTTCACAGGTCTTTGCTACCTGCCTTTAAATTGTGCATGAGGTGTGGAGCTGATCTCTCTGCTCTCTCTGGGGTTTCCCTGGGCTGCTTTAATGGGCCCATAACCTCTTGGCAGAGTGCTAGAAAGCGTTTGGCCCAGAGAGATCAGAAAAATCACACACCAGGCATTTCTATAAAAATAATTTTTTTTACAGAAAGCACAAAAACATATTTTACAAGCTTGTGCATTCACACACACTCTCAGAAAGAACTGAGCTGCTTCCTCAGCTACAGAAGTGAAACTAAACAAGTAACAAGCAAGCTGCCCTCCCCCAGGCAATGCAGCTATTAACACCCAAACTGCGGACAATTAATTTTGACCTCTTCACCCTGCCGATACTTAAGGAAGTATTCAATTACCATGGTAACTAATGGCTTGTCCAGGCAAAAACAAAGAAATTTCAACAAGCCCAACTGCCCCCCTCAAAAACTCCAACTTCTCTTCAGGAAACCCCACATACATAATAACCCCTTCTTTTTCATGGCATTCCTCCAGAAAATCAATTTCACTTGTGGCTTGCAAAACTCTCCCTCAAATTTCCCCAACTCCACTATCTGATCTTCATCCAGTATCTCAATAGAAATCCTGATCTCAGTCTTAGAAGAAACTTTTCAATCACTGTTGAATTTCTTAATTTCATCCATGACATCCCCAACCAGATGGTACATTGTAGACCTTATATTTTCCCCAAAGCCCTGAATGTCTTGCATAAAAACTTGATAGGAGTCAGAAAGAATCTGTTTAAAATCTTCCATGTCTCACACAGTAGATTATGGTGCCCCCTAGGAGCTTAACCAATGAAAGTCGAAGATATGAAAAAGTTCTGGAATGTGTTACACAAAGGAAAGTGAGATAGGCACTCAAGAGAAAGTAGAAACAGAAAGCTGAAGGTTCAAATCAGCTGATTCAATGTGTAGGAAATGCTTATATCTTTAAATTTAGTACAAAAATAATAACAGGGAGGCAATTATTTACTCTCAATCCTCCTTAATATTTGGAGGGAAAACAAAATCCAAAAGTTAAAAAGAATTTAAAAAAAAACAACCCCCAAAATAACGATAAGCACCAAGATAGCCTGCTTCTGCTTGCTGTAGAAAGCCTCTCTTAAAAGAAATATCAATTGGGTGATTTAGAAATGGGGTGACTGGTCTTAGTGTCCCTTTAAGGCTACAGCATGGCTTAGAAAATGGTGACGTCCTCACCTCCCAGCTAGCTCTTACCAGTTGAACGCGAAATGCTGTTTGTGATCTTCTAGCTGCAAGCAGCCATCTGGAGGACAGATGGAGTGATTCCAGGTGTTTTCCTTTTTCCGGAAAACACTCCTGAGCTTCAGGAAAACCTGCCTGAGCTGAAAAAAACTGCCGTTTTGTCAGCTCCGCCCAGCTGTTCAGTCTACCATGTCCCCACTGGAAGTCCGGCTCTGCTTGTTGTTTCAAAGGCCTTTGAAAAAACCTTGCAATAACCTTGATAATTCTAAATTTTAATTTTGTCAGAAAAATGGGTTTGGCATAAGCATTCTGCATTTTTGACATTTCCTTTTTTACTTTTCTTACCCAGCATTTTCACCACCCGAAGTGTATGGCACCTTTCTCTGCAAGGCCATGAAATAGCTTACTGCCAGGCAGATGTGTAACGTTCTGCTGCAGGGGTACCTTTATGAATGAGACACATCTGGGGCAGAGGGATAGTAGGGAAAAAGTTGGATTTTATATATTAGCAAATTGTAATCTCAAGATAACTAAGCGAGTCAATCAAATATGCTGTCCCTAGAAATTTCTGGACACAGCTAGGTAATAGGCATTTAATGTTGAGTAATTATGGACCAGGAGACTAAATACTCTGACCCATGGGGGCTCCATTTTATACTCTTTATTTTCCTCTCATGCCAATACAGATATATTGATACGGATATGCAACTTTATAGAGAATAATGATGGAAAATAGCAGATGTCTTTCTTTTTAATGTGTTGTTCCCAAATAAATAATATACCCTATATCTCAAAATAGACACCCTAGTATTCTCCAGATGGTTTGGATTACAACTCCTGGTGTAAGGATCAAGGATCCTCACCCATGAGTATTATAGTGTGAAACATATGACACTAGGGTACTTACCCTAGAATCCAGTAATGTTAGTATGGTCATATAGTAAGAAGCAATAGCATGTTTTGATGGCCTCAGAGGTAAGAACTGAAAGTAGGAACTGGTAAATAAATGTACAGTGAAAAATAGGAGATGAATATCATTTGAGTTCCACTTAAAACAGCAAATTACTTTAGGTGAACAATGGTAATTTTAGTATTTAACACTAAAGCTCAAATACTTTTATAATTAGTGTAATGGTTCAGCTCTATTCTATGGATTTTTAATTTTTTGCAGGTTTTAAAATGTTGGAATATTTAGAGGGTTTTGAAAAAGCTAAGCAAGGTTGGGTTTGGTTAGTACTTAAATAGGACACCACTAGCAAATCCAAAAGCTGTGGGCTAGGCTGAGAAGTTGAAAAAACATCCCAGAAAAAGAAAATGGCAAAGTATTTCCATATTTCCATATGGAATATATGAATGTGTCCATGTAGTCACCAGAGTTGAGCTAAACTCAAAGAGGACTTCACCTGTTCATTGTTAAATGGTTCCATTATAATCAGTATCACTACACTGCCAATATATAACATCTTATTAAGACACTATTTTATTCAAAAGTTCCATGAATGAATGATGGATGGATGGATGGATGGATAGTACAACGTGAGACATTTTCTTTCACAGAGTTTCCATGAGTTTCCATTCTTTTCAGAATGAAAAGAAACATGGCTGATAGTAATAGAGGCTTTCCTAATTTTAGGAAAAATAAAGTTACTTAAACAGAAAATTCTGTAACAGATGTTTTTATATTGCTTATAAATCTTGAGTATATAACAGTAATAATTTCAGGCAATATGTTTTATTCAAGGAATCAATTTCTGAAATTAATTTCTGCATAAAAATGGGCAGAGAACATAAGAGATAGAAAGAAATCTGAAATTTTAATATCAAATATATCAGGCTACTGTAATCTTTTAAGTCAATTTGTATTACTTTCATATCCCTAGCATGGAATTTGGGAATGACTGGCCTGGATGTAGTCCTTTCTTTGCAGGAGGCAATTTATTTTTTTTATGATTAGTCTTTACAGTCTTATGTAAGTATTAAACCATAATTGCATCTGTAATCTTTTTCCTTGAATGTTTTTGACCAGTGTTACATCTTAGGAGAGCCCTGGAAGATATTTGAAGGACAAAGACTTAAAGTTGTATTCTCATTTCTTCTGACATTATTATTAGTTGAACATAGAGAAAAGCAACCAAGACACACCATTTTTCATAGTTTGGTGACCTTGCAATTTTTATGACTTCATTGGAACAAGGTGTACTGAATGGATTTGCTGTCAAAAGTAATATATTCCTTCCTAACAAAAGATAGTATCGAACTAGTTTGTCCCTTGGATAATTGTATCCTTGTAACCAAAAACAGCATGGATAGCATTTGTCAAAACCATTCTCTTTTGAAGCTGTAAATATCTTCTAGGGAACAGCAAGACACCTTTGTATGTGCTAAATCAGTTATTTCATAAACTTTCCATTTTATGGGCTATACTTCTATATATTAATTTCATCCGTAACTATGAAATGTATGGATCTATCCTGTTACACTTTGGACAAAATTTTAAAAATATGGAAGCCAACTGACTCTTATATATGTATGTGTCAACTTTCCTTAAGAACAAAGAAACAAGATGAAATATCACAGTACAATCTATTGAAGGGAATATTTATGTGCATGACATGAAAGCTTCTTTGCGCCTAAGTCCATCCAGTTTGAGAAATGTGTTTGCCAGTGGATACTGCACATGATGTACCTGTGAATTAACTACTAGAGCACAGAGAATAAAGTCAGAGAATAAAGAACTAGTCAAGCTTGACTCTGGTACCTTCAATGATACATATATGTTGGTTTTTTGGCAACCTTATGGAAATGATTTACCATTGCCTTATTCTGGGCTATTTTTCCCCCAATTTCCCAGTCTAGCCTATTACATTGGAATTCTCTGAAATTCTCCCATCCAATCCAAGAACTAACCAGGCCTAACCCTACTTAGTTTCCAAACAAAGACCAGATCAGCCATGCACTGCCACTTGCTGAGAAACCTCTGTGGATACAACAGTAAATTCTATCCTAATCTAGATTTATATTCTAGGTTTATGTTATGTTCAAGGTTCATAGTGGCCAACCAAATGCCTACAGGAAGTCCATAGATGTATCACCATCTATTGGAATCATTCTTTGCTGCCAAATGCAAGCTACATTTATAGGGATTAGAGGGGAGTGGGTTTGTTTTTAATAATTGGAAACAGTATTGTCAAGCTTTCAGATGGTAAGAAAATATATTGTGAAAAGGACTGTTCCAATTATCTTGTGTACCAGGGCCCCAGGATATGGTCTCAAAGCACGTGATGTCCAAACTTTTCTAAAGTTACAGAGACCTCTTTCTGGTTTATGCTAGGTGAGAGCTGTTGGGAAAATTTACATGTTCCTTGAATTTAGGATGCAGACATTATACCCATAACATATGAATTGAAGATCTCATTTTGAAGGTTGTATTCCGATCATGATAATAATGTAAAATCTAATTATTTTCTTAATTTTTACATACTTCATCTCATTCTTAGCTGCTTCTGTGTTTGGTTGTACTGTTCCAATCTAAGCTTTGAATTTAGGTATAAATTCTTGAGATTTCTATTAACATTTTATTCTAACACTGTGACATCTGGCTCACTCAGAAGGCAGATGACACACTGCCCCACATGTCCTCTTGGCACTATATTCCTTTAATATTTCATTTTTCCATGCCTGCTTTATGGCAGTTCCTCATCTTCTATAGTATGTGCTATCAAGTAAAATGTGTTTCAATCTTGAAGTATTATAATTCTTCCTGTTTACAGAAATTTAATGAACTTTAACCCACCCACCCCCAGCAGCAAATATATCCTGTAATCTCACTGCTTTATTGTAAAGAGAGATTCTAACACTTCCAATTTCTCTTGTATTACTGGTGTGTGCTTCATGCTCACATTTAAAAACAGTTGATGCTGCACAATTTTCTTTGCATGCACTACTTTGCCATAATTGTATTTCAAAGAAATACTGGTATTATGATGCCTCAATATGGAAGGTGCTTCTGTTCTAATCCTGCCAAGATGTCTAAGTGTAAGTTTTATTATTGCTTCCTGTACAATTTGCTTCCTAGAAGATCATCCTCTATCTACGCATCCCTAAAATACATTTTTGCCCAACAATATAGGCTGAAAACATGATATTACTTTTATATTTCAAAAAGCTACTTAATATTCTCTTGATATTTATAGGAAATGTCTATGTTTATAGAATAACACATTCAGATAGGCCATATGAGGTATGAGACAATGATAAGATTACTATTTAAGTTACCACTAAGTTTATGATGCGTGTGTGTATGTATAATTTCAGCCCTACGACAGTTATCCTAAGAATTGTTCAGGTCTGTATTTTATGTCCTATGCTTTTCAATAGCTACATAAAACCCACTGGGAGAGGCTATTCAGAAATGAGGGCTAGCTGTCACCAATATGTGGATGATATGGAATTCTACCTCTCTTTTTCATCTGATTCAGGGGAGGCAGTTGATCGCAGAGTCACAAAATTAGAAAGATGGAAAAGGCCTGAAGGCTATTTGAGTCCAACTTCATGGTCCTCAAAATAAACTCATTCAAAATATTTCCTGACGTTTCTGTTAGTCTCAAGCTTCAGTCCTGCAATCCTTTCATCCTGCTCTTCATGCTGGTGGAAGACATACCTTCTTGGTATACTGATCCTTTTCTTTGCCATCTAAAGCAACACTTTTGTCATTCTTAGCATCTTTTGCTAACCTCATCTCATTCTGTGAGGATCATAGGTTCAGATATCCCAACAGTAAGAAATATCTCTGGAACTGGTGAGGTCTCAGTAAAGTATTTCGTTGATTGAAAGATACAGTAACATCGCCACCTACAACTAAAGACTCAAGTAACTGAAATTCCCCCAGTTCCCTCTTTTTTCCAGCCCCAGGTTCCCACCTTCTTTTGAAATTGAATATTTACAACTGCTGTCATGAGTACGGATGGTGAGCAGGAGGAGGCCCCTATCCAGGGGCGAAAACGCACGCGTAGTTTAGAGACCTTGAGCTGTTATTCAAAGAAACCCAGAACAGACCCGCCTTGAGTTTTGGGGTTTATCTGTCTGGATAAATGCTTTTCCCACGCTTCTTCAGTTTGGTAGGATTTTCAGTCTACAATAGCAGTTAAATAAAACACTAGAGACTTTCTCCTCATCTTGGCATGGTCTTTGCTTAGCCAGGACAACTGCTGCTAGTTTTACAACAACATTCTTCACTGTCCATTTGCAGATAACACTGTAGATAACACTGTATTCTGGTGTCAAATTGCTGGCTCTATGATGTCTCTGGTTCTCTCATAGCAATCAAGTTTCCCCCCTACCTCCTTTACAACCCATGACAGAGGAGAGGGATCAGAAGGGGGTTTTATGGCTTCTGAGACCAAACCTCTGACACATGCTGGGCTTTTCCTGTGCTGACAGCAGCTTTACAGTTCCAGACTTTAGGCACTCTTTCATTGTGCTCAGTCCTATTTCCATTTCCTAGGTGTCCTTTTTAGTTTTGGAACTTTGCTAAGCTTTGGGTAGCTACATTGGCTTTTTTTTTTCATTGTCCTCCATTTTTTTTCCTTTTGTCCTTGCTTCCCGTTCCTGACAGAGAGTACACTTCACCAGTTGATGGGTGCAATCAACATAGTGTTTCAATTTCTCATAGTAGTAAGTCCCCAACTATCATGGCTCTTGTCTTTGTCTTCTTACACAATATTGAGTTGTAGAGAGCATTGTATGCTATGCTGTTGGCTGGCAAACCACGACAGCTGTGCAAGATGCTTATTTACATTGAACTTTCCTTGAACTTCCATAGTGGATAAGGTTGTAGCAAAAACTTTCCTCACAAGGCAACACGAGCTGTAACCTGAGCTGTGCCAGGAGGCTATCGGGGGTTACATGAGGTATGCATTGCTATTTAGACCAATCAGCCTTCTGCTATGTGAATTACTGTTTTAGTGCACTTGCTTAGCTGGGGGAATAATAAAAGAGAGCTTACGGCTTGAATCGGGGCTCTCATCCCGAGGAAGTTGTGTCTGTGCATTCTTCCTACATTCTTCATGAGAGACCACAAGCTCTCATCCTGAGAAAACTTGCAGCCTGTGTATCCTTCATGAGAGACCGCCACATTGAGTCCTCTTTGTTCTCTAAGGAGCCGCCATTCTATTTACTGTTCTGTAGTTTTTTTTTTCCTGCTGAACACTAATTGTCTATTTTATTTGCAAGGTCCTGAAAATTGTTTTTGAGTTGCAGCACTGCAGAGTATCTTTTATGTCTCTTGCTTCTTCTGTTGTTACTCTTATCCACTGGACTTGTTCATTTGTTTGTCAGCCTTCTTTAGGGAGAATTGTTTCCAGTGTTAGTTTTTGCTATGGGGCATTCTTTCTCTAAAGTGATAAATCCTTAGTCTTTCTCATCAGCTGAAATGTGACCATATACTGCTCCTGCATTTTAATATTTTTAAAAGGACTTCTGTGAGCTTGCCACTCAATACTCAAGGTTGTTTTTAGGAAGACAACATGCCACAGAGATCATAGGTCACAACTGCAGACTCCCCACCATTCATTTTCACTTTTGCTTCTTAGGGCAACACCAGTAGAAAGGCTTTGATTATTCTTGTTCCTTACTCAGGTGAGCCAAGTACAAACTCTTGGCTCAGTAACTTCTAAAGAAAACTGTTAGTTCTAATTGTGAGTTTGCTCTCTGAAATGTATCTACATTACATTCCTCTTATACCGCGGATTACTCAGCAAGAAGCAGACACTCAGCCATCCACCATGGGCAATCACCACATGCAGAGCGCATCGAAAGTGTTAAAAGCAGCTATTTAAGAGGTGAACTTGTTATTTTAATTGTGTGCGCCACCCAGAGTCACACATGTGAAATGGGCAACTATATAAATTTAATAAATAAAATAAATCTTTCCCCCTCAAAACTCAGACACAATGCTTTAAAACACACAGTTTTAACCTTCCTAAACTTATTAGGTAGCAATACTACTTCAAACCACCCAAAATATTGAACTGGTTTGTTTTTCTAATTTTGAGGGTTTTAGGCATCCATTTTGCATCTCAAAATTTCTCCAGTCTCCCACAGTGAGCAATTTCATCACCAGTTTCTTTTCAAAATAAAAGTCTCTTGACTATAAGCAAGTTATAAACCTTTGTTCTAAATGAACAGGTGCATAATTCAGGTATTCTTGAATCCATTAGTGTCACTAGTTGTTTCAATTGCTTGGGATGCCTTTTATCAGTTCATAATTTTCCAACATCAAATTATTATTGCAGTGCATTATACATGGGCCTGCCTCTGAAAATGGCCTGAAAATACTGGGTAATTCAAAACAAGACAGCTGGATTACCAGTTGGGACTGGTCAATATGATCACATTAAGATGTGTTAACTAACTTGACCACTGCTTGGGGAGTTGGTTTAGCGGTTTAGAGATATAATTTGGTAAATTTCAGTTTGTTTAAATTCAGTTGAGAACTATAGTTATGTAATAAAATAGTGTAACAGTTAACAACTGTCCTGTTTAGCCACTGTTCAAAGTTACAATGGCACCGAAAAAGTAACTTTACAACCAGCCCTCGAACTTATGACTATTGCAGTGTCCCTGCAGTCACGTAATTGTGATTCAGGCACTTTGCATTTGGCACACGTATAGTATGGTTGCAGCATCCCATGGTCATATGATCACCATTTGCGAGCTTCACAGCTGGCTTCCAACGAGCGAAATCAGTGAAGCTGGCAGTAAAATCTCAAGTCATGGTCACGTGATGTCTCACTTAACAACCACAGCAGAACTGACATCTGGTGTGGTCACAGTGTTTTGCTTAACAACCACATTGCTTAGTGACAGAGTTGCCCATCCCAATTGTGGTCATTAAGTGAAGTCTATGTGTATAATGGTTAATCAACAATTGAATGAAAAACAGTTTTATACTTGCAAATTTGAATATATTTTCCCTATTTTCTTCTGCATAACTGCTGATATTAATATATATCTCACCCTAATTTCCAAAGTATGCCCTCAGTATGTATTGGTGAATGGCTATAATGAAGAATACCACTAATACAATACCTTCAGTAAATAGCTTCTAAACTTGTTATTTGAAAAGTATATTGTTAGCCAGTATTTCTGTACAAAGTATGTGGCAGGAGACAAATGAGACAAACCATGGTTCTACAAAATTTGGAGCAAAAATGTAAAAAAGTTGCTTTATGCAGAATGCATAGTATGGTCACAATCAAACTTTAATAAGACCATATAATACAAAGATTATATACTGTAAATGTTCAGGTTTGTTCACTTTTTTTTTACTTATAATGTATAGTATACTGTAATCATCATTAATACAAAAAATAATAACAAAAATACAAAAAATAAATGTTATAAAAATTCATAACAAAAACATTAAAAAAGAAAACAATAGAGATAAATTTATTAAACTAACACATCTAGATAGTCAAACAATGAACAGATTTCTCTAAGTCTCAAATAAATTAGCAAATTGTTGTTTTGTTCTCTTTCTTTCTCAGCATACTTTTGGACGAAGTATTTTTTTTGTTCTTTTGTTTGCCTAATACTGCATATTTTATAAGTGACATTAATGGATTCATAAATGAAACTTTTAAAAACAGATGAGACCTTTTGTAAATAAAAACTTCCAGCTAATCTTAATTTTTGTGGAATTTTTTAAAATTAACAATTTAATTACATGTTCTTAATATTTCCAGTTTAATTAAGAATGCATTTATTGCACAATTAATATATAACAACTATATATTGGAAAGAATACTCCAGAAATACAGTGATTTATAAAAATAATGGTCATGTATATACAATTGTCAATTCTAGCCATATTTGAGTTAGTTAATCCTTCAGTAATGGAGCATATGTTATTGATGGTCATCTGACATCTGTGGGTATTTGTTCAGAAGCAATGCAATCAGTTTCATACTTTTTCTTCAAACCTTTCAAGTATATTCGCAAGCTGTCTGGATCCAATTGAGAGTTGCGAGCAGTCTGAATCAATCTATTTGCTAAGTGATATATAGCCTTCTCCTTTAGTATTTCAGGATCAGTTCTTTGCTGCTGCTGTTATTTAAAAGGACATGCACATATTAAAATCTGAATGTTTATGATGCTCACAATGTCAATTACCGAAGTATACATATTTCAGTTGTATTTTCACATTACCTGATTAAACCATTGTAGAAGATGGTAAAGCAAAGCTACATATAGTGCTGACCTATTCTTGCAGCTAAAATTTACTGTAAGATATTATAGGACCAAGACATGATCTGAAGTGAAATGGTTGGGATGAAAACCATTCTGCTCATTGCCCCACGTTGTTTCTGTATCTATCCAAATCCTATAATTGTTTGCTAGTAACACTCAACAAACTTACAGGGTGGTAGTTGGCTGGAGCACCCATATCCCCTTGTCGGCAAACTTAGGCATCTATTTTCTGTTATTCCTTACAAGCATCTCCACCTTCTGCACTACATTGGGAATCCTTCATAGGAGAAGAATTTGCAAACAATAACTAGAAAATGGGAGGGGGGGGGAGCCAGCTTGCTTTCTTCCCTGTAAATACTCCAGAAGCTGCAATAGTGCTGGAACTCCTACATTTTTTGTTATATAATATAGTTTGGTCTGTAAGTATGCCATAATGTCAACCTTTTTTATGCTAGGGTTGTTTTTACTGAAATGCAAACACATTCTGTCAAAATAACGAAGGCTTATTACTTGATATATCTACCAAAAATTTGCACTGCCAACAGTAAGATGCCCTGTCGTTCTCACAAACAAGTTAATTTGTTTCTTTAAAGCCATTATGAATGCATTACATGGGTTCTGGGTGAGAGGTAATAAAGAAGCTTGAAATATTGGACTTCTCTGTCTAATACAGATAGTTTGTAAACAAAAACTTAGTATGTTATTTCCTGCATTTCTGACACAAAACGAGACGAGAGTAAACAATCAGAATAACTTTTCTGCTGCAAGATTCTGCTGCAAGATTTTGACGTTATGCAATATACTCTTCTGCCTGGCAACTTCCTGAGTAAACAGATAAATGTGAGTTTGAAGTTGTATGCTGTCATATTTATGACACAGATTTATGTCATTTTCATAAGATGTTCGAGCAATATTTGATCCTGCATAAATGACAGTACTGATTGTAGGCTGATTTGAACTTTAATCCAGACAAGACATTGATGAAGGATTAGTCTATGATTAGAGAATATTTAGATTTATCTGCTTGTTAATGGATATTGCCAACCTGAAGTGATATCTAAATGGATGATTGTAAGATTCTATACTTTTCAACATTTTTATAAATGATCTGAAAGAGGGGTTGTTTGTCAAAACTTCAGATAAAATAAAATTAGGAAGTAATAGTATTCAAAATGATCTTAGGATCCTGGAACGTTAGGATCACCAACAAAATAAATTCAGTACATGAATATAAGATACTGCATTTAGATATGAAAAATCAAAATGTGAGGGTTTTGTTGAATTGGAAGCAGTACATGAGAAAAAGCAGCAGCTGCTAAAAATGTTAACACATAAACAAAATACATAATATTCGGTTCATAGAAAATAATATCTCTGCTCTATTCTCCATTAAACAGCTGCTTTGATGTACTCTGACATTTACAACCTAGAAAACATCTGAAAAACAGAAGAATGGTGAAGGAAATTGGAAAACAAGCTGTAAGAGAAATGACTGAAAGAGCTGGGTAGGTTTAGCCTAGGCTGACCACATGCCCTGTTTTGAACGGGACAGTCCCGTTTTTCTAACATTTCCAGACTGATCCGTCATTTCAATATAAATGTCCATTTTGTCCCATTTTCTTAAAAACCTTACTTAAAAATTTGAAAGTTCCCATGAACATGTTAGAATGCAGTCTGACTTTGAGTGGAAGGAGGGGGAGCTCAGCAGAAACGACGGGAAAAAAGCCCCAGAGCTCAAAGCGGCGGGAAACCTACAGTTAAAAAACAGGTTCAGCTGATAGGCGGGGATCAAAGGGTGAGCCGATTGGCTCCTGCCTTGAAATGGCAGGAAGAAAAGAATGTAAAAGCACAGCTAGAGGAGGAACGGATCGGGAACAACCATTCACGAGACTCTCCAGCCCAGCCTTGCCTCTTGCAAACAATCTGAAGAGATTCTCAGCCTGAGAAAACCGGAGAAGTTCCTGCCTGCCAATCCAGCCTGTCGTCCAGCCCTGCCCCGTTTTGCCATCCCAATGTCCTATTTTTGTCTCAAGGAAATATGGTCAGCCTAGTTTAGCCTGAATAAATAGTTAAGGAAAACATGATAGCAGTCTTCAAAAATCTGAAAGGTTGAAATGCAAAAGATTACACATAACTGATTTTCTCTTGATCCAGAGCAGCCTTTCTCAACCTTCTGACCCTTGAAGGAACCTCTGAAATATTTTTCAGGCCTCAGGGAACCCCTGAACATTCAGGCTCAAATTTAGGCCAGAAGTTACAAAACTACTATATTTGTTTCATGTGTAGGCCTGTATATATGCATTAACAGTGTTCTTAAACTGAAAATAAAGAATGAAACTTACCTCTTTTAATGTGAAGTTGCCCGAATTTGAAATATTTTTTTAAATAAATCATGATCTCCGAGGGAACCCCTAGTGACCTCTCACAGAACCCTAGGGTTCCATGGAACCCTGGTTGAGAAACCCTGATAAAACTATAGGACTGAAGTTACAAGAAAGTAGATTTCAGCAGAACATTACAGTAGAAAAGGCTTTGTAATAATAGGAATCTTTAGCTTTGACAAGCACTGCCTAAGAGGTGTTGGGCTCTGTAGAGGCATCTACAGCTCTCTGGAAGAATATAACTGTATTGAAACATAATATGATTTCAATAATTATGATTTCAATAATATGTTTTATCTTAGCACGCTGTGTGAATCCAGCCTTTGATCAGTAAATTGTATTATGCTTAGTGCATTGGGAAAAACATGATTAAACAAACCAAAGTTTACTACAGGTTAGGATTTGAATCTATGACTTCAATGCTTTGTGGCTAAATATATGAAGTCATTTTTCTTTTATTGCCAGATTTACTGTTATTTCTGTGGCTGAGTTTTCATATGCATCATTTGGTTTGCACTTAATTGTTTAACTTGTTTTTTGTTTCAAATTGTTTTATTCATACTATATATTGTTCCACATGTCACTAATTTTTTTACAAAATAGACACACACATTTCAAAATATTTTTCAACAAAATTCAACAAAAAGCAAGCATGTTAATAATACAATTTATATAATATAAAATGAAAAGCTGTATTATACATCCTGGAGTTATGTGCTAATAATACATACCAACATTTGTCTATCAATAAGAGTTATTAGCTTCTTGGCATCCAATATTATTGACATTGGAAGAGAGGAAACTTCTGCAGCTTTCAAGCCTAAATGTAAAAAATATGAAGCCATTTTTTACTGTGAAAGATAACGTTATATTTAATAAAAATGTCTGACTTGCCTGACAAGATCAGAAGCAGTTCAAACCTCTTTCTTCCTACTATTAATCTTAACCATGAGCTAATGTTACATTGGCATCAATGTTTCCTTTTTAAACAGTATTTAAAGCAGGCTTGCAGTTCAGAATTAAGGAGAACATTGATTTGTTATTTTAACTAAAATGGGTATTAAGTAAATGTGATGCTAAATCAGGAAGGCAAAAATACTGAACAATGTGACATACTTTTTCATGGTCCTATTTCTTAATCATATTTAAGAAATCAAAAGCATTATGTTGACACCAGACTTCTACACTTTTTAATAAAAATATCTACCTATCATTCTTTTCTCCCATCCTCCATTCTAAATACTGTAATCTGCCAAAAAGGAATTTTATTTATTGATTGATTTATCAAATTTATATAGCCGCCCATGTCACAATCATATTATATTCTGAATCCTACCAGAGTAACTACCCAGACTCAAATGTATCAAACATTAGAGCAATTTCCAGATCAGCAGCCTTTCCATAATTTAAACTGTAGATTCTGTTATACATGTTTTAACATCTGTTATAGATTTGAGAAACACCTTCTTTACCGAGACCAAGAGACAAGAAAATGAATATAGCAAGCACAATGTAATTATTACAGCCTGTATTTCGTGCATTTCATTTCTTTCCTAATCTCAATGCTAACGGATTTGATTCTTCTATATATACCTGTCAACTCAAGACAGAATGATGAAACTGGATCCTGGCCCATGAAAACTTATGGAACCCTAATATAAATTCATCTATTCCCAATGATATTTCAAATGCCATGATGAGAAAAATATTGGTTAGTGACAAGAAATAAAACACCTTGCAAAATCAAGAGGCTAATGAAAGCAGCTACACTCAATAACAAACGCATCATAAAATATTAATAGTCTTTTTTTAAAAAAATAAAAGCATACAGTTCCAAATATAACAAAAATTGCATGTGCAGAACTCTGTCTGCTAGATGGTCCCCTCTGCAAATACAAATCATATACAGAAACCTACTTCTGTGTGCTGTCATAAGCCTTAATGAATCAGAACTATTACCATAGTTTTTTTCCTCTGTGCGTCCTTTAGAAAGAATGTAAGTATAAGCAATTTTCTCCATAATTTCATGACTGCTTCTTACATGCTGCACTTCAAAGTAATTGTTTTCCACATTGGGATATAAGGTATCAATCTGACATAATTCCAAGAAATGAGTAGCAAAGAGCGTAAATGCCTGCAAAATGAAACAACAATTGAATTGAACTATAAATTATTGAAACAAACAAAAAAGCAGAAGGCAAGAAAAATGATTTAAGAATTAATATTACTTTTAAGTTTAGAAGATATTCACAGACTGCATAACATATGCCGATGCCTTCTTCAGGACTGGTACCTCTGCCAAGCTCATCAATTATGATAAGTGATCTGTCATTAGCATTTTGTATGATATATGTTACCTAATGAAAGAGATAACAAATTTCATTATTAACATTCCATGTGTGGATAAATCCTGCTAATAGATATTTTCATTTCCTGCTCAAAACTCTAGACAGGAAATCTAGTTTAGTAACAGTCAACCAGCTGTCATGTAAAAACAAATCATTAATCAGCACAAATAGCCCAATTTAAAAGTTCTCTGCATGCACAATAGTTTCAATTTTCACAAAAGCAAATGCATGCACAACTTTTATGTTGTAAGCGGATATTTCACAATGATTGAGTAATTGAAAAGAAACGCTTGTACAGCAATCATCTCTGATTAATTCTATGCATGTAGTGGTGGGTTCAGCAGGGCTCAGCTTGGTCTAAATTTTTAAATTTGCGGCTCCTCAAAAAGAGACATTATCAATGTAGAAATCATGATAATCACATATTCCACTCACATTTACCCAAGCAGCAACTTCCTGTAAGTTAGATCACAGTTCAAGTAGTGTCAATTGAAGTGACAATTTAGGTTTCAATCCTGTATGTATTAAATCTGTTGGAAGGGTAGTTTGGATGCAAATAAGGGTTAGCTGAACCAGAGAGAATCCAAGCTTGAACAGAAAGTAACTACTCTGCAGGCTTACCCAGCAAATGACCTCTTCTAGTGATTATGATGGATAATGAGCTTAATGAATTATATAAAATATTCAGTCTAATGAAGTACATATAATCAATCCAAACATATAAGTGCATGGATTAAAAGGGACCCCGGAGAAGATCAAAGTATGACTGATGGATAAAAGTACCAAGAATCAGGGCATGAACTTCCATGATCAAAAACTGCCCAAGAACACCTAGACCCCTTCCCAAACTGTTTTCTAAATTGTAACAATATTCCATGACAAGATTGATGAAAACCAGCTTGTCATAATCCAATACTTTTAGGTTATTAAACTAGAGACAAAGAGGAATGCTGAGAGAAGTATAAAACGTCTGTGTGTAGTGTGTAAAAATGTTCCATTTTGATTGCTTTTTGCTTGCTATTTCTCTCACTACTGTATCTTTCCCGTAAGACAACTGATCTGCCATAGAATTTGAAGTAGAAACCATTCCTGGACTATAACGCAATGCATGGTTTTGTACCCCATCCAAAATTAGGGGTATTTATTTCTCGAGTTTATATGCCATCCATCTCTCTGTGTCAGCGACTCTGAGCAGCTTAAAGTAAAAAAGACCCTAAGAAATCCATACAAAAATATTTGTTGTTTATTTGTTCAGTTGCTTCTGACTCTTCGTGACTTCATGGACCAGCCCACGCCAGAGCTTCCTGTCGGTCGTCAACACCCCTAGTTCCCCCGAGGATGGGTCCGTCACCTCTAGAATATCATCCATCCATCTTGCCCTTGGTCGGCCCCTCTTCCTTTTGCCTTCCACTCTCCCTAGCATCAGCATCTTCTCCAGGGTGTCCTGTCTTCTCATTATGTGGCCAAAGTATTTCAGTTTTGCCTTTATATCATTCCCTCAAGTGAGCAGTCTGGCTTTATTTCCTGGAGTATGGACTGGTTTGATCTTCTTGTGGTCCAAGGCACTCTCAGAACTTTAAAAAATATACCAAGTTAAAAAGTTGAAAAGATGGAGAGAGCGTCCTCATATAAAGCTTATACTTCAATCTCAGGGGATATTTCAAACAGAACAGATTCTCAGTTTTTACAACAGATTTTACCCAATCAATTGTAGCTTATAATTATATATGATTTATAACATGTTGACTATCATTCTTGATATTTTTCCTTGCGTTCAGCTTGATAGTGATTTTTAGTCATTTAAAGTGATGTATTATATTCAATAATTCATACTTTAATGATATACTGAAAATCTGTAATTTCCTTGATATTTTTAGATCCCTTGTTTACTCATTTGTGCTTTATTCTTTTATTTTCATTATTTGTTTTCTACTTTCTATTTATGCCTGTTTAAACATTTTTTCTAAAAATATAAATACATAATTAAAGATGTATAATTAATTGAAAAGGAATATTTACAAGTGAGCTAAAGGTGCAAACATGAGTTGTGGACCAATACTGTTGTCTATGTCATGATGTTACTACACAAATGATACGAATTACACATTTGGATTGTTTTGTATCATATGAAGCAGAGAGACAAAGACACGACATTTTCATGGTGACATCATAACACACGTGGCATCATTTTGATGTAATAACTGCTTCTAACTTCTGTCTATGAATATAACCTATGAATCAATTAAATATTAATCAAGGCCACTTATTAAATAAAAACTCTAACTCAACTGAATCAATACCTCTTTCATTTCTTTCATGAATGTTGATGAATTTGTTTCTATATCATCATCCATACCTATTCTAGTAAATATTTGTTCAGCAATCCTAAAAGAAGAATATTCTGCTGGGACAAAAGAACCTGCAAATTAGAGTGAAACAAAATAAATGTTAAGATGTTCAGTTATACTACAGTTGAACTAACTTTAGCTTTGTCAAATTTGTGAAATAGTAAGAAAAAACTATTTTTCTTACTACATCATTTCTGTATTACATCATTTTAATACATTTATACATACGTTTACTAAATAAATAATAATTAGTTCACTAAAAAAAAATTAGATTCAGAGAAGCAATTGTTTACCCATTTGTGCCATAATCTGAGCAAGGGCTATCTGTTTTAGGTACGTTGATTTTCCGCTCATATTTGGTCCTGTAATTATTATAAAATTACTTCCTTCTGTGATATAAGTATCATTGGGAACAGGTTTCTCAAAATGTATTTTTTCAAGAACAGGATGCCATCCTTGCTTTATTGCTAATGTATCTGTAAACTCAGGACGTACTAAAGTAAAAAATAGAATATTTTAATATTCATTTGTTATTGACAAGTATTTTGTAACACAATTTGCTTATACTTCAGTTTATGAACCATCCAGAAATGTATGTTATGTACATGTATACAATACGTAGGACTGCATTATTCCTAATTTTTTACATTATTTGCAGTCCTGCACAGAAATAAGTCCCATTTTTTCATTAAAGCTTATTCTCATAAAACTGTGTGCAGTCCTACAGCCAGTGGCATGCCAAGGTGGGGGGTGTGTGTGGTCCACCACAGTTGCAGACAATAAGGAGATGCTGGTGGAAACACAAGGAAGCTAATGGTGGGTGTGGAGTGGCTGCTGCCTGCATGCCAATCAGCTGTTTGGCAGTGGGTGGCACAACAGCAGTGATGGAGTAAAAAAAAAAGTGCCTTCAAGTCACAATTGGCAACTGCCCCCTGCAGCTTTCTTGTCAGCATTTTTCAGAAATGGCTTGCCAGTTTCTTTTCCGTAGGGCTGAGAGAAGAGACTGGCCCAAGATCACCTAGCTGGTTTTGTGGCTAAAGTGGGATTAGAACTCACATTCTCCTGCTTTCTAGTTTGACACCTTAGATAATACACCAAACTGGCTCTCAGCATGAAGGAGGGGGGTCTTGAAAATGATCCAGTCCTGGTGTCAAATATGTTAGGTTCGCTACTGCTGGCAGCCTAAATTAAAGCGTAACTTTTGTATCTTAACATGTGTGCCTATTCAAATGTAAGTATTAATGAATTCAATAAGTCTAACTTCTATATAATTTTCCAGTTGCATATTTATTATACAAATCAGAAGCCATGGCAAGATGGGATATAATCAAGGAAAGTAACTGGAAATGTGCTGTTTTGAAATATGATACTTCTTTTGAGATAGGATGCTCCAAGAGACTTCAAAAGTAAGATCTGTGGAATAATCTCAGTCAATAGTTCTACCTTCACTAAAGGATGAAGGTAGATGATGCTGAATTAGAACTCTAACTTTGGATGTGCTGATATGAGCTGTTGGTGGTAGCATTTCAGCAATATCTGGAGGGCAATATGTTCACACCCCAACTATTACCAACACTATTAGTAAGATCCTTCCAGAAAAGTTTCCAAGTATTATATATTCTATTTTTAACTTTATCATAATAGAACAATAGTATTTTACCCAAATATTGATCTGTGTGCCAAACAATCACTATAGTTAAGGCTTGGGCTGTCATTATAGGACAGCAATGTCAAATATATTCTAAGAATTTGCATACTGATGCAGTCTTTAAATGTGGCTGTTACATTGTGTTAGGTGCTATTATTTAATTACATAAGTATCATTTTACATTATGCTAGGTGTTATTACAGGCAGTCCTTGTTTAGCGACCACAATTGGGACCAGCAACTCAGTTGTTAAACAAAGCGGTTGCTAAGTGAAACTGTGACTGTGCTTATGATCTTACTTCAGCTTTTCTTTGCTTTATGGACCTGTGAAGGTTGTAAATGTGAGGTTTGGTCATAAAGTTACTTTTTATCACCATTGTAACTGTGAATTGTTGCTCAACAAGGCAGCCACTAAATGAAGACTACCTGTAGTTAATTATTTTGCAGTTATGGTAAGAAAAAAATAAATGATGTAAGTTTCGGTGGGAATTGTTTTAATAAAACTACTTACCATAGTCAGAAAGTGTGCAAGCATGGGCAAATGACTGCAACATATCTACCATAGAGACAGTGTCAGAGAGTTTATACAAACAATGGATATATTCATAGATTTCACTCAATAGTTTACAGACTATCCTGTAAATATAGACAAGTACAATTTATTTTACTCTTTACTTATTTATTTTTCAAATTTCTATCACCGCCCATCTCTCCTGAAAAGGGGACTCTTATAAATAGTAAATTATTATTATTAAAATAAATAGTAAATTATTCTTCAAAGTAATTTACTATTTATTAGTTAAGGTACGACTATATTCTAACAATGTTTTCTTTAAATTCATAAAGAAAATTGTTAATAGAAACTTTTTTTTTTGCAGTACAAAATGACTATATTACATCACAATTATCAAAACTGAATAACAATTATGGCTGAAAACATTTTGCAAATATTAGAAATAAATTATAAAAGGGGTTATGTTATCTTATGAAAATATACTTTATTATCAGATTGAGATTTTCAGGTTCATGAATGCAGATTTTCAGAAACAAAAATGTGATCTTTCAAAATGCAGTTTCAAGGTCTATGAGGTAACGTGTCAAGGAATATACCCTGATCATAAAGAAGGTTATAGACTTAATAGTTGATATAAATAGAGTCTATAATAGTCTATATAAAGAGAGAAAGACTTAATAGTCTTTCTCTCTTTCTGAAGGAGAAAAAGAGGAAAGATTAGAAATGTGATATAGGCCAATCAAGACAAGTTTTGGATCTGCAGGATTCAAATCTCTGAATTTACCTATCCCCACTTTGAGGGGCAAAAAATGAATCCAGCCTTGGCACCTGCCACAAGCAGGATTTCTGAATCTGAGGTTGCAATGCTCTAAACCATGCTTTGCTTTAGGATTACTTTGCCCTGATATATGCTTGTTTTGGTATACTTCTAATTTAAGAGAAATACATTCATCTACCAATTGCCCTGTTCTAATGAAATGACTGAAGTGAATTCTGTAATACCAGATGACACATTTAATGGCTAACAGGACCATTATCCTAAACCCTAGGATTCTAGAAGACCTTTGAGTAACTGAGATCTTGAAATTAAGCTAGTTAGTTCAATAAAACCAACAATTCAGTATGCATCAGTGTGAAAGAGAAGAATTTTTTTGGTGGGGCTAATAATAAATGAGCTAAAATAAAATGGCTAGTACAGTTTGGCTAGTACATTTAATACATCCCAAAGAAAGAGAAAACCAAGAAGGCAAAATGGCTGTCTGCTGAGACACTAGAAGTAGCCCAAGAAAGAAGGAAAGCAAAAGGCAACAGTGATAGGGGGAGATATGCTCAATTAAATGCAAAATTCCAGAGGTTAGCCAGAAGAGATAAGGAATTACTTTTAAACAAGCAATGCACAGAAGTGGAAGAAGACAATAGAATAGGAAGGACAAGAGACCTCTTCCAGAAAATTAGAAACATCGGAGGTAAATTCCAGGCAAAAATGGGTATGATCAAAAACAAAGATGGCAAGGACCTAACAGAAGAAGAAGAGATCAAGAAAAGGTGGCAAGAATATACGGAAGACCTGTATAAGAAGGATAACAATATCGGGGATAGCTTTGACGGTGTGGTCAGTGAGCTAGAGCCAGACATCCTGAAGAGTGAGGTTGAGTGGGCCTTAAGAAGGATTGGTAATAACAAGGCAGCAGGAGACGACGGCATCCCAGCTGAACTGTTCAAAATCTTGCAAGATGATGCTGTCAAGGTAATGCATGCTATATGCCAGCAAATTTGGAAAACACAGGAATGGCCATCAGACTGGAAAAAATCAACTTATATCCCCATACCAAAAAAGGGGAACACTAAAGAATGTTCAAACTATCGAACAGTGGCACTCATTTCACATGCCAGTAAGGTAATGCACAAGATCCTGCAAGGTAGACTTCAGCAGTTCATGGAGCGAGAATTGCCAGATGTACAAGCTGGGTTTAGAAAAGGCAGAGGAACTAGGGACCAAATTGCCAATATCCGATGGATAATGGAAAAAGCCAGGGAGTTTCAGAAAAACATCTCTTTCTGTTTTATTGACTGTTCTAAAGCCTTTGACTGTGTGGACCATAACAAATTGTGGCAAGTTCTTAGTGGTATGGGGATACCAAGTCATCTTGTCTGCCTCCTGAAGAATCTGTATAACGACCAGGTAGCGACAGTAAGAACAGACCACGGAACAACGGACTGGTTTACGATTGGGAAAGGAGTACGGCAGGGCTGTATACTCTCACCCTACCTATTCAACTTGTATGCAGAACACATCATGCGACGTGCTGGGCTTGAGGAATCCAAGGCTGGAGTTAAAATCTCTGGAAGAAACATTAACAATCTCAGATATGCAGATGATACCACTTTGATGGCTGAAAGCGAAGAGGAACTGAGGAGCCTTATGATGAAGGTGAAAGAAGAAAGTGCAAAAGCTGGCTTGCAGCTAAACCTCAAAAAAACCAAGGTTATGGCAACCAGCTTGATTGATAACTGGCAAATAGAGGGAGAAAATGTAGAAGCAGTGAAAAACTTTGTATTCCTAGGTGCAAAGATTACTGCAGATGCTGACTGCAGTCAGGAAATCAGAAGACGCTTAATCCTTGGGAGAAGAGCAATGACAAATCTTGATAAAATAGTTAAGAGCAGAGACGTCACACTGACAACAAAGGCTCGCATAGTTAAAGCAATGGTGTTCCCCATAGTAACATATGGCTGCGAGAGCTGGACCATAAGGAAGGCTGAGAGAAGGAAGATCGATGCTTTTGAACTGTGGTGTTGGAGGAAAATTCTGAGAGTGCCTTGGACTGCAAGAAGATCAAACCAGTCCATCCTCCAGGAAATTAAGCCAGACTGCTCACTTGAGGGAATGATATTAAAGGCCAAACTGAAATACTTTGGCCACATAATGAGAAGACAGGACAGCCTGGAGAAGATGTTGATGCTAGGGAGAGTGGAAGGCAAAAGGAAGAGGGTCCGACCAAGGGCAAGGTGGATGGATGATATTCTAGAGGTGATGGACTTGTCCCTGGGGGAGCTGGGGGTGTTGACGACTGACAGGAAGCTCTGGCGCGGGCTGGTCCATGAAGTCACGAAGAGTCGGAAGCGACTAAATGAATAAACAACAACAACAGTACAGTTTGACTTCATATAAATTAGTACAGTTTAGTTTAGTTTAGTGTTGAGTTTAGTGTTGAGTTTAGTTTAATTTAGTTTAGTGGGATAGATTTTAAGCAAAATTTATCCATTTAAAATATACAGCAGCTTTAATATGTTGAAGAAGCTTTCTTATGAGGAAAGGCCTAAATGGTCTAAAAGAAAAAAACATAGAGAAAATGCCTGTAGAGTGCATACAATTATGAAGGGTAATAAAAACAGTGAACTTTTTATTCTTCTGAAATACTACCTCATATAGTCACCCTATAAAATTAATTAGTAGTAGATTTAGAACATAAGAATGAATGTTTCTATATTTTTTCTTATACTGCATAATTAATTTATGGAAATCAATTGCTGCAAAATGTATTGAGAACAAATAATTTCAATGGCTTTATCAGACAGATCAGACAAATTCAAAGACAAATGGCATATTAATAACTACTAGGCATGACAATATGCCACAGAATATCAATTGCTCAAGGGCTAACATTGGGGCTACTGTCTTTAAACTTTAAACAATGGCCCTCTGAAGACATCAAAACAATAAACCTAGATGTAGCCTTCTTTCTGAGATATTTTGCTCGTATCTTTGATGAATCAGGTTTGTGACTAGAATTGAGGTGCTCCTTTTCTGGCTCCATAGTGGAAGTACTAACTTTAGTGTTGGAGAAATTTTCTTTCCTGAACAGAATAGACTTCAGCAAAGGATCGTTACCTTGTCGTGGTGCTGGAGCTTGAGCACCTCAATGATGCCATGAGCTAAACCGTGAAGGGCCACCCAAGACGGGAAGGTCATGACAGAGAGGTCAGACTAAATGCGATCCCTGGGGAAGGTAATGGCAACCCACCTCAGTATTCTTGCCGTGAAAACTAAATGGATCAGTACAACCAGAGATATGTCGGTATACCATCGGAAGATGAGACCCCCAGGTCGGAAGATGGTCAAAATGCTACTGGGGAGGAACAGAGGATGAGTTCAACTAGCCCCAGACGTGATGACGCAGCTAGCTCAAAGCCGAAAGGACGGCTAGCGGCTGACGGTGCTGGTGGTGAACGGCGAATCCGATGTTCTAAGGATCAACACACCATCGGAACCTGGAATGTAAGATCTATGAGCCAGGGCAAATTGGATGTGGTTATTGGTGAGATGTCAAGATTAAAGATAGACATTCTGGGCGTCAGTGAACTGAAATGGACTGGAATGGGCCACTTCACATCAAATGACCACCAGATCTACTACTGCGGACAAGAGGACCACAGAAGAAATGGAGTAGCCTTCATAATTAATAGTAAAGTGGCTAAAGCAGTGCTTGGATACAACCCAAAAAATGACAGAATGATCTCAATTCGAATTCAGGGCAAGCCATCTAACATCACAGTGATCCAAATATACGCCCCAACCACAAATGCTGAAGAAGCTGAAGTAGAGCAGTTCTATGAGGATCTGCAGCACCTACTGGACAACACGCCTAAAAGAGATGTTATTTTCATCACAGGAGACTGGAATGCTAAGGTGGGCAGTCAAATGACACCTCGAATTACAGGTAAGTATGGCCTGGGAGAACAAAACGAAGCAGGACACAGGCTGATAGAATTTTGCCAAGACAATTCACTCTGCATAACAAACACTCTCTTCCAACAACCTAAGAGACGGCTTTATACATGGACTTCACCAGATGGACAACACCGAAATCAGATTGATTACATCCTTTGCAGCCAAAGGTGGCGGACATCTGTACAGTCGGTAAAAACAAGGCCTGGAGCTGACTGTAGTTCAGATCACGAACTTCTTCTTGCACAATTTAGGATCAGACTCAAGAGATTAGGGAAGACCCACAGATCAGCTAGATATGAGCTCACTAATATTCCTAAGGAATATGCAGTGGAGGTGAAGAATAGATTTAAGGGACTGGACTTAGTAGATAGGGTCCCGGAAGAACTCTGGACAGAAGTTGGCAGCATTGTTCAGGAGGCGGCAACAAAATACATCCCAAAGAAAGAGAAAACCAAGAAGGCAAAATGGCTGTCTGCTGAGACACTAGAAGTAGCCCAAGAAAGAAGGAAAGCAAAAGGCAACAGTGATAGGGGGAGATATGCCCAATTAAATGCAAAATTCCAGAGGTTAGCCAGAAGAGATAAGGAATTATTTTTAAACAAGCAATGCGCGGAAGTGGAAGAAGACAATAGAATAGGAAGGACAAGAGACCTCTTCCAGAAAATTAGAAACATTGGAGGTAAATTCCAGGCCAAAATGTGTATGATCAAAAACAAAGATGGCAAGGACCTAACAGAAGAAGAAGAGATCAAGAAAAGGTGGCAAGAATATACAGAAAACCTGTATAGGAAGGATAACAATATCGGGGATAGCTTTGACGGTGTGGTCGGTGAGCTAGAGCCAGACATCCTGAAGAGTGAGGTTGAGTGGGCCTTAAGAAGCATTGCTAATAACAAGGCAACAGGAGACGACGGCATCCCAGCTGAACTGTTCAAAATCTTGCAAGATGATGCTGTCAAGGTAATGCATGCTATATGCCAGCAAATTTGGAAAACACAAGAATGGCCATCAGACTGGAAAAAATCAACTTATATCCCCATACCAAAAAAGGGAAACACTAAAGAATGTTCAAACTATCGAACAGTGGCACTCATTTCACATGCCAGTAAGGTAATGCTCAAGATCCTGCAAGGTAGACTTCAGCACTTCATGGAGCGAGAATTGCCAGATGTACAAGCTGGGTTTAGAAAAGGCAGAGGAACTAGAGACCAAATTGCCAATATCCGCTGGATAATGGAAAAAGCCAGGGAGTTTCAGAAAAACATCTATTTCTGTTTTATTGACTATTCTAAAGCCTTTGACTGTGTGGACCATAACAAATTGTGGCAAGTTCTTAGCGGTATGGGGATACCAAGTCATCTTGTCTGCCTCCTGAAGAATCTGTATAACGACCAAGTAGCAACAGTAAGAACAGACCACGGAACAACAGACTGGTTTAAGATTGGGAAAGGAGTACGGCAGGGCTGTATACTCTCACCCTACCTATTCAACTTGTATGCAGAACACATCATGCGACAAGCTGGCCTTGAGGAATCCAAGGCTGGAGTTAAAATCTCTGGAAGAAACATTAACAATCTCAGATATGCAGATGATACCACTTTGATGGCTGAAAGTGAAGAGGAACTGAGGAGCCTTATGATGAAGGTGAAAGAAGAAAGTGCAAAAGCTGGTTTGCAGCTAAACCTCAAAAAAACCAAGATTATGGCAACCAGCTTGATTGATAACTGGCAAATAGAGGGAGAAAATGTAGAAGCAGTGAAAGACTTTGTATTCCTAGGTGCAAAGATTACTGCAGATGCTGACTGCAGTCAGGAAATCAGAAGACGCTTAATCCTTGGAAGAAGAGCAATGACAAATCTCGATAAAATAGTTAAGAGCAGAGACATCACACTGACAACAAAGGCCCGCATAGTTAAAGCAATGGTGTTCCCTATAGTAACATATGGCTGCGAGAGCTGGACCATAAGGAAGGCTGAGCGAAGGAAGATCGATGCTTTTGAACTGTGGTGTTGGAGGAAAATTCTGAGAGTGCCTTGGACTGCAAGAAGATCCAACCAGTCCATCCTCCAGGAAATAAAGCCAGACTGCTCACTTGAGGGAATGATATTAAAGGCAAAACTGAAATACTTTGGCCACATAATGAGAAGACAGGACACCCTGGAGAAGATGCTGATGCTAGGGAGAGTGGAAGGCAAAAGGAAGAGGGGCCGACCAAGGGCAAGATGGATGGATGATATTCTAGAGGTGACGGACTCGTCCCTGGGGGAGCTGGGGGTGTTGACGACCGACAGGAAGCTCTGGCGTGGGCTGGTCCATGAAGTCACGAAGAGTCGGAAGCGACTAAACGAATAAACACAACACACACGAACAGAATAGAACATAGCCCAGGATAATTAGTCTGCAGACTGATTTAGTTGATCAAGGTCAAATCTTTTTTTTACAAAATGGAGGATTGAAAGAGAAAGAGCTTAGTATATGGCTTCTCTGTCCTGCCCCTAAACTATATCACTAAGTATGCTATCCATCCTCTAACTACATTAGGTATGTTCACTAGTCTGGTCATGTCATCAGGCATGCAAGCTTACCTAGTTAACCTACACATTCTTTGGAACTGGATCAAACCTGTTCCAGCTGCTTTTGGCTACTGCAAAGGTGAGTTGAAAAGTGCATGGTGAGAGAGAAGTTAACTTGCACTTGCACTATTCATTTAATACAGTAAGGATTGCTCTAATTATCAAAGAAAACATTTCATTCAAAAAGGAAATACTAAACTTACAAAACCTCTGTTTTATTGCTTCTGGCTTCAACTATATTGGGCTAAATTACTTTTGGAGTGTGTTTGTGTGTGTGTGTATAATACATATACATATCGAATCGACTTATCCATCCAGTCGTATCGACCCTTGGCGATTCCATAAGCCAGCTCTCTCCATGATTTCTGATCTTGTACAGCTTCTTTCAGTTGCTTTATATTTTGGCCTGTCTCTGCTTTGATTACATACAACCAGCGTGTTCTTTGGCATCCTCAACGTCTTTTGCCACTGACCTTTCCAAGCATAACGTCTTTCTCCTACGATGTTGATCTCATAACATGACCAAAGTAACTAAGTCTAAGTTTTGTTATTTTTCCTTCTAGCAACATGTCCGGTTTTATGTGCTTCAACACTTGTTACCTTTGCAGTCCAAGGGTTACGCAGTCCAACACCATAGTTCAAAAGAATCAATTTTCCTTCTATTCAACTTTTTCATCATCCAACTTTCACAGCCATATGTAGTTATGGGGAACACGACAGTGCGGACTAGTCTACACTTAGTCGCCAAGCTGACATCCTTGCTTTTCCAAATTTGATTCATACTCATCGTTGCTGTGCATATACATACATACAATAAAAGGTATATAAAGTATAAATCACTGTGTGGGTCTGCTATACTACAGCTTGCCACAGCAGCAGAGACAGTTTGTACATATGACACAAGCGACTGCAAGAGACATCTTGCTTTCAAAATTCTGAACTTTCAGTAATATTTGATTTCTTTGGCAGAGGCTGCTGGTAAAAGAGCATCATTTTTTTTCTAGTAAGCCCAGACTAAACACACTGCAGTATTTGTTTATGTGCAACAGTCAGTTTGATGTCTGATTATTTGCAGGCATATAAATTACATATACAATAAGCATGAAGGCAGAAGGAGAAACTGAACCACAAAGGCAGGAAGGGATCCTAAAACTTTAAAAAAGCCAGAGGTTTGGGTTCCAGAACTGAAGCAGAGCCCTGGTCTTAAAAGTCTTAAAAGTCTACAGTTATTCATGATAACAGTATTAAAAGCCTTATTATTAAATGTTTATTTAACACAATGATTCTACTTAGAATAATCAATATCAATGTTACTTACAAGTAAGTCATGTGATAGATTTCTCTCAAGGATTCCTGGCATCTTTCATTCATTTTCATTAAATCGGGTGAAGTAAAACTATATACATTTTTCATTTTAGTAATCTGTGGGAAATTTTCAAACTGAACATTAAAATATACTAAACAATCATACCCCTATTTCCAGAAAATTAACCAAAACTTACCTGCAAAGTGTAAGCTAAAACTGTCTTGATTACTTTTTAAACTTTCAGCTAATTACATTAGTAACTTAAAACATTAGTAAGTTATGATTACTAATTATCAAAATATAAAAAGTGGAAGTGATAAAAGATTTTTTAGCCCAGTCCAAAGGCAGCAACATCCAGTCAGTAACCTCTATTAAGTTGTGCTACAACATTACACAAATAACAAAATAAAACAGACTACAAAAGAAGTTCAGTCCATACAAATTGCTCCTGTTAAGGTAATAATAAAATAAAAATACACTGCATTACACTATAGACTTTTTTATTTTGATTAAAATCAGCAGTATTCCTTACTGGAAATACTGAAAAAAACAAAGAAATAGTATCTAAATATTATCATGTTCTTAAGAGATTCTTTAATTAGTATCAACTCATATAATCACGATCCCTTTCCAAATGATTTTGACAACATCAGAATATTTATTCAACAATTCTGTAAATTAGACATCATAGCTGCTCCTTGCATGTGGTCATTTGTATCTGAGCTGTTGTTCCAATTGGAAGCATAGCAAGCATGGACTTAATTTTTATTAAAACTAATACAGTAATATATTAATTTGGTAGTTATGATTAGAGTTCAGTTTCCCAAATAATATACAGTATTTAGGTTGTAGTTATGAGGGGTTAGATCAAATCTGTTGCAAGTCATTTCCTATTTAAATATTGACAACAACCACTTTGGCCACATGGAAAAAAAACCCCAAACTCCTTTGCATGGACATCTTTATTAGGCGTACTGAAGATCTATGAAATATAAGTTCTGAATTTCCAATAAGGCCTATTCAGGCAAAAGATTTAGAGAAATCAAAAAAAGTTAAAGGGGAATGAACAACGTGACTGAGGTTTAAGTTATGTGCGTCTAAAAAGGTCTCCAGGGATGCACATTGGGTCTTACCAGGTGTAAAGATAGTTTTAGTTTATACTAAGGGCTCTTCAAAAGTTTGTAAAGCAGAAGAAACTATTGTATGGCTTTCTACCTTTGAAAAAAAGAAAAAGCTTAGGGGGAGATAAAAGAGATATACTATTACTTAGAGAAATGAAGATGGGAAAGTCCACTTAGAAGTGTATGAAGATATGAGGTAGTCAGAGAAGATCTTTGTTACTGTCAGCCTTATGAGGCCAGCTAGACAGGAAACACAACCAAATGAGCTAATGCTACTTTATTGTAAAGCTACATTAACAGAATCTTGCAAATCTGGAAGTACATCTCTCCCCCCCCCCGCCACCCCCGCATCTCCTTTACAGCCTTTACAGTTTATAATTGCCCTAGGGTAATATTTGTTTAGAAGGAAGGAAGGGAAGGAGGGAGGGTAAAATGGAGTCAAATTACTTTTTGAATTTGGTTGACTTGCTGATTCTTTTAGAAGTATAAATTTACGGCTTCTGGTGGGAATGGTGGACTGAACGGCTGTGCCCACTGGTTCATCAGGTAGAGCTGACAACATGGTAACTTTTTTCAGGCTCAGTCAGGTTTTCCAGAAGCCCAGAAACATTCTCCAGATCAAGGAGAATACCTGGAATCATCTCATCTGTCCTCCAGACAGCTGCTTGCAGCCAGAAATTGCAAACAGCGTTTCCTGTTTGACTGGTAAGAGCCAGCTGGGAGGGGGAGACTTCATAACTTTCCAAGCCGCGCAGTAGCCTTAAAGGGACACTAAGACCAGCCACCCCATTTCTAAATCACCAGTTTGTATTTTTTTTTAAGTATATGTACCCCAAGAGAGGCTTTCCACAGTGAGGAGAGGCTGGTTCTCTTGGTGCTTGATGTTATTTTTAGGATTACTTAAAAAAATTTTTTTTTTAAGTTTTGCTTTTTGTTTTCCTTCCAAAGGAAATTCCAAAGATTGAGAGTAAACAATTGTCTTCCTGTTATTATTTTTGTATTAAATTTGAAGACATTGGCATTTTCCTACACATTGAATTGGCTGATTTGGACCTTCAGCTTTCTGTTTTCACTTTCCCTTTCACTTTCCCTGCTCTCACTTTATGTAAACACACTTTGGAACTCTTCCATATCTTTGACTTTCACTGGTTAAGCTCCTAGGGGGCGACATAATCTACTGCGTGAGACATGGAGGATTTCAAACAGATTCTTTCTGACTTTCACCAGGATTTTAAACACATTTCTTCTGACTTCTACAAAGCTTTTATGCAAGATATCCAAGACATTTTGGAAAATATGAGATCTAAAATGTGCCATCAGGTTGGGGGTGCGGTGGATGAAATTGAGGAATTTAAGAGCGATAGAAAGGTTTTTTTTAAGGCTGAGATTGGGATTTTTATCAAGATGCTGGATGAAGAATGGATAGTGGAGTTGGAGAAATCTAAGGGAGAGAGTGATCTGCAAGCCACAAGTGAAATCCATCTCCTGGAGGAATGCCATGAAAAGAACCTGGAATCTCTGAGGGGGGCAGTTGGGCCCTTTGATTCTTTCAAGAGGAAAGCTCTGTGCACATTGTGGGGATATGTAACTGCTCTGGTTTATTTTGAAGTGGGATAAGGGTTGAAGAATGTTCATCTGGGTTGCTTTAAGGATTTGATTGATACTATTTGCCTTTAAAGATTTGGATTTACTGTTTTCAATTGGCTTTGTTTTTTGGGTTTATTAAGATGAAAATTATAAAAACTGTTGTATTAGGGTTAAAGAATGTTTATCTGGTTTGCTTTAAGGATTTGATTGATGTTATTCCCTTTTAAAGATATGGAATTACTGTTTTGAATTCTCTTTGTTTTTTGGGTTTATTAAGATTGGGATTATTAAAATCGTTGTACATTTTATAATATGTATAATAGCAGACAACTTATGTGCTTTTTAATTTGATTCTTATCATAGTAGACAGAAATGTATAGAATAGTGGTAGGAAGGGAATAATTAAGTATGCTTTATCCTATGGAGAGAAGAAAGATGTTTAGGAGGTTTATATGAACTTTTTTTCTTTATTTTAATATACTGTAAGGGGGAGGAGTAACTTTACTTAGTGATTTTTATTATGTGGAATGACTTATAGAAATAATGTGGTGTTTTGGTTTAATATACAGTAAGAGATTGATTATGGAAATTTCTGTATACCCTTGCTGTTAAAAGTCAGAAGCCACATCTTTTTGTAAATTTGAAAAAAACTTTCTCTTGTGTTTCTGCACTTTTTTAGTTTTTTTTCTTTCTTTGTAGTTTTTTGTAGTTTTTATTCTTCTCCTGAAACCTAATAAAATTTACTATAAAAAATAGAAGTATAAATTTATATAGTTAAAGTCTACTAAGCATTGATTTGGAAAACCTTTAATTCATCTAATTTCCAACTACATTAATTAATTATAACAGATTTGAGATCTAACATTTTCAAAATGTTTACCTTGGTAAATTCTGAAGGAAGTTGACCATTGTGTATTGCTGCACAATCAGCATTCATCTGGATAAAAAATCCTCGAGCTGAACTAAAGCTTGTTTTCAAAGGAAGGTTATATTTTTCTGCAAGCTGTGTTATCATTCCTTGATAGCAAGATATAAATATTTTAATTATGACAGCCAACCTCATTGTATGGGCAATAAAATTAATCAGTATGGTGAAAATCTTGACTTTTTTATATATCAAGGAGACAGAAAACATTTTAATCTTAAAAAAACAGCAAAACAGTATTGTGTCACTATAAAAATGAGTAGAAAATAATTTTAAAAATCAGTAATTAATGACCTAGCTTCTTTCCCCTGCAATTCCAGAACTTTCCCTGGGCAATTAATAAATGTAATTCAGGAAGAAATTCATGAGTTATTACTCTTTTTAATTCTACAGCCTGTAAACAGTCTACTTCTTAAAGGTGTTAAATCCTGAAAAGCCTAAATAGTGTTTTGTATTTTATTATCCACATAAGACAAACTCATATAACAACCCTTCCCACAAATAAACTCAGAATAGTTCAGGAAAGAAAGAAAGAGAGAGAGAGAGAGAGAGAGAGAATCAGGTTTGCCCTGTTACTCAGGGCAGGAACTGGGAAGGGTAGATCCAATGGCTACCAGCATCCTACCTGGTGTCACTGTGGAGCAGAGGGTAAAAGCTCAAAGCTATCACAGCTCAGGACATGGTCAGACCCAGAGTCAGGGTCTGCTCCCCTGCTTCCACTACAGCGTCTCATTGCTCTGGTTTTAGAGTGAGAAGCAAGGCTTTGCACCCTGACAAGACAGGCAGAGGGGATTCCTAGCCAGGCCTACAACTAGGGTCTGTGTCACCCAGGGCAAACATGGATTCTGCGCCCCCCCCCATGGGTTGGTGAGGGAGGTGTTAGCAAGTTTTATTATTCTATTATACATTAAATTAATAAAACTGATTTTAAATCAGTTTGTAATTTTCTTAAATTTAACAACTTAAGCTACAGAAATATATTACAGTCATGATTGGCTTAAAAATTTTCAATCTAGTTTTTAATCTTAGTTAAAATTAATTTAATTTTGTATATGACACATTTTTATGTTTAGGAAACGATTGACAAAATGAAGCACACAATATCTTGCAACATTATTTATTAGTAATTACATAATTACATTAAAGGACATTCTTTATAATTTATCATCTTCAACATTGTCTGCTTATTATGAAAATTAGTCTAATGAATGAATCATACAAGTCTTTCAAAGATTCAACTTGTGAGCTTTTTTTGCAGTAAAGATTTTGTTGAAGTCATCATAGCAAATAGACAATGCTCTCTTGTGTTCAATTGAAATAATACTCAAATGTGAAAGTCGACCTTGCCTCGTGTTGCTTCTTGAGTAATTTTTAATAATTTTCAATTTACTAAAACCTCTTTCACCTGAAGCAACAGTTACAGGAAGAGTTAGAAATATCCTTAAGGCTGTGGTCAAGTTTGGATATCCTTCTTCAAGTCTGTGTTTGTAAACAAGGTTCAAGAGTGTTGCTGCAGGTGCCGTTTTCATAGTGTCATCAACTGCTAAGGCGTGGTGTTTAAAACTTTCCACTTCTTCAAAGAATTCATTTTCATTTATGTCATCTTTATATGTCTCTGCTAACTTATGGGCTTCAGTCTTTAAATATTTCAATGTCCATCTTGTGCATTTTATCCCCATTTAGAAAACTAACCTTGTCGTTAATTTCTTCTAGTGCCTGGAACCAGGTTTTTAGCTCATTCACTATATTGTCAATGATTTCTAATAAAGCAATTCTAAACAGATCCTTCTGATAAGTTGGAATTTTTATCTTCTCAGCCTTCGTCGAACATCTTCTTTTTCCTTTTCCATTCTTCTTGAAAATCTGCAGGTAAGTCGTTTATCTCAGCAATCATTTCAGCTTCTGCAAAGGCATCGGATGGGGCATAGTCCCTAGTTGATTCCAAAAGACTTAAAAGACCATGAATGTTTCTGACTGACTTATCTAGTTACATCAGCTCATTGGAGAAACTGGTTTACAAGGTCAATTTTCTTTAGAATACTATACCAGAAACAGGTAACGGCAATACATTCAAACTTCCTGATGTTTCCTTGCAAAGAGGTAGCCTCGGTCTTTGTCTCAGGAGTGGAGAGAGGACTGACTGACAATTCTTCCAGGGCCTTGTTAATCTTGTTGAAATGTTTATATACAACCTCAACAGCTTGCTAACCATTTGGTTTTAGTTTGGGATTTTAAGGAAAGTGGTACATGTTTTTTTTAAATTTCCCACCTTGATGTAGAGGCTGAAAAAAAACACATACAGGTAATTTAGTGTTCCAAAGAATGTTTGAGCTTCAGGTGATGATTCAGCAGCATGTGCTCTGACTAAATTCAGAGAGCTGGCCGCACATGGCAGAAAATATGCAAGTTTGTATTCCTGGAGTATTCTTGATCGTACCCCTTTATAGATACCAACCATACTGACCCCATTGTCGTATGACTGCCCTCTGCAGTTCTTCATGTTCAAGCCATCACTTCCTACCTTTTTCAAAATCTCTTCAGTGAGGCCAAAACATGTTTTGTCACTGATAATAAAAATGAAGTGAAGCTTTCCAAAATTTCAAGTCCACTGTCATTTTCACATAATGAATTATTTCTGTCATTTGGTTATTATGTCTGATATCAAGGGTTGAGTTGAAAATTAATGTGAAATATTTGGCCTCTGTCACATCGTTCAGTATATCTTGTCTTATTTTCCCTGCTATAATATCTAGGAATTCATTTTGTACTTTCCATGAGAAGTGGCTCAATTGCCCTTTCTTATGCCGTTCTATATGTTCGCGTAAATGAACATTGTAGTGGGATATCGGTTCAACTGTATTTAGAAATTTGCCACTCCTGGGATCACCAAAGTCGTATTGTTCTTGTGACCCCCTTAACAGGCTTGTTTTGCTAGAAACATTACACCATCAACAATACAATGTAGTACTTCTTTCCAATGACTTTCTTCTTTTGCTATCTGATCTTGAAGCTCTTTGTCTATTCTTCCCTTTTCTATTGAAAACTCAGGAGCTTTCCAAGACCAAAAATAATGTTTGTGACTTTGTGAGTTCTCATGATCTGTAATCCAGTCACTGAGCTTCTTCCAATGTGTGAAGCCCTCTTCTTAAGCCAAAAATGACAAAGTTGACTTTGACTCACTCAAGAGGTGTGAAAATAACCTACATGGAACACAGAATAATGAGTTTTTTATTTCACTGTAACCTAGCCATGACCTCTTTATGTGATGTCCATTGGTAGTCATTTAAAAAACCAATCTTTTGTGAGATTTTGGCCATTTCTCTGACTTCTACTTAAATCAGGATTATGTTGATTTTCTGCCCTCATTTTAGTGATAAAACATCTCTGAGAATCTGAAATGTTACTTGGTCACATTCCAGGGTCCTGAAAATCAAAATGAAACTCACTGCTCTGAATCTGAGTTCCTGCTGAAGTTCTGGGAATAGAGTCCTGGTCCTGCCTAGTTACAGCCCTGTTCCTAGCCCTACACTGAGGCACCACTACACATTCCTCACCATGGCTTTAGGATAGGCAGTGCAGCTGCATCCCCAGGTGGATCTGGCCAAGTGATAGCTGCACCCCTAGCTCTGCATTAAGGCAATCTCTCATCCAGGGCTGGGACCTTCTCTACTCACCACTACTGCACTTCTCTCTGTGGCTTTAGGATGAAATATGTGGCTCTAAACCTAGGCAGCAAACTGACAAGTCTCAGTATTGTCTGTGATGGCATCTTCATGAGGACTGCAGCCACCCTTAGCCTGGCCCATCCAGGTACAGAGCTGTGCTTCTCACTCAAAAGGTGTAGCAGTAGGGAACTGTGGCAATAGTGGGGAAAGGAATAGTTTTTTCTTTGCCTGCCTCCTCTGCCAGGAGCCACTAGTTTGAGACCCCTGTGCAGCAAGCTTTCTTGTCATTCTAGGAGAAGATTGGCAAGCTGCAATCTTACTTCTGACCACTGCTATCCTGCTGTATGACAGTGAGGTGTGGGCCACACAATATGACCTGGAGGGACACACGTTTGAGACCTCTGCTCCATACAGCAGCTGTGTCATGATCCATAAAAACCAAATTTATCTCACACATAAGCCCTTGATATTCTGTTTTAATCTATACAGGCAGTCCTCATTTAACAACCATTCATTTAGCGATGGTTTGGACATAAAATGATGCTGAAAAAACCGAGTTATGACTGGTCCTCACACTTACGACCGTTGCAGCATCCCGACAGTCACGTGATCCCAATTTGGGCACTTGGCAACTGGTTCGCATTTAAGACTGTCACAGTACCCTGTGGTCACGTGATCACCATTTTTAACCTTCCTGGCCAGCTTCTGGCAAACAAAATCAGTGGGGAACCACGTGATTCACTTAACGACCATATGGGTTGCTTAACACCCATGGTGATTCGCTTAATGACTGCCCCCAAAAAAGGTTATAAAATAAGGTTGGATTCGCTTAATGACCACTTCATTTAGCAACCAAAATTCCAGTCCCAATTGTGGTTTTTAAGCGAGGACTACCTGTACCTATGTACCGCCTACATTTGCTTCTTTCTGTTACCAGTTTCATCATTCTCAATTGGTTAACAGATATAAAGAAATATTATCAAAGCTTTGGTTGTGCAGGACCTTTGACACAACTCCCATTTATTTCAAAATAGTCACGAAAGAAGAATATTCTAGGAAATTTTGCCCAATGTGAGTAGCATTTCAGAATCTTTAAGTAATTTTATTTTACACGACCAAATTTAAGACTGCATTCCTCATATATTTGTGTATAAATCTTACTGAACCCTATGAGACATACTTCTGAATGCACTAACACACTGCACTATAAATATTATTGAAGAGTATATATTCTAGTAAATTATTATTCTATGTTATCTTCCCATACCAGCTATATCATCCACAATTTCAGTGTACGTTCTTCGTGCTATATCAAGAAATTCATTAATATTAGGCTTCACTGCATAGCACTTCTGAGTTCTCATATTCAAACATCCTTTTGTGTATCTTGTATCATCATTAATAACAGTTTTAATCTTTTCAAGAATGATCCCAAACCTAGAGAAATTATACATAATTGTGGAAATGACTGTCATATTTTACAAATGTATTAACTGCCTAAAAAGATTTTTATCTCAAGTCACTCACAATATTTTTTTAAAAGCCCACTATGTTCATATCTAAGTTGAATTGCCTAATACAATATTTATTTTTCATTATTATATGAAAAACTATTTTTATTCAAATAATAATATTTCTGTCAGGATTCTTTAGTTAGTCACATTTTCATTGTGATCAATATGTTTAAAACAAGTTAATAGTGACTTACTTAAATCCAAATACTACTGTCTTTGTTGACATAAAATAATACCGATTATTACAATTATTATTAACTTTTAACTTTTATTGTCTAATTTAAAATGTTAGATATGAAATTGTATTTATAATACAGTACCTGCTATCTTCCAAAGAGTTATAATAAGCTTTTAACAATGGAGTCTTATAGCTTTTTAAGGTTTCCTGTTTAAATAAAATGAAAATCTATATAGTCAACAGTAGAGGAATGTTACTGAATACTACTACTTTACTTCACTAAGGTTTGGATGGAAAGAAGCATGACATAATTTTTTAAATTATTTAAATTGTAAGAATATGTCAAAAATTATAATAAATGTGTGCACAAAAGAATTTAATTAGCTTCAAATATTATCAGTCTGAATACTTTAAAAAGTTATCACTTTTTAAAACTGATCCATGCCCATTTAACCATAAAAATGATAACCTAAACCAAAAAATTGTTAAAAATATTATCTTTATCAATACAATAAATTACATATTGAAGAAAATTTATCTGTAACTTAATTTTTTGTTGAAGGAAACAGTATTTAATTGATTGAACTCATATTGCTGTTGGAGATACAACACAGGAGTTGGAACATTAACTTAAATGATTTGGATTTGTCCTATTATTGTTATATATGAGGTTGGTATCAACTGAATTGTTAATATGACTCTCTTTTTTTCTTTGTAAATTGTGACATTATAATTAGCGATGAAGTTAGACTATTCCATTAATACTGTTATGTGTATTCATACCTTCATTTTGTTACTTGGTTTATCTTAATAAACTTATATTTAAAAGCTTTCAAGCTTTCATATTAAAGTGAGTAAAATAACACTGATTCCTGGTAAACATTCAGATGAAGGGAATGCCAGGGCTCATAAGTCTTGATATTTGTTGCTATCCAGTTTATTTCAGGACATGAGGCCCTCCAAGCAAGTACTCTAAAAGACAGTTTTGATATATATCATATCTTAATAGATCTACTAATTGCCTGACAGGTATGTACATGCAATGATAGTGGCTCCAAACTCATTTAGAGTTCTAAAAGTTACAATCAGTCCTATGAATTTTCATCAGGAGCAAACTATCAGAAGATTGCAGTAGCTCTATCTATATATTATTAGGAGATTGCTAATTGGGTTCAGGTTATATTTTTGTATGAGCAGCTAAAAATATAATCAAAAGACCCCACCGTCTGATGTTCTTCTGACAAAGATACTCCATAAGACTGATCAGGACTACATCAGTTGTAAAGGAACTATTCTTTTCCTGAAGGAGATATTAATTATTTGCCAGATAATAATTCCTCCTATGAAGTTTTATGTAGCCATGAATGACAAGAACCAAGCATAAAGGTTATAGAACAGATTGCTTCAGTCAGAGATTCTCTATACACCTTCAGGCCACTTTCTCCTGGCTTCTAAGGAAAATATATGCACAATTTTGTCTGTAAAATGTCTTTTGAAGCATGTCAAATTAGATCTCTGCACAGTCATTTTGTGGAAAAGAGATAGCCTTCTTGCCATCTAAAAGAGTTCAGTTTGACAGCTTGGAAAAGATATACTGGTAGCGGAGAAGCAGTTATGATTTACCATTTTCATTGCAAGAGAATAGCTTCCTTGGTAAATTTCAGGCAGGGATTAAGCATGCTTACTCTAAATTCCCTTCTACCTCTCTTTATCTGTCTTCTTGCACACACATACATGAACACATGTACTTACAGTTATCAGAGATAACTATAAGAAGTGAGTAGAGCGTCCAGCAGGTAAATATACAGGGATTGGACAATATAGTTGTGTGACTATGCAATGAGTTATATTTAGGAATACAGACATTCATCAACTTTAAGGACCAGGTGATACCTTAGTGCAGTGCTTCCCAAATGTTTTCCTTCATTACCCAAAACCACTTATCAGAAAGCACTTTTTACCCAATGTAGGTTAATACACTTTAAGTCAATTTAATGGGTTCGTGTATTGTTACCCAGAGAAAAACCACTTTTACCCAATTTTGGGTAATTTACCCAGGTTTGGGAAGCAGTGTCCTAGTGTCTCCATTACCTGCTGTATAGCTTAACTGTACCACATTCTGGCTAGTGGGATAATAATAGTTTAAAAAGGAGGCAAGCAATTCCTCCCACTGGTAAATTAACATGATAGGATAGAGTGTAAAGCCCTGATTTGATAGAGTGTAAACTCCTTTGAGACCCCAATGGCCTAATGATAATCATAATTGGCATTTACATAGTATTTTAGAATACGATACCTTCAAAGGCTCCACAAGTTCCAAGGTATGCTTCAGATAAATTAAATTAGTTATCTTTGATTCAGATGCATTAACCTATTTTAAAGAACATCATGTTATTTTTGGTTCAGTGGAAAATAGCCTAGATACTGCTGTGTTTATTATCATACTTACTTGTAGCTATTTTCCTTGTAAGCACAATAACTAGAGATGGTATGTTAGAAATGTTAAATGACATCTCCTTTCCCTAATAAATTGTTCATTATTATAGCTTTTAGTTTGGCAGGGTTATATTATAGTACATCCCTCTAGTATTGACATTGGGTAACCTCATACTTTTCAAGATTTGAAGAAAAACGGGAAGAAAAAAAAGAGAAGGAAAAAAGAGGTGGTTTCACAGTTGTGCAACAACTATTTATTCTGGTTCATTTAAATAAACACGTCCATGTTCTATACTAATATTTGGTCATTTCCTACTAGTTATTTACAGAGTACTTTACTGTCATCCAACCATCATTGTACCAGTATAATACTAATGAGGACAGCCTTTATATTGTTTCGTGATGGTTGTATGATGTTATTAGATGCTATCAGTGATTACTGGGAAATTGACCTTATACCATTATAATGTTACTGTTCTTCACTTCTGAGACTCTCATTTTCTTTCCCGTGAAGCCAACATCCAAAAATTAGGTAATGTTTTTTGCTTACTAGTGAGAATCTTCATTTGGATTTTCTTTTAAAGAAAAGAATCACCTGACATGGCCCTGGGTATTTGCTAATTGGAAAAAAAAAAGAAGATAAAACAAGCAAAAGGAATGGGAGTGGATAAGAGATGGAATTGGTCCATCCTATCTCCTTTTCTGAAGGAAAAAGTAGGAATAAAGTGCTAGTATTCCAGCAGATTTTTTAAAAACCCTCTGCTCCTACACAACATTATAGGAAGTCTAGATAGAAGGTAAAGGGGGAAAAGAAGGGAAAAGTTTGATTTCCCATTCTCCATCCATATATCTGAGTCATTTAGTGTGACAAATTACTACAGTTTTGGAATGATGAAAAGAAAAGAGATGTCCTTTTCCTATCTTACTCCCTGCCCCTATACTGTGAAAATTCCCTTCTTCTGAGATTGTAACAAGGCTCCTATTCCAGCGTGACACGAGGACCTGAACAGGAAATCCTATTTCGGAGGTTGGATAGCTACTGTACGTTTTGTGAGGATTCCCATATTGTATGTCACATTGTTATTTGTATCTTATTTCTTTGGTACTATTGCATTTTTCACATTATTTTTCATCATTTTATTCAATCAGCCTCTTAAGCCTTCACTCGGCTTTACACAGTATTTTTTTAGTGACTTATCTCTAGAGTTAAAAAATACTAAAAGCTTGAGCTCTGGGGGAAAATATATATATATATATATATATATATATATATATATAAGAGCTCAAGCTTATATATATATATATATATATATATATATATATATATATGGAATACAATTAGTAACTCTCTTTAACCATTTGATTACTGGTAAAAATAAACAAATATCTTAAGAATAATTTAATTTTGTGTAATTAAAATTAAATTATATACTTAATTTAGTGAAAATTAAATAACCAACTATAAATAAATTCTATCATGTCCATTATTAGAACATAACAATATCATAACCAGTTCTGGCAAGCTAAAATCTTATCTAAATAAATTAAAAGATAAAAAATCCAACACTTCTAAGACTCTAGTACAATACAAAGGATAAAAATACCATCTCTCTGTATATGTATCTGTATGTATCTGTATGTGTGTGTATTCATATCTGAAAATATTTTTAAAAAGTAGTTTTGATTCATATTCATGAACAAAATTGTCTAAAACAGACAAGCAATAGAGAGGTAATTGATAGATATTTATAATGTATTCTGTAAAAATATTTATAAACATACCGTATCCTGCTTTGGAATTTGTACTAAAACTGAAAGTAATTGTTCAGTGTCCAAAAATCTTGCAATAACTGAAAAATAAAAATCAAGCAGAACATTTAGTTTGATCCACAAACCAGTTAAACTTAAATTCTAGGGTTTAATTCTAGGCATGTGCAAAATTATTCAAATTCAAAAAGTTCTGAGTTCAAGATATGTGTATTTCAAGTTTCAGGTTGTTTTTTTTTAAAGGATAGAATTTGTGATATCATAATGAATGTTGAGATGGGGGCTTGTATCCTGTATCTGTGGGAAATTATGCTATATTTGCTAGAATGCAAAATTATCTGCCTCCATTCCCTTTTCCCTTTCTCCTGTTATACCATGGAATAACTATACCTGATAAACATGATGTGGTGTTAGGGAATTACGGCAAGTAAGATAATGGTCACAGATACCATTGGGAGAAGATTGTATTGGGACTTTTGCTATGTTCTGCATGTTATTTCAAACCCTCTAAACCATCCTGCTCAGCATGGATTGCCTTATACATGTTAATGGCTGTCACCACTCATTTCACAGCCACTTAAATCCTAAAATCCTATGGTGATTAGCCAAGCTTTGAAACCACCTGATTCCTAGGAAATCTCTGGGTGTTTTCCTTGTACCAGCCATTTTGGGATTCTGCATTATTAAGAAATTATTGCCATGAATCGTTAGCAGCTATACTACAACTTCTTTTACCATTTCATTCTTTACATTTCTTACAATCTAACCATCATTTCACCATTATCTCTCTGCAGCTATCATTCTACTTCAGATTGGCAGGATCTTAAATTTCTACTATACTGTGAATCAACCCTACAACCTGTACTTGCTACAAAACAATACAATCATTCTGATCAATACAATCACTAAAAAACACTTGAGCAGTAAGATAGTAAGAGTTTAGTACTGTCTGACAAGTGATAAACTGAGATTAAGATTCATATAACATGATATCAGAATATACAATCTTCACTTCAGTTGTTGAAACCAATTCCTACATAAGCAGTTGGAGAAAGTCCAATCTGGAGCGAAGGAACGCACAAAACACAACTAAGTATGAAGAATTTAGGGTCAGGAACTGGAAGAGGTTTCAGCAATAGCCTGGGCATTAAGTGGGCAAAAGATTCATACTCTGTGAGACAGAGGGAATTCTTCCATCTTAAGCTTCAATATACTGGATGTTCCCCAACCAATAAATACTGTTGTAATGATTGCCTATTCAAAATCACCATCAGACTCACACAAGGCTTTCATGGATATCTGATTTAATAATGAATAGTATGCAAGATCACAAGCAAAGCTGAGAATAGTGAAAGTGCGGGATGTCTCCCAATAAAACCCCAAGCAACTCCTAGTCCCTCCCCCCAAAGGCAGTACAATTCCATGCCCACAGGTGCCCCTAACGGTTCCTGCCGGTCTGCGGGAAACGTCCTTGACAAGGCGAGATAACCCAAACATGCATTCTTCATTCTTCACTCCTTGCATCACAGCCTGGTACAAGGAACAGGAGCAGCCCCCTCCTGTATAGCAACTCGTGTCAGCCCCGTGGCATGGGAACCCGTTACGATGTTTGCCAGGACCATTGGAACAGGAACCATGACAACTGTTAAATAAATACTGACATACATACTAGACTGGTCATCTAGAACTGTAACCTGCAACTGGTAATAATTTTGGTGTTCTGACAATGAGTGCTCTGTGAGGGTGAACTTTGGGGTGCCAGAGGGACATCTTCTCTAATTACAAGTATTTTCCCCCTTTACTGTAAATATTTTACAGTATTTTACACTCTCTTTCCCCAGAAAGTGATCACATGCCAATAGTGGGTCTCTTTGCCTTTGATTTAATTGAACCTAGTTGTCCATTACAATTCAATGATTCATCCCATCTGACAGGAATCTCAGACCAGTTTGGACCAGTAGACTGTGGCATTATTTCCATTGTTTGCTGCCCCATTAGCTACTCTTCTGAAACAGCCCATATGTGTGTTCAGTGACCCTCATGAAATAATCTCTATTTATCAAAGAATCACCACCTTGTCCAAAAGTATACTCAACCTGCCCAGGTCCCTTCTTAACATCAGTTTAACAGTTGATCCAAACCTTGGGTCAACAGGTAATTCTAGCTCATAAAAATGCCTGTATAATAATGATTCTCCCTAACATGAAACCTTTCACTCCTTTAAAAAGTGCTACAAGAAGCTTTTAAAGGAAAAAAAACAAGTTCTAAAAAACTAGACTAGGATCCAGCAGGCTACGATCAATAAAAATTACTGCCGGTTTTGGAGTCTTGTTTCTCAATTTCCAGTCAGAGTTACCTCTGAAAATAATCTCTCTAGAGACTTCAGCTAGATACTTTCATGGTTATTTACTGTATTCCAAGGCAGCAAAGCCGATGTCCAGCTTCTTGATGAATCTCTCCCTGAATGACCTCCAGTTTCACCTTCTGAGGTTCAAAAATTAATTTCTCAATCGACAAACAGCAAGTCTTGGTAAACATTTAATTTTACCAAATTTTTAAAAATAAATTCTGTATGTGGGCCACTGTGCTAGCCCCCCTTATTTTACAGCTATAAACAGTTATTTTTGATCATGCATATTATGGCCCAATTTGGCTGGCTTAAATTCTGGCTAAAGGAAGTCTTTGGGTGAATCTCCTCGGTGCACCTCACATCACCAGATAGCTTCCCCCCCCCCAATTCAATTGTGTCTGATTCTTGGAAACTGCCTGGACAAGTCCCTGCAGTTTTCTTGGCAAGGTTTCCTGGAAGTGGTTTGCCATTGCCTGCTTCCTAAGGCTGAGAGAAAGTGACTGGCCCAAAGTCACGTACCTGGCTTTGTACCTAAGGTGGGACTAGAGTTCACAGTCTCCCGGTTTCTAGCCTGATGCCTTAACCACTACACCGAACTGGCTCCCTACCAGATAGGTTTATCTACCAGAAGGAGACAAATTAACAATGATTTTGGTATATTGAAGCCTTTCTTCGTCAGCATTCTCTGCTCTCGGCCTTGATTGAACTATGGCTGAACTGAAGCAGAGGATTGGGGATTTAGATATTCAATTGACAGAGCTAGTATTTTCCATCTTTACTACAGTGTAATTGCTCCCCTGTTCCTTGGATTAGATTTTTAAAAAATATATATTTCATGTTCCCCATAGGAGACATTTTACCCTGACACAGACTGGGGTGCTACCAATTAGGATGACAATTACTAAGATACATTAAACCCTGTACTTGCTTGTGCTCAGATACAGAAGCTGAATGTGTATCCATGTGCTATTAAAATGTTCATTATATACCCAATGGCAATTGAAACCAGCTAGTTATTTTCATTGCTCCTGTGATTATGCAGTAACTGCTTTTCTTTTTTGTAATCAATTGTCCAAGAAGGTTGCAAAATCCTTTCTGAAAATTCCCTGATACCTCCTTTTCATTATTGTTTCAGGATTTTCTCATAATTTTATTCTTTTATTTACTGAACTTCTTATATTTCTTTTTATGACGGTTCTTGGACTATAATTAAACAAACATAAAATAATTTTTAAAAAGCCTCTCCTATATTTAACTTGCTAACTTACTAATTTATTTCAGTCGTGTAAATTATTTACAATAGTAACTTATTAATGATATGAATAGATCAGTCAGAAGATTTGAAGAATAAAGTATGATACACCACACCAATCTAACCACAGAATATTTTATTCCTTTTACAAAGCAGAATTTGTTTACCTGACTGAAGACCAAAAAAGCATTCCTCATCTTGAAGGAGCTCTTGAACAGAATCCAGTCTTGTGTTGATACTATCAGCATCAATCAGGGGTTCTAGAATATTAGACCTAAGTCTTCGACTTCCCCCTGGTGTCTTAGTATAATTTAGAATGCCAAAAAGGGTATGACCTTTCCTTTGAAAACAATACAAATTTGAAAAATAATCTCACAAAAAGTTAATACAAATTTAAGTGTACATACAGTACTTTCTGACATCACAGAAGTATATGGGAGATGATTTCCATTTTTGCTCTTGGAGTAAAGTCTCTTTTGTGCATGGATGTTACTGAATCTTATTTTTAACAATGATCATGCAAAACATTATAACAGGTGAGGATAAAAGCTTTTGTACTGGATGGGCAAGAGAAGTTTGCTAATTACTTGGCATGTGAGAACAATTTCCCAACAGGCATATAGTGGTATATTTTAGGTTTTTAGGTCATGCTGAATATTACTATCAAGAGCTATTTGTTTCAGTTTGGACCAAGCTGAACAAAACAGAGTAATGCCAAGGAGTGGGACAACAGTCCATGTTTTAAGTCTAACAAATGCCAATTTTTGATGATGTCATAAATTGTCCTGCAAAATCAAAGAACCAGAGTGCACCCCCCCCCAACCCCAAAATCCATTTAATCTAGTACTTTTAAAGTGGCAAAGGCACATGTGAATCTCCACAGAAATTAGGCCACTTTCCAGTCTCAGGAGGGAATTTAATATACAATGAGGAATTAGCAGCAGAGATCTCAAATATTTGGATTGGGCAGCCTCTATGGAGCTTAAGATGTAGTAGTAACAAATCTGTCCACCATTTAGCAGATGGCTAATGATCTTTGCTCTGAAAATGTTTGTTGCATCAAGAATATGGTTATCACTATTACAGTTGGCAAAGCACAGCATTGCATCTGAAACATTATGAGCCCTGACAGTGACATTCTTTTGCTGTTGATTCACATTGCCAAGGCTTGGAAGGATGCACCCAAATATTTTAATACCTTGATTTGATCAATGTGAAAACTTTTCATTTTCCAGGAGCAGCAGGTGACTAATACGTCTTTTGGAGAAGGTGACTACTACAGTTTTGTTATAACTGATGACCAGCTGCTTCTCACTGCAGTAATGGGCAAGAACATGGAAGCTCTGTCCCAAGCCCACTCATGTTAGGAAGAGGGTTGCTGCAATGGAACCAGATCTATTGCTTAATGTGGGAAGGGGTGAAATTCAAGTTTTGCCAAAGTTTGGAGTAATATCAAAATTAGAGAAAAAGGGTCCCAAAATACAATCCTGCTTCATCCCTTTGTCAACATGCAGCCAATTTCTCCTAAAGTTGATGGGGATCAGGTCAAAGGCCAGCTTTAAGTCAATAAAGACAACATAAACAAACCCTCATGGAGGAATATTTTTTTCTATCATGTGGTGAAGAGTAAGGCACCTTCCTTTCCTGAAACTGGCTTGATCCTCCTCCCTATATTATCTAATCTACAAATTAGAAATTAGCTGGGTTCTTTCCAGACCCTCCCCCCCTTTTTTTTTGAATGCTTGGATTATGATGGATCTACTTTGTGGGAATCACAAAGAAAGAATCTATATTTGTGAACAGGATGCCAGGACTGGGGCTGACCAATCCAAATTTGCCTTTAGTATCAGTATCAGATGTCAGTATCAGATCATCTCTGACTGCTTTGCCATTTTAAAGTCGTAAAATGAATTTGGAAATCTCAAAAAAAGACATCAGGGACCAATTTGCTATGGCATGAGGGAAAAGATCCAACAGTGGCATTGTCTTTGGTGCACTGCTGAACAGAGTGTGGAAATATTTGGCCCACATCTCAGGAGTAATCAGGTGGTGAGGCTCAGCAGAAGATTTGGGGAACAAATGGAGGGAGGCAAGAAACCATCATAAATCAGTGGAATTATTTTCTTCAATAATCTAGGAGAGTGCTTGCCAATTATCTTTCTGGGCCTCTATTTCCCCACCTTTTAAACAGAGCTTTGTACTTTTTTTTCCTTTCAAGGACAAATCTCATGAATGATTTAAACTGTCAATTCTGTATTTTCTAAAACCTTCAGTTAAACCGGTCCTAGCTTCAATGATAAAGGCTTGGCTTCCTGGATCTTAAATAGGGACTGGACATGCAGGACCTCCTGGATATTGCTAATCAATATTTAAAAAGTTATACAAGGCAACTATGATGGGCTGCTTCGCACAAATAAGAGAGTCATGGCTGAAGAGTGGTGACTGAATTTAACAAGTGCAAATGACACTCCCTACTTCCAAGAGGTCTAGCAATCAATCAAAACACTTTCCCTGGAGGAATTACTCAGGTGATTTGCATCTTGCCTGTAAATGTGAGCATTTTTGACTGAGTAGGAGATGGTCACTGTCAAGTTGGGTAACAGTTGAAAAAGCGGTGATATTTCATAGCAATCTAGTTAATACTAGAACAAAAACAGTGGTAGTGGCACCCTGGTGAGTTCTACTTAGTGGATGCATTCAGAATACAGGGGTCAAATTGATGGCCTTTTAGGATAACCTTTATTACCTATGAATGATTTCATTATCTTTAGAGTCCCAGGGAAAGAGTGAGAGTAAGTAATTCCCCAGGAAATACTATTAAGGTTAGTAATCAAGACTTAATCAGCTCCCACTTAGTGGCAGAATACTACTAGTTTTTTGGTGGCAGTAATAAACTCAGCTAGAGGGCAGATTATCATTAGCCCCCTGTGATTAGACTTCCTAGAGGGCAGACAACTGACAGTGTCTACTAGGACAGAAGATTTTCAATCCCTTAGGAAGTGGGGTAACTGAAGATACATGAAAGTATACAGGTTATCCTAGCACAATACTGTGCCACTTGAAAGCTATATTTCACTGTCAAAATCAACTTAAGATAGGTGACAATATAGCAATTAATTACTATTGTCCATCTGCCTTTAAAGTATTCATGCTTTTAACATACTGCAATATTTGTGCCAGACACAAAACTCACAGCTGCCCAAAGCTTTCAGACTGAATAGAAGCATGTCTTCTCTTGATAACAGCTTCTATCTGGAAGCCTATAGATTTAGTAGTGAACAACATAGAGGTTATTCCATCATTAGCAGAAATAGCCTTGTCAACTCTTTTGCAAGGCAGTTCATAGAAGAATGTGTCTCATCTTACTTCTCCTTAATGGCGGATCATTCCTGAACGATCAAAGCCATTGCTTACACTGTTAAAAGGGCACTGTTTTGCAAACAAGTTAATAGTGTTACTTTGGCTATTATTGGCAGAGATTTGTTCAGCTGATGGTGTAGAAAAGCCAAGTTGTGTTGCAGGGGCATACTATAGTGAGGGAGCGGGAAATTTACAACCCTCCAATTCATCCAACCCAAGTTATTGTAGCATGTTGAATTGTTGCTTAATATGATAGAAGACAGAAGCACTTTTATAGAACCATTTGCTGTGAAGACATCCTCTATCCTTGATTATTTAGAGGCTTTCCATGGGCTCTGTTTTCCAGGGCTCAACTGAGTCATTTTCTTCTTTCTCATTTTCAGGCAAAGAGGAGGCTGAAGATGCAGGAACCTCAACTCAATAAACAACTGATTGAGCTGAATAAACAATTCCTTTCACATTCACTAAAACCTGGGTGTCCTAAATGTACTCAGCTGAGTAATTAAAACAACTAAAACAGTATAAATAGCTACTTAAATATTTAAATTTAGATACTTAGTATAGGCTGCATAACTAAACAGAGGAAAAGAAACCTAAGACCATCCAATCACCTTCTTGAAAAGAAACAAAAAACAATGATACCAGACTGTCTGTGATCAATTATTGATGCTAATTAACCCTAGGAAGCATAATTCCAATCACAAATGGTTGATTCTGATGGTTCAGACACAATGAGGTTTTATGAGCAAGACAAACCTAAATGAAATGTAGTTACTAACATCTTGATAAACACTGCAGTTTATTAATGAAACTTGTGGAATAAAATCAACCAAATGCAGGGACAATGTTGGGAAAGATGTTCTCCAACTGTATTATACCAGGCTCCCTTCTTTTATATGTATCACAAACTAAACAATTGGTTGCTTACCCATAAATGTGACTCAAGTGGTCATTTATGAATCCAAACAAATGGATTCTGCATTTGTGCAGTAGCAGAGATTTTTATTAGGAGCTCTGCCTCCCTGTAGCACATATGTATGTATAAACAGGACCTATGCTGTTTTCCCCAGTTCTGAAGATCAAGAGGGTAGCCTTAAGCTGAAACATGTTATCCTTGAGCCCGAAGTAGGAAAAACGTGCAGGAGTTAGTGAATTCACAAATGATGCCTAAAGAATCAGTTACAGGTAGGTAACCAGTTTTTCATCATGGTCTGTGTGATTCACACATACAGATGAGTAGAAGATATCTCATCGGGAGTTGGATAGGCATTTAAGTAACAGCTGTAATGATTGCCCCAGCCCCAAATACTCAGACTCACAAGAGGATGCTAAATGAAATCTGATTTATTAGAGTACTAAAAGCAAATACAGAGAAAGCTGAGAATGAGCAAAAGCGCGCCAAATACAAACTTAAACCCTTGCTTCAAACGTATCCCGCCTCCCTCATAACAGCCCCGCCCGGCACAGGTGCTAGCAATCGTCAGAGTTGCTAGCCTGGGAAAGTAACCTTGAGCGCAGTAGATAACACAAACACATTCCAAAGCAAAGCCAAAATATAATCGTTCCCATCCTCCCTAGACAAATGCAACACGCATCCAATTAATGACATGCGAAACGTTACGATGCATCGAATACATTGAAACGGCGCACATGACATACCGCCCTCCAAAAATACCCTTAGGGACCTGGTTTCGAGGGATAAGCGGAGTGGAAACGGGCCACTAAAACCGGGGAAGCCACATCTGATGCAGCGACCCACTCAGGATGAGGGAAATGCTTCCAACGAACTAAATATTGCAAAGTATTGCGAAGGCGTCTAGAGTCCAAAATTTCTTTAACTTCAAAGTGTTGCTGACCATCAATCATGATGGGGGTGGGAGATGGAGGTTGCCGATGCCAACGATCAGAAGGAATAGTCGGTTTGAGTAAGCTGCAATGAAAAACAGGGTGTAAGCGTTTCAGGTTATGAGGCAAATCAAGTTTAAAAGTCACAGGGTTGATCTGAGCTACAATTGGGAAAGGACCCACAAACTTAGGTGCAAGTTTCTTGGAAGGTTGTGATGACTTGATAAACTTGGTAGAAAGGTACACTGAATCCCCAACTTGGAATGCAGGTTGGGGGGCCCGCTTCCGATCAGCATACAATTTATAATCCGCTTGAGCATCAGCCAATGCATTTTGAATCATTGGCCAAGAGTCAGCCAGTTGTGTTGACCAATCATCTGTAGTGACCGCACCTGCAGGAGGTTGTGGGAGATCAGTGATAGGAACAAAGTCTTTACCCAGAGCCACCCGAAACGGGGTCTGTCCAGTGCTTTGATGCACGGCATTGTTGTAAGCCACTTCAGCAAACGGTAGAAGGTCTACCCAATTGTCCTGCTGATAATTCACAAAAGCGCGCAGGTACTGCTCCAGAGTGGAGTTAACCGCCTCAGTGGCCCCGTCCGTTTGAGGATGCCAAGCCGTGGAGAGGGCTTGCTTCGTGCCTAACAGCTTGAGAAACGCCCGCCAAAACTGAGAGGTAAATTGTGTACCTCTGTCTGAAATCAAGCGGGAGGGACATCCGTGTAGCCTGTACACGTGTACAAGGAATAGGCGGGCTAATTGACGCGCTGACGGAATGGACACGCAGGGAATAAAGTGGGCTTGTTTGGAGAAATAATCTTTGACCACCCAAATGACCGTTTTGCGTTGGCTGGGTGGTAGCTCTACAATAAAATCCATGGAGATTTCTTCCCAAGGGGAAGAGGGGGCTGCTACCGGCTGCAACAGCCCCTGGGGCTTGCCCACCTTGCGTTTGGACATTGCACAAACAGTGCAGGAAGCAATGTAGTCTTTGACATCTTTACGTAATGTGGGCCACCAGAATTGCCTCCGAACGAGGTGCAAGGTTTTTACAAAACCGAAGTGACCCGCGAGTTTGTCATCGCGTTAACACGTGAACGTGTTAACACGTCTTTTCGGAGGCTTTCAGGAACGTAGAGGCGGTCGGACTTCCAAGCGAAGCCTCTGTCAAAAGTAACATTGTCTTTATTCGCCAGCAACCAAGTATCCGTTTTTAATTCTTTTAAAAACTTTTGTTGCAATTGGGAGGGAATTGACAAAGAGCTTGGCTGAGCAGCGCTTGTGGTGGGCGGTTGTTGCGCGCGCGTTTGGCTACGCGTCACAGCTTGCATGCCCAATTGGGGCGCCGACCATAGGGTGCTCACCACATCTGGCGCCGCCCCAGAGTCTTGAGGTTGCCTTGACAAGGCATCAGCCAAGAAGTTCTTTTTCCCTGGAATAAATTTGAACTGAAAATTGAATCGATTGAAAAATTGAGCCCAACGAACCTGTTTAGGGCTCAGTTTTCGAGGGGTACTAAGTGCCTCCAAGTTTTTATGATCAGTCCATACCTCAAAGGGGTGATTAGCCCCTTCCAGCAGATGCCGCCAAGCCTCTAATGCAGCTTTCACTGCAAATGCCTCCTTTTCCCAAACATGCCAACGCCTCTCAGTTTCGGAGAACTTGCGGGATAAATACGCACAGGGCTTGAGGCATCCTGCCTCGTCTTTTTGCATCAACAATGCGCCAATAGAATAATCGGAGGCATCAGCCTGTACAACAAAGGGCTTTGAAGGATCAGGGTGTTGTAAAATGGGCTCTTTGACGAAAGCTGCTTTCAGCCGCTCAAACGCCGTCTGACAAGCAGGCGTCCACCTCAACAACGCTCCGGGATTCTTGACTCGCCTAGTATCTCCCACCCCTTTCGTTCGAAGCAGGTCCGTTAGGGGCAAGGCAATCTCAGCGAACCCCCTTATGAATAATCTGTAATAGTTGCTGAACCCCAAGAAACTTTGAAGTTGCCTGCGGGTACGGGGACTCTCCCAGTCCATGATAGCCTGTACCTTGGCAGGGTCCATTTCTATACCTTTATCAGAAATCCTATACCCCAAGTAGTCAATTTGGGTCTGATGGAAGGCACATTTGGATAGCTTTGCATACAATTCAGCAGATCTGAGTTTACACAAGACTTTCTTTACCAGAGCTACATGCTCTTTCATGGTTTCCGTATAAATCAATACATCATCCAAATACACCAGTACACCTTTAAACAGATGTTCATGCAAAACTTCATTGATTAATTGCATAAATACCCCAGGGGCCCCAGCCAACCCAAACGGCAACACCTTATACTGGAAGGCTCCCAACGGGCAATTGAATGCAGTTTTCCACTCATCACCCTCCTTGATTCGTACACGATAGTAGGCTTCTCTTAAATCCAGTTTAGAGAAAATCTTGCCTTTGGCCAGATGTGACAACATGTCCTTTATCAATGGCAAGGGATATTTGTTGGAAATTGAGACGGCATTTAATCCGCGGAAATCCGTACAAAGTCTCAATGTCCCATCCTTTTTTGGGCGGAAAAGAACCGGCGCCCCCACGGGTGAATTCGCCGGCTCAATGAATCCGCGCGCCAAATTTTTGTCCACAAATTCCCTCAACAAAGTCAGTTCCTTTTGCGTCATGGAATAAATTTTTGGTTTAGGCAATTGAGTGTTGGGCAGCAGTTCTATGGCACAGTCCGTCTTTCGATGGGGGGGCAACTGGTCAGCTTCCTTTTCACCGAATACATCAGCAAACATCCTGTACTCGGCCGGCAAGCCCTCCAGAGGAGAGGCCGGGTAAGGCGGAGTCGCAGCTGCCGCAACCCCCACCATCTCCTCTGGGGCACCCTTCCCCTCTGCCGCTTGATAAAACCCATCCCTAAATGTGATGGTCCGGTAGACCCAGTTTATTTGGGGGTTTTGCTGCACCAACCATGGTACCCCCAACACCACCAATGGGCCCCCTACGGGAGCCACGACAAAAGACAACCCTTCCTGGTGACTGCCCAGTTGCAAGGCTACCCGCCCTGTAAAGTGGGTGACCGGTTTGCCCCCTGCCATGGACCCATCCAATTGAGTAAATGCGATGGGTCTTTGTAGGGGAAAAGTAGGGAGCTCCAAAGCCGCCACCACGTCGGGGTGCATCAGACACCGGGAACACCCCGAATCAATCATGGCCCATACTTCCACCGTCTTGACTTGTGAACCCAATTTCAATTTCACCATGAGTATGCGGTAAGTGCCACTCACCGCTGGAGGCTCGCGCCCGTCTTCTACCACCTGCCCAGCGGCGCCCTTTAGAGCAGGTGGCTGGCGTTTCCCGCCGGTTGCGGGATTTCGGTCTCCCCTTCAATTTCGTAGAACATCACATCGTCTCCCTCGGTCTCAGCCACCGCAGCTTTCTGTTTCCTCGGCAACGCAGGGGACTTCGCCTGCGGTTTTCCGGGCCGTTCCTCCACCTTTGCCTTCGGGCATGCTGCCACTCTATGCCCCTCCTTACCGCATCTCAGGCACAATCCTTTGGCATACCGCTTCTCACGCTCCTCGTCCCAGGGTCGCTGTCCCGGTTTTCCCCCGGTGGTCGATGTGCGGCTGGGCTTCATCTCCCGCCCCGACTTAACGGTCTTCCGCTGGGCAAAGACCTCTTGGGCATGTTCAGCCCTTCCTGCTAGCAGGATCCACTCATACAGCGTGTATGGGTCGTCCCTCCCCAGGGACCAGCGCAGCACCTCGGTATTCAAGCCATCTTTGAAGAGCTCGATAATGGTTGCTTGGGACCAGTCATCCACCTTCCCAGCTAGCGCTTTAAACTCCAAAGCATAATCGGCCACTGATCGGAACCCCTGCTTGAGTTCCTTCAGGGCTCGCTTTGCTCTCTCCTTTGCTAAGGGGTCCTCGAAGTGTTGCTTCAACGCCCAGAGGAACTCCTCGAGATTTTCCAGTTCAGGCGCTTCCGACTGGCACATCTGGACATACCAGTCTGCCGCCCTCCCCTTCAGTTTGGTGGCAATGGTGATGATTCTTGCCTTCTCCGATTGGAAAACCCCCCCCCCATTCTTCCATATAAGCTTTCGCATTAGTCAGGAAGAACGAGAGTTTGGTCGGGTCCCCATCAAACTTGACAGGGAAGTCTCGCATACCGCCTCCCACCGGGCTGCGTCCCACCACCGGGGCTGCAGCGGCTGGTGCTTCCCTGACTCGGAGCGGCACGGGGCCCCGGGGCGATCGCCCGGGCGCTGCTGCGATTTCCATCTGGACCGACTGGTCCCCTTCGCGCCTCCGCACCACCCGTCGCCGTTCCGGGGTCAGCCCCTGGGAGGAAGGGGTTGAATGCCTCTGGCTGGATTCTTCCCGGAGCTCTCGCATCGAGGTTACATCCAAGCTCAGCTGTTTCAGAATAGCCTCCAACGAATCCATTTTCGACTCCAGCACTCTGATTCGATCCGGAGTGGGTGAGCCCTCCGTTGGCTGCACCTGCACCACGTTGGGGGATAAAGGGTATCTCTGCCTCCAGGATGGGCCCCCCGCTGCTGTGGCATCTCCTCGGGTCTCATCCCAGGTGAGCAGCTCACCCGGAGAATTCACGGTGGTCTCCGGGGCCGTTTTCAGCCCCCCGGCTTCGCTCTCCGACCCGGAGCTCGCCTCCTCTCTGATGGCGGACAGCTCCCCTCCTTGGGACGGTCGGCCGGACGGCCTCACGGTCGAGTCCGGTTCCCCTTCCTCCATCATCACGATTTCGGGCTCGGTCATCGCGGGCTCTCTCCCTCACAAGTTAGACGCTTGTCTTCCTTGGACAGGGGCCAGCGGAGTTAGGAACTGAGATTCTCAGCTTTATGTAATGATTGCCCCAGCCCCAAATACTCAGACTCACAAGAGGATGCTAAATGAAATCTGATTTATTAGAGTACTAAAAGCAAATACAGAGAAAGCTGAGAATGAGCAAAAGCGCGCCAAATACAAACTTAAACCCTTGCTTCAAACGTATCCCGCCTCCCTCATAACAGCCCCGCCCGGCACAGGTGCTAGCAATCGTCAGAGTTGCTAGCCTGGGAAAGTAACCTTGAGCGCAGTAGATAACACAAACACATTCCAAAGCAAAGCCAAAATATAATCGTTCCCATCCTCCCTAGACAAATGCAACACGCATCCAATTAATGACATGCGAAACGTTACGATGCATCGAATACATTGAAACGGCGCACATGACAACAGCAAAGACAAAACAGCCTTGACAAAAAACAGCGTTTTGCCACGACCAGAGATCCATTCTGTAGCGTTGGATAAATGTGGAAGGTTCTAACTACATGGCAGCCTGGTAGATAACGAGAAAGCAAACTCTGCTTAGAAAGACTGCTGATATAGATACTGAGCTAGCTGAATGGCCTCTGATTTCAGCCATAACTCAGTTGGCAAATTAGTGCACCAGCTATGGCTTTACCTAGAACTGGATGTCCTGATCACCACTCAGTTGAATTACTGCAGTATGATCTACTTGGGGCTGCTTTTGGAGATGATTCAGAAGCTGCAGCTAGTATAAAATGTAGCAGCTAGGCTGTTTGTCAGACAGTCCCTCCAGCGGGACTTTGTTTTTATGGATTTTGTTTTTCTGTTGTATGTTTTTTATTTGCTATATTGTTTGGGGGAGTGGAGGGGGGACTGGGAGACTGTGAGTTCTAGTCCTGCCTTAGGCACAAAGCCAGCTGGGTGACCTTGGACCAGTCCCTCTCCCTCAGCCCTAGGTAGGAGGCACTGGCAAACCACTTCCAAAATCATGCCAAGAAAACTGCAGGGACTTGTTCAGGCAGTCACCAGGAGTCAACAATGACTCTAAGGCACAAAAAGGAAAAAGAAAAACTGATGTATGCTGCCTGGAGTTATGATTATGCAGAACTGGGCAGCCACATAATTCCTTTATTTTTTTTTTATTATTATTATTATATATATATATATATATATATATATATATATATATATATATATATATAAATAAAATAAATCTTCCCTTGCATGTGGAAAGCACGTACAAGGAATCCTACTCCATTGTATACATTATGATATAATATTAAATTATTTTGCATATTAGTTTTATTGGAGTACTGTCGGTTTTGCAGTTTTTATTCTTGCTGTTTGTTGGTCAAAGTCCTTTGGGACAAGGGAAGATTAAAAATGTTACTAAAATAGAAAATATTAAACATTTGGTTCTTATGGTGGCTCGTTTATATCTTAAATGGAAAAGCATGATCTCCGCCAAAACTAAAGGTGCAGAATCTTTGGATCTGAGGTGGAGGGTAGCCCTAGCTTTGTATTTTCTGTCTTTCTGTTTTTTGTTTTGAGATCAGAAATCATCTTCTTCTTGTTGGTATGTACAAACGGGACTGGAACACAAAGTTCCTGAAATCAAAGGTATGGTACCAGGGACCTAGCAGGAGAAGATGGAGCCTGTGACATAACCAGATTTATTTGGAGAGAAACAGAATAATTTGTTTCAAGTTTATTTTGCAGATAGATAAAAGTCTTTTAAGATTTTGCTATTAACACCCCACATGATAATTTGAAAAGTCTGAGTGGTCTGTGCAAATAGCTGTAAATTTCTGCAATGTTTAGAGACTTTACTTGATGGCAGTTTAACTGTGAAGTTAGCCACACTAAGCCATTTTCAAAGGAATGCTCTGAAACAAGTTTCAGTGGGTTTGCCTCATGAAGGCCTGCCAATGTGGACAAGATTTTAGTATAGTCCCCTCGTCTAGACAAATAAGTCAGAAAACATGCTTGTGAAACAGTGGAAATTTGCTACATTTGACACATTCATGTAAGTATCTAAATGGAGTTCAGGGTCCATTTGAAAAAGATCCAAGAAATGTTAGGTTGGAGAAGACAACTTTGGATGTTACCACAATAGCAGTCAGAAATAACAGCAGAATGGTTGGAGATTTATCTTTAAATGAATATGTATTACAGAAAGATGAGGCTCCCACCAAGAACTGTAGGCTTGACAAAATTCCAGACAGGCTGTTGTGGAGATACAGGACCCATATATGTACAGTATATTACAAACATCACAAGGAAAAACTGCTATTTTATTGAACCCTGATTCATTTCCAGATCAAACTCAAAAGGTCACCCTTGCTAAATGAACATATTATATACCAGCAAGCCTAAAACAGTACCAAGCACCCCAGTATAAACTCCTGAACCTCCAGCATGCCTTTCCCATCCTACAGTCAGTTATATATAACAAAGGTCTTAAAGACAAGACAGAAGAAAGGAAGAAGTAAATCAACTTTTTTTTGTTCCTTCAAGTCAGTGTTGACTCCTGGCAACTACTTGGACAAGTCCCTGCAGTTTTTTTGGCAACATTTTTGGAAGTGGTTTGCCATTACCTTCTTCTTAGGTCTGAGAGAGTGACTGGCCCAAAGTCACCCTGTTAGCATTGTGCCTAAGGTGGGACTAGAACTCAGGGTCTCCTAGTTTCTAGCCTGGTGTCTTAACCATTATACCAAACTGGCTCTCTAAATCAACTTTATTTGGTTAAAAAAAACTTCATTATACCTATATCCCACTATTTCATAAACAATTCTTCCTAGAGCCAACTTAAATATCACCAGGTACTGTATGATTTTTTTTTTACTGTTAAGTTTTTGGAATTTATATGCTGTGAATAGTGAAAAAGGTAGACACCTGGCTTTGGTATCATGTACTGGGACTGAAACAGTTATGATGACAGTTACGATTCCTGTGGGTGGAAATCTTCAAGTAAACAGTTTAAAAATTAAAAAGGGAGATATTACTTGGTATGTAGATGAGTAAAGAAACAAAGTCAGAGAAAGGAGTCAAATTTAGCTTTGGGAAGAGACTAAAAGACCAGAAGTAATATACACTGAAATATACTGTAAACCATTTTTTTTGTTTGCACTTTTTAGTAAACAGCAATAATAATTTTCAACACAACCTTCATAAAATACATACTATATTTGCATCTTACGTTGGATGACCTCTACAATATGGCTAGGAAGTAGATACTGCAAAAAAAAAGTATTTTTAAAAAATATGTGTTAAGGAGAGAAGGAAAGGAAGGAGAAACCTTACTCAGAACAGACAACTGAGTCATTTGTACTGTCATTCGTAAATATGCAAGTTTCAATACTTGAAATACTGGAGATGAATTGAGAACAAACCTGCTGAACTACATGTGTTAATCAGAAAAAGACGAGAACAAAATGAAAAGTTTTCACAAAGGGTATGGCACTGTCTTATCATATATACAATATTTTAAAGAACTTTTCATACCTTACAAACTGTACCATTGGGAAAAAAAGTACTTCACTACTAGTAAAAATACAAAACTGAATATACCCAAATTCTTTGAAATACCCAGAGGAATAAGTACATATCTGACTATTTCTAACCACAAGTTTTCCAATTGTTGCTGGTACTGAAAATTATGGAGGATACACTCAACAGAATGTAACCGTAGCTTGCAGCTAGCTATTTTAGAATGAAATAAACTAGATGAAAGTAGAATCCTACATTTAATTGTTATCAAGTGGAGGTTTGGAAGTAATACTGCTCTAGTCCCTAATGATAGAGGCTACTGTAATAAATTTGCTGCTTACTCATTTTATATATCAGCATGGCATATGAATATGACAAATGCTTTTTAAATTAGCATTTATTATAGTACAAGAAACTAAGAGAACCATATAGAACCTGAATGCTTACATTCTATCATTTTCCTCTAAATATTTTAATGACTGAAAATGTGTTTTCATTTGAAAAATACTATTTTCAAACCACAGATTTGTATCTAACACTATGTCACAACTGCAAGTATAACACTCACATCTTCTCCACAGTTTAGAATTTGAAACAAAATATCTTACCTAGGATCCCTATTGTTAGTAATTAATTCAAGATTTAGGGCCGATGTTGAATCAATCATTGCTGTTTGCTCACTTCCATGGAAACGAATCTTAAGCGACTTAGGTGCATAAACTGAATTTTGAATGAACTCAACATATTTCAGCATGGCAGCAACAGCTGCGAGACAGTAATACCTAAGAAATTATAATAATCGAATGAAAATAAAATTTAAATAACAATATAACTGCAGTTTTTAAGACTTTGGATCACCAATTTTGCTGGAAGTAACACTGAAAATATCACATGGAGAATTTATTTTATTTGTTAGATGTATATTCTGGCTTTCCTTCAGGACCTTAAAAATATATTGCACTCTTAATTTTTTTCCTCACAACCACAACCCTGTGAGGTAGGTTGAGCTGAGAAAGACTGACTGGTTCAAGGTCACTCAGTGAGTTTCCCCCACTGAAACTCCCACCACTGCTGGGAGAGAAGATGGAAGCTGGCACTGGGTCAGAGAAAAATAGATATTGTCTATGCCTGTAGGTAGGTCAAAACCAAATTCTTCAAGTGACAGATAATTCTAGGTTAACTGAGTAGCAAAGTGGTCCAAACTCCATATACAGTCAGAAATTCACCATAAGTTGAGCAGGGCACAGAGTAAAGATTTCTATTGCAAGCAACTTTCAGGATGAACAATGAGCATGCTTCTTCCATCAGGCTGGATATCTCCCCCAAGGTACTGCTTGATTAATCAGAGGACGTTCCAGATGAAATTCTGACAGGAACCTTGATCCAATCTTCAAAAGCAAATACGACAAAAGACCTAATAAATAATTTCCATTTTGCAAATAAAGTTGTAACGTTTCTCCATTCTACAGTAATGACTTACAATTTCCTTGTGGACAACCTGATTATTTTCAAGAAGCATCTGTCACCAAAGACATCATACTAAATAAAATCAATAGTATCAGGCTTTCAGTTAATAGAAGTGGAAACAATTTGGACAGTACCCAAATGGAGTTTTCTCCTGATACAGAAAATTTATGCATACATTAAAGTCTTCTATGAATTGTATATTTTTCTAGAATGTTGCACTTAGATGTAAAAAATTCAATGCAAATCCACATTCAAGCATGAATTTCACTGAGTGGGTATAGCAAATCACTCTTATTTGGTACAGTTTATAGTCAGGAAACCTAAATGGTACTCTAAATGTCTTGAAGGAGAGATAAAAGTGAAATAAATACTTTTAAGGCAGAAAATGTGTGGATACGGTCCAGAATCTTTCTAATGAGCTCAACACTCCATAGAGGAGAATAAAAACTTACTCAAAAGAAGTCATAGAACTGGAAAAATAAAGGTGGCCTGTGCATAGTTTACACACACTAAACATATACACATTTTCAATAGTTTTGAATAGGGATATTTAGTGCTTCAGATCCAAAGCTGAAAAGGTGCTTCAGAGCAGGTATGGGTGCACATTCCACACTGTTGTTGCCTCCTTAAAAAAGATGCATTTTTACTGGGCTTGCCCAGTAGCTGCATAATCTTAGGAAAATACATGTTTCAGTTAAGGACATGCCAACAGAGTATGAGAAAGGGCTTTAATGTGAGAGAGCAGGATCATTCTGACTGCAATCTGGCTTTGCCTGGAGGTTGTAAATTTGAAGGGTTAAAAGGTGAAAGGTCCCCTGTGCAAGCACCGAGTCATGTCTGACCCTTTGGAGGAACACCGCTTTCACGACATTTTCTTGGCAGACTATAGAGCGGGGTGGTTTGCCATTGCCTTCCCCAGTCGTCACCTTCCCCAGCAAGCCGGGTACTCATTTTACCAACCTTGGAAGGATGGAAGGCTGAGTCGACCTGAGCTGGCTGAGAGAGAATCCAGCTTCCGCTGGAATTGAACTCGGGTCGTGGGGAGAATTTTGGTTGCAAAGGGTAGGAGTTGCAAATCTGGCTCCACCTGGACAAGCTGGCAGCCAACCATTGGATTTCCTTTTCCTCAAACTGCCAGGTTTCTCCTTGTTGGAAAATTAATTTTATTTATAAATTTACTTATAAATCATATTTATATGGCCACCCATCCCACAGAACGTGACTCTGGGAGACATAGAATAAACCATAAAATAACATTATTAAAACAGAATACCATTAAAAACATTGATGTTATTATTTAAAAAAAGGTTAGGTGAGAGTATTGGATATTATAAACAGTAGAAATTAAGAGAGGTAATTTCCAGTTTAGTTTGCACCCAGCACATTCCCAGTCAATTCCTATATCCACATCAAAACAAGCTTCACGCCACTCAGTTCAGCTAGCAAAAATATAGCTTGGCATTTATTTATTATATATCAACAAACATTAAAAAAACAGTTAACTGGCAAAAGTCAAAATCCAGGCAAAAACAGGAAGAGAGAGAGGTACAAACAACAGGCAAGTGATAAAAGGGCAGAGAACTTAGTAAGAGCAATCTGTGCATGCTCGCTCTCTCTCTCTCTCTATATATATATATATATATTAAAAGGCACAGAAATGTTCAGAGCTACTGGAAACTATACTGTAATTAGCATGGACAATCCCAAAGAGCCTATGGTTATTCCAGCTTTACCCCTAATGGCAGCAGAATACAGATGGAGAGTAGGACACCAGGTGATCTCTCCTCTATTCTACACCATTAAGATAACACTTTGGTGGGTGGGGATTGTGTATCCAACACTCTTAGGATTCAGGAAGAAGAGGACAGCCTACCCAAATTGGCTCTCAAAGGAAAGGTGGAAGGTGACTCAGTGAGATGTCCAGTGACTCCAGATCTCTCTTCTGCAAGACCAGCCTCCAAGGTGTTCCTGACCTGATACCTTCTGTCCTGCCCACAGATCCCCTGACCCTGCTCCTAAGCCCTGCTACTGCTGGTCTTTGATCTAGCTCTGCTGCACATTTTCCTACCTCCTTCTGGCCCTGCAACCCATGCAGCCTATTGCTCCCCTTTTGGACCAGTGATCTGGCTCTGTGATCCACTCCAGACTGACCCATCGTTTCAGAATCCCTGCTTTATATAATGGTCTTCCATTTGACAGAAATAATAAGCTCTGCATATTCCTTCCACTGGAAAAAAATTCCAGATGGACATGTTAAACCTCAGTGTAACACCACAATTTGTAGATCTTAAGAAACTGAGGTGATAGACTGAAAGTTAATTTTCTGGGATTTTATCATGAATACAATCCATTAGGGAAAACTACATAGAAACAAATAGTGATTTTCTACGTTACTGCAATTATTTAAGAACAGTCTAACCAGAGATCCTAAAAATATTTACTTGAAAGTTCAGTATAGCTGAGGTTTCAAAATCAAATTTAGTTCCACTGAACTTAGTTTAACACTGCAATTGATACTTATAAATCCTACAAACAATTATTCAGAATAAGGGTTTATTAAGCTAACAATACGTAATTCCAAATTCCTTTTTCAGAATCATCTAATCATGTGATCTAACACACAGCAATGGAAAAAGCAAAAGAAAAGAAGAGTCATTCATAAATGAATCATCAGCCAGGAAAATGACTACAAAATAATGGCCTGAATCCAAACCAAAATAGGAAATACAAGAGGCTTTCATTTGTTAATTACCCTCCATGTTCACTGAATTCTTGCATTTCACATCCCTTGTCTTTTCATGGGACCCAAAGGGCCCATAGAAGGGCAACCACTGGAACTCTTACTCATGTCCCTTGGATCCATTTCAATATAAAATACGAATTGGGTCAAAGTCAGCATGTGTTGTTATATTTAAAAATGCTTATATTACTGATTCAGATAGAAGACTAAGACGACTTATAGGTAGAACTCCCAGGTTACTGACAGACAAAATATTAACAACATGGAAGACTAAAGTGAATGAATTGTTTTTAGAACATACATACTTGGACTGAACTTCCATTAAAACAGTGCTGAATTCCGGTGTACATAATTGTTCAATATATTCCAAACCTTTAGTTTCATTGAAATACTTTCTCTGGACTGTGGTAAAAGTCACATTCTGTAAAGGAAGCAAAGGCATCTTTACAAAAAACAGTTCCAGTGTGCTACCAATATTCTAAAGGAATTAAAAACAGTATTTTTCCAGTATGGATTTAGGCCCAGATACTGATAAAAGGCAATATATGGATTTGCTACAGGAGTGATTCAGATGTATATATTAGCTTTGCTGATTTCTAGCGATTGCCCATATTCGTGCAGCTCAGAAATAACAGCTCTAGCATGCACATGCAGTTAAAGTAATTACTTTAAGAGAAATTATTACTAGCACTGCACTGTAAGTTGAGGCAGACAACAAGATTATGTTGCTTGGGTATATGAAAAGAAGAGAACAATTCCACATCTTCCTTTCTGCTTGCTAGTGTTCCTCTCACTTACAATTCCCAAGAAACTCTTGATGTCTTTGATGGTAAAGCTTCTTTGCAGGATTCAGGTCCTTGACTCTGCTCAGGCTCATGATGGCAACAGCTTCCCAGATCTGAGGCTTTTTTATATTTATACATACCTGTACCAGGATGGGTGGGATTATTAATGGGGGAAGAATATGAACTGGTAATAAGGACTTAAGATATGCATCATGCAGATTGGAAAGAATAGGGAATCAGAAATGGCCTGGAAGTAAATTTTGAAAAAATAACAAATGGAGGAGAGATACTAGGACATTGTGACCTGGCCATTGCTGGGAAAAGAGAGCACTCTCTGATATCCTTTCTTTTCATGTTGCAATGTAAATCAAAGATGAAAGGAAGGTGACCTATGAAATTTAAATGTCCTCTTCCTCAGTGCAGGGTCAGTATGCTTGTAAAACATTTATTATCCAGCATATAATCCAAATGAAAGCACTGATCTGGCACATCACAGATAACTGACTGAGAGAAAAGGGGACTTCACCTTTATCAGGTCTAGCCATTTGATTACAATCTTATTTCTATTCAAACAGAGTAAATATTATACGGCCCTTGTAAATAATATATGGCCCTTGTAAAGATGCTTCAGGGGCCACAATATTATCAGATTTCTCTTTCTAAATCAGAGAAAGGGCTTCAACCACAGAAGGTCAGATGCAAGTTCAGATGCATCCAAACTAATGTGGAACATAACGGCTATCCCTGAGATACATTTATTTGTACCTTTTCATATCTTGTGATGAAAGGGTAAATGGGATAGCTAATTCTGTTCTTGCTTTACTTACGTCTTCTAGCAGGAGTGCCTCAGGACCTGGGTATAACCAAGTACTCTATAAAATTGGGAAATAACTACAATGTGAATTTTTGAAAATAAACTAGTATTTTTAAACATACCTTGAAATTTTCTGCTATCAAACGGTACAATTTTGTTGCATTTCCTGAATCACATGCAGTATTTGACATTATTATTTCTAAGGGTGTTAAAATTCTGAGTTTGGTGATAACCTACAAAATGCACAACACAATTTAGTAAAAAGGTATATTTGGACTGTGTTCAGAACACATCAAGTAGTGGGTTTTTTAAAAAAAAACAAAAACTTTATTGTAATCACTTATATGATGCCAGTAAAATAAGTAAACACATTTCTGCATCTAAACTTAGACCAGTGCTTCCCAAACCTGGGTAATTTACCCAAAATTGCATAAAAGTGGTTTTTCTTTGGGTAATGACACACAAACCCATTAAATTGACTTAAAGTGTTTTACCTACATAGGGTAAAAAGGGCTTTCTGAGACTGAGACAAGAATATAGATTTCATTCAATTACACATATATAAACTATGCTTTCCTTAGATAGGTGGGAGCATCCAGCCAAGTCTGGCCAATCTCAAAATGCTAAGCAGGCTTTAACTTAGTAGTGGATGGAAAATCACCAGAAAATCCTAGGACTGTAGGTTAAACTGGGAAAAGTTATCTTGGAAGAAAACAATGGCAAACGTTCCTATGTGATGAAAAATATACAGTATGTCTACCAAAACCTTCATAAAATGTGGTTGTTGTACTCCCACTGCCTATCATCCCAGAGCAGTATTTCAGCTTTCTCTGTCATGCAGTACTGCATTAAAACCTTTATATATCTTCCATCAAATCAGGTAAGTTTTGCTTATTACTGAGACAAACAGCAAGAAAAGAAGCCTGGTCCCATCCATTAGTTGCAGATCTTAGCCCTTCATGCTGGAATGTTGTCACCACTGTCTATCTTTCTGCGCCTATAGGCTACTATTTCCAGCCATCTACAGTGTGCTACTTCAATACACAATGGACTCTGGTTTCATTCATTGTTGGCATATGCCCTGATAAGTTTCCATAGAGCCTGGAACCCCAAATGTTCTCTTTTTTTTCCCCCTTTTTTGGCTTATAGACTACTCCAAGAGCTAACAACAGTGAATAGCATGCACTGCACTTCTTAAGTCACATTAAAACAATACAATATAAACAAAACATATAAGTGATACAATTAATACCCATAACATTAATAATATTAAAATATTCTTTAACTAAAAATAAGTAAATATTTCACTGCCAAAGGTAAGCTCACATCATTCTAGCCTTTAATGCTGGATGGCATGACCATGTTATAATGGTCTTCCTAAAGAAGTAGTAGGGGCTATTTGGATAACTGGGAAAAAGGTGTTATACAGAGAGGGGGCAGCAACTGAGTAGACTAATTTCTGTGGTCCCTATAGATGGTCTTCCCTGAACAAGGGATATGGAAGGAGCTCATTCTACCAGATCTTGTTGGATGAGCAGACACGATTGGGCTACTAACTTCTATGACTATGACTTATTGTTATTGCTACTGGTAAACCATTTTCTATAAATATAACAATGTTTATTTGCATTTAGCACATACAGCTTTATCATGATTTTGCAATCAACCAAGTCCAATCACAATGTCAATAAAAAGCAATCAGAAAAATTTAGAATCCTAATGCAATTGGCCAGAACTGTTGCTACACATAATTCTGCTGACTTCAGTGCAAGGATCTTAGTAGTTTAAATAATAAAGAGGAACATTCAGATTTTACCTTGGTATATGTTGTATTATCAGCAAACTGAGATAGCACTACTTCTGGATTTCTTAGGTCAATACTTGCCATTCCTACTTCACCTCTAGCAAGTCCTCTCCCTTCTATTACAGCCACAATAACAGATGCAATACTGTGAGTGGAGACTGCTGAAGATGATGTAACTGAGAAAGATACATTTAGAGTTTTGACTTAGTCTACCAAGATCTGCTCTGAAAAAAACTTACAAAAATGAATGGTGTTTATAATTGTCCTAGAAACACCATAATTTTAAAAAATTTGGCATACTGGCCAAAATGTACTAGTATGCCAAATGTATGAAAATCAACATATCAAACTGTAACTTGATTTTAAAAAATCAACTAATCTTTCAGAAATTGAACAAACAAATAAATGACTAGGAAACAACTGAATTTGAATTCCCTTTTCCTTTGGTGGATTATATTACCAAATTTAGTACTTCAGGTCTAAATTTATATTTAATACTTCAGGTTTAAATTTACATTTTAGGGGTCGTTTTCCTCTGGTTGGAAGAATATAGTCTTTCTGTCTGGAACGTGCTTATCTTCTCATTGTTTCATCAGGCTATTATTAGTTTATGAAAAACAAACATAGCTCCAAAGTGTAACTATATTCTTCCTGTCAGTTCACTTCACAGACTTTGCTAGGTCAATGTTTGGGTCTTGCAACTTAACTGTGTGTTTATGTTGCTACAATCATTAGGATGCAAGCTTTAAAAAATCATTTGGGATATTTGTTTGAGGTTTCTTTTTATTTATATGGGATTTAAACATAAATTACCAATTGCTTAAAAATACAATATCACAATGGTTTTCAGAAATTTCATTTATATAATTATAATTGTTTTATAGCTCAGACTATCTCTGTAACATGAAATTGAATGTTAGTAAAATATGTTTATTCAAACCTATTCATTTTGCACATAATACATGTAATTACCTAGCTGTGTCTAGAGGGAGGTAAGTGGAAGCAAACTGGATTGTTCTGCACTCTTCGCTAATTAAATATTATCTTGCATGGGAAATGTTCCCATTCCAGGATCAGAAAAAAAAAAAGAAAGCAAGAAATGAAATCCCTTGCCTACTGGTGTACCTTGCAAAGAGGTTGGCAAATGGAACAGCAACCCTACTCACTTCATTACACACAGGGTGGGCAAGTCATAGGCCCTCAGACCTCCACCTGCAGCCTCATCAGCTCCACAAATATCGTAACTGCTGATGTTAAGTGGCAAAATGGCCCCTCTTCAGCAGTGTGCTTTTTAAAAAAAAAGTTTTTTTTTTAAATAAAGAAGCAGGTAAGCTACTCCCATCTCAGTCCTCCCCCCTATAGATTGTGTTGCTGAAATGTGGTTACTGAAATGGTTTTGAGATAGTTTAGGGAGTTGTAAGGGTGGAAATGCAACACTTTGCTCCCAGATACATGCTCTAAAGATCTCCCATTCCAATTCATACACTTAAATTCCCCCAAACAGCTAAAAGGAGGTAAAAATATCACTGGAAGGTCTCAGGGGAAAGTACCCACCCGTGCATTACACCTGTCATTTTGGAAGTTAATGAAACAAAGCTACTGAAAAATGAGATAGTGGGTTATAAACTGTACATTCAGAAGACACCCCAGACAAGCAGAAATTTATTAGTTTGTAAATTAAAATAAAAATATAATGACATGCATTTTAAGATAATTTAAGGTCAATGAAATTCATAGAAAATAAGTGGCCAAATGTATTCATGTGGGAAATTCACAAGCAGCTCATTTGGGAAAAAGCCTCTTTCATTAATCTTTCAGACTAACTGGTATTTAGAGGGATGCTGGCTCTCATTCACTGTATAATATATAATGATCATTACTAGTATCCCTAGCTAGCCTTATCTTTTATAAATATATATAATCTCCCACGCTGTTTAAATTGGTGATCATCACTAGGGTTACTACCTCTAGGCTGCAACAATCCAGACAACTGATAAATGGCAGTAAAAGGCTAGAATTTTTGCTTCCATCTAGTGGCCATCTGGATATTTGCAGGCCAGAAACTGAAGCTCTACCTACTAGAAAAGCTCTAGCTTTTCTCTCCCTTGTCAATGTACAAAGAGATCTGCAAGTGATAGCTCTTGAAAAAACATGTCAGATACTAAATACTATGGAAATTTATTTACTTAATGCATTAATATATTGCTTCCTACACTGAACCATCTTGAGATAGCAGTATTTTATCCTCAAAGTGCCTCACAAATCTAGCACAGCAAGTCTTTGAGGGTTCCATTACTGGTTTTCTGAGGCAGATATCAATAAGCTTTTTACCATTCTGAAGAAGTCAGGTGGGTAACTACTCGAGGATGCAATGGACACCACAAAGTAAGCCTTCTTTGCAGCAGGCACCACTACACAGTAAGCATGATTATATGTTCTAAGGTGTGTCCAGTAGGCATCCTGGAAGTCTGACACCACTTCATCTCTAACTGCCTCCTGGCTGTTCCCCTGCATCGAGATCCCTGAAGAAACAAGTTTAGGTTGGTCAACATGACATCTATAATTTAGGGTGGTCACTCTGACATCTATATAAATATCATAAAGAGATCAGCCTGTAACCATCTTGAAAACATGGATTTGACAAGACAAATCTTGCCAGAGTAACCTCATTCATTTAAATCTAAATGACCCCTTCGGTATCTATGATTCTACATAGGCCTTTGTTGAATCTGAACATGGAATTTGTACAAATTATATCTGAAATAACTTAAGTATTTTTTTTAACGATCACCTAGTATTTGCAAAATTGTGTATCTGGGAAGTCTCTAAAATTTTACTTCTAAAACGCTGGCTTGAATCCCAAGCATAAGATATTCCATTTCAATTTCTTCTCTCCTGCAGGCTCTGTAATTTACAGTTGTTTAATGCTATAACTAACCTCAGATTTCTAGCTCTTTCAATAATAATTTAAAAATTCTAGTGTAATTTTACACTGCCCTCTGCTGTCCAGTTAAACAACTACAGAAGAAAATATACAATATCAATTATCAAAAACCTTAAATATCATGCAAATTATTAATAAATCTAGGCTAAGACTTGTAATTATCCCCAAGATATGTGCTTCCCTAGTTGTTTGAAATAACAGGAAAAAAGGATTTTTAGAAAGAAAAATTAATTTTTAAACAGGAATTTATAAAGTCTATGGATTATTATTTAATGATTACATATCTTTTACACCATCCTTCATGCTAGTGACATAGCCATATTGGCTAAACATAGTTAACACATCTGGAGGGCAGAAGTTGAGGAAAGCTGCTTTATTTAGTGCTGTTAGTTTGGAAGCCTTTCTCTGTATTTTTGCCAATTTGAACTGGCAAATGTGTGTCATGTAGTTATTTCAAAAAGTAATCTAACAACTGACTGGCCCATACTTCAAAGTCTCCTATAATTAGGGAAACTTCTGGAAAAAATAGAGAACTATGTGCTCCAACCCTATTGTAAGAAGAGAGTATAATAAGAACAATTTGGGCCAATTATTACATTCATTTAATGGGCTGTATAATAGTCTTCTTCAATTGGTGAATTGTAGTTCAGCATATCTGAAGGGCACAGACTGTACAGCAATTTTATGGGAACACTGATATTCTCAATGTCTTAACAAGGACTTTCAGATTAGGCTTGGACCTTTGGTAGCATGCTTTATTTATGGGTATAGCTAGGCTGAAATGGGCTCTTGGCAAAGAAAGCAAAGTGAGATCATCATACCATGCAGACTGACACCAAGAGAATATACAGATTGCAATCATAACTTAAACAATACAAAGCTCAGCAGTAAATCAAACCAAACTGGTTTTTAAAATTTTTAAATGCAGACTTGAGACTCAGCGTGTACTGAGTACAATAATAGTAAATAAAACATCATGTCCGCAAGTCAAGCCAAATCTTGATAAATTAGAAACAGCAACAGCAGTAGGTTCCCTTCTATGCAGGCAGGCAATGGTACACAGAAGTTCTGCTCCCTCCTCTTCTGCTTGGGCTGTGTGGCCTGCTAGCCAGAGCATCCACACTGCATGTCTGTGTTGTGTGGCCTCATATCCAGCACAACTTTGTACAAACCACATGGGTCAGTATCAGGACCCAGCAACATTATCCTTGTTGTTTACAAGTAGGGATCACAGGAGTGGAGTTGTAAAGGGTTATTTAGAAGTTTTTCTTCCATGACTTTTCATTTGCAAATACAGTGATTATATCCAGAATGTCCCATTTTCTGGCATGCTCATTCTCAATTGAGAGCACCAACAAGCCACTCGTTCTTGGAACATGTTGCTTTGCATTGACTGCAAGTTTAAAGAATTACCAATCTGTAGCTGTTACTGTAACAGGTATGGTTTTTAAAAAGCCGACATTCAGGGCAAACTTCAACAATATTTGATGACCAAGCATGGTTTTCTATCCATAGACGCTCTGCCATTTCCTTTATTTATGACTGTTGAAAGCAGTATCAGATTACAGTAATGATCTGAATGAGAGCAATTTCCACAGAAGTGTGTCCAATGTCACTATTGTATTTCTTGATCATATGTTTTCCAGGTCTGTAGACAAGATGTTGACATCAGTTGCTGATGTCATGGTTGATGGCTACAGGGCATAATATGCAGAAACTATTTTATTCAAGCATGAAAATCTATGCCCAGTCATGTAGAGTAAATGTTCTCTGCAAAAAGTGGTCTTTGATCCTCAAAAAGGACACCTTCTTCACCCATGACATCCATGGATCTTGACATTTCTGAAATACGTTCTCAAGACTGGGCCATTGCCAAAGCACAATCATGCATTATATTGTACAGAACTGATCTCTGGCATGTTGCACTTTATTGAGAAGCTCTGTAGCCTTGCTTAGGTCAGGTTGTGGTGACTGTAACGGTTTTGAATAGAATTATGATTAAAAAAATGTTGGAGCCTATTTTGTGTTAAAACCTTGCATTGGATGCTCAAGAGAGTTCTGGTCAAAAACACGAACTGGAATTACTCCATTTACATTTCAGAGATCTTGATTCTATTATCTCATTTCTCTTTCCCAGGAGAACAAAGAGCTTTGTGGATATCTCTGACATAAAAATGAATGGCTACAAGAGCTTCAGACGAATGCTGCCTATCTTATTAATAATACTGTCTTCAGCATAATTTTCTACTAATGTGTCATATTATAGAGGAACACAGAGATAACCTTGAATAAGATATGCAGGAACAGTTGAGGAAAAATTGAACAGAACTCAGTCCCGTGAAAGGAGGTGTGAGGGAAAAAAACCCCAAAAGAACCCTGCCATGATTCTATTTGCTACAAGAGGGGACAGAGAAATGCTGGCAGGCTTTCAAGAACCTGTTATTATACCTTACAATAAAGTAGCATTCCTATAATCCTTGGGATCCTTGTTTCCTGACCTGGCCTACCATGAAGGGTTAACACCAGGGCTTGGATGGATGACTTCCAGGGAGCCTCACAGACTAATTCACCCCCTTTCTCTATGAACAACAGATAGTTGCTTCACAACAGTGATTTATATGTTCCCCTTCCTATGAGGGAAGAAATATTGCAACTATGCCATGACAATAGAACTGCTATACATGGGGAAGAATTAAAACCTTGCACTGGGTGGCTCAAGAGAGTTCTAGTGGCCGAGAGTGAGAGCAGATGCCAAGGACTATGTTTCATCCTGTTGGGTCTGTCACTGAGCAAAGCCAGACTGTGTTTATTCCTTGCAAGGACCTTTCATTGGCGATGGAGACTACACAACTCTTTCTAAAGCACTATTAGACATTCAGATTAATGTAATCTTTGGATCTTCTGACCTCGAAGAGGGTGCCAAGACTGAGGTGGGAGATTTGGTGTGGCTTTCCATTGTTGTTACCTTCTGCCCATACATCTGTAAAGCTGCACATGAAGTTTATTGGTTCCCAGTTAAACAGCAAATTAACCCACTGGCCTTTCATTTACAATTGCCTGCTTCAGTGAAGATTTATCCATCTTCTATTGCTCACTGCTTATTTGTGAGGAGCCCCTCTGCCACTTGCCCTCAAAAGCTGCTCCTTCCCCATCTTGGTTCTGGCAGTTGGGGAGGAAGAATATGAAGTGAAATGTATCTGGGATACTAGATGCAGGAGGAGACATTTGGAATATCTTATTTACTGGAAGGGCTACTCTGAATCAGAGAGGTTGTGGGAAAGTGCAACAGATATCTATGCTCCACACCTTGCACACCATTTCCACCTGAAATTCCTCACAAGCCCCATTCCTGTGGTCTGCCACCACTATCAGTAGACAATGAGCCCCAGGATAAGGGTAATTCCTTGCTTCCTACCACAATATACTCTCCAGTAATGATCGGAAGGTTGGCGGTTCGAATCTGCGTGACAGGGTGAGCTCCCGTTGCTAGTCCCAGCTCCTGCCAACCTAGCAGTTCGAAAACATGCAAATGTGAGTAGATTAATAGGTACCGCTTTGGTGGGCAGGTAATGGCGTTCCGCTTAGTCATGCCGGCCACATGACCATGGAAGTGTCTATGGACAAACGCCGGCTCTTCAGCTTTGAAACGGAGATGAGCACCGCCCCCTAGAGTCGGACACGACTGGACTTAATGTCAAGGGAAACCTTTACCTTTACCTTAATGATTGCCATGCAACAAAAATGGAGGGGGGACTTTCCAGCTCTGACTCTCATGGCAAACCTTGTCTATTGGCTTTGGGAAGCTGTCAGGACCATCTACAAATGAGAGTGGCGGCAATGAATCTGTAGCCATTTCCCATAACAACCTCTCTGGATCTTCTTTACATGCAGAAGGGGACATTGATTCTGACAGGGGAAATGATGTAGAGGAATGTAGAGATAACCTTGAAGAAGGTATGCAGAAACTGTTCAGGGAAAATAAGGGACAACTCTCATGAGAAAGAAACTCAAAATGACCCTTCCTTGACTCTGTGTCCTAACAGTCAGGAATCACGCTGAGACGAGGAATAGGTCTCTAGTGTTTATTGCTGCTACATAAGACAGAAAATCCTAACAAACTGAAGAAGCGTGGGAAAAACCCAGACAGATAAACCCGAAAAGTTAAGGCGGGTCTGATCTGTGTCTCTTTGAATGGCTGCTTAATTCCTCAGTACTACGCATGCGTTTTCCTCCCTGGATAGAGGCCCCCTCCTGCTCGCAATCAGTACTCATGACACTCTGCTTGGTATAAGAGAAACTCTGGCAAGCATTTACAATTTTGTTATCTTACCCTACAACAATAAAGTAGCATTCCTGTAATCCTTGTGCTGTTTCCTGACTTGGCCTACCTTGAAGGGCTGACACATAACATAGGGAGAGCGGATACCATAATTTGATACTATATGAAAAATTATTGTAAATACAGTATATGCTATAAAAATTTCTTAGTTCTGGAACAACTAGTAGAAATATGTAGGTTTTTGTTGTTATGCTAATTCTAGTTTAGACCCTAGATTATAATCCACTCATATTTGCAGCTCCAACACAAGCTTGTCCTTACAATTTTGACATGTTCAGCCCATTACTTTCAATGATGTTTAAAATGTTATGCATTAAATCTACTCTATCATTGACTGATCTTTTACTTAGAAAAAGCCCCAAAAGGACTCCTGTATATTTATGCTCAGACATAAATCTATAGCGAATCACTTGGCTAAGCTGATGTTTCTTATCAGTATCTTGGGCTGTATCTATAGTTATAGAGAGAAATTGAGTTTTCTTTGTATCTTCTATAATTTCTTCCTTGACAGAGTTAGAATGGATACAAACCTGTTCATTTGTATGTTACAACTCAGGCATTTACTCCATTGTTCTATTCTTCATATTCAACAACCTGTCTAGCGTAAGATCATATTTTGCCAACCATATACCTTTAGGGTGCTCCTGTCTGGCCACTGTTCCCCTGCAAACAATATTTGACAATACGCTGCCCCCCAACTTGGAGCTAACATGACAGACTTGTGTTCCATGAATTTATCCAATCCCCTTTTAAAGCTATCCAAGTTAGTAGCTATCACCACTTTTTCAGTAAAGATTTTCACAAATAAATTATGCACAATGTGAAGAAGTACTTTCTATTACCTGTTCTAAATCTCATTCCCATCAGCTCTTTGGAGAGAGAGTCCTCTATTCAATGCATGATTTTATACAACTGCCCCCATCAATCACCCTTTTTTCCAGCTGAAAGCATCCCAAGAGTTCTAGCTTTTTCTCATAGCAGAGTTCAAGCCCTGTGATAATTTTGAAAGCTATTTGCTGCACTTTTCCCAGCTTTATAATATTGCTTTTCAGATGTGGCAAGCAGAACTATATATAGCATTCTAGATGCAGTTCTAAAATAAATTTGTATAATGCCATTATAGTATTGGCTGTTTTTATTTTCAGCTCCCTTCCTATGAGCCCTACCATGGAATTTAACTTTAAAACTGAGCTATCCACTATGAATCCAAGATCTCTTTCCTGGTTAGTCATAACCAGCTCAGATCTAAATAAGTATATATGTGAAATTATATTTTTTTTTGTCCCAACATGCATATTTTTATACTTACATTGCACTGTATTAGCAATTTGGTTGACCATTTACCCAGTTTAAAGAGATCATTCTGGAGCTCTTCACGATCACTTTGTAACCTACATCTAAGTTAACTCAAACTGATATCCGTCTGGATTCAATAAATGAAGTCCAAGTATTTTTCTACTTCTTTTGGAAAGAAGCAAGCCAACTGTGGAGAGCCAGTTTGGTGCAGTGGTTAAGGCACCAGGCTATAAACCGGGAGACTGGGAGTTCTAGTCCCGCCTTAGGCACAGAGCCAGCTGGGTGACCTTGGGCCAGTCACTCTCTCTCAGCCCTAGAAAGCAGGCAATGGTAAGCCACTTCTGAAAAACCTTGCCACGAAAACTGCAGGGACTTGTCCAGGCAGTCTCCGAGAATCAGACACGATTGAACAGATTAAAAAAAAAAGCCAACTGTACCTGAATAACCCATGAAAGGAGTCCGGTTTCCATATCCTAATCGGTTGGATGAGAGAGGCGTTTTCCGTATTCTAGAAATCTTTATATCTCTGACTGAAGAAGGGCTTGTCAAATTTACTGTGCTAATGTTTTCTGCATAAGAACTCTTGTCTCCAAAATATGAATCTAATAAATATAAAAAAGATTTTTTCTTTGAAAGTAATTAATATAGAATTATGGCAATTTTTTATTTCTAAGGAAGATATTTGAAACACTATTTAGTAATAAACATTTGGATTTTTTTAAAGAAAATGTTGGAAATTCAGTGCCTGGGAGTGCCGTAGCATTCACTGCGCCCTTAGATGCCCTTGGATATCCAATACTTAAATATTATATATGAAAAAATTTTAAATATAAATTGAAAATCATCTAAATCTCGTAAGAGTTCTAAACTTTTCAAGGTAATTTTATTCTGACATTTTTTAAAATTGGGGACACCTACGACACTGCAGAAAATTAGGTAATGACACTTGCAGGTTATTGAAATCCACGTTCAAGATGAGTTGGAGCCAATCAGTTGGAGCCAATCAATGAGTTGGAGTCAGTTTCTAGACACTTCTTGTTGAAGTCACAAAGAGGGTAGAAGTCTACTTTCTAAATTACTAGGTTGTGCTCAGCCAGATAGATGTCCTTTTCAATTACACAGAAAAACAGATACACAGAATCTATAGGCCCACTGAAATAAACAGGAAAGTTTCATAGAACAAAATGGGACAAGTTAATCAATTACTTAATCCCATTATTTTCAGAACCAAAGTATAACTAAATTAATCTGAATGCAACCCAAATTTAGCTTGAGATTTTAGAAGAACAGAAAATAAAGCTACAAATAGTGAATTTCACCTTCTGTATTAGTATACTGATACCTTTCTTTAATACATTTAAGGCCCATTTTATATTTTTAAATAAAAATGTAGAAAATGTGTACTTTTCTTTATATTTGTTGTGTGGGACAATTCTATGCATGCTTATTTAGCAGTTGCATACCATATGCTTCAAGAAGTCTTAAATTATTTGATTAGGACTAGCTATGACATTTGTGTGAGAAAACAAATTTCTGCTAGTCATAAAAGTTTTATGCTAGTAGAATGACATCACTGGCTATAATCCTATGGGTTGGAGACAGATTTATAATAGATCTACTGAAATCAGTGGGAGTTAATATAGTTAAGATTAAACTAATTTAAACCACAGTAATCAATAATCTGAAATCTACATATTTTCTCTTAGCATCACATACTAACTATAGTTCCTCTTAGAACAAAACACATGCTTTGTTTTTTAAAAACTGGATTATTAATACCTATTCTGTAGAATTCTAAGAAATCAATACAAAAGACACAGCACAATTCTATGTGTCTGTTCAAAAACCCCATTAAAATCAGTGGTTAGTTTAAAATAAATTGACACAGAATTACAGCATTGTTTTGATTGGTGTCCAGTCCAGAAATATATTATTTAAAAAATCAGAAGTTAGTTTTAGAAGGTCAAGATTTATATGCAAGTAGGGAAAAAAATAATGAGCAAAAAGGCCTGGTGTACATACAGAACCCCTCCCCTCCCCATATATTCTGTGAAAAGACCTGAGAAGATAACTGTATCATCAAAATTCTGAAATACTTCCATGTTTTGAGATTTAATTCTAAAACATTTTGGAGGTTCACATCATTTTAAAGAATTATTATTTAGAATATCTTTAAATTAACAACTGCTTCCTCAAAATGTCAAGTCCAATTTTAAGTAGAATAAGACTCCGGTAAATGCAGACTAATAATATAACATCTAACAGGAAAATACATCTTGTTGGAATGGTTGCCCAAAGAGTGCTTTGGATGTGAGTCAATGATAATTGTAATGTAAAATTACTGAGGAGAATCTTCTCACTTTCTAACTGCTTAACCATTGGCAAGTTCGTTTAGAAATAAACCAAGCTGTATTAAACAGGGTTTTAACTTCCTAGTTTAGAAGTTCCTTTGAATTCCACCTCTTATTTTCTACTGGTCAGATCTAGGATTACAGCCATTCATTTAAAGTCTGTGTGCATATATATAATTACAGCTTTATATTATACAAGTTTAATAAATTATTATTTATTGGATGTTTAATGTGGCTTAACTTCAGAATTTTAACACCATCAAATGTTGCAAGTTGTCCAGTGCATTATCCAATAATTATATATTTTATCCATGATTGTAAAATCTGTTGTTGTTTCCCCCATATAGGGCACGTGTTATCTAATATATAAGCTGTATATTCTTATTTACTCATACCTAAAAATAATAATGGGAAATGCTGACTTTGAGATACTTGTGCCAAGATAAAATTCATCATTCCAATATTGACATAAATATTTAGCTTGCAAGGATTAACAAGTCAGTATGTGTGAACAGTTCAATATATTGAGAGCCAATGGAGTGTACTTAAGGTGTGGGATTGCCATCAAAGAGAACCAACTCCCCGCTCAGTCATAAAAGGTTACACCTCACAGGGCTGTTGTTACAGAGAAAGGAGGGAAAACTATATATAACACTTTGAATTTTTGAGGAAAAGTCAAGATATGAATGTTACAAAATGTTTAATAACCAGAGGTGTCAGAAGAAGCCTAATAGAGTAAGTTTTGAAGTTTAAGCAATTCAAGAACTGGATAAAGAAAACTGTTATAGAGGCATAAACTTTGAGAAGAGAGTTAGCTGCTGCTAATGCTTCCTATCTACTTAGAAGTTATTATTAGATTAGTCTTGGAATGTGAGCCGGGGATTGACGTTTCTGCCGAGAAGAGAGTACATTTTCACTATGCAAGGGATGTGACCGGACCCTCTTCCGGCAGTGCCCACCTTCCAATCCTCTCGGACGGAAGGCCGCGGTGGGGCCCCTGTTGGCTTTTTTCCCTTGCTGAGGGTGAAAGACCTCGTCGCTCAAACCCGCGCCTCCGCCGCTTCCCGGCGTCTCTTGAAGACCGAACTGGTAACGGGGCTGGCGCTCGGGGCAAGAAGACGACGAGCAGCGGCCCGAAAAAGAAGTGGAAGCAGCCGACGCCTCCTCCATGATCCACTTGATCGCCTCTAGGAAACCCAGTCGGGGCAACCTTCACCCTCCCTCCGTCAGGCGTGCTCCGGGAACGCCTCAAAGTCAGCCCGCGCGTGAATTGCGCCGAACAGAGAGAGTGGACTGTACTATTTCAAGCACCACAGAGGGGTATCCTTTTAATTGCTTTCTCTCTAAGTAACAAACCAATTCTCATCAGAGCTCACATAGTCTTGGAGAGGTCCTTTCTTACATGGTGAACATTTGAAAGTATGATTTAAGTATGGCATCCCTTAACATTTTCAGTCATACCTCAAAAATGTACAATCCACTAGGAAAACCATCCTCAATTGTGGAGGCTTCAGCAGCGCCGCTTCAACCCTTTTCTTTTTTCTTTTTCTATTAATTAGTAATTGTTCAAGAAATAATTAAGACACGTAATGCAGAATATAAAACCGACAGAACACAAGTCTAAAAAAGAAACAGGAAAAGCTAAACCGGTGCAGGAATAAGCAAAAAAGCATATCACAGTGGCTTCTGACCTTTTCTAGCACAGGTATAAAAGTACTTAAAAGTTAATCCCTTACTATTAATTGATGATGGAATGGTTTGATTTTAGAGATACAAGGTCACTCTAACCCTTTTCTGACAGCAAGTCTTTTTCCCGTGGGATGTTGTCCAAACGTGATGCAACGTATTAGAATTCCCATCACTTTCATATTTGCATTTTGGAGTTGTGGCTTAAACCAGTGCTTCTTAACATTGGCAACTTTAAGACGTTTGGACTTCAACTCCCAGAATTCCTCAGCCAGCATGCCAAGGTAGAGAAACACTGGCTTAAAGCAACGACAGCTTTAATTCCTTGCTTTGAGGAATCAAGTACTGTATCCATCTTGAGCTTTTCTTTGTATTCAGCTGAAACATGGCAGAACGGCGAAAAGAAGTTGCATTCTTATTTAGAAATCTAGGACAATATTGGTTTCTATTGCAATAGTGTAACATTGACTTGCATATATCCTTCCCTGGCATTTATATCACAAAAACAAAACACATTCAAACCCTAATTTCTCTTTCTTGCTCATAAATCGAGGCTGATCAAATCCAGCTAGATGTACACACGATTAAAGGGGGGGGGGGTGAGATAGGCGAAACATCTTTCAAATTCAACCTAGATAAAGAAAACCAAGTTTTAAAAAATGCAGCAGTTGCATATTGACAGACTGGATGATGGAGAGTTGATACATTATTTTCTTCAGTACAAATTGGTGGGTTTTTTCTTTGAAGCCACTGTTTAGAAGCAGTGTACTTTAGTAATCAGTACCAGAAATTCTGATTTTCAATAATACAATAATTCAATAATTAAAAATACAAAATATTTATATGATTGGAGTTCAGAAAAGTAATGGGCATGTTTGCATGGCACCTTGTCTGACCAGATGACCTAACAAAATTCAGTTTCATTGAAAGCAGCCATCTTGGTTAGTATCTTAGTCACATTTGAAGTGATTGGGTATGGTACTTTAAAAATTAAAATTTAGAAATTGAGTGGCTACCATAGACGAGATTGGTGAAGACGAGGTTTTATTTTTTATCTCCATTCTACTTTCTCCCTCTAGATCAGTGATGGCGAACCTTTTGGGCTTGGTGTGTCAAAAATTTGGAAAATGCCTAACTTGTCTCTGTTGGTATGTCCCCCCACCCCCAAACAGAAGAGAAACAATTTACATATTCACATTTTTTAAAAAATATATTTGTATTGCCCTTTCATGCAAAGCCAGTTCCTGGAGAAGCCAATTGCAAACTGTATGAAGGGGCATGCTTTGGCACGAAGGGGCACCTTTGAGTGAAGGGGAATGCTTCTGCAAATTCCAAATGGCTTCTGCAGGAACTGACTTCACACAAAAGGAAAGGGAGCAAGAAGATGCAAGGTGAGCTGCAGCAGCAGAGGGCAGGGCAGGGCAGGGCAGGGGTTTGGGGATGGTGAGGGCAGCTGTGCTGGGGTGGCTGTGGCTTCTGGGGTGTGGCAAGTAGTCCCAGTGCCGCGCGGTTCAGGGGTACTGGCTGCCCCGCAAGGCAGGGTGCAGTGCAGCCAAAAGGGCAGAGATGGCAGGGGAGATGGGTGGATGGAATTAGTGCCTTTTGTTTGTTGTTTCTTTGGTAACTCAAACGGAGAATAGTTGGTTGGGTGTTGGCAAATGCTGGCATCACCCAAAACGTCATGACGTGTCATTTTTGATGCGTGCCATAAGTTTGTCATCACTGCTCTAGATGGCACAGAATGAAAAATGAAAGTTTGGTTTAGTGGTTAAGGCTCCACGCTAGAAACCTGGGGACTGTGAGTTCTAACCCTGCTTTAAGCATGAAAGCTGGCTGGGTGACTTTGAGCCAGTCTCTCTCAGCCCAACTCACCTCACAGGGTGGTGGTTGTGGGGAAAAATAGGAGGAAGGAGTATGAGGTATGTTCCCCGCCTTGTTATTTATAAAAATAATAAAGGTGGGATAAAAAAATCTTTAAAAAAAGGAAATTGAGATTGTACAGCTGGGATCGGTCTGATTTGTAGCCATTTTAATCTTTTATATTTGTCTAGACTGGAAGCAAATGATCTTCCATCAGTAAAGATCAGAGTTGACATGGAGCTGATATTTAATTCGGTAGTCACATATGGCACTATAGAATTCAGTGCCCTAAGAATCTACCCACTTCCCCTTCTCATTGTGTTTTTAGCTATTAGAAAAAAGTTATCAAATGCAACACTTTGAAAATATATACAGGTAGTACTTGGTATACAATTGGGACTGAAATTGCTGCTACTAAGTGACATAGTTGTGAAGTGTGATGTCATGTGACTGTGCCACTTATCAACAGCAGTTCTGGTTGCCATCACTAAGCAAAGACCACAAGGGTTGTTAGGTAAGGGCCTCATGCAACCAAGACTTCCGACTTCCTGCCAACTTCCCTATTGATTTCACTTGTGGGAAGCTGGCAGGGAACATTGGAAATTGTGATCACGTGACTGCAGAGACACTGCAATGGCTGGAACTTTGAGGACTGGCCATAACCACTTGTTCAGCACCGTTGTAAGTTTGAATGGTTGCTGAACAAGTGGTTGACCAGAGGACCACCTGTACAGGTCTGCTTTTACACAGCACAAACAACTCTGGTGTAACAATTGTGTTCCTAGGTCTGATGTGCATGAGTCATATATAGCATAAAGGCTGGAACCTAAATATTTGAAAGAAAACCCTTGTGTGATATTCTGCTGAAGGGCTTTTTTGAAAACAGAAACATAACAAAAAAATACACACCTGAAAAATTCTCACTTCCAATGGACCATGGACAAGTAAGTCTATAGTTCATAATTAACTTTAATCTGTTTAAAGCAGAAACCCATTTCATACTTAGATTTCAGCCAACTTACAAATGTAGTTGTGACATGTGAAATGGAGGCACTTCTAGAATTCTAGTGGAAACAAGTATTTCCTCTTGCAGAAAACAATGTTATAGAACTTTATTCTTGAATATATACAACTATTCTAAGTCTACTGAAATTGGGATTCAATCCACATTGTACAATAAATATTTTAGAGCAAAGAACAAGTTCTAAAATTCAGCAAGGCCATTAGTTCAAACCAAGTTACATTATAATTGCATTATTAGATTTCATTACAGAATGTCAATAGAGAGTAATTGTTTGGATACCATTATATTTCTACTATTATATAGTATGACAAATAAGTTAAACTGGATTTTAAAAATAATCGCATATCCTGAAACAGCATTCAAGTGCATGAAGTGTCACTGGCAAAATAAACAAGTAAATTTCTATCAGCAAAAAGTGCCCAGGACAATTTACTATCCAATACATGTTGCCTGTCACCAAGATGAGTGAATGATTGTATCGTAACTGTAATTCAAGTATTTATCTACTGCACCTAATATAATATGTTATTTTGAAAGTGAAACAGCACTGGAGGCAAAGATACATAAATACATACCTACATCTGTTACTGAAAACCTGAAGTACATGTTACACTCAGTTTATTTACTTTGTTTACAGTACACATACAAAATGATAGTGCTTACAGTAAAGTGGCAATTTATAATGTAAACACGTTTAGAAATGTCTTGATGGAAAAATTCAAAGCTGCTGAGTAAGGTATTTTACACGTATTGAACCCTAGCTTATAAGTTCTGGCTGTACATTTATTCTTTGAAGGATCTCTTCGGGCATACAAAACACAGGATTTACAGGCTTAATTTGTTCTTCACCCAATAATGATAGTCCAGCAATTCCAAACAAGGTGTGAAATGGATCCACCTAGAACATATTAAGATATATTTATTGAAAATAATCACTTCCCATGGGGTTATATATTTTAAAAGATTAAAGGATTTTCTATACTAAATAAATCTGAAGATTCAAATTAGCAGAAGAGCAGTGGTAATACATCTTTTATTAACTACTCAGTTTTAGGAAACCAGGAAAAGATTAAAGTATTTTAATCAAAGGAAATACAAACTGATTAGCCAGAGTACAATATGTCAACAATACTGTAGCTTTACTGATTCTCTGATACATGCTTAAAAATGTTGAGGAAAAAAACAGTGTACCTCCTTTGTGGTATGATAATGCTAAAATTCAGAGAAGTCTATACATGCTATAGGTTGAAATTACCATATTCCCATCCTGTGGTAGCTTCTCAAATCTTCATCAGGTGTCATTTTATCTCCTCTGCACTTAAAATTTAGTGCAGTTAAAGGCATTGGTTCCCAGTCTGGAGGGCATACTTTTAATGTTGAGAACATGCGTAGGGATGTATATAATGTTCCATGCATGAATCAGCTGGCTTTGGTTTGATCAGGCCCAAAAGGAAACACATGTTGGATGTTTTTGTCCACACAAACAAAACATCTGTTTTGTTCTAAAAACAGGTAAAAACACAGTTCTGGGCAGAAGTTGGCGGGGGGGCGCAAGTAAGAGGAGGGAAAAACCGGGATATTGGTAGTAGTGGTTATGGATAGGCAGGAAAGACTGGGCAGAATAGGTTCCCAGGACTGTATAGAGGGTATACAGTCCTGGGAACCTATTCCATATTGCTGAGACCACTGAAGTAAGAAATAGGTGCACCACTCAGAATATCAGCAATGGCTGAAGGGAGGAAGGAAAGGGAATGCTCTAGGAAGATGGGGGGTGGGGGGCAGGCAGGATAGCAAGATGCCTTGCCTTTGGGGCATTGAGAGCAGCAGTGAAGAGGGAAGGTGCTGTGAAGCTTTGTGCGGGAAGGATAGGGCAGGCTGGTACATTATCCACCCTTAAAATCTCTTCAGTTTTGTCTCACGTGAATCCAGAACAACCAAAATGTTACAGGTTTTGTTTCAACGGGACAACTGATCTGAAATGGTTTGGCAGAAATTACAGAACACAATAGTTTGTTTTGGGGTTGAAATAAAATGTATTTTCCATTTCATGTACACTTTTAATGTTGTGGCAGTACTCAGTTTGTAAAATGGCTTGAGGGCTCAGCCATTCACAAAATGGGTGCCATGGCAACCAAACTGTACTCCCTGTTACCTATGTACTCCAAAAGGAGATTTCCTAATAATCAAACCTATATTTGTACTTTTTCTGAACAGGAAGATGTACCTCTACACTAAGTGTGAAGCTGAAGCTGTCCATCATTTTTATTATCTAAGAAGTATATTGGCCCCACATATTTTTTGACAATATAAATGTTTATTTATTTATAGGCTGGTGGCTTTCTTTGCAGTATCCCAGCTTCTCATTCTGAATTAAAATAACATTTGAAGTCAGATGTTTTAAGATCTTGGTGGGGACTAAAGGTTATGTCTATGGGCATACTGGCATCTATTTGGGAGCTTTTGTATTACATCTTCAAAAGACATTTTCTTCAAAGTTAAAAAAAAGCCTATACAGTCATTTAGATTTCCTCTTACTGGTTCAAGATTTCCAAAGTATTTGATTAGCTGTACCCTTGCTCCTAGTAACAGATCTCCCAAGCAGTTGCTACTATGACTAGATGTATTCAACTTTAGAAACAAAATCGTAAGGCTTGTCTTCAGATCATCTACTGAAGTAGAACTAATCTAATTTGAAAAAAATAAGCACCCTTTAATGAACAATTAACACCATCATTTGTTTTTATAGATTTCTAAAGAATACCAAATAAATGCATATATGTTTATGAACCTATCAGACCTTTATAAAATTTAAGAAAAAATCAAAACTATTTAAGATGGATTACTTGCCATATCTCCCGGTCTATCAGCAAATCCTCCAGTTTCCTCATCCTGGCAGGCCAAGATAAAACTGCATAATTTCTCTCTGTCAATCCAATGCAACCTGCCAATTATCTTCAGGGATGCAAGCACCCACCATGAATAACATACATCTGGTAACTGACAAATGAAATAACAGCAGAGTATGTTAGGGCAATTGTGATTGTTAAGAGCAAGAATAACGTGATTCAGGTCAAAATAAGAAACTTCTCCTGCACAAAAATAAATGAGACTGAAAACAGATTTTAAGAAAACATTCAATATCTTTGAAGAAAACCGCTCCTTCTCCCACTAAGCCGAAGTAGAATTTTGAGTCTCCCTTTTAGCAAACATGTGCACAATTAAATTTAAATTATACAAAGTTTCCTTAAAATTTTTTTATGTTTGCTGTCCCTCTCTTAACCTCTTTCACACTTATTAGAAGATTTTGAGAAATCCTCCATGTAAATAGCAATACTGACCTATGCTTATTATATCCATAGCTAACAAGAAGAATGCCTAAAAACTACAGACTAGAACAAAATCTTATAAAGCATAACATCACAAACTTAAAGTGAACCTTGAAATGATCTTGTGGCCTTGCTATTTTCTAAATACTTAATTAGAATTACAACTGTTTCACAATGATTATGTTTGAAAGAAAGAAGTCACAATGTAGTTGCTTTGCAGCTTAGTGTTCTGTGTAATTTAGCCACTGTTTTAAATTATAGCTTATGCCTTAGCAGGGTGCGAAAGGATCTTATTGTGGTGTGTGACCGTGCTAAAGTACAAATTCAAGCATGGACTTGCACAGTTTTCTAGTAAGTATGGACTGGATTGTTTCTGTATACAGAAAAAAAGCATCAGATTGCAAGAGCCTGGAAAACCATGAATGAACAGCTTGCACAACTAATAAAAAGAGTATCTAGTAAGGAACAGGATGTAGAATCAAGTACTAGATTTGAAAAAGGTAAAAAAGGGATTTCTACAAAAGGTAGAAATGTTGGGTTAGTAAAATTATAATAAACTAATATATAGTATTAATAAGTTTACGATATGGGGAAGCTCTAGCACTACCACTTCTATTCATAGCACATTGATACGCTTGGGCCTGTAAGCTTTTTAGTGTCTTGACAAATCTGATATATAAGAAATAGTCTATCTGTAAAATCTACTCCCAAAACCAATGTAGATACACCATGAAGATTTTGGTCATGGGGTTTTCCAATGGAGGAAGGCAGGAGAAAGTGAGTCTGGTGCTACTCCCATATTACGCTGAATGTCTAGAACAGGCCCGCACAACTTGTCATGGGAAAAGGGCCACACTGATAAATTAAAAATCCTTACAGGCTGCAAAGAAATACCTGGAGTGCTCGGGAGCATGTATTATTTCAGGGCGGCAGCTATAAATGTACTGTTTTTAAACAATGTTGGTGGGCCGCATGTTGTGCAGGCCTGTTCTAGAGCAAGGTTTCAAGGCTCTTTGCAGCTGCATAAGGAAAATAACCTTCTCTATAGAATCAAGAATTTTTGCTAAAAATGGAAACTGTTCATGGAATCATCTTACGAAGGTCTAGAACCAATCTCAGCCACTTTTTAGAAAATTCTCCTTCCTCCCAAACTACAAAAATCTGAATTACAAAATATAAGAAAATTCTACCTTTTCCGGTCTTCCATTAAGGCCACCAGATGGCAACTGACGTTCACAAAGCCACCATCCTAGAAGATCAGCATTTATTTGGTGTAACTGGCCAGCTATAGCCAGAAATCCTGTGCAACAATAGATCTAAAATTACAGATATAAAGTTCATGTCTATTTTAGAATGCTACTCAGATAAAGCAAAGGAAAATTACAATGTAGGATATCAACTATTTATGTAATACAACAAATTAAATCTCTCACCTTCTAGCTATCATACTTTCAGCAGTAGAATTTTCCATTAAATGTTAAAAAATATGAAGCTGATTTTAGTAGCACTTAAAAAATAAAAAAAAATTAAATTAAATTTATTTATCCACAGAGATGCACAGGGTCAAGTTAAGGATTATAGATGCTATGAATTAATGATATTGTATCATTGCTTTTCTTCTTAGAAAGGTGGCCCTTACTCAAGTTCTTTATAACATTATGCAGAAGATTTAAAAAAAAACCCACCCTAAAACCAAAGATCATTAGTTTAGCATGTTAATGCCGAGCTTTATTCACAAGTTACCTGTCCTGCATGAGATTCAGATCCTGGTCTACAACCAAATCCTCCATCAAAATTCATACAAGATAACACAAAATCTACTGCTTTGTCCATATCAATTGCATCCAGCTTCCCCTGAAAAGCAGGAAATTGAAAATTACTTCTTCACTGAAACTCAACTAAGCACTGATCACCCAAAGTGGCAGATGAAAATACAACTTTTCTCTGCAGGCTACAACAGACCCTACCTCCCCAATGACTTTATAATCAATTTGACACATCTGAAGGTAGAATAACTTAAAGAAAATTCAATTAAGTTCCATTATTCACTGGTCTACAATTTACCAAACTCATATTTTCCAGTGCCTGAATGAACAAGCAGCTCTGAATACAGAAGCAAAAACATATTTGTCAAAACTATTTAATCAACAGTAATAATGTACTCAAAGAACTGAAGACTTCTTCTGAATACTAGGGTTTTTGTGGTAAGAAAAGATAGTCTTTTTCAATTATTATAGTATTTTATTCTTTCTCCTTAATCTGAAGATAATACCATTCTCAAACTTGAATCTTCAAATATGTTGAGCTTCAGTTCCTGGCACTGCCAGACAACATACCTAATACCAGTTTTCCACTCTAGGAGTATTTTAAAATGCTACATTCGTAATGATATTCTGGCAAGTTTTTTAAAATGTTCAGTAAAATGAAATGCAAATTATTTGAAAGCTTATCTTGACCATTTCAGTGTATATATTTGTTTTAAAGGACTTACCAGAAGGGCTAAGGTTGCTACTGCACAAAATGAAAACCTTGTATCTATTTCTCCTGGAGGAAGAAATAAAAGGAGGTATGAAGAAAAGTTTACAAAATGAGTCAATCTCAGAAATACAAAGATAAAAAAATTATTTATGTATCAGTTCAAATCAAACCAATCTTTACTGCCATCATAGGATAGAATATTTATGTAAATGGAGCCAGTTTGGTCTAGTGGTTAAGGCAATGGGCTGGAAGCCAGGAGACCGTGAGTTCTAGTCCACCCTTAGGCATGAAAGCCGGCTGGGTGACCTTGGCCCAGTCACTCTCTCTCAGCCCAATTCACCTCACAGGGTTGCTGTTGTGGGGAAAAGAGGAGGAGGAAGGAGTATTAGGTATGTTTGCCCCCTTGAGTTATTTATAAAAAAAATAAAAATAAAGGCAGGATAGAGAATGAATGAATGAATGAATGAATGTTCCTTTGTTTCTGCTTTTTAATTCATGTTTTTAAAAATAATTTATGTATTCTTGCATTATAGTTTCCTACAGAAATAATTCTGAGGAAAATCACATTGCTGAATATTAAATATTCCCAAATAAGGTAAGAACAGTCTTTTATGCAATAATTGTATTTAAAGGTACATATACTAACAAATTAAAGATGCAATCCTGTACAAACAAATCCCTATGTAAATCCTTACTGCTGATAGTTTTACATAGAATTGTACCATAAAACAAACAAAAGTATGTTTTCACAATAAAAGCGTGAAAACAAGTAACTCTGCTCAAGCAAAAACTGTAATTATTAATGAAGCAATATTTCTCAGATCTCAGAGTAATTCTAGAGCTAAAATGGTGATACACATCACATTTAGAGTCAGATGTATATAAAAGCTCATCATAGATCTAAGAAACTACAGCTCAGGAAAAAGTGTATGTGGAAATACCACCACATATCCTCTTGAATTGTGACTTTCTTAATATAGGACCATGAATAACAAGGAGAAAATATATTTTTAAAATCTTTCATCAGAAAATGGAAATCAATATACTTTTAAAAGTTACCCCAACTGTCTCCAGCAAATGATCCATCTTCCTTCTGTAAGTTTTTTACATAACTGACAATCTTATTTACATCAACAACTTCAAGACTGTCATACAGGGTTAGAATCTAGAAAACAAAACCAGTCAGATTAAAATTTTAGAATATAAACATACCCTAGAACATATTTATATATTTGAAAACAATCCAAAATTATTTTAATTAAAATTTTATTTTACTTCACTAGCCTGAAACTTCATACAAGAAAAAAAAACCCTATCCCGTTTTCCATATTTTTTCTACCTCCAATATAAATTATTTATAGATACATTCAATTTTACTATTTATTTTCCAGTTATGTCCTAAATATACTTGGGTAAAACCCATATTTAATTAAAGTTGACTTATGTGAATCAATGGAAAGTTAGTCATGACTAACAAGTTCCACTGATTTCAGTTACTTTACATATGACAGATTGGATTCAACTAAGTGTCTTTTTAATTTATAATTCAAGTATGTCAAAACATAGTAAATAATCCCAAACCAATTAAATGATAATTGATATGCAAGTAACATTACTGTCACACTATTCTTTCTCAAGCTGTCTAGAGTAATTCTTTCCACTTAGCAAATAATCTTTTTAATTTAATGGAATTCAAATTATAATACTGTAAGTGTATCTCTGGATTACAATGAAGATTTACAGCATTAATTTTAATTATACTGTTAACAGTTTTGCATAATGAAATTATTACTTCATGTTGTTTAGGCATGTTTAGGTGTGCAGTAATTACAGTGTTAAATAAGTAGAACTTAAATCAAAGACATCCAAGAACTTCTGAAACAGAATAAAGGCAAAGGCAGGCTATGTTTTTCCCACTCTTCTTTATCTAATTTGGGATTTCATCTGGTCATTACAGCTCCCATCCAATTATCTTAATGGAAGGCAGGTGACTTAATAGTCTCAATATGTCTTGAACATTTTTTACTATAGCCTGTGTTGGTTAATGCGATGGGAGCTATAATCTGGAAGGCAGCAGATTTATTTATCCTGGTCTAAAACATGGTTAATATCTGCAATGGTGTCTTGAATTAAGAGTCAATAATTAGTTTGCTCTGACAGAGTCCAGAAATCTTATAGAGCAAGCTATTTAAAAAATGTTCTCAGGTCTCAGAGTAATTCTAGAGCTGAGTGTTAAACCACATCAATTGCAGATTCAGATAAAACCAAATCTCATCACTGACCCAAGAAGCTATATGTTTTGTGTTAGAAGCATCAGTGTTCTTATTTTTACTATATAAAAGTTATTCAACCTTGCCAAAGTTGGTTTAGGTGAAATATCATTGTTAAGTCTTGCCCAGGGTTATGCTGCATAAGATGAATGGCTATACAAATCTTATAAATAAATAAATCCATCCCCAGCTGTGCTTTACATTTTCCTATTTTAAAAACTTAAGAGAGAAAATGAGCTAAACCAGTTATTCTAAAGTTTGCAAAAAACAAACAGGGGTAACACTGCTTTTTAGCCCAGTTAATAATGCTGAATCTACAGAAAACTCAGTAAATGTAAGGAATCATTAAAAAAAAAATCATATCTTGGAGCCTAGAAAACAATTCACTTAGTCATTAACACTATGGATAAGCCATTACTGAATCTATATAATAATGCATGTGTTTACCTGGACAGCACTTAATGTATATAAAAGATGAGGATCATGACCTATGCTGGCACTTATCCCACCACATTCATGTTGGCATGATTTGATAAATTCCAGAATTTCTTCTTTGTTCATCCGATGCAGCTGCCCCATGAGATCCATTACTGTCAATCCCCAATAGACACCACTCATTCTTAAATATTCTGACATACAGTATTCCTGAAATAAGCATAGCACATTTAAATTAGTTTCTAATCAAAAGAAGCGTAACAGGATGCGTGACTACTCACACAGATGTTACGGGGAAGAATTTCCAACACAGGAACTTCATTTCTTTAGCAAGCGTGCAGAGAAAATTCTTCCTTAAAATTCTATCTAGATGCATGGAACATCCAAAACAGGTATGATTTAATTCAGGAACAGAATGCCTGAAATCAGTTGTTCCATGCATGGAACAGTCTGTGCCTCACATGTAACCTGCATTTGCATAACCATCCTGTCTTTCTCTCTCTCCCCACCCATCCCCATCTCATCCAATTTAAATCATATATCAGCTTAATTACTTCATGAATCTGATGAAGTGAGCTGTAGTTCCCAAATGTGTATGCCGTTTAATAAAATTCGTTAACCTGGAAAGACGCTATCAGACCCCTTTGGATTTTGGCTACATAGACTAACATAGCTGTGCCTATAATTAACTCTTATACTAGTAAACAATAGCATATTACTTTCATTCAAAAATTTTAAATAAACAAAGCAACATTTGAAAACCAGAGGGAAGTATTACAGAAAAATCATGTTCAAATTAATTTAAAAATAGGTTTCTTAGGTCTCAGTGTCATTCTAAAGAGATAATTCTTCAGCTTTGAAGTCAGACAATACATGCCAGATTACATCATTGACCTAAAGATACCATCTGTAATTTTTATAATAAAAACAAACAAGAAAACCTTCTCCTATATTCCATATATATCTACATGATCTATAGGAAGCAAAATAAATACTATTTATATTAACACAGAATACTCACATAGTCATCTTTCTTCGTTCCATAAGCAGCTATGTAGTCTGCATGTTTCTCTAACAATAATGTTGTTGGAGCATCATTTTTTATTATGACATCTTTTTGTGGTGTTCCCTTAAAAATATTATGGTAAAATCCATTTTCAAAAAATTATTCCAATCAAATTCCATGTAAATATATAGTGCAGTGCCCCAACCAATGTCCAAACAGTCAATGAATTACATATATTTCTTATAGTTCGTAATCGTACTAAATTTTAAAATGCTAACATTCATAAAAGTACAAAAAAAATATCTGGATACAGTAATAATGATGTAGATTTTGCTACTATGTATTTTACATGTTTATTGAATATGTAATGAATTGATTCAGGCACTGAGATTATTCAGTTGTATTTTGAGAGAAATACATAAGCCAATATAATTGATGGGAAAAGAATCACAGCAACTAGCAGCACCTAGACAAATATGACTGATCACTTCAAAAAAAAGCTAAGTACAGCCATACCTGGTTACTACTAGGATGGAAGGCCATTAAGAAATCCCAGGGCCACAGGCTAGACTGACAAGGAAATGAAATCATGGAAGGCAATGCCAAACCATTTTCCTGTTGTTGCTAAGGAAAAAATACCTGGATACCTTCATGTAGTCATCAGGAGTGAAGCTCCAGTCTTTTTGGTTTTTTAATAGACGGAATTAATACCTGTACACCTACCCAAATATACTATGTGGATTTAACAGGAACTTGCATATAGGTTAGTTTTTTAGTTCCAGTCATGGACATATTAATGTATACCCATGAAAAAGAAAAAATGGTGAGTGATGTTTTCCAAATTATGTTTCTTATTGAAGATCATATATGTATATAAGCAATATAGTATAATTATTTTCTTCTGTACCATTTAACCAGGGACACTTTGCTGTAACAGTTCTATACCAACAAGAAAATATTTCACAGAACAAATGCTTCATGCACATTTATATGTGTAGAGAAACAGGAAAAAGATTTTGAGAAATAGCTTACTAGTGTACAACATCCCTGTCCTTAAACAATTATGCTGTCTCAATTTAAAATCCCAAATTCACTAATAATATAAAGCAGATAAGCAAGAAGCATTCTTCACTATCATCCTCATTTAATGAGACTATCTAGCAATTGGAAGCATTAGTGGATTTCTTTTTTTATTAAGCAAAATATTCGTTCTAGAACAATTTGAAAGTCATACCAATATCTTATTACTGTACACTGTAGGAAAAAAAATTAAACTGGAAGGAATTATTTTATTTGAAGTCCTGAGCCAACTGAAGTTACCCTTTTATATATGATGATAAAGTCTTTCTGAGAATTCATTAGTGCCCCCCTCTCCCGCTTCAACTGGAATTATTTAAGGAGACAGCTGTTGCCTGTGGAATCATAATTTTATTCAAAATTGGTCTTGTTGAATAAACAGAAAATAAGGAAAAGGACACAGGTAGAAAAAATAGAATTAAAGGGATTTATCTTGAGTTGTTTATCCACATTAGTAAAAAGCTGAGAGTATTAATGAAATTATAGTACAGCATGCTTTTATGCCAGACTTGGTGGGGGGCCCCACTAAGATGTAAGTATAAGTGTCAGCAACAGAGTGATCATACAGTGATCATAAATACATAAATAAATACAGCTATCATAAAGGCTAAACTGTTTTTTTCCTCAAGATGGCCGCCTGGCTGGTGATAGGATGTGATTAGCCATTGGTTGTTTCTTTCATCTTCTAAAATTTACTACCTTGCTCAGGATTATTTTTTTCTCAGGGAACATACATTTAGTCATCTTATTCTATTTCCTGTTCTTGATGCTGTTTGCCCTATGATAAACTCCTTTGAGTCTTGCCGTTTTAAATTCTGAAGTTCAGCACATAGTGCACCACTTTCCCATTAAAGAGTCTGTGGGTGAATGGGGGAGGAAAAAAAGATGCACAGCAAATTGAGAAATCTAGGGTTTACTTTGCAGAACACCAAGTTTTTCTTTTAAACCAGAACAAAAAGCGCATTTATAAAAGCAGCTGTTTAAGCTACATGCTACATTTTGGCTTTTGCACAACCTGATTATTCATATACAGTACTTCAACTACACAGACATTCCTGTCTTAAACATAGCTATACTCAGCCAGAAAGAAAATCACTCTCGAACAAAAGCGGCAAATTTCCACGGTACCTGGAAAATAGCTGGGGGCACTACTCGGACTATAAAGGAAAGCGCGCTGCATCTTTGATTTAATTATCTCGCTCAATTATTACCATCAGAGACAGCCTCTTCCAGCAGATTACATCGGAGTGGAAGAAAACGGCACTTCGGAAAACGGGAAGCTCGGAAACATCGATTCCCAAACGAGCCATGACAAGTTTCTCGCTCGCCAGCAATACAAAGCCCAGTTTTTTGTTTTAGTAGCACATAAAACTCGAAAAGGACTGGCACCGGACTGGCCCCCACCCCCATGCTACTCCCTTCCTCCTACCACCTCGGCCTCACCTTCAACCATCTTCGGAATGGCCGACGGGCCTAATAAGGGGGCTCGACCGACTCTTCCCTCCCCGAGAAAACCAGAAAAGGGGAGGGGAGAGGCGGGACGGGCAGCGAGCGCGCGAAAAACAGCGGGAAAAGCAAGAGGCTACTCACCATAATGGTACATCCACGACACCTTCCCACATGCCTCTGCAGCACAGGCGCATCCCTGACAGGAAGTAGGAAAAAAGCCAATTTCCGTCTCCTGTTCCGAACGGACCCCGTGGAGCTGTCTAAGGATTGCCTGTGCGGAGAGAACTGGTTTTGTGGCGTCTGTTTTTTAACGAACAGTTGTAATGGCTAACTATTGGGGCGGCGGAGGGGTGCTTGTTTCAATTTAAAGAAAATATTTCGAGGCAATCTGTTTTATACATTTACTTGGACACCAGCAGATTGGAGAGTTACCAATTTCATTGAATCCGTCTGGTTTCCCGACTGTTCTTGGAAAGCGGATTGGGAAGGTTTCGTGCCGTCTTTACTTGCTTTTCCTCTCTTCCCAACCCCTCGCCTTTGCGGTTTTGAGATTAAAACTGGTTGTACAATTATCAAAAGTTCTATTTACATTAACTCCAAAAAGTTAACAGGAATTTAGTCCTACTTTAAAGGACTCTATTAGTTCCTCTGCTAATGTACTTTAGGGACACAGTTTTGAACGAACACACTGGGCTTTCAAACTGGAACAATGCAAGACCATTTTTTTCCTTTAAAAGATACCAAAGGAAATTAAAGCGGTATTAGCTGGCGTAGACTATAGTGGATCGTTTACAGAGTCCCCAGCATATATACTAGTGCTTAAAAGTTTGGGAACCCTTCTGAATTTTCAATATTTCTGCATAAATGAGACCTAAAACATGATCTGGTGTTCACACAAGTTGTAAAATTAGATAAAGAGAACCCAGTTAAACATAAGAGTCAAAAACATACTTGTTCATTGAGAAGAATGATCCAAAGCTAGATATTTCTGTGTGGCAAAACTATTTGATGCTCTAGGATTATCATTTCATTTGAAGGGGAAATTAGGGTTTCAATCAATGGGACGATAATCAGGTGTGAGTGTGGGAGGTCTTGCCTTAGTTCAGGAACAGGATTCTGGTTCTTCATCAAAGTGTGATCTTCACAACACGAGGGTGTGTGGAAGTGTGTCACAGCTCAAAAAAGGAGATTTCTGAGGACCTCTGAAAAACAGCTGTTGATTCTCACCAGGCTGGAAAAAGTGACAAAACTATTTCCAGAGTTTAGATTCCACCAATCCACTATCAGGTAGATGGTGTACAAAAGGAAGCAACTGAACACCATTGTTACCCTCCCCACTGTAATTTCCTCCTGTTCTGGAAAGGGAGAAAAGTATGTCATCTGAACATCAATGTCTCCACTGTGTTCCTTATTTTGGGTCCACAAGAAGGTCTGCAGCATTGCTGGCTCTCAAGAACAGTAGTTGTTGCTGCTCTTGGGGTACCAAAGCTGGCTCTGCTGGTAAGGGCAGACAGGCAGAGAGAACAAAGAGGGAAGCTGAATGACCCGCACTGGGAGCTTCTCAGATCTGGGTGACAATTGGTGCCGTGCTGTGTGTTGCTGCTTACTGATCAAAATAACGAAGTCTTCCATGAGGTCCATATTCTCCACAGCACCCACCAAAGGAAAAGCTACACAAAAGTGTCCAATCTCTTTGGCAGTCAGTTACTCCCTCCCCCATAGAGAACCTTATGGCCAGATGCAAAAGTGGCAGAGGGTAGTCCTGCAGCAGGTTATGGGCTCTCTGAAAATGCCTCCTCTGTGCAACAAAAAATGTTCAAAGTGGAGCTTTTTTTCTGTTTTCCGAAAGGAAACAAATACCAGTCTTCTGTCAAATAACCTTAATCCAGCTTCAGCTTGCTATGCTAATGCGAGGACAAGTCCTCAGTGAACAGTAAGCAGGCTGTCCCAGATCAGAGGTGAAGAAGCTACGCGGGTAAGTCATTTCAGTGGTAGTGTAGTTCTGCAAACGTATCTTACACAAATATTAATTACATCTTTCTCATCTTTTTCTAAATATATATTTAACTTCTTCCTAGCGTTATTCCCACGCTATGGCAGCTTGTCGGCATATCCATCTCCATTTGACTCGATCCAAGGCATCTTCAGGGCTGACGTTCACTAAGCCCACCATAAATGTGTTGTATTTGTAGCACAGAAACCTTTCATCCTAAAGGATGTGTTGCAGGGATCAGATGAAGGTGTACTTGCCTCGGGATACCATGTTCAGTAGAGTAATGATCTGAGCTAAACTCTCCAGTAGTTATTTTTAGACAGTTTAATTTATAATGAGATGTTTGAAAATCTTATAAACATAGGTTAGTAAAACATTTCACAATTGAAATAATTATTTTTCTAATTCCCCTATGCATCTTGTTATAAATCTAATGTTATTTGAACAGATTTTCACTAGTATAATGGGAGTTCATTTAACTTCTCTCAAAAGTAAATGGGGACCCTTAAACTAGATCTAGGGAATGTACAGGTTGGGAGAAAGGAAAAAAAGACCATTCTATTAGCAAATAATGTTTTAATGGGGAAATTAAATCAGGAACACAACCCAAAGGTGTTTTTTTTTAACTTTTCCATTTGGTTTTGCAATTTAAATAAACTACCTAAAAGCTACAGGTTCTTTGGGGGAAGACTGGTCAACACAGTTCAGCACATATAAGAATTGATTAACATGAATCAGCTGACTCAGTTTCAATACCAAAATAAATTCATATACATATTATAAAAAACAGCATATAGAATCTTGGGTTACTAGTAATTTAATTCTGCAGCTCATTAGAATACTACAAATACAAGAAAATTATAAGGGGAAAAGATTGCATTGCATGGCTATTTTTATCGTATCTGACTACAGGTAGTCCTCAACCTATGATGGCAATTGGGACCGGAATTTCTGTTGCTAAGCGATGCAGTTGTAAAGCGCGACCACATCGCTTAGCGACGGCAATCCCTGCAGTCCTGGTTGCTGCTGTTAACGGAATCCCACAGTTGTTAAGTGAGGCAACTTCCTGCTGGTTTCCCACAACCAAAGTCAGTGGGGAAGCTGGCAGACAGCTGCAAGTCCCAGGTCCGCAGGTAGGTAAGTGGCTGCTGCTGGGTGGGGGAGAGAGCAAGGGGGTGCACAAGGGTGTGGAGGAGGGTGCATGAGAGATGTGGTAAGGGTGCAAGGGAGGATCAGAGAGGGTGCATGAGAGGTGCCACATGGGTCAGGGAAGGTGTGGGGATGTGTGCAAGAGGCACCGTGTGGGTCAGGGAGGGTGCGTATGGCTGCCCAAGAGGTCCAGTGTGGGAGAACTGTGGCGTGAGTTGGTGAGGGTCGGAGAGTGTGTGAGAGAGGCACAAGGTGTGAGGGGGTGTGTGAGAGGCACTGTGCAGGTTGGGGAGGGCACTTGAGGCATCATGTGGGTTGGGGAGGGTGCACAGGGCCGCAGGTCAGGGAGGGTGCATGGGGGGGCAAGTGGCCAGTGTGGTGCAAGCCCAGAAGGGCTGGGAGGTGCACAGGTGGGGGAGACTTACCTGACTTGTGACCTTCCCTGCTGGCTTCCCTATTGACTTTCTGGGGAAGCTGGCAGGGAAGGTTGCAAATAGCAATCACATAACTGCGGGGTTGCTGGGACGGCCAGAACTCTGAGGACCAGTCATAATCACCATTCATTCAGCACCATCATAACTTGGAACAGTTGCTGACTGAATGGTCGTAGGTCGAGGACTACCCATATTATATAACATTCGGTCTGCTGAATATTACATACAGTCTGCTATAATCAAACACACAGGGACCATCGTCATATATTTTCTATATGTGTTTCTCTTCTTCCTTTACAGCATCCTGAAAATTTATCTTAGACGGTTGAAGTACATTCCATTCAGTGGAGGTAAGGCATGGGAAAGATAAAATCTGGATAAAGCAATTTATTTTTTCGCATCTTTCAGCAAGGAGCCTTCATTAAATGTCATTCTGTCCTGTAGAACAAAAGTAACTCTTCTATATTCTTTATGGATTCAGCTACAGGCAATACAACTAATTTATCTACAATAAATTTATTTTTAATCTTGTAGTCAATATATAGTATTTAGTAATTACTGCAGTACAAACCTAACAATATCCAATTTACACATGGCTCCCAGAACTTCAACTTGTATCAAATTCTTCATCTAATTTATGTCACCGACCTGTTCAATTATAAAAGTCCAAGGCACTTTAAATACGCTACAGAGATTTCAGAGGACCAAGATAACCATGTCACGATGAAGTTGGGCAAAACTGTGAAGTCACTAAAGAAATTTCCTGAATAGTTCTAGAAGGTAAGTGACTAGCTTTTTCACGTACTTAAGATTTGACACTACTGCTGTTGAAACCATTTTTGTCCAATATTAAAAGTAATGCACCAGAAAAAAAAACCCCAAACATTTGTATATCAGGCTAATGCATGTCAGGGACGCTCTCAACCTTTAAACTTGCCAATATGTTCACGGACTATAATTACTCTCTGAATTTGAGCTGTTCCTTCATAAATCTGAAAAGACAAAAATGTATGATAGTGTTTTGAGCCAATTTAAAATAGTACAGAAACTATACAAAATGTCTATGAAAACAGAGAATGTCTAATTATCATGGGTAATATGTAAGGATTATTATAAATGCATTAATTGTGATAATAGAACACGAGAGAACAAAAAAGCTAAACTTAATTGACAATCCAAAGAGCTACTTTTGATTAAACTTGAACCTAGGACTACTAGGATGTTTGTCTTTTTCTTCTGAATAATAGGCTACCATGGCACATCACAATACTCTGAAAGTCTTATGAAACTGAGAGATTCAAAAGCAGTTTTCATATGGGAACTGATCTTTCATAAACTCAAAATACCTACTCTTGTATAAAACTAGTTAAGTTTACTTATGTATTATCTAATGTGAAAATATGCCACGGGCAGGTATGATGAAATCTCCACCTGTACATTTAAAAACTGCATTGCTGTATATTATGGAAACTATTATTAAACAAAACGCTGCAATGCCACAGCAAAGCAAAACACAGCAAGGAACACAGTCCATCCAGAGGTCTATTTAAGTCAAAGGCAGCAATGTTGTATGTTCCAACTTGGAAATATGTACAGGTAGTCCTTGGTTAACTACTTACTGTCCTTTTTAGTGACCGTTTGAAGTTATGACGGCACTGAAAAAGTAACTTTACGACCGGTCCTTGAATTTACAACTGTTGCAGTATCCCTGTGGTCACATGATCACCATTTGAGCGCTTCACAACTGGCTTCCAACAAGCAGAGTCAATGGAGAAGTGGGCAGTAAAATCACAAGTCGTGGTCATGTGATGTCTTGCTTAACAACTGCAGTGATTCACTTAATGATTACAGAGGAACTGACATCGTAAGTCTGGTGCAGTTATGTGACGTTTTGCTTAACAACTGTGTCACTTAGCCAGTCTCAATTGCCAGTCCCAATTGTGGTTGTTAAGTGAGGACTACCTGTACTACTGAACTAGATAAGATTTACTTTCCAGTAATTATGGATAGAACTGTACTTCACCGCTTTGTTCACATGGGAGTGAGTACAATTTAAAAAATAACCAGTGGACATACTTTCAAGCTAAGCTCCTTACATTTTTCTCCATGTAAAACCTGCCTTTTCTTTGTTCAATGCTATGGTAAAATCTGTTGTATTACTAAATCTACAATTAGTTAACAGAAAAAAGAAAAACATTCTCAGTGATTAAAAGGGGTAGTAGAGGGGCATATTAAATACTGCATTTTTTTTAAAAAAAAGTTAATACTGCATTCTTTCAGAAGGCAATAGAGTAGATGCCATGGGTCAGAGTTAGAGAGTGCCTGCATGTGCAACAACAACCAAAAAAGGCACTTTTCCTTTAGAATTATAGAAATGTAAATTTAGCTTAAATATACTAATGGTATTTTCTGACTAAGATTACTTACCTGGAATATTTTTGCATCTCTCATTAGTTTTTCTACTGGATATTCACTATTGAATCCATTTCCCCCAAAAATCTGGACAGCATCAGAAGCTACTTGATTTGCAATGTCTCCAGCATACGCCTTTGCTATAGATGCATAATAGCTATTTCTACGACCAGCATCTATCTCCCATGCTGCCCTCTGGTAAGCCAGGCGAGATAGTTCCACTTTCATTGCCATTTCAGCCAACATGAAGGACACTGCTTGGTGCTGGGATTGTTTGAGGGAGGGGTGAAAGTAAGCATCGAAAACTTAATTTCCAAATACGCAAAGGTAGTGTGCATTTTAGCAGTATACACAATTCAGTCTTCTGTTATAAAGCAATTCTACAGAACTCCATAGGATATGAACAGCAGTCAAAGCCCTAATTCATTGCTCAAGCTTCTGCACTACATTACAAGCAATAAAAATGATCAGATTTTTTGAAAAAAAAATTGAAAAATGATCTTTTTTTAAAGTTTCTTAATTCTTTTAACATTATTTTTATTTTATTCCCAGCTATATTCATTTAGCATCTTTGCATTAAAATTATTGCAATGTTGATTTAATCTGATATACTTACACACTGTATATAGAAATAAAAGGCAGTAGATTTCATGTGTTTTGGATAAACAAGAAAGTCCTTAAATGGCTTATAGTCAAATATGCATAAAATGTGCATTAGTACAGTGTATAATGAGCACAATACAAATATAAGTAACTCTGTAAAGGAGTAGGTATTCTGTGGCTTTCTGGGATGTTGCATTGCAACTCTCATCATCCTTAACCATTGGCCACAGTTGCTGAAGACCAACAATTTACCTACCGCTATTTTAGATTTAGCTGCAGCTGGAACATATTATGTTACACATAATGACAGTATCAGCAGTAGGTATACAATACAATAGCCTAGTATTTTAAGTAACAAGTGAAGCCATTTTTAAAAATCTTATGCCACACAAATTTTCTTTATGAAAATTTCCAAATACAAGACTCTGTAAACACCCTGTGAAAAAAAATGTTTTCAAACATAGTACTTCCCACAAACTACAAGAATTCAAATATGTGCTTCCATTACCAGAACAAGTTCCACTGATTGGAACTGAATGGGATGATTCTTCCTTGTAACTTGCTGCACACACTCAAAATCCACAAGAGAGGATGCAGAGTGAGGGACAAGGCAAGAAAAGAGAAAGTCTAACTGAGCTTAAACTCAGTAAAGGAATATTTGATTTCACGCCATACCGTGTTGGTAACTGGAATTTCACATACCTCTGCGATGACTTTCCCAAATGTTTTTCTTTCCATAGCATATCTTGTAGCTTCATCCAAAGCTCTCTGTGCTAATCCGACAGCACCAGCTGCTACCTGTGCATCAGTAATGAATATTACAAAATATGAATTCTACAGTTAGAATTCCTCTTTCAAACTTACTTGGAATACTTACTGGAGGCCGTGTTTTATCAAATGCTCCCATGGCAATTTTAAAGCCAGCTCCTTCACCAATAAGTACATTTTCTTTGGGCACTCTTACATCCTCAAAAACAATCCCTCTCGTATCTGAACAGCGCTGACCCATGTTAAGCTCCTGAAAAGGAATTTTAAAAGATAAATAATTACCATTAATACTCTATTTTTTAATTCAATAAAACTAGAGTAGATTCATCAGAAATGTAAGATTCACACCTGTTGCACATACGGTATATTAGTTCCTACACAAATATTAAAAATAAGGTCACTAAAGATATTTAGAAATGTCATAATAATTATTTTGATGTTGTCAACACATTGTAATGTAGTAGTAATATAATTTAATTAAAACTTAATGCAAATTGTAAAATAAAAATCCAGCAAATTGAAAGATGATACACCAATGCAAACACAAGAAATAAAACCATAATATTAATTTTCAATCTGACTTTTTAGCACATGTTCAGGTTTTTACATACTCAGAATCAAATTCATCATAAAATCAGAAATCCCAAGTATTATGTACTAAGAAGACAGTATATTTTAAAATGAGAATATAACTCAGAAAAGGATTTGCTCTATTGTACCTGTCTAGATAACAATTTTATTTTGCCTAGTTATACTTCCCTTTTGATAAACTCTATTTGTATTACTTTCAGTTTAATTTCGATTCATGCATTCTTGCATCTTTCTAAATAAAGGATACAGTGATCAAATCCTTTTCTCACTCAACTAAGTACTAAGATAATTCAAAATTAAGAAGGAATGTTAGATTGTAGCTTCAAACTTATGCCCAGAAATAGGAACTTGTGGCTCTCCAAATGACACTGGACTATTGCCTGTATAAGTCCTTACCTCTGGCCATGGTGGCCAGTAAGTAGATATATACAGAATCTGCCTATGATACATTGTTTCAATCATCTTGACATGATAATCACAACCTAAAATAATGATGTTTTTCCCCCAGGTATGAATGATTTTTTTCCTCCAAACACGGACATCTGCTTTATCTAAAAGAAACTCTGATCAAGTCCCTGAAAACTGTATGTCACTATTATTTCCTTTTGATGTGTGGAGATACAAATATCCTGCAGAGAAAGCCTGTATTTACTACTCTTCAGTTCACAAAACTTGAGAATGGATTATGGACTGAATTTCTAAATCATTGTTAACTAATCTCATGGTTAGTTGGAACCCCCTACATATGGAGGTCATAATCCAGTAACAGTAAGATCAAACAGAGGAACCTGAAGAGGTGGAGACTTAATCTTACTACTGCTCTTACTACTCCAGTAGAACATCAAATTGAAGTGATAACAGGACTTAAAAGAGCTTCTTTCAAATCAGTTTAATTCCTGATGTTTCTTTATCTATAGTGTGGGATTCTAGCAAAGCATTTATGAGAGAATTGTTTACCTCTGGTATCACATAGAAAGAAAGCTATGCAAAAACAAAAGCACATCCTGGTGAATGAACTGAAGCAATTAGAATTAAGACACAAGCATAACCCAGTTTGAGATTTAAAACAAGAATGCAGTATTTTTGCTAAGCAGAAGTATTTTGAAAAAGGCAGTAAATCAGATAAATTGTTGGCATACCAACTGCAAAAGGAACACAACAAGAGAACGATTATTTCTATCTGGGATGGAAATGGACAGATTTCCACAACAAAGGAGATGATGGAGCAATTTATTAAATGCTATTCAAGATTATTTAGTAAACGAATATATAATCCAATAAAGACTGAAGAATGCAATGCTACTAATGAAATTCACAGACCAACAAAAGGAAACTCTTTAATAAATCAGTAACAGAAGATGAAAGAAAATAAGCAATACAAATACATAGTTCCAAGACCTGACAGCACCCTCGCTGTATACTACTCCAGTACTGATAACTTGCATTTCCTAAAAATGGTTGGAAATGTAACAATCAGATCTGGTCCTCTATTTGGTGGCAATGTCACAAAGCTCAACAATTTTGGAAAATAATTTATAATAGAACGAAAGAAATTCTAAAAGCTCAATTTTCTTTCCAACTGCTATTTTTCTGTTACATATCACTAAACCAGGATTTCTCAACCAGGGTTACATGGAACCCTAGAGTTCTGCAAGAGGTCACGAGGGGTTCCCTGGGAGATTTTGTTTATTTTTCAAACTTCTATCACCGCCCATCTCCCCCAAAAGGGGACTCTGGGCAGTTTACAATAAAATCAGAATTTATTGTATGTTTATCGATGTTAAGGGGACGAGGCAGTCCCTCAGGTAACTTGGTCCCATGCCATGATTTATTTATTTCATTCATAAATAATTAATTCTATTTTATAATTTAGTTACCAATAATGTATCATTATTGGACTAACTACATTTGAGGACTCATTCTCTTGACAGAAGACCACTGCCTTTATACTATCTACTTGGAATGCAAGGAACGAAACACATAGATAATTATAAGATACTATATATATATGTATGTGTGTATGCATGTGTGTGTATGCATGTGCTCCATTGTGTAGGTGTACAATGGCAAAAATATTTAGTGTGCTATAATGAACCTAATCAAGGATACCAAAGTTACAAGTGTTCTGTAAAAGAACAAGCAGAATTTCTGGAATAAACCCCAAAGGACTGCTATGTGATTCGAAAATGTTCCTCTGGTTGCAAAAGGCAATGGAATCCAGCAGACAGCTCACTAGAGAAATGGGTCTATCAAGGTAATTTTAACTTTTTCCCTTTCTGCAGGCATTTCTCAGCATTTCCTGTGCTATATTCTGGCAAGTCCCCGAGTACTGTTTTTCAAGAGGAGCTGAAAGCTGTAGGGAGATTGAAGAAATCAAATCCTTTCCTCACTCAACTAAGTACTAAGATAATTCAAAATTAAGAAGGAATGTTAGATTGTAGCTTCAAACTTATGCCCAGAAATAGGAACTTGTGGCTCTCCAAATGACACTGGACTATTGCTGGGATTGTGAAAACCTTGCTGCTTAAGTGGCCATTCAGGGACTGAGAAGATTGTGAAGTATGTACTCAAGGTGGATGTGCATGGTTTTATAATTATAGGGTTTTTTTTAATTATTGATTTTTGGGGGGATGTATTTTTGGTTTTGCTGGTATATTATTGGGAATTTAGCATCTGTAAGCTACTTAGATTAGTTTTTGAGCAAAGCTTTGTAAAGAGCTTTTCCAAATTCAGTCTAGTGATTCTTCAGCTCAATGATTACATTAAGCTAGTTTTTGAGATTTAATAGCCGATGATTTCTTAACTACTAATTAAGAAGAAGAGCCTGTTTGGTGTAGTGGTTCAGGCATCAGGCTAGAAACCGGGAGACCGTGAGTTCTAGTCCCACCTTAGGCAAAAAGCTAGCTGGGTGACTTTGGGCCAGTCACTCTCTCTCAGCCCTGGGAAGGAGGCAATGGCCAAGCACTTCTGAAAAACTCTGCCAAGAAAACTGCAGGGTCTTGTCCAGGCAGTCTCAGACACGATTAAACAGATTAAAAAAAAAATACAAACCAATTCCAAATGTTTAAATTAACATTAAAATGTTCCAATTCTACCTTTCTTCCAATCTGTATTCCAGGGCTGTCAGTTTCCACAATAAATCCAGTAAAAGCTTTATTTGCAGGAACTTTTGGATCAGGATCGGAACGTGCCAATAAAAAATACCTAATTGGAACACACCAAAACCATAATATTAGCTTTTCAACATGTGCTCACAGAACATCATAAACTATCAATTCTCCAGTAGCTTTCTTATCACATATAAAATACTGATCACACATTTCTCATGAGGGGATGGAATAGTCTTATAGAATAATTCTTCGTTTTTATTCAGACATCTGCCCCAATAAATTCAGTGGACTTTAACATGATTAAGATTTAATTCTAAATTCAATTCATACATAAAACTAGAAATATCAGTATTCAGAAATATCAGAAATATCAATATTATATTCCTTATGAGTGAAGGAATGACTTCTCCCCTATACACTTGCCTTCATTTCTTGGCCCACACTTATCTGCTGAAATTCCTCTATTCATTCCTTTCTTTTCCTAAAGAAATGATTGACTTATGACTAAAAATGAGGGAGATAGTACCATTGGCCCAAGTGGATAGGATAAAAATTGGTATCTAATAATCCCACACCATTCAGGTTCAAGCATTTTGTTGCCTGGTTATATTCAGTATGATACAAGAATGAACATAATGTTGAAAAATTGTTTTTGCATATTTACATTTTTATATCTAAAATGTAAACACTACTGAAAATATAAAGGTATAGTAGGAACCTCTACATATCTCCTGAAAAAAAATATCAGTGGGACTTTCTTCCAGGGATATAGGACTGAGCCTTATTTAAGTAGCAATTGCTATACCAATTAGCCTTGCCGCCATTAGTGATCCACATTTTTTGTCCATTAATAATATATTCATCTCCTTTCTTTTCAGCTCTTGTCTTTAGACCTGCAACATCAGAGCCTGCTCCAGGTTCTGTAACACAATATGCCTTAAATAAGAAAATACAAAACATCAAACTCAATAAATTGAAAACTATATAGCATTACACATGCTAAAATGTGAACAAATGAACATTAAATCCAGCAATTCCACAGGAACACAATGCAAAATCATCAGTCATTTTGTTAACTTTTATTATACTTTTGTTGATAAATAAAAAGAACAATAACTTAAAATTATGAAAAGTATGTTGTCTTTTAAATTGTGGAGAGCTGCTGAGAATATGAAAGGATTCTAATGAAACATCACTGTTTTATTGCAAAATCTTTGCACTTTATTCATCACAAGGATTGATATCAATTCATATCTACATTCTTATGAATATGCATTCTTATAAAATGAACTCTATCCACTGTAACCATTAAAACCATGTGTGTGTGTTTATTCCCAGACCAAGGCCACAAATTTCTTTACTGGCTATTTATTTTACCACTGATCCATCTGGTTTTAGACATTATTGAGCCTAAATGAGCAACTACTGTTTGGGCTAGAACCCAGAAGACTGTGAGTTCTGGTCCCGCCTTAGGCATGAAAGCCATCTGGGTAACTTTGGGCCAGTCAGTCGGTAATGAATGCCTATTCTAAAACACTCTCAGACTCATGAGCAGGAATTCAAAGATATCTGATTTATTAAAGAATAGTATGCAGGATCGCAAAGAAAGCTGAGAATGATAAAAGCGCGCCAAATGCAAACTAAAAACCCTCGGTGCAAATGAAATCCCTCCCCCCATAGAATCTTCCCAAGTTCACAATCCCAGGTGCTCCTAATGGCTTCTGATGGTCTGCGGGAAAAGTCCTTGAGCAGAGCACATAACCCAAACACATTCCATTGTAATGAACATAGATACAGAGCTTGGTACAAGGTTTCACAGCAGCTCAGCTCCCTCCCAAACAGAAACGCACGTCAGCGCCATGGCATGTGAAACGTTACAATGTACAGTGCACATTGAAACAATGAACATGACACAGTCTCTCTCAGCCCAACTCACCTCACAGGGTTGTTTTTGTGAGGAAAAGGAGTATTGGGTATGTTCCCCACCTTGAGTTATTTATAAAAAATAATAAAGGCGGGATAGAAAATCAATCAATCAAGCAAGCAAGAAATCAAATACTTCATTGTAAACACAATAGTTGCTCATTTAGGCTCAGTAATGTAGTTATTATAGCAAGGTAGTTCAGGGGGGAGATGGGCGATGATAGAAATTTGAATAATAAATAAATAAAAATAAGGTATGACTTCGTGCTCACATAAATATTTTTTCTTAACATTCTCTTTATTATTTTCATTAGATCACAAGCACTTTTTTTACAACAAATATTTACTGCTCACGTGGAATCTTCCCAAATCTCCATATGTTTTTCAACAATATTTTTTAAGTCTTGTTCATAGATAACAAAAGGGTAACATATTATTGTTCAACGTATCATTCTGTTACCCAAAATACTTTAATCTGCTTCATTTACTCTATGTGTGTATGTGTGTGTAAAAACTTTAATGATCTGAAAGTACTCCAGCTTTAATATATATTTGTAGATTTTTTTCAGAAAGGAAATCAAAACAGCATTCTATCAATATTGAAAAAACACTTACACACATTATGGGCTCTTCAGTCATTCTTCCTAAATATTTTTTCTGCTGTTGCTCATTTCCTGCAATTATGACTGGCATTTGCTGTAATAAAAAAGTTTATTATTTAATACATGGGAAGACATGTATTAGCCTAATTTCAATGTTAAAATTAAATAAATAAAATTAAGACAAAACACTTACACCTAGAGAATTTGCCTCAATAGCCGTCTGAATCCCTGTACATCCATAAGCCAATTCTTCAGTAATAAGGCAGTTATCAAAACTGCCAAGGCCAAGACCACCTACAAAAATTGTTTTGGACAACAAATAATTTCACACAAATCAGTATTATGTCACAAAATTAATTATTCTATGCCCTATCACACCCTCTCCTCATTTAGCAACTGCAATCCATTCCAGTGACTTTTATTTTATTACTGATCCATCTGGTTTTAGACATTACTGAGCCTAAATGAGCAACTACTGTTTGGGCTAGAACCCAGGAGATTGTGAGTTCTGGTCCCGCCTTAGGCATGAAAGCCAGCTGGGTAACTTTGGGCCAGTCACTCTCTCTCAGCCCAACTCACCTCACAGGGTTGTTGCTGTGGGGAAAAGAGGAGGAGAAAGGAGTATTAGGTATGTTCCCCACCTTGAGTTATTAAGCAAAATGGTTGCTAAGTGAATACATGAGAGAGAGAGAGAGAGGGACACTGAGAAGATCACTGGTTGCTGCCATTATTCAGATAAAGTTCTCCTGTGCCTGACCCACTTTTTCCCTTTTTTTGCCCCCTTGCAGGGTGGAGAGATTGCTTAACAAGCAATTTCCTCCTGAGCTGCTTTTCTGTGCAGCACAGTGCTTCCCTAAAAAGTGCTAACTGCAAGTTAACAAGCAAAGTTCTGTGCCCTTAATTAGTTGATTAGAACCCTCAGGCCAGTTCTTGCTGGTGCCTGAAACTGATCAGACCTTAATCAGTTTCATACTGAAGGCTTTTGTTGTCAGGCACATGAAATTTGGTCATAAATGTGCACACTGGTCAGAAAATGAATTTTTTTATTACCAATTATTACTGTTGTGTTTGCAAATGGTCACTAACCAAGGTAGTCACAAAACAAGGAGTGGCTGTACACTAACAATAGATATGCTAATTTAATTTACTCTGAATATTGCCCTTAACACACATACATAAAAGATAGCAGATTTAATTCTACAGGTGTTAAAAAGAGTTATTATAAATATACTGTCTTTCAGATAGTATCCTTCCAACTTCCTGTCCCACCCGGTCATGCAGAGAGGGCACGTTACGGGCCCTGTCAGTGAGGGAATTTCACTTGGCGGGGTCCAGGAGGTGGGCCTTCTCTGCAGTGGCGCCCGCCTTTTGGAGCATTCTGCCCCCGGAGGTGAGGCAGGCCCCTTCATTCCCAACCTTCCGGAAGGGTTTGAAGACCTGGTTCTGCCGCCTTGCCTGGGAGGGGAACGGCAATAACTCTTCCTGGGGATGGCTGGTGCCGTAGAGGCCTCCCTATTGAATATTATCTTTGCCACTTGGATTTTATATTTAGTCATATTTATTTATCATGTCAGTTGTCTGTTTTGTAAATTATGTGTTGATGGTTTTAAATTTTTGATTTTATTGTAAACTGCCCAGAGTCCTCCTGTTGGGGAGGAGATGGGCGGTGATAGAAATTTGAATAATAAATAAATAAACAAACAAACTTAAATATAATATCAAAGAGAATCAGGAATCCTTTTCTACAGAACATCTTGTGTAAATAATTCTGGTAGGAGAGAAACAGTCTGAGTTCAACAAAATACCATTCAGAGAAATCAATTCACATGTTAACTGCCAGGCCTAAAGAGAGAAATTTACATTTCATCCATAATATGTCATATAAATTATCTCTTCAGGACATGTTCTTATCTCACATACTGGTAGTCTTCACTTAACAACCATTTGTTCAGCGACTGTTCTAAATTACAATGACACTAAAAAATGGCCTTACGACCTGTGCCTGAAATTACAACTGTTGCAGCCCACTCGCAGTTATGTGATCAAAATTCAGGCGCTTGGTAGCCCACCCGCATTTACAACTGTGGGGGTGCTTCATCTCCCCTCACCCACCTATATCCCCCCATCTCTGCCCTTTTGGAAGCCCTGCAATCTGCCTTGCGAGGCCACCCATCCCAGTGCACTGCACGAGGCTACTGTCCTGTCTCAGCCGCACCGTGCGAGGCCACTCCAGCCTCCCCAGCCTGCATGACTTCACCCAGCTCCTCTTCTCCCAGTTCCCCACACCTACCTTTCACCTTTTTCCCCCAGCCGCCACTGGCAAAGCAGAAGCACCTGGCTGTCTTTGCTGCGTCCTTTTTAAACTTGGCTTCTCTGGCAAACATTTCCTCCATGTAGCTCCTTTCAGAATGCTGTCTTCAGAAGTTTACGCTATCTTCTCAGAGCCTTTGGAGAGCTTGTGTGGTGCAGCTGGGACGGGATGGGTGGCCTCATGTAGCGTGGCTGGGACAGGATGGGTGGCATGGCTGGGCTTGCTGCCCAGCAAGGCAGGGTGGAGGGCTTCCAAAAGGGCAGAGATGGGGGTGAGATAGGCAGGGGGGGGGGAGTTGAAGGCAGTGTTCGGGGCTGGGAGGAACCAAGCCCAAAATGATTTGGATTGGGGTGGGTGCTCAGACTAACGAGGGGTAAAATTCACTTAACGATGGCAAGGGGAATTGCCAGGATTGCCATCACTAAGTGATGCCATCTCGCTTTACAACTGCATGGCTTAGAGATGGACATTCCAGGCTCACTTACTGTTGTTAAGTGACGACTGCCTGTATGCTAGTCTTTTTCAAATTCAGATAGTATTGTAATATCCATAGTCCTGCATTGCCTATAAAAATATTTGGTTTTTTAGCTTATAAAGTAATTTACTTACCACAACTCTCTGGTATGTGTGTATTTATTAAGCCAAGCTCCCATGCTCTTTTAATCAGAGGAACAGGATACTAAAAAGGCAACAGATACAAAAAACATTATGCATACCTTCTCATGAGAGAGGCTCATTCACTGAAATTTTAAACATGGTATTTCCCCACTATTCATTATATCTACCTCTCCAGTTTTGTCATAGTGAGCAGCAACAGGTATTATTTCTTCTCTAGCAAATTTACGTGCTGTAGCTTGAAATTCCTTCTGTTCATCAGTAAGTTCTAAAAAACATAAGATTTCAAGTTCAAGTCCCCAGATATGCCTGAAAATTTAATAAGACAGGACATATCTTATGATACTCAGGAATTGTCAATATATTGGGAAAATGTGCTGACCAATCTACATGAAATTCTTTCTTCACCATCATCCTTATCTGTATGCATTCATATCCCATTTACTAAAACATATACTTACTATTTTTCTCCACCCACAATATCAATGCCAAACTTCTTTGTTCACCAAAAGTCATGTGTAAAACTGTTGCTTATGATGTTACACATATATGGAAATATGCATGCTCTAGTGCTAAACTTTAAAGGAACATGTTTTAGGATTCTGCCTTACATGGTAATTATCTAAAAACCAAGTATAGTTTTGAAGCATTTCAAGTAATTCATGAAATGTATTGTCTTTCATTGCAAATGCTTTCCACACTATCTGAAACTATAAATGCTACTTAACACTAGGGGAGCTGCAGCAGATAATACACATTAGAGAGCCAGTTTGGTTTACTGGTTAAGGTGCTGGGCTAGAAACCAGGAGTCTGTGAGTTCTAGTCCCGCCTTAGGCATGAAAGCCGGCTGGGCGACTGTGGGCCAGTCCCTCTCTCTCAGCCCAACTCACCTCACAGGGTTGCTGTTGTGGGGAAAATAGGAGGAGGAAGGAGTATTAGGTATGTTCGCCGCCTTCAGTTATTTATAAAAATAATAAAGGTTATTTATTCAGTTATTTATTTAAATAAATAAATAAAATAAATTAGGGAATGCAGATGACTAAAAGGGTACATTTAACCCTTATGACCTTCACAGTTTTTCCTGCCTACATATTCTATCCCTTTCTTCCTATGTTGATGTATGTTTCACAAGAAAAAGCAGATGTATCTGAACATGCCTGCATATGCTCATACAGTATATAGCAAATAATAACATTTGAAGCAATTTAGATTTGTAGTACTAGAAGCTGCCTATGTAGGACCTTAATGTAGTATTTTTACTTACCAAAGCTATATCCAGCAGTAGATTTGCTTTTTGGTGAGGTTGCAGTAGCCTGAATGGATTGTGCTCTCAAACCACGAGTAACAATGCTTTGTATGAGCTGAAATTTAATTTAAAAAGAACCCAATGTCTTTCATAGAAGCTTTCAATAAATGTTCCAAATGTTATTACCAATACATAAACATAACAAGGTTCATAAAAGGGTATGAAGACCAATGCATTTAACTGAATGCAATTTTTGCCCAGATATAGTTAAATATTCTGTATCTGTCAATTATTATTAATTGAACTTATACATAATATATTATAAATGTAACATAAAATAAAAAAGAATATAAAATACATTTTGTTTTACCGTTACAAGATTTCGTATGTCTCAATAGATGAAATATTATTTCTTTAAAATATACTTAGTTGTTTATCTACAACATACAGTATAAGGACTGTAACAGCCACTATGTGGGACAGACAGGCAGAAGACTAGCAGAGCACATCCCCAAACACCAACCAGCAGTCAGAAGACATGACAAAAACTCCTTAATCTCATAACACATGGACAGACTCAACTATAGTTTCAACTGGGAAACCGTGAACATCCTAGACCAAGCTAAATCCAAAAATGCTAGGGAATTCCTGGAAGCTTGGCATTCAGACAAATCAGCCATCAACAGACACACAGAGATAAACCACATTTACACACCATTCAAAAGAGACAATAAAAAAGCTAAGGAGGAAACAAAAAGACTAGAACACATCTGCTCCAGCAACCAACACCCAGATAAGCAGGGACTAACATCAGACAAATAATCAAGCAGAAAACAATACCCTAATCAAGGAACTACCAACGAGAAAACCACACCCCACCAACACTGATAGGGCAAACTACTGTACACAGGCAGTCCTTGCTTAACAAACACGAATGGGACCGGAATTTTCGTTGCTAAAGCGGTGCAGTCATTAAGCAAGGCATCACGTGACCGGACCTGATTTTAGGGCCATTTTTACTGTGGTCGTTAAGCGAATCACACGGTTGTTAAGCAAATCACAGCAATCGTTAGCGAATCAATAGTTTCCTATTGATTTGGCTTGTCGGAAGCTAGTTGGGAAGGTCGCAAATCACAAACATGTGACTGCAGGATGCTGCAACTGGTCGTAACTGAGAGCTGGCTGCCAAGCGTCCAAGTTGTGATCATGTGACCATGGTGGTGGTGTGTCTGTTGCAACTTCAAGGATGGGTCATAAGTAACATTTTTAGTCCTGTCATATCTCCGAACCATCATTAAATGAATGATTATTAAGCGAGAACTACTTTTATAAACAGGGAGCAAACCCCACACTTACTCACGCTGATGATATTATATAGTCAGGTAATGAAACATCTGCAAGCAAACAACCAAGCTCAGAGAGCACCAAGGACACCACATACTTGGTTCTTTGTTATATTTATTTCTGATGGCTCATAGTAGTTGTGCTTACTCTATTTGTAACTGTGATCTGTCAAAGTAAATATTTTACTAATTATCGTTTTGCAGTGTACTATGAATATTCTATATACTCTGCCCAGTCGTCTACAGTCTATAGATATGATTTAAAAAGACAAAACTTGAAAACAATTTTTTGTGCTAATATTAAAAAGGGGAGGAAGAAAGTATTAAATAAGTTGCAGTTACATAATAGTTAAGTGGTAAATAAGAAAGAAATTTTAAAAAAATCAAACAGAAAATCAAGCAAAATAGGCAAGAAAGAAGTATCCTCAAAAGTCACAGTTATGATGCAGTAAATCAATATAACAAACTTCAGTAAGATTACTATTATATTAACAGAAAACACCAAGAGACCTGGAATGATAAAAAGAGAAGTTTACACATTTGTAAGCTGCATACATCTTAATAAGAATCAAATGGAAAGAAAAAAATACAAAAGAAATATAAGTAAACAAAAAGCAAAAACAGCAATTAAAGAGCAAAAAATTAAGTACTGAGTTTTAAACTAAGAGAAAAAGATTGAACATAGATTGTAAACCATGCAAACCTGAATAAGGATCTTAACAGAAAAAAGTAGATGGAGATGTCTTAGAACGAAGAACCTATTAATCTTTAACTACTCCAGCATATTACTCCAATAATATAACCCAAATGAAAAAAACAAAACAAAAACACCATAGCTCACTAAAGACTGCAAAGTGATGCCATCATTTGAGATGAACAAGAGAATTTAGGGGAAACAGTAATTTTTCCTTACATATTAAGTATGAAGTAATAATTTTTCAGCAAAATACCTGGAAATGTTAATAAGAAGGAAGGAACTCAACAGAAAGTCAAATGCATTATTTTAGACTAGGAGTCTTTTCACACCTCAGCTCCCAAAGGCTCATTTTTGCATTTTCAGCAGTTTGGGAGTCACCAATTTCATCCCCTAAGACTTGAAAACCTTTCCTGAAATGGGCCTTGACTCATTTCTTTTTCTCCATGGTAGGCAGCGAAGCAGACAGGACCTAATGTAAGAATACTGGGCTGAGCATATAATAGGGCTGTGTGAATAGCAAAATATGAATTGGAGTTTGCATGGATGGATGGATGGATGGATAAATAAATAATCTTTTGGGAAGACCTTAATCGAAAAATCTGTTTTTCTGGGACAGTATTGAGTATGGAGGACAACTGTATGAACCCAGGAAAAGCTGAAGTTTCTTTAAAGTTTTCCTGACAAATTCTATGTGGATGCCTACATGAGCTTCAGTTCACATCTTGTCTTTTGAATCTAGATGTCTATGAAGCTTTGGTATATAAACTAGAAATTAAATGGCAAGAGAAGAACAAACTCAAACTACTCATACTCAAGAAAATGCAATCAATCAGCTCGATACAGTAGAAGCAACGAGAACCCGAAGAACATCAAAAATAAGTCTTGCATAAGACAGCTGCAAGTAAGTCCCTTGAATATCTAAAGTATAATATTAACTAGAAAGTCAAAAGCTTTTTGTTAATACTTGTTATTCTTCACAAGAATCATTTATATTTGTAATAATTAGACATTTTATATAGCATTCCTCTGATTCCTCATTTTGCAAGACTTGGAATGACTTCTTGTGGCACATTTTGAAAAAAAAAGCAGATTGCTCACAAGTGTCACGAGATTCTGTTACTGTCACAATAGTTTTTGTTTTGATCTTTCCATTGTGGTTTATTTTATGTCCCAATTTTCCCTGTAGTAAATAATTTATTTTTCAAATTCATACTAATTGTTTTGTTTCCCAAATCTTTGCACATTTGCACAGATGATAATGCAGACACAAATTTCCCTGGGACTTCCTAGAAGAAAATTAAGTCATATAACAGGAATACTGAACAACTGTACTAATTACATTATGTTCTCATGCTTTCACAATCTTAAAGTATTAATTGATCTATTCAGTACATTTTAGCCTATGTATAATACACGTAACATAATGCAAGATGATTGATGATTCTTCATATTATATTAGTATCAGAGATGACTCCTTAAGAACTTTCACATTGTATATGGTAAGAATTGCAAATAATTTCTAGAACAAATATTTTTATATAAGTTTGCAAGCATTTATTTTGGAAATGGTCTCCCTTGTTATAATATATATTTGTCATTTACATATTCAAACAATGCAGAAGCTCCCAGACCCTGTAACAGCCTGTATGAAATAAAATGATGCAGTTTTGCTGCTATACACAAGAAAAACATTTTACAGCATACAATATATGCCAATTGACAAGCTTAAAAACACAATGCTTAAATAACATTCTAAAAACACTTTGAATTTTACCTGGGACCAGATATATTTTTGATGTAGAAATGTATTTTTAGATAAAGTTTTACCAAGATTAATGCAGAAATTTACTTGGATTTTACAGTAGTTGTGTTTTACTTACAGGCAAGTAGCTGCAAGCTATGATTCTTTAAATTATCTTTATTAGATGTGTTACTGAAATAAAATGACAACTCTCATTATCTACTGCAAAGATCTGAATAGCAGATCATAAATTACCTGACATAATAAAGTTTAAGAGTACAGTTACCAAAAATAATGTTTAAACACAGAAGAAAAAGTCTCCTTCAAGTAGAGCTCAAATTTTAGTAACTCATTTATGTAATGTTTTTTGGCAACAAGAATTGATAGCATTTTAATTTCACAATCATTTCTAGGGGAAAAATAGGTAACTCTTAAAAATAGGACACTCTTAAAAAGCAACTGCCATGCTGGATGTGGCGAATCACAAGACACCCATTTGCCAAAAGATAAAGTGGTGATTTAATTTAATTTCACAAATCACAGTAAATACCTCTTTCCTGATGCTGTTTTTCCAACTGTACAGGAACTGGTCTTTAGAAATTATCTATCCTCAACCACTTTGAAAAAGTGGTAAGATCAACAAAATGACTCAACTGAAAACAGTTTTGTACCAGTTTATAAAATTAAAGTACAACTATATATCTAATTTACTTTAAAGATTTTGTTCTTATTTCTACCATTCATATTCTTAGAATTCATGTATCTAATTTTTATGATTCTCATTACTACATGGTAAAAACTGCAATAAATGGAACAAAATTGAAGTTGAAAATATTTTATTAACATAAATACTGTTTCTATAAAATATACAAAAATGCCATGCCTTTTTACTGAAATACAGTTAGGATAAAAGTTGACACTGACTTGATGGCACATAATCAATCAATCAATCAAAACTATGACTAACGTCCCTTAACAGTGTAATGAAAGATGTAATTTTTTTTAAAATGGACTAACACAATATTGGATTGTTGTTAATAAACACTAAGATCAAATTGGAACAATTTCAATTTGGAAAGCCAAGTCTTCATACTAAGCATACCAGCTTCTTATGGAACAGGCCTTTACATTTTGGAGACCAAGATTAGTTTCTGAAGTGGATTAATTTCACATATAGTAGGAAGTAATAGAACCTTGAGCCAGTTGGGAGTAGTGCTTAAGGCATCAAGTTAGAAACCAGGGAGAGTTCTAGCCCTGCCTGAGGCACAAAACCAGCTGGGTGATCTTGGACCAGCCACTTTCTCTCAGCCCTAGAAAGGAGGCAATGGCACACCACTTTGAAAAACCTTGCCAAGAAAACTGCAGGGACTTATCCAGGCAGTCTCCGAGAATCGGTCACGACTGAACGGATTAAAAAAAAAAAGCCTAGTTGGCTATGGCAAACAATACTATTGTTTTTGTTATGCCTACATGCTTCGAAGAGTCCATCGTAGAAAATGTTTACGTTTTAAAAAAATTGGGAAATTTGAAAAAACAGAAAACCAACGTGAGTGACGTTGTTGTCATCTTACCCGGTTGGGCGACAGATAGGCAACCTTTGGCATACTTTGGCACAATATCCTGTCATTTTGAAAAATTTTCCCCGCCCCTTTCCTCCCCAATTCACTACGACTGATTGTCCCCTTGGGGGCTGCAGCGGAGGTCTCTACCTTCGCCACCTCTTCTTGAATCCCTGAGCTTCTCTTGGGGCTGAGATAACCCAAGCCTGTCCCAAGGACCCACCCCAGCTCTAGACCGCAGCTCTACCCCGCGTCCGTCCCAAACCCTGCAAACTGAGACACTCTCCAGCAAGGCAGGGGCGCTCCAGGGGGTTCAGGCCGAAGTCCCCTTATGACTTCCGTGGTCCCTAAGAACGCCTTTCTCCTACTGGCCAACTTTCTTCTCACCCGAGAGACTCTCAGCACAGCCATGACGTTGCCCTTCTTCTTTCCCTCCTCCGCTCACCACACACCGCACTCCTGACGGGCCGACCAGGCACCAAGGTTAGACCCGCCTCCAGCGAGTGGGCGTTGGTTCTTCCTGAGGCCCGGGCGGCTGGGGCGGAGAATAGAAACGGGAAGAGGAGGAGGGAGGCCGGCCTGCAGTGCCAGGGCCGCGGCTGGGTTGCTTACCTTCGTAATGAACGGCAAGCGAGTCGGTCTCATTTTAGCGTCGCGGGATACACGGATCTAAGCGTGAGCGGTTAGTTTGTGGTTCGGTGCGCTGGGCTGATCAAATGATTAAAGCGTGAGTAAGCGTGCCCTAGAAACGCAGCTTAATTTAATTTTTACTTTAACTGCAACGTCGGGATGCATTCGAACGGCGATCAGCCAAAGCTCTAATACCAATGAAGGAAGAAAGGGCCAATTCAATGCATTAGGAGTGTGAAGTTCCTGCATCTGGATTGGCTACGGTTTATGACAAATCCACGGTAATTTTCTTTGGATGCACTCCTATCGCTCCCACCGCTGCAGTTCTGCTGAAGCAGCCCAAAGGCTTCGTTCGTCCAACGGACTAAGCTATACAGTAATGTAGTTTGAATTGAGGTTTATTCAGTGAACCTAGTCAATTGTGTCTTACTCCATAAAACGTTGAACCTAGTTTATTAGTTATTACTCGATAAACCATGATTAAGCCATGGCTTAGAGTGATGTGCAAACCCAGTTGGAATCTTGTACCTTGAAGATGAGCATAGGCATTTACTATTTTATTTATTTATTGAATTTATATAGCTGCCCATCTCACTTGCATGTGACTCTGGGCAGAATACACAATTGAAGCAAAACTAAATGATCAATATAATTTATCCATTAAACACTTAAAAACAATTAAAAACCATAATTCCAAGACACAGAGAGGAATGCAAACTTATACCAGCCATTTAATGGGCTCCATGCTTCCATGGGACCCCAGATCTGATGGCAAAACCAAGTTTTGAGGGCCTTTCAGAAGGCCAACCGGGTTGGGGCCAACCTCACCTCAGGGGGGAACGATGTTCCAAAGGCCGGTGGCCATGGCAGAAAAGGCTCTCCTCCTGGGCTCTGCCAAACAAAGCTCCTTGGCTGATAGGACCCGCAACATGCCCCTCCTGCCGGACCTGATGGGACAGATTGATGTAATTGAGGCAAGGTGGACCCTTAAATATAACAAGTGTTTATGGGCAACTCTGAGCAGATGCTAAAACGATACATCTCAAAGCAGGTGTAGTCCACAGAGATTTTGTCATAATGCCTGTGTTTGTACAACATGCTTACCAATGCTCACTTTAGTCAAGATTTAATTGTTTTCTGTATCTGTGGATTTCTTGGAATAGAGGTACTCTGTGCCTGTCTTGACATACTGAACTGTAAGAGTTACTATAGGTAGCCTTGGCTTAAATACATTCATTCAGCAACTGTTCAAAGTTACGGCAGCACGGGAAAAATGGACATACAACTTATCCTTGAAGTTCCGGCCATCATAGCACCTCTGTGGTCACAGGAACACGATCTGACATTGCAAGGAGCTGCAGTCATGTGATTGCTATTAGTGACCTTCCCTGCCAGCTTCCCACAATCAAAGTCAATGGGGATGCCAGCAGGGTAGGTTGCAAGTTGCTCCGGTAAGACACCCCCTCCCCCCAACTTTCCTATGCTCACACTGAGCCACCCTCTCCACCCCCTGGCCTTCCTGCACTCGCATGGCACCACGACCTCCACCCCAAGGCCATCCTGTGCTCAGTCAGCACTGCACCAATCCCCTTCCCTGGTGTCTTCCACCCCCTCACGGCACCCCCACATGCCCTATCTGGGATTCCTGCCGCTTCCAACTTAATGACCCGCACGTCTTGGGGTTACGATGGCAGCTGGGACTGCTCAGGTTGTCATTGCTAAGCAATGCAGTCACATGATGTCACGCTTTACGACCACATTGCTTAGCAACAGGCCCACAACTTGGGTCTCTGTCACCTGGGGCAAACATGGATTCCGTGCCCATTTTGGCACCCTCACAGTGCTCATTTTGGTGCCCCCCCGCACGGCACCCGGGGTACATGCCCTGCTTGCCCCCCCCAGTTGCGGCTCTGCTTAGCAACAGGAATCCAGAAAATCCCCCTCTCTAACCTTCCCACATCCTTGTCCTCTCATTTATTTATTTATCAGATTTGTCACCACCCATCTCCTCCGACTGGAGGGACTCTGCGCGGTTTACAATACGGAACAATAAATATACAATAAAATTCTAATAAAATCCCTCTAAAACAATTTCTCAACTACCCCAGCTCATAAAATCCAGGTGGCTGTGATCTCCTTCAGTCATTATGTAGGAGAGGCACTTCAAGGCACTAGCCAACCCCAGATATGTCGATTCTCCTCCCTGCCCCAAGCCCGGTGGCAGAGCCATGTCTTCAACTTCCTCTGGAAGTCTAGGAGCAATGGGGCTAATCTCACCTCCGGGAGCAAGATGTTCCAAAGGGTGGGCACTACTGCAGAGAAGGCCCGCCTCCTGGACCCCGCCAGATGGAATTCTCTTATCGACGGGGTCCGTAGCATGCCCTCTCTGCATGATCGGGTGGGACGGGCTGATGATACGGGGAAGAGGCGGTCCCTCAGGTAATCCGGTCCCATGGCATGTAGCGCTTTAAAGGTGATAACCAACACCTTGAATTGGACCCGGAAGCAAACTGGTATCCAATGCAGCTCGCATAGCAAAGGTGTTATGTGCGCCCTTCTAGGGGCGCCGAAAATAGCCCGCGCAGCCGCATTCTGGACCAGCTGAAGCTTCCGGATATTCTTCAAGGGTAGCCCCATGTAGAGCGCATTGCAGTAGTCTATGTGGGAGATAACAAGGGCATGAGTGACTGTCCGAAGGGCTTCCCGATCCAGGAAAGGGCATAACTGGTGCACAACACGAAGCTGTGCAAAGGCCCTTCCAGCCACGGCTGCCACCTGCTCTTTGAGCAGGAGCCATGAGTCCATGAGAACCCCCAGGTTACGCACCGGGTCTGTCTGGGGCAGTGCAACCCCATCCAGAACTAAAGATGACAAAGTCCCAGATATGGAGGAACCCTTAACCCACAGCCACTCCATCTTACCAGGGTTCAGCCGAAGCCTGTTGTTCCCCATCCAGACCCCTACAGCCCCCAGGCACCAAGAGAGGGCAGTCACAGCATCACTTACCTCACCCGGGATGGAGATATACAATTGAGTATCATCAGCATATTGATGATACCTCATCCCGTGGTGACAGATGATCTCACCCAGCGGTTTCATGTAGATGTTGAATAGGAGAGGAGAGAGAACCGAACCCTGCGGCACCCCACAAAGGAGGGGTCAAGGGTCGGATCTCTCCCTCCCATCACCACCGACTGGGACCGGCCCTGGAGGAAGGAGGTGAACCAGCGCAGAACTACGCCGCCCACCCCCAACTCCCTGAGCCGACCCAAAAGAATACCATGGTCGATGGTATCGAAAGCCGCTGAGAGGTCAAGAAGAGCGAGGATGGATGCACTACCCCCATCCCGCTCCCACCAGAGATCATCCATAAGTGCGACCAATGCCACTTCTGTCCCATATCTAGGCCTGAAACCTGACTGAAAGGGGTCTAGATAATCCGTTTTCTCCAGAATCCTCTGGAGTTGTAATGCCACCACTTTCTCAACTACTTTCCCCAAAAAGGGAAGGTGGGAGACTGGACGAAAATTATCCAGTACAGTAGGGTCCCACGATGGTTTCTTGAGGAAGGGTTGTACCAGCGCCTCCTTAAAGGCAGTTGGAAACACCCCTTCCCTCAAGGATGTATTAACCATCGCCTGGACCCAACCACATGTCACCTCCCGAGCTGCTTTCACCAGCCAGGAGGGACATGGATCTAATTGGCAAGTGGTGGCATTTACTGTCCGGAGGATCCTGTCCACTTCCTCAGGATATTCAGTATCATATATTGATACTGAACTTGGCAGTAGCTGATCTTTTGTGGCTATTCTTGCTTCCTTTCCCTTCTACCTGTGTCTTTGTTTCAAATTTCAGTTTTCCTTTGGACTTCTTTCTATAATTTCCAAGTTGTTCCTCCTCAACAGATGCTTTCTGTTCATGAATCCTTGATCTTCATCTGCTTCCCAAGACTAATGCCCCCTTCACATTCTGTATCAGGCAAGTGCTACTTTGTCCAACCTTTCAAGTTGGCAGCAGAGATTAGCAAACTCCAGAACTTGGCTTATGGCTGACTTTCCTAGACCCTCTCTCTTGCAGTCTGTTATCCAGTAGTCCTCCAAGAGATATTAATTTTAACATAATTCTGCTTTGTATTGCATAACCAACTATATTCCTAATACCTTTGAGTTGTTGTTTTTTTCTGAATTCACTGGTTCCTATGTCTATCATTCCTCCTTCCTTCCTTCCTTCCTTCCCTTCCTCCCAGTGGAAAGTTAGAAGGAAATTATGTAGAGGAGCTCAGGTGCCTTTGTTTTATTTGATTTAAGTGCTGCCTGACTATGGTCTGCTAACAGCACAAACAACACAGAATAAAAATACAATAGAAAATAGAAAAAAATAACAATATGGCCAATAACACCAAAACATGTATGTATGTACGTACATTTATTTGCTACCATAGATTTTAGCAAAATACCAAAGCATCTACAAATGTATCCAACAAGGGTTCTCAACTGCCTTAGTCCAGGGCCTGGCAGGACAACCAAGTCTTTAAGGCCTTCCAGAACACCATCAGGAAGTGGGAGCCACATGGATCTCAGGGGCATCTCAGAGGGAACCTTATTTCAGATAGCAGGCACCATGACAGAGAAGGCACGCTTCCTGAGTCCTGATAGTTGATGCTGTTTAATCAAAGGGACCTGGAGCATGTGAACCTAGGCTCATATTGGCTGGATAGACACCATAGGAGATAGCTGGTCCCTCAAATAACAAAACCCTATGCCGTGTTGGGCTTCATAGATCACAACCGGCACCTTGAATTGCACCCAAAAGCCAACTGGCAGCCAATGCAGCTTGTGAAGCAAGGGTGTCACATAGGCATATTGAGGCATGCCTATCATTGCCCATGCTGCTGCATTCTAGACCAGTTGAAGCTTCCAAGTGGTCTTAAAGGGCAGCCCCATGTAGAATGCCTTGAAATAGTCAAGCCATGAGGTGTTATCATCTGTCTATCAAGACAATACCTTTCTGAAAACAGAACAGAATTTGGTATAGTGGGAGAAGCCAATGAAAGAAGTATTAATTACTTTTGAAAATGGGCTGGATTCAGCCAGGGACTGTGGAGGGAAAAAAAATCCAACTCTTCACCCCTGACCCCAGTACAATTTTTAAAATGTTCCATTCCATGAATATTTGAAGGTGAGACTATTAACTCACTTATTCTGAAAAACAGTAAGAAGGAGAAGCAGAGTTCTAATTTCAGTTAGAAACCATTGTAAAAGCAATTTTGTAATACAGTGAATCCCACTACACTAGTACAAAAACTGTAAGATGTTGTTGCTGTCGTTAAGTCATATCCGACTCTTCGTGATCCCATGGACCATAGCACGCCAGGCCTTCCTGTCCTCCGCTATCTCCTGGAGTTTACTCAAATTCATGTTCATTGCATCGGTGATGCTATCTAACCATCTCATCCTCTGCCGTCCCCTTCTCCTTTTGCCTTCAGTCTTTCCCAGCATTAGGGTCTTTTTCCTCTCTTTGCATTAGGTGGCCAAAGTATTTGAGCTTCAGCTTCAGTGTCTGTCCTTCCAATGAGCAGTCAGGGTTGATTTCCTGTAGGATTGACTGATTTGACCTCCTTGCAGTCCAGCACCACAGTTCAAAAGCATCAATTCTTCAGTGCTCAGCTTTCCTTATGTCCACCTCTCACAGCCATACATCACTACTGGGAAAACCATAGCTTTAATTATACAGTCCTTTATCGGCAAGGTGATGTCTCTGCTTTTTAATATGCTGTCTAGGTTTGCCATAGCTTTCCTCCCAAGGAGCAAGCATCTTTTAATTTCATGGCTGCAGTCACTGTCTGTGGTGATTTTGGAGCCCAAGAAAATAAAATCTGTCATTGCTTCCATTTCTTCCCCTTCTATTTGCCAGGAAATGATGGGACCAGATGCCATGATCTTAGTTTTTTTAATGTTGAGTTTCAAGCCAGCTTTTGCACTCTCCTCTTTCACTCTCATCAAGAGGCTTTTTAGTTCCTCTTCACTTTCTGCCATTAGGGTGGTATCGTCTGCATATCTGAGGTTGTTGATATTTCTCCTGGCAATCTTAATTCTGGCTTGTGATTCATCCAGCCTGGCATTTCTTATGATGTACTCTGCATATAAGTTAAATAAGCAGGGTGACAAAATACAGCCTAGTCATACTCCTTTCCCAATTTTGAACCAATCGGTTGTTCTATGTCCAGTTCTAACTGTTGCTTCCTGACCCTCATACAGGTTTCTCAGGAGACAGGTAAGATGTTCCAGTACTCCCATCTCTTTAAGAATTTGCCAGAGTTTGTTTTGATCCACACGATCAAAGGCTTTAGCGTAGTCAATGAAGCAAAAGTAGATATTTTTCTGGAACTCTCTTGCTTTCTCCATGATCCAGCGAATGTTGGCAATCTGATCTCTAGTTCCTCTGCCTCTTCGAAACCCAGCTTGTACTTCTGGTAGTTCTCAGTTCATATATTGCTGAAGTCTAGCTTGTAGGATTTTGAGCATAACCTTTCTAGCATGTGAAATGAGCACAATTGTGCGGTAGTTTGAACATTCTTTGGCATTGCCCTTTTTTGGAATTGGAACTTAAACTGACCTTTTCCAAATTGGTTGGCATATTAAACTGTTGAGTTTTCCAAATTTGTTGGCATATTGAGTGCAGCACTGTAATAGCATCATCTTTTAGGATTTTAAATAGCTCAGCTGGAATACTGTCATCTCCACTAGCTTTGTTGTTAGTAATGCTTCCTAAGGCCCACCTGACTTCACTCTCTAGGATGTCCAGCTCAAGGTCAGTGTCCACACCATTGTGGTTATCAGGGACATTACAATCTTTCTTGTATAGTTTTTCTGTATATTCTTGCCACCTCTTCTTAATTTCTTCTGCTTCTGTTAGGTCCCTGCCTTTTATCATGTCCATCTTTACACAAAACAATCCCTTGATATCTCCAATTTTCTTGAAGAGATCTTTAGTCTTCCCCATTCTGTTGTTTTCCTTGATTTCTTTGCATTGTTCATCTAAGAAGGCCTTCTTATCTCTCCTGGCTATTCTCTGGAAATCTGCATTCAGTTGGTTATATCTTTCTCTTTCTCCCTTGCTTTTTGCTTTCCTTCTTTCCTCAGCTATTTGTAAAGCCTCATCAGACAGCCACTTTGCTTTCTTGCATTTCTTTTTCTTTGGGATGGTTTTAGTTGCTGCCTCCTGTACAATGTTATGAACCTCCATCCAAAGTTCTTCAGACGCTCTGTCTACCAGATCTAGTCCCTTAAATCTATTCATCACCTCTGCTGTATATTCATTAAGGATATGATTTAGGTCATACCTGAATGGTCTAGTGGTTTTCCCTAGGTTCTTCAATTTAAGCCTAAATTTTGCAATAAGAAGCTCATGATCTGAGCCACAGTCAGCTCCAGGTCTTGTTTTTACTGACTGTATAGAGCTTCTCCATCTTTGGCTGCAAACTACATAATCAATCTGATTTCGGTATTGACCATCTGGTGATGTCCATGCGTAGAGTTGTCTCTTGTGTTGTTGGAAAAGAGTGTTTGCTCTGACCAGCATGTTCTCTTGACAAAACTCCTTTCCCAATCTATTAGCCTTTGCTTGCTTCATTTTGTACTCCAAGGCTGAACTTGCCTGTTATTCCAGTTATTTCTTGACTTCCTACTTTAGCATTCCAATCCCCTATGATGAAAAGGACATCTTTTTTTGGTGTTAGTTCTAGAAGGTGTTGTAGGTCTTCATAGAATGGGTCAACTTCAGCTTCTTCAGCATCAGTGGTTGGGGCATAGGCTTGGATTACTGTGGTGTTGAATGGTTTGCCTTGGATTTGAACTGAGATCATTCTGTCATTTCTGAGGTTGTACCTTGGTACTGATTTTCCCACTCTTTTATTGACTATGAGGGCTACTCCGTTTTTTCTAAGGGATTCTTGCCCAGGGTAGTAAGATACAATGGTCACCTGAATTAAATTCGCCCATTCCTGTCCACTGTAGTTTGCTGATTCCCAAGATGTCGATGTTCAATCTTGCCATCTCATGTTTGACCACATCCAGCTTACCTTGATTCATAGATCTTACATTCCAGGTTCCTATGCAATATTGTTCTTTACAGCATCGGACATTCCTTTCACTTCCACTTCCAGACACATCCATAAGTGAGCGTCCTTTTGGCTTTGGCCCAGCCGCTTCACTTTTCTGGAGCTACTTGTAATTGCCCTCCGCTCTTCCCCAGTAGCATATTGGACACCTTCCAACCTGAGGGGCTCATCTTCCGGTGTCATATCTTTTAGCCTTTTGACACTGTCCATGGGGTTTTCTTGGCAAGGATACTGGAGTGGGTTGCCATTTCCTTCTCCGGTGGACCACATTTTGTCAGAACTCTCTGCCATGACCTGTTCGTCTTGGGTGGCCCTGCACAGGATAGCTCATGGCTTCTTGGAGTTATGCAAGCCCCTTCGCCATGACAAGGCAGTGATCCAGGAAGGGGGGCAGTGATCCAGGAAGGATGTTGTATATGTACACTAAACAATTTCTTTATATTATTTCAGATTTTGAAAACTATGCAGAATTATATAGACATTATTTTATTCACCCTTCTTAAAAATGGAAAATCCAAATTTGCTCCCTTCATATATGATGTTAAACTATAGTTTAGTGTTATGTGCATGAGACATGGATTGATAATTCCCCCTCCTTTCTCTGCTGCATAGTCATGAGAAGACTCAAAACCTATTTTCCACTAATTATTGTTTCTCATTATATCCAAAATGGGAACAGGTTTATTGAAACAAGCCACATCAACCTCTTTCATTAAATCATAGTTAATACCATGGTCTCTCAGGGTTCAGACATAATGAACTGAAAATTGAAGTAAAAGCTTCCAATCTCCTCTTTGCAGTTGTGCTGGAAAGAAATGGAGAGCCTGCAAGATTAAAGCTTTCGCATGTGACAAAGAAATACAATTTAGTGTGGCATCCAAGGCCAGGCTATTGTCATCGATGTGTACTCCAATCAGTGTGTAAGGGGCAAAGAGAACATAGCCAAATAGCCAGAAGGAATGATCCTGAGATACGTATTCGTCATAACGTATCAGCAACTTCCTTCAACAACTTCTGATTTATAGTAACCATTATGGAATCTGGAAGCTCCATACTGCTGATGTAGGATAGCCTGGTAAGAATACATCCACTTCTAGCTAGGTTCTTCCCTAGCTACTGTATGCTTCTTTCTCACAACCCTAATATAATAAAACAGGGCCTCAGAATCTGGCCAATCCCTCATTATTGGGATTTGAAAGGCAATGCTGGAGGATTAATTAATTGATTGATTTTTATATTGTGCTTCAGTGTTATGATTCTCTTTGGGGAGAAGGTGGGAAATCTTGCTTTCTGTTTTCTCCCCCAAGGTGATCTCAGGATCTGGAAATGTCTGGCATTTAAGATGTTATTAGTACTCTGATGCATTTGCTCAAATTGCTGACTTTCTTTAATTAAAAAGTAACTGGTTTTGTCCAACTGCCAAGTACAATACATATACACCAATAAATAACTCACCCAAACTGCCCTGTATTTTGAACACAGTACGCTGATTGTAACAAATGTGGTAATAAATATGGTGCTCATGAAATGTTAAAAATGTGGTCTTTCTCTGTTATGCTTGATTTATATGAAGAATTTTCTTCGGTGTTTCTTAACTTAATAACTCTTGAATAGTTTTCTTAGACCATGGTGATTATTCTTTAATAATTTGTTTAGTAACTTGTTTTGAACATATGCCATACAGGTTTTTTGAAGGCTGGACATCTAAATTGTGTATTCAAAAAATATAACTCAGCATGGAAAATGCATTTATAAATTAATCTCCAAATAATGACGTCAGACAGTAAAATAGAAGTGAGCTACTTTCAAAGTTAAATGAAAGATAATTCAACAGTTCATCAAACCTGTGGATGAAACCTAGCTAAAGGTAGCATTATTATAAAATTGTAGAGCAACAGTAGAGGGCACTATAGCCAGAAATTGCTCTCATGAGTCAAACTAATATACTGTGTATTTTACAATAAATATCAGAAGATAGTTCATCTGTTCTGTGGAAATGATAATTGTTTCCACTGATAATATAATTACAAGAATAACACTGATCACACTTAAGTAAATAGAAATATTCAGGTTATTTCAGAAAGATCATACCTTTGTATATAGTAGGGATTCTTTCATTTAGATTGGAGGAAAAAAGCTTGTTCATTACAAATACATATTCAGAAGAATAAAGGATACAGAGTTTCCACCAGGAGGAATAAAAGGGAATTTCAGCATAGAGAAGTCCAAAGCAAGCAGCATTTCCTTACACAAAAATTCATTAAGAAATGTATTATACATCCAAGATGGCAAAGATAGCACTACTCTGCCCATCTTTGAAGAGTTTACATTGGTTTGATGAATTCCGCATTTGATACATGTGGCATCCAGTGACATTTACTTAACTGAAATAGGCAACCTAAGTCAACCATTCAGTAATGAAAATGAAATACTGTATGCAGTTTGCTCTAATTCACATAAAAGGAATCTCCATGTTGTAATGAAATGTGGCTGAAGCAAACATTTCAGTTGCCTCAAATTATCTCTTAATATCACCAAGTGTATAACCTGATAGTCTTGTTTTTAATGCTAAAAAATAGGGATGTAGGCAAAATGGCAGCATCCATGTGCAAGAAGAACTACCAGCTAATTTAGAGGATCTTGAATTTTGAGGTAGTAAAATTAATTACACTTAGTAGGCAGAGAATTCAATGGGCAAGGGTAATAAACAGGTTGTGGAAGAGGAGACGGAATGGAACGTCTGCAAAAAAGGAAAAAAGATACATATGGGAAACTATTATATGATTTCCTGGTTCACAGTAAAAAAATGATTTTTAAATTATTAATGGGCAGAAGCTAGTACAACCATAAAAATCAATGAAGAAAACTGGGATTTTAATGCAATTGAGATTGGATATCAATGTTTCATCAAAGCTCCCTATGTCACACAAAAGAGTTAAAGTATTTTCTAACTCAATTCTTATTTAGATGAATATTTCACAGATCTGGAAAGTATGGAAAGGATATGAGATTAATTGCACTCATATCAGTTAAATTAAACTGAAAGATTGATGGCCTACTGATAAATGGTAAGATGCAAAACAGAATCTTCCTGTGAGAACACAAGTAGTACAAATAAATAGGTAGACTCTTTAAGAAAGAGAGAGAGAGGGAGAGGGAGAGAGACTAGCCCCATGGCAAATATAGAACAAGGAAAAGAATATTGAATATATCTGTATCTTGCACATTACTGTATGTATCCCTTAAATGTACCTGAAGGGTAGCAATTTTAGACTTGTAGAAGAAACACTAAACATTTAATTCAATTTCAGTGCTGCCCAACTCCAAAGCAACTCTGGGCTTTGTGGTTCCTTGTCAACTGACAATTTATTATGGCATAAACTGTCCAATTCTTGGAGATTGCCTGGACAAGTCCTTGCAGTTTTCTTGGCAAGGTTTTTCAGAAGTTGTTTGCCATTGTCTCCTTCCTAGGGCTGAGAGAAAGTGACTGGCCAAAGGTCACCCAGCTGGCTTTGGGCCTAAGGCAGGACTAGAACTCACGGTCTCCTGGTTTCTAGCCTGATGCCCTAACCTCTACACCAAACTGGCTCTCACAGAAAGCTTACACCATAATAAAACTCGTTAGACTTTATGTTGCCAGAATGCTTCTTGGTGTTTTACATTATCTTATATATTATACTTGAAATGTAGGTCAGACTCTATCATTCTATCCTCCTCAGCTTGATCTGAAATACTTTTGTTTAGAGTTTAGATAATAAGTGTTATTAGTTTGCTATTTGAACCTCCATCCATAGAATTTTGACAAGGCCTCCTGGAAGGCAGCAAATAGAAGATTTAAGCCACGCAAGCGATCTCCGTGATACAACAAAGAGAAAAACCAGAATATCAGCACGAGAGGCAAAGGACAGCTCCGGAACCAGAAAAAAAATGCAAACTTTCCTCCGGCAATTTTCCAAGTGGAAAGAGCGCAGATAAGACCGTCTATTTTGCACTGCCCACAGGCGGCAGATAATTTCCAAAAAATATAGTTGACGTGCCCAAAGTTGCTGATTTCACTCAAAGTCACTCCTGAAGTTGGATATAAATCTCTGAAGATTTCTAAAGCAGAGATTCCCTCCGGCCCCTAGTCTACGGTGCGAGAAAGAAAGAAAATCCGCGCAATGATGCCTACAATCCAAACCTCGTCTCTTCCCCCCGAATTTCGGAAAACAACGTAAACAAAACGGGGGAGGGGGCGGCTGGATCACATGCGTTTTATTCCCACCCACCGGCAGCAATAACACCAAGCCCACAGCTACCGCAGCTGGAGCGAAGTTCTGGTCTCCGCTCCCGCCTGAAGTTAGCGAGACGCTCCCCGCACGAAGGGAGGAGTTTGTGGCGCCCTCCCGGGGTTGTTGGTGCGCTCTGGCTCGCTGCATATGGATAGAGGGGCGGGCTGAAGCTGGGGGGCAGTCCCACGTGCCCCCTCCTCCTCCGCATGCCTGCGAAGGCCGAGGAGGCTTTTAGCAACTGCGGCTGCCAGCGCCGCCGCTGCCACCTCTCGGAGAGCTCGCCTCGGTATTTACTCGCAGCAGCTCCTCTGCCTTAAACGCTGCTTTCAAGCGCCGCTTGGAGAGCGGGAGGCACAAGGGGGGAGCGGGCTGTCGCTCTTGGGCGCAAGAGAAGTGCGGCGAGAGGAGGAGGAGGAGGAGGAGGAGGAAGAGGAGTGGGGGGGGAGAAAAAGAAGCACCTGGGGCTTGGCTGCTGGTGTCGCGCCGTTCCTTCCGAACCCCTCCGCCCGCCTCACATGCCATTACAGCAACAAAGAGCACGCTGAGCAGCGGGCGGAGAGGTGCCCTGGCTCCAAGCTCCGTCAGCCCGGAAGACGGCGGAGGACCATGGCTAGGAAGGGGGACACCTCTGTCTCTCCTTATGGTAAGTCGGGGTGAAGAAGGTGGGGGAATGTTGCCGGCTGCAAAGGCACAGCAGCTCGGGCTGAGAAGCGCGCTCTGCGCCGCAGCCCAGTCCGGGCGGCGGGCTCGGTATTTTGGCCTGTTTCAGCACGCGCATCCGGCTGCCGGAGTTTTTTGCCTTCGGGAGAGAAAGCAAGCAATGGACGCCCCGTTTCGGCCACCCGCTCCCCCCTCCCCCACGGGTGCTCTGGCCTCCCCCTCCTCCGCCAAGGGCGGCTTGTTGCTGCGTCCTTGAGGAGGTCGGAAAGTTGGGGCTCAGGCTGCGGGAGGCCGGTGGGGGAAAGAGAGGAGGAGAACTCCGGTGTTTTTCGTCCTTTCTCTCAGGCACGCGGGCTCGACTGAGGAGAAAGAGGAGGAAGCCTCGGGTGCAGGTGCAGCAGCGTCGCTTTGTCTACCTCCCCGGGGAGGGAGGTGGTCTTAGAATTGTTCGCCAGTTCTGGCCACGAGGTCTGGGCAGGCATGGGCCAGTGGCTGGTTGAGGAGAAGGGTCCTTGGTCGGAGGCTTGAGATAAGGTAGATGTGAGGCGGAATGCCTCTGGCTGGGGACTTAGCAATTTCGGAGAGGGAGAGGGAGGGAGAGGGAGAGAGCGATTTTTATAAGCCCCCTCCCCCGGCTAGCTGAAGAGGATGGAGGTATACTTCACCTCCGGGGCAGCGCTTCTTGTGTGGGTGCTCGCAAGATAACAAGGAAAACGCTGTTGCTGGGACTGACCGACTGCTCCCTTTGCTCTGACTGGATGGAAACTATTCCTGTTGAATCTAGGAGTTGAGGAAGATAAATCTGGGGGCAGAAGTGGGGTGAAATGAAACGGGGGGGGGCGGACTGGAATCTTTTGAGCATGAAAAGCAAATGATGTAGTAGTGGGGTGGGGTATGGGCTGTTAGAGACATCTAGTGACTCTTGAAGAAAGAGCCAGTGAATCAGGGATGTGGGATTTGGCAACAGCCCTTCAGGGACTTGGAACGGGCTCAGTGGAGTTCTGGAACCAAAGGCTATGGAATAGTAGCAATAAATAGTTGTCATTCATAGCCACTCTTTGTGTCTACACAAAGGTAAAGACTAGCCTTCTTTGCTGTTAATTTAAGTGCTCATTAGGGGAAGAATACATGTGTAGAAAACTGGGATGCAGTAAGATCAGGGTCTGTGTAGGCATCCTGTATCATTTGCAATTCAGAGGCAGTGTATAGATGGATCTGTGTTCTGTGTAATTTGCAATGTAGCCAGACAGGTTTTGCCTTGAGTATAACACGATGCCTTTAAAATCCCCATTCAGAATCAGTGAAATTTGTTAAAATATTTCCTTCTATTCTCCAGTTTAGACCAATGCCAAAAGTCAGTCTTGTCCCAAATATCTTATAAAATATATTTATGTTTGGCTTTGTATTTTTGATTTAATCAAAAAATAACACATTCTGCTTTACTGCAATAGGAATGACAATATCTGACACTATTAAACCATGCTCAGGATCTGTAGATATCAAAAGTGATAAATGGATTTTAAAGATGATTGTGTGATTGGTTCTCATATCTTTGGCATAACAAAAGTGAAAATGAAGTCACAAAAATATAGTGGTTGTTACTAATTTTCCTTTGGAAAAAAAAGAGAAGCAACTATTTTACCAGAGTTTTCTCAATGGTTCATATCTTTCTTTGTTCACAATGACAAGGCATATTTCAGCTACTTGATTGCATACCATATAGCATCTTACAAATAATACCTACGGTACTGCCTACATTTCTATGGAAGTCTTGAGATTTGATTAAAAACACAGTAGTGAAAAAAAAGCTAAAATAGATACATTTTTATACTATCACCTTGCTTTCTTATGCCCCATTTTTGCATGTCTGAATATTTATGAGTCGTGTACTATGATATATAGCAGTCTTAACTTTTTGTGTAAGGGTTCTTACATGAATTACATACAAATAAGAGCTGGGTTTTCCATAAGGATGTAGTATGTCTCATGAATATAAGATGCTGCCTTGCATTGAATTATTTTTTATTTTATTTGTATCCTGCTTTTATTTGTACAACTCAAAGCTGTGCACATAACCTCACCACCTCCTATTTTCCCCACAATGACTCACAGTAAGGTGGGTTGGGCTGAAAGGGAATGACAGGCCAATAGTTACCCAGCTGGCTTTCATGCATATGGGAAGACTAGAACTCACAGTCTCCTAGTGTCTAGTCCAGAGCCTTAACCACTACACCAAACTGGCTCCCAGTTATATATAACTCCTGCTATATACTTTGACAGACAGTGGTTCTTATGGTATCTGGTGGGAGATTTCTCATCACTTTCTAACTATTTAACTGGAGATACCAGGGACTGAACTATTGAGTTTTGGTTCTTCCCTATCATTTGAATAAAAACCATGCAATCAACTGTTTATTATAGGATGAAGTCAGTCTGTGGAAGATTCCTGTCTATGGAAGATGTATCTGTACAGCTTATACACAAAATTATCTTAGGAGCAACCTGAAATAATATGGTTATGTACTGAAGTATACAGACTCTTCTGGAAAGAAATTATACAAACGATCAGTTTGTGCCATGTAGATTCACAAGAAAATCATTCAGATAGAAAGTGTAGCAATTTAATGAAGAGTCCTCTGTCACTTAGAGACATTTTGTTTTCCTCTAGCTTCTCCTTTTCCTATTCCTTCCTATGGCCCATATTGCTCCATACCTCTGATGATGTGGGGTTTAATTTACAGAGGTATGGAGCAATATGGGCCATAGGAAGGAATAGGAAAAGGAGAAGCTAGAGGAAAACAAAATGTCTCTAAGTGACAGAGGACTCTTCATTAAATTGCTACACTTTCTATCTGAATGATTTTCTTGTGAATCTACAAGGTTTATGCTATAATAACAAGGTTAGATTTTTAAGACACCAAGTATTGATGCTTCTGCGGCAACAAAATCACGTGACTATCTTTAGAAATTGTAACACAGCTTTCCTTAGCCTCAGTGGCATCCATGATTGTGTTGTGTAAAAAAGAAGATGGTGTCCATGACTGCATGACAGAAACCCCACTTTTTTTTTTACATGTGTCATGTGCATGACCCACATAAAAAAGGGGAGCAAGGCATTGATGGCAGAGTTGGAGCTACCATCTTGCTTTTCTGACCCCTTCCATGGACACCCCTGTTTCGTGTGATTTATTTATTTATTAATCAAATTTATCACCTCCCATCTTCCCCCAAGGAGGGACTCTGGGCAGTTTATAATAAAATGAGGAATTAAAACTCAATCTTGCTTTGATCCTTGTGGCAAATAGGTGTCAGCATCTCTAACTCTGAAAAATAAGACAACCTGTCAGGCACCTCTTGTCATACATTTCAGAAGTAAAGTACCATCATCCATGATTACTAATAATGTTCCTTTCATTTTCTTAAAAATCAGATTCATGGGTAACCCAAAGGTTTGGCATGTGAGACCTTTTGCCAGCTTAACTAAAATAACACAATTCAGTTCTTTGGAGTATATCTGTTAAAGACCAAGAAGTTAAGAAACTGCACTGTTTTAAATAAGATGAAAGATTTAATAACCTAAAACATATCAGGAATTTGAATTTGGAGGTATACTTTATCAGTGCAGCATTCAGGGAGGCCTCTTGGATTTTCACATTATCCTTTGAGTTCTCTCAGTTGATTCTTGGCTAACAATTTGAATACAAACTTCAACAGTTTTTTTTTTTACTACAGCAGAATAAAGACCAGGTTAGGGACAGATCCATGGAGAAAATCTATCTATGTGGTCACTAAGAGTTGACACCAACTTGATGGCACATAATCAATCAACTCTTACAGAAGGAAATTTAAACTAACCAATGATGCCTGAGACTCACTTGTCCTAATCATTAAGGTTGCATAATGCTTCAGATTCAAAGGTAACACACTGTGTCACAGCATCTGGGCACAGCTGTAGTACCTGTTTGAAATTGCTTAAAGTGGCCACCTGCTGTACTCTGAAGCACCTTTTAGCTTTCAAATCCAAAGTGTTGCAAAGCTAATTTCTTCAGTATCTATTAAGACAAATTTGAATAATAAGAGAAAGTGAAAGGTGTAGATTTTATATGAATATGTCATCTTATTTTCATTGTTTCTGGACACAGAACAGAAAGGGTTAGGGGAACTTAGACTCATCCCAGTGTAAAGCCTTGGCAGAAGCTTGACTGCACTGCAAATCTAGCTGTATTGTATCCATTATCTAGCATCGTCTATTTTTTTCCAATACTTTGGATGCAGCTGTCAGTGTGCAGAGAGGACTTGATTTTAAGAGCATCTTTCCACAAGATGATAGTAGCATTTTAAAAAAAGGTGAAGGCAGAAACATGGTTTGTTTTTCAGAATGAGCGTTCTGTATAATGTGTTAATTACCATCCATTTATTGATTTCTTTCATTTGTTTATAGCTGTTGAAATGGGCTTTTTTACAAACAGGCCATAGAGCTTCAGCTAAAACATTCATGGTTTTTTGTTGGCTGTAACTAATGACTTTCCTTCTCAAGTTATTACTGTGACTGTTGGCTGACTCTTTGGATAGCATTTATTTGATACTTGTCTGGCTATTTACAATGCAAAACAGTCAATTGATATCTGAGAAGATATGCACAAAAGGCTTTTGTAAAGTTGTAAAGATTTCCTTTACATTCTCATCTCTGATATATAACTTATTTTAGACACACACTTATGCTTCAGACACACATACTTCTCAGGAATGAGCATTTTATACTGCAATGCCTTAATGTCCTTTAAGTGTGCAATGTACTAGAAAATTTTCACTTGAGATGTTTACAGTAAAAAGAAAATATGCATTTATCAGAGCAAAGTTTTTAAACAATTAGCATTCCAACTGCTGGGAGTATTCTACTGGTGTAATTATATGCCTTGTTTTGCGTATTGGTGTAGATAAACTGTACAATCACATGGAAATTTCTCACATTACTTTTCCTGTACACCTTATTATTATACTTTTGGAAATTAATAACATATTCTGGAGGTTCCAAGAATCTAAACAACTAATGCTTGTTTTCAGAAGTTACAAAAAAACCCCTATTCCATTGTAGTAAGATATTTGTATACTTCAAAAATTTAAATAGGGAGTTGTGAGTGGTGAACAATACAAATAATTAGATACCTGTCTATAAGCACCTACATTTATTTATTTCAACTGTTATGATAAGACTCTGCTAGTTCAAATGTACCTTAAATCAATGTAGCATTTGGTTTTTGAAATAAGCTTGCCATGACAAAACTTATTATCAAACTGACTTATTTCCAGTTGTGTAACAAGAGAAACACTTGGTAGAAATTATCTACTTAATTACCTCCTGTACATATGTCTGATAATTTATAATCAGTTATCAGTTTATGCAGGATTGAAATGTTCATAAGTACTTATTCACATTTAGCTCACTTTAATTCATTAACCAAACGAATGTAGATTATAGTGATTTTTTTTTACAGCTGGTCCTATTTTTACAAAATAGTGCCATCCAGTGCTAATTTTATATTCTTATGCCATCAAGGAGTTGTACTATAGATGGCTGTTTGTTTTAATTGGTAGTATAAGTGGTGCCATGGACATCTGTACAGTTTATTTAGTTAGGATTTAAAACATATCATAAAGTGCTTTTACAGTAGAATTTATTTTAAGGGGAAGATTTTTTAAAAATAGCAATTCAGTTTTTGTTAAGTCTATTGTGAACAATTTTTAGATCAATAGGGGGACTATTAGGACTGAAAATGGAGTTCTGTGTACAAATCCCAGCTGAGAATTATTGCAAGCCAGTCATGCTGTTAGCTTCGGTTCTCTATTATAAAATGAGAATGAAAATAGATTTTTACTGAGGTTTTAGGAATACAAAAGATCTTGTGTGTTCCTCTTTTCTCTCAATCAATAGTTTGACAATAAATCTAATTTTTACTCTTGATATTATTAACAGGCACTTGAGGGGAACAGTTGCCCACTGATTTTTTTTAATCAGCTGGGATGTGAAACATCCCTGAAGTTCATTTAACTTTAGAGAACTTAAAATAACAATCAGATGTGAAAAAGGAAGAATGGAGTGAAACTGAGGGCTGTCACTTCAAAAGTCCTGTTGGCCCATGCAGCAAGAGTGGTGGTGTGACTATCAGGCTTTATTTTTTAATCAACCCATCAAAACTATCAGGGATAAAATTATCTATACAAATTCCAGGTCTTTAGAGAATGTATTTGCTGTTCTGCATCCCTATAACAACTTGTTTTGAGGCCTATATCTAGTATGGGCACTGCCAGGATTATTTATTTAATTAATTTATATGCCACTGTTTTCAAGGAATTGACTCATAGTGGTTTACAGCAAAAACATACCCACAGTAAGGTACAAAAAAAAATCTGTGATAACAGGACTCAGATGGATACAGCGTTAAAAGGCAGAGTTGAAATTGTTAGGAATAGAGTTGTCATTCTGAATAGCTAGATACTTGGACTAGAAAGTACACAAAGATTCAAGGACATAGTTGTGATGAAATACTTTTATTGCAGATACTTGAAGAACAATGCTTTAGAAAACCAGCTACTGGAAACTCTAGGATTTAAGCCCTATTTATTAGCAGTTCCCAGATTCAAACCTAGGTCTATTTTTCCTGTCCTTACATTTTAATGGCTTGAGCACTGCTCAGATTCAATGGGAGAAGAGATTGGCACCAGGGCATTATTTTAACAGACCAGTCTGGTCTCAGGTTCTCTGATTTTCCCATCTTTTTGCCCTCTGTTCGTTCATAGAGCTGTTAATGGCTGTAATTAGAACTTCAGGGAAAAAGTGCCCTCACCAGATTTTAGTTTCTGTACTGTAATTTTAAGTTTGGGGAGAAAAAAAATCTAAATAAATCCTGCTTTATGTTATATGGTTCCAAGTAGAGGACTAAGGGTACTGTCAAACAAGGATGCTTGTAAAACTGAGGAGTTCCCAAATATTTTGGACAGTTGGACAGATTTTGAGAACCCATTAGGTATAATGCATGACTAGTCATAAGACTGTCTTTTTTCTGGGGAGATGGGTACATTCACAGTACTGGGCTCTAGCCACATATTACATGTATTTATATATTTATAATAAGCAAGTGTGTTAATAATGGAATATATGTATAAGCATTCACAACAAACTATGGTGATGAAAAAATGATGAAAAACGCATTGAACATAGTGACCCAAGTCCTATCCTTTGTATTTTTGTTGTGATGTTATGTCAAGTATGTAAGTCATGTGGATTGTACTACATCATTGTGACAGACATAATTCTGCCTTTGCCTTCCCCTAAGGAGGCTATAAATAAATGTATCATTTTACAAATTATTCAGTTTGTGAAGTTTTTGCATTTCTTCACATCAGTGGGGAATTATTAGATTTCAGTAGCTAAGTAAAAGAAACTTGTTCTTTTTTTGAGTACTAGCTTAACTACTGTACAAAAAGAACCACATTTGTAGGGCTAGAAGTCTGCAAGGGGTGATCTAATGAAATGCAGTGACATTTTGGAAATATTATAATCTATTGTAAATTTGTATTTTAGACATGTTTAAAGCATGGAATATGTAAATGTCTGGTATAAACTTCCAAAAGCGATTATGCAGACGACGAGTAACTTAATAGATTCTCTTATAAGTATGCAGTTAGGGATACTGAAATGCATATATCCTTTCAGGAATATTTCATATTTGGTAATTTAAAAGAATAAAGCATCTGGTATATAGTAGGTTAATAAAATATTAATTAGTGTTACATATTATTTAAAATGATGATGTTTTTTATAGCCTAGAGGCTTTTGTTCTATGTAAGATATAGAATCTGAATAACAGTTATGGACTGTTTGTTATGAACTCAGTTGTGAAATGAATTAAAAAGTAAGCAAGGATTTTATTATAGCAAATTGTGTTAATTTTATGAGGATTATACACCTGAGCAGGATTGCAGGAGGGAGGGACGGAGAAAGAAAGGGCTATAGTCAGCATTTAGATATATGACATTTTGTTCCTATTCTGGTTAAAAATGTGCAGAAACCATAGCAAAATGGATAAAAATACAGAATATTTATATTTGGTCCTCTGTGAATGTTAGTTTAGCTTCTTTCTGGCTGGACTGGAACCCCAGAAGGAGCTTGGTCCATCTCACAACAAGCTCAGAGATAATCTGTTCCAATTTGTAAACTTGTAAATTACATTATGAACAATTATATTTCACAATGAATGAATGATTTATGAGAGGGCCCAATGACCAGAGAAAGACTATAAAAACTAATAAAACTGAAGAATTATTCTAGTAAAAGATTGAAGTAAAATATATTTAGTGTGGAGAAAGGGGGGAAAGAAAAATAGATCAAAGGAGAGGAATGGAAAGTTAGATAAACCAATTAAATGAATGAGGACCAAGGGAAAATTGATCGGGTAAGAAGGGGGATGATGATGATGAAGAAGAAGAAGAAGAAGGGAAATCAGTTGATCACAATTCAGTGGTGGGGAAGAACTTCATTCCCCATTTATGGCTACAGTCTGGCAAGCAATGAATAATTGTCTGTGATAACAAACAAATACAGATCTTTTCCCACCCTCTAAAAGTTTCAATTGGAGCAACAGATGATTCTCTGATTGTCAGGGTTATTCCAAGTTGAAATTTAATCTATCACTGAATCCACTGCTTCCCCACCAAAGCATTTAACATTAGTAAGCTTTGAAAAATTTTAAAGTCCATCCTTCCACTTTCTAGTATAGTTTCCAAGGCAACTACCTGTCTTTTGCTGGGTAGAGAAGTACTTAACTATTGTGGGACAGTGCTTTCGGGAGGATTTGGAATCAGATGGAGCAGTAATGGACATCTCTCCTACCTTGAATGAATAAAAAATTATGGCAAGTTGTCCTATTCCACAGATTCAAGCTTTGTTTCAAGTTGGAGTGTGATGCTATTATATATGTCAGCGGGGAAAAACTCCCAAAAGAATTCCAATCCACAAGGTTCGATGATACAGAGAAAAGTTTATTTGTAACGCATTTGCAAAGGCAGGTTCCCTCCATGCAGGTGCAGGAAAGAACAAAGAACAAGGTTAACACAAAACTTTTATACCCTATCTGTCCTCCCCCTCCTATGAGGGCTCAGCTCACAATCTTCCTTTTTTCTTCCAAGCAGGCAACATTATCTCATACATTTTTGCACTATCTTCTAAACTTATGGTTTTGTGGGATGATTCTGCAGATCCTCCCTCATCCTTGTTTTGAGGTTTCAAAGTCTATCTCTACTAAAACACATAGTTCTATCGGCAAACCATCCTACACACAATCAGCTACAAATTCTTAACCTAAGCAATCTTATCTACACACCCACATCTTAGTTTCAGACATTCAAGGTTCAGGGTCCGTTCACCACCTGTAGCTAGCTTTTCGCTTAGTCATGAGTTTGAGGCACCTTCAGGGGATGTTCTTCACTCCCCCCCCCTCACATATATTAGTATTGTACAGGTAGTCCTTGACTTACGGCCATTCATTTAGCAACCATTCAAAGTTACAGCAGTGCTGAAAAAAGTGACTGATGACAAGTCCTCACACTTATAACCATCACAGCATTCCCGCAGTCACATGATCAAAATTGGGAGCTTGGCAGCTGACATGTATTTATGATGGTTGTAGCATCCCAGGGTCACCTGTTCACCATTTGCAAGCTTCCCAGCCAGCTTCTGTCAACCAAAATCAATGGCATGATTCACTTAATGGTCACATGTTTTGCTTAATGACCATTGCAAAAATGGTGTAAAATTGGGTGCAGTCATGTGATGTCTCACTTAATGACTGTACCACTTCTTGATGAATTTTCTGGTCCCTACTGAGGGACGTGGTGGCGCTGCGGTTTAAACCGCTGAGCTTGCCGATCAGAAGGTCGACGGTTCAAATCCGCGTGATGGGGTGAGCTCCTGTTGCTAGTCCCAGCTCCTGCCAACCTAGCAATTTGAAAACATGCAAATGTGAGTAGATTAATAGGTACCGCTTCGGCGGGCAGGTAATGGCATTTCGTGTAGTCATGCCGGCCACATGACCACGGAACTGTCTACGGACAAACGCCGGCTCTTCGGCTTTGAAACGGAGATGAGCACCGCCCCCTAGAGTCAGACATGACTGGACTTAATGTCAAGGGAAACCTTTACCTTTACTGTGGTTATAAGCTGAGGACTACCTGTATACTTTTCTTACAAGCAAGTTTTCATTTTTAAAATGTGGGCATATATGCAGTGTTAGAAATGCTGTTGAACACATATTGGGGATAAGCATTATTTGATCTTAAATTTCAGCTGAGATGACAAAAGTAGGCTATTCTAAATTTTAGTGAATATTGCTCTTTTTCTGGGCATTTTTTTCCCTTTAAAAATATGAGGAAGTAACGCAATAGAAGGAATGTTTCTAATGACTATGCATGGAATTTGGTCTTCTGTAAGTGGAAGGACTTCATTTAGTGAAGGCTTCTGATAAACATTTCTGCTGTTATAAGACATTTTTATCTGCTTTCTGTGAAATCCTGCATGTTGCCATTCCAAATCTATATGGTAGGTTGGATGATGGTATGGATGCAACACGAGAGATGATCCTTGGGCAGGGGGAAATGGGGAGCTGAGAATGAAGATAGCTTTCTACTGAGTAAATCAGCAGCAGCAGAAAAGGGAATGCTCCCAAATGATGCTCTTTATCTCACGGCAGAAATAACTGCATCTGCATTCCAGAAAAGCAGATAATAACCATTGTTGGCCATATATACAACAAATGGCATTCATCTTGAACACCACAGTCTTCTCCAACCCACTTTTTCCTGATTTAATTTTTTAATGCTGGATTTTGCATTTCTGCAGGATAAAATCTGCTTTTGTATTCATCTATTGGGCATGTCCCAGTTTCATCCTTGCTTTTGATTTTGAGTTGGAAAGAGTAGACCTATGTACAAATATTGTAGTTGTTGCCAACAGTGTGTGATATAATTACTGTTCTTTGGCTATGGAGGCACCATGAAAATAATTTTATAGAACCATTCCGTGTGAGTAATGATAATGGAAAAGATACTTTTCGAGTGCAAAAGTATTCTGCAGAAAGATATTTTAATATTAGCTGAAGCATTCTGGCCTCCATAGATGTTTGGTACAAAAATCTCCTCTCTCTATTTCAGATAGTTGATATCTTTGTCATAATTAACACAGCTTAGTATTAGCACTGGAGTAGGTGTGAGTGCCACTGATATCCATAATACTGCTTTAATTTAACTGCTATCAAAATTGCAATTACTGTATAGGCTACAATATTTTATACTCTTACCCTTTCCCAGGAATAAGGACACACTAAGTGGGACTTCCTGCATGAGAAGGATGGGGCTGCATATTTACCATTATTAATATCTTGGGCTAGATCCAATATTGTGCAATGGATTTCTATTCATGTAACAAAACTTCCCCTTCCCCTCTGCTTTTCTGAGTGCCTCAAAATCTGCTCAAGGGTAATAAATAGGAGGACAGGTGATGCCTGCATGTTGGTACTATAGATTTGGATGAAACATTCCTTTTATAATCAATTTGATACTAAAAAGTCTTGTAATAAGCTTACAATTACTGTTAGCGGGTTCACATTAACTTCCATTCAAAAGGGACAGAAGAAAATAAAGAGTTCTATAATAATTTTTAAACATTTTAAAAGTTCAGTAAAGGCTTTACAACATAATTTTTAAGACATTTTGTTGTTGTTGTTGAATGAACTAGTCACCCTTGAATCATAACAATGATGGTTTTTGCTAGTCAAATTTACAAGAAAATATACAAATAGAAATTATTACTGTCTTATGTGGAACAGTCTGGAATCTGAGTGGCATGGAATTAGAATGGGGTATACTATGGGGACTTTGGCGTGGGGGTTCTGTTTCGTTCATCAACCTATTAGGGGTTTCACAGGAAGGCAGAGGGAAAGTGTCATCACATATACCATGATAACATTTCATAATGATAGGAATTATGTAATGTACATCATTTGCACTGTGCTATCAAGATGAGACTAAGGCCAATTGCAATATATGCATAATTTGTGGGATGATGTCATGATATGTGAGGTCATCGTGACCTCTACCAGACATCTATGCTACTTCTATCAAAAAATACCTCATATTTTCAGATTGTCCATTTGTCCTCTACCTGGCATCAGATTGCTGAACTGCAAATAAGCTTTCATCCTGACATTTAATTTTCATTGCCCACTTTTCGGCAGCAGTTATCTCTAAAGTGTTTTTGAATATGGATCTGATCACTACCTATATGGTGGACCACTCAAAGACTCAGAAAACTGTAAAGCAGCCTTTCTGAACCTTGTTGATGTATTATACTCAGCTCCATAATAACAGCTAATGTAGTCAAATAAGTTGGTCTTAAGACATAGAGAAGACACAAGGTTAATAATGTAAGATTGTCTTAAGAGTGTTAGTTGTTGTAATGGGCAGAAGGAATAAGCTTGAGGAACAGCAGGCAGAGCCTCAACCAAGATAACAGTCAGATAAAAGAAATCTGAGTGTGGGCCAGAACTGTAACCTGAGTAATTGTTTCAGACAAGACCCTTCCTAGTTCTCATGAAGACAAAGGGAAGGAGGAGGGAAGTATATTCAGACTTGCAAGATTGATGTCAGCATTTCAAGGTAGACCAGACTAGGAAAACAAAGTCATGCATGCTAATACTACTTTTATTATAATGTTATAGTAACAGAATCTTGCACCAGCTTAAAATTTTTAAGCTCCGCTGTTTTCAGAAGGGAATATGTAAGCATATACTGTATACTGTATAAGTATTGTCTGCTTGAATAAGTAAGGCTGAAAAACACCTAACTGTGAATTTACCCACTTATGTATTTTATTCTTCTATGTGTTATGTAACAAGTATGTTATGTAAATATATATTATGTAACATAACAAGTTATGTGTTATATAGCTTAATCCTATGTATAACTCTCAGATGTGCACCCAGTAGGAGTTACTGCATTGTAAGTAGGCAAGGATTGTACTATACTATACTAAATCAATATAATATATGATCAGTAAACTTGCCTATCAGGGTTTGTTTGTTTATTTGTTTGTTTGTTTTGTATTGTATATTTTGGAAGAGAAATAAAAACTAAAGTTGGTAATACAAACTAATTTTCATTGCCCACTTTTCAGCAGCAGTTATCTCTAAAGTGTTTTTGAATATGGATCTGATCACTACCTATATGGTGGACCACTCAAAGACTCAGAAAACTGTAAAGCAGCCTTTCTGAACCTTGTTGATGTATTATACTCAGCTCCATAATAACAGTTAATGTAGTCGAATAAGTTGGTCTTACACACACACTCACACACACAATGTACCACTGGTATGAATTCTAAATGTGCCTCATGCACTTTAATGCCATCAGTCTTGAGCTAGTACATCTGTAGTTATCAGTCTCACACATGTGCAGCCAAACCACAAGAAGCTTATCTGGATTTGTATGAATTTTAAGTTTTGTGCCAAAGCTGTGTTCTCCCAGTATAAAATTAACTATTGTTTCAGAATGTGAAAGTTCATTACTTTGTGGGAGGAAGCAAAAAAATGTTTTAGCCTCTGTCAGGCTGATGTTTACTTCTTATCATTATCGTTACAGATGCAACGTATTTTTTTCATAGAAATATCGCTTGTTTTGTTTTACATGTATAATATCCCTGTATGAAGATACTTTGTCTAGAATCAATTTATAGATCTTGTGCTATAACATATTTTGCTTTCTTGTAATTCTGTTCCTCTTCCTAACAGGGACTTCCTGTGGTTCATAGGAATATCATTTGGTCCACCAGAAAAAATCTTCAAACTGGTACTAACTATGAGGGCCCTTACTTGACTTATGGAACCCAAGGCATTCTTGAATGTTGTCAGAGAAATTCCCAGAAACCAGAGCAAGTTATCCTGTTGATGCCCTTGTCGATCTATGATATGGGCTATTGACACAGTTACCCCTGAGTGACTTGTCTGGCACTGCAGAGCACCAGAATTCTCCCTAGTTTTCTGGGCAACTGCAGACAATGAAAGAGGGCAGAAAAGTGCTAGAGTGCAAATGATAAAGACTTTTAGGCCAACCAGACATAAATTAATGCATACAGTCATGCCTATTGCATTGCACTGAGGACGTTGCATTCTTTAAATGGCCATCAAGCAGAGAACTATGCCAGTTACTGCCCAGTCACAGAAGTCCTCTTTTTATCAAGGTGGTTCCTGTGCAAGTGCAGTTGTTCTTGGAAGAGACTGTGTGGGTTCTAGCTTAGTTTTCAGAAAGAATCTGCATGAAATATAAAGGGAATGTGACTGTTGATTCTGCCTTTGATACCTTTAAACACAGTATTCCCCAGCTTGTCTTTGTGAGTTGGAGTCAGTATTTTTGTTATTATAATGCAGCTTCTGGTTTTAGACATCATATCAAAAAGTACATTGGTGGGTTTGTTTGTTTGTTTGTTTTTGGTGCCTTCAAGTCAGTGTTGACTCCTGGTGACTGCATGAACTAATCACTGCAGTTTTCTTGGCAAGGTTTTGGGAAATGGTTTGCCATTGCCGCCTTCTTAGGGCTGAGAGTGAGTGACTGGCCCAAGGTCACTCAGCTGACTTAGATAACCCTATTTATGATCTGGCAACTTTGCTCTGGGATGCCAAAGAGCAACTATTTAATCCCCAGGGCTATTTAACATCTATATAGTGATACTTGTTATCAGGAGTTTTGGGGCTCCATGTAGAAAGAAAATAAGATGGCCTTGACAGAGATAAGCCAGATATGTTCCCAAAACAATGATGTGAAAAGCCTGACTCAAGTCCAAAACAATCTGAGGGAAGGAGGAAATGCCCCAGACAGATACCTTCTTAGTTTCACAGGAATATAAGAGGGAGCGGGAAGTAAAGCACAGTCAGACTTGCAAGATTCCGTTATAATAGTCTATCTTAATAAAAGTAATTTTAGACTTCCCTGGAGTCTGTTTCTTAGTCTGGTCTACATCGTAGGGCTGACACTGGGTGTCATCAATATGCCTATGATACTCAGCAATTTTCTCCATAACTTTTGAACTAAAAGAGGATACACATGTTCTGAATTAGTATCTATTTGAAATGATGGGGTGGATGATGGTTAAGAAACAAAATTTAATCTTGACAATATGGAGATCTTGTGAGTGGGTGGCTCCCAGGTATGGGAATTTGCTGTTCTCAATATGGTTACAGTTCGTCAGAATGGAGAGATTCATACTTGGTGTCTACTCTGAGATCCTTCACAGTCAGTAGCTCAAGTAACCACCATGGCTTAAAATGGCTACTACCAGTTTCAGTTGAGATACCATCTGTGACCTTTCTTAGACTGGGACTATCTACTATTGTTTATGCATTAGTGGTCTCACGCTTAGATTACTATCATGCATCTTGCAGGCCTATCATTGCGCTTGTCTGGAAGTTGCAGGTGGTACAGAATATAGAACTACCCTTGTTCTTAGTTCAGAAGCAGCAGGTGGTACAGGTTGCTAATTGGAACATCTAGCTTAGCACATATAACACCTTGTGAAACAAAAGGACTAACTACTATTTAGCCACCAAGCCACATCCCAGGGTTTTAGATATTACTACAGCCCTCAGTCACTTACGTCCAAGATAACTGATGTATACCTTTGCTGTTGTACACAATCCTACTCAGTTGCTGAGTTTTGTTATGTTAGCTGAGAACTGCAGGGTGCCATCATGCAGTTGCTTGTGGGCAGGTTTTCTCTGGTGGTGCCTACCCTCTGGAATACTCTCTGAATGAGATGTGTTGAATACTTTTTTCCTTCTGGCTTTTTTTCCCCCTCCCAATTTTGACTCTATTATTATTTAAATTTTAAGTAGTTTTTATTGTGTGCTTTATATTTTATAAACTGAAATGCATCTGTATAGGAAATAGCATAAATAAATGAATCAATGTCATCCAGATAAATAAATAACTTTTTTCATCTAGGGTAATAATTCTGTATTAGCTTAGAGGCCTTCGTTTAGATACTCATGTACATAGTCCTTTTCTTTTTTTTTTTTGAAAAAGTATAAATTATGATGCTTCTCTTCAGCTGTACTCTAAAGTAATTTAGTACTGTTTCAGAATTTTGAATAGGAGGGTGAGTTTTAAAATAAAGTATTAAAGATTGGGGTCTGAGGAAGATGTGGTTCTTCTGCCTGAACAATAAAAAGAGAGCCATTTGCCATTCATATTCTCCTCTAAGTCTGTAATATTTAGCTGCTTGCACTATAGCCTATGCAGGTAGTCCTTGGTTAACGATGGTAATTGTAACTGGAATTTCTACTGCTCAGTGACGCGGTCATAAAGTGTGATGTCATTTGACCACACTGCTTAGTAATAGCAGTTCTGGCAGTTCAGGTTGCCATCATTAAGCAAATCCTGTGCTGTCATTAAGTGCAACATCACATGGTCAGCATTTGTGACCTCCTGCCAGCTTCCCCATTGACTTTGCTTGTCGGAAGCCAGCAGTGAAAGTTGCAAATGGTGATCACGTGACCGCAGGGCACTGCAACATTGTAATTGTAAGCTGGTCACATGACCACAGGGATGCTGTGACCATCATAAATATGAGGACCGGCCTTAAGTACCATTCGTTCAGTACCACTGTAAGTTTGAACGGTCACTGAACAAGTGTTTGTTAAGTGAGGATAACCTGCAATCATATATAGTAGATGGTCCAGAACATAATCGGCTTCTCCCATCAGTCATCCTAGTACCTTTCAGCAGCCTTTGTAGGTCAGGGTGGCAAGTTATCTGTTTATTTTGTTTGTGTCTAAGGTATTGTACCTTCATTGCTCCTCTGCCATGATCTCGGAGTAGAGAAGAAAAGGACAAATAAATAAGCCAGTCAACTCACATTTGTATTTATTTATTTTTTTCATACTAAGCTTGCAAGGTCAAAGAGTAATTGAGGAGAGAGAAGCAGTTTTACCACTCATTTTGTTATGGCAAAAAATGAAGCTTGGATTTTCTCACTCGATACACCAAAATGGTTAATAATTATGCATTTATGATGTTCAGATAGACATAGTTGTTTTTCCATTATTGTTCCACTGATAGTTCAAATATCAAAATATAAAGGTAACAGACTATTTGTTTAGAACTGAGGATTCAAAAATGGATCAAAGTTCAGGAAGATTGCTAGAAAGTTCCTTGAGCAACCTGCCATCTTAAAGAGAAAAAAATGATCTTTTCTTTTTCAGAAGTACCTCCTTCTTGTAGAAAGTTTTAAAATTCAGCCGAAATTCCAGTGTGTCAGCTAAGAAACCAGGCATCAGTAGGACATAATCCCCATGTCAATTTCAATCTCTCTGTTGTAAACAACAAAGTGACCATAAACCTATGTTGAGTTTTCCATATTGAAATAAAGCTCCTTTCTTTGCATTTTCATTTTCCATCCATTAATCTTTTATCAAGAGATAGGGTTACCAATTGATGCTGACTTTAAGCAAATGGCTGTGGATGAATGGGAAAAGCTAGGTAGATCAATCACAATGAATAAATCCACATTTTATCTTTTTTTTTCCTAGTGTAATATTATCCTTCTCTAAATGCATACCAGACTGCTATGTTGTTACTAAGTGATTCTAAGAATCCTAGAGAATGTAGATTGAAAAATGCATTGATACATTTAAAGAAAAAATCACAAGACAGCAATGCAAGTCTTGTGATTTTTCCTTTTCTCCTTTTCTCTTAGTCAGATGACCTAGATTCAGAGTTTAGGAAATACGAAGATCAAAAAAGGAGGCAACCTGTATTTCTGCAGAAATTTCAAAACCAGAGGTCCTACCGCTCTTCCTAAGGATTCTGGGAATGTAATTCAGCAATATCTGGAATGCCACAAGTTACAGTATATAACCTGTTCTGGCAACTGTGTTATATAGCAAATGCTTTAGACCAGTGGTTCTCAGTGTTGTCTGGAGACCCCTGGGAGTCCCTGAGAATCGTTCAGGAGGTCTATGAAGTCAAATAAATATTTTAAAATTTCTCAGTTTTAATTTATAATACAGTAAACATCAATAGATATAACCCATGTAAAACAAAGTTTTGGGCTCCACAATCATTTTTAGGATGTAAAGGGGCCTTGAGAGCAAAATGTTGGAGAACCATTGCTCTAGATCAGGTGTTGGCAAACCTTTTCAGCCCACCAGCAAGGAGGCCACTGATAGGCCACCATCACCACACAGGATGCCCCACCCCTTGCCCCAAGAGCTTGGCTGAGGCTAGGCCTGGTGATCTGCTGCCCATCCATCCAATCTTAGATTGTGGGCCATACAAAAGCAGGCAGGCTGGATTTGGCCCATGGGCAGCAGTTTGCCAACCTCTGTTCTAGACTCTGGAAAACTTTTTGAAAGTTACTTAGACCTTGAAACTTTGATCCCTTCATCTAAGATTTAACTTACAAGTTTTCCTTTCCCTGACAAGAAATTGTTTGAACAATCTAGCTATTATTGAATTAGTAGAAATTGAAGAATTTTTTTCCTTTGGTTTGTCCAAAGTCCTTATTTTGCCCCCTTCAGTTCACTAAAGATCAGAAAGGAAGAATAATGCAAGCTTTGTCTTATAATGACTTGAACCATCACTGGTACAATAGAGTGATTAATACATGACCTTCTCTCTCCCATGAGTTTGAGGCTAGTCAAACTTCCCATTGAAGTGGGAAGGAGCAGCATATCAAATAGGTGATATGATACCACTGGTCAGCACAGCTTTCTCTATGGAAATTGGAGGCAGGGACTTTTTAGTAGTATGGCCCAATTCTGCACATTTTCTGCACAGATCGTTGAGTTTTAGCTAAAATTGTAAGTGGATTTTTAGGTTCACCATTCTGGCTCCTTTGCAGGAATGGTGATATGTCAGTAAAATATATTGGAGAGAAAAAATTGTATAGTAGTCAATCTTTTATCCATACTTCTCAGAGTAGGCATATAAAGTGTTTTTAGTTTTTCAGATACTTTAGATGCTTCTCTCTCTCCCTTCAGAATGCTGAAAGAAATAGTGAGATTTTACTTTGACAGTTTCAATTTGGTATGTCAGATTGGCTCATTCCTGGGTATTTTTCAGTGATTGGTATGGCTTTGAATTCACTGCTTGCAAACACATTTGTGCACAGATACCACATGTCTCTAAAATGTCCTGTTTTAGGCCTGCATGTTAGGAATACCAGCAAGAATTGTTCTGCTGGTAGATTTTCACCTGTAGATCCAGTTCTATCCTTCTAGCAAGTGGGCAGATCTGTCCCATTCTAAACCCTCAGCCAGAAAAACTGAGGATTTAAGATAGGTCTATCAGTTTCTGCTGTGTTATTCAACACAATACTGGCGCTAAACAAGTACGTTTTTGTTCTTCCATTTTTGTTGTTCATGAAGTTTTATTTTGATCTAAAAATTTGCCAAAACTACTTTGCACTAGCATTACTTTCTCATGTCAGAATTAGGTGAAAAGGTAGTCAAGAAAGCATGATTGTATGGAAACAATATGTTTATACTATACTATATTATATGAGAGCCAGTTTGGTCTCATGGTTAAGGCACCAGGCTAGAAGCTGGGAGACGGTGAGTTTGTCCCACCTTTGGTATGAAACTATCTGGGTGACCTTGGGCCAATCACTCTTTCTCAGCCCTAGGAAGGAGGCAATAGCAAACCACTTTGAAATCTTGCCAAAAAACTGCAGGGACTTGTCTAGGCAGTTGCCAGGAGTCAACACTGACTTGAAAGTGCGTACACACACACAGACACACACACCCTTACTATATTGTATTGTATTGTATTGTATTGTATTGTATTGTATTGTATTGTATTGTATTGTATTGTATTACACTACACTACACTACACTACACTACACTACACTACACTACACTACACTACACTACACTACACTACACTACAGCTCTGGCGTGGGCTGGTCCATGAAGTCACGAAGAGTTGGAAGTGACTAAACGAATAAACAACAACACACTACACTACTATACACTATACTATGTTACAATATTATATCACACATACATGTTACACACACATACCTATACCTTTGTTTAGATGACTAAATTCATTTGATATTAGGTCAACCTAGGGAAACTTGGAACCTAGGGAAACTTGGAAGTTGAATGGGGCATTGTAAGGAATATTAGCTAGCATCTCATGCACATGGATTCAGTACTAGAGAAGTGTGAATAAAATAGATGTTTCCCCATTCAGTGTGGGTAAATTCTAATTTTTGTTCACTGGAGATTTATGTTAATGGTATTCCTCTAAATTCAAGAAACCATTGATTTTAGTATGTTGTTCATCTATAAAGTCAATTGTGTAAGCTTATTACAAAGGCATTAAATTGCATTATTATTAATAGAATTGCTTCTAATGCCCAATTATAGTTTTAGAATAATAGCCATGTAGTACTTGCAAGTTGTGTTATTGCATTACTAGGCATTCTTTATCACTGGGGCTTCTTCACAATTCTTCACAATTCTTCATACTTCCCCCTTCCAAAATATTCGCTTACCATATTTACCACTTTGGAGAAAGCATTTGTATGACTATTTCTGTCATTTAAAATGATCAATTTGGGAAGATATGTATTATTGCTTCAGAGTTATACCACATTTAAAAAGTATGCCTTGTTGTTTATTCGTTTAGTCGCATCCGACTCTTCGTGACTTCAAAAAAGTATGCCTAGGTATAGAATAACATATTTTATTTATAGGAGCTAGATAATTGTTTCAAGGGTATGACTAACTGTCCCCTGGTTCACCCTTTCTGAACTTGGGAATGCAATTCCTTAAGCCATGCTGACCAGGAATTTGCAGTTCCAATGTATCTCAAGGGTTCCAGCTAGTAGAACTGTTCGTCAACTCTTTTGGTTGATGAACAGCATACTCAAATGCTGTTCATAGTTCTATATTAAGTGCTCCATGGGCAGAAAGGTTAGATGCCAATAGAAAAAAATCTATTAGATAGAAAAAATCTGTTCCAGTGTTAGCAAAAATGTGAAAATGATCTCTGTATATGATTATTTTGATCTGTTATAAGTTTGGTCTGAATTAAATATTATAACTTAAAAACCAAATAAATACTTTATCATTTCCTAAAGCACAAGACCAGTGCCAGTTGTACAAATACTGTAAGCAACAGCTTGGACTGGCATATTTTAAGAGTATAGGACTGAGAAAGAAATCAGAGTTTGTCAGAAGGAATTGATATGGTGAAGTATCGTGTATGTAGAAACAGCAAAGCTGAAATAGTGAAAGAAAGAAAATAGAAAAAAATATTTTATATTTAGTATGTCTGGTGAGAGAGAGACAGAAAGCAATCTCATCTTTTCCAGGTAACAGCAGAAGAAAGGAAGGTGTGTGTGTGTGTGTGTGTGTGTGTTTAGCACGTCAAGCTATTATGTTACAAGACAGTTAATACAAAGAAGGACTTAGTAGGAGGAGAGCAATGTTAGTCTGTGATAGCGAAAAAATCAGGAGTCTGGTAGCACCTTTTCAGACTAAAAATATTTATTAAAAGGAATGAGTTTTGGGGATTTAGTAATACAATAAATATCAAGGAATACATGATGAACAGAATAGTTGCTTCTACATGGTGATGCTGAGGATTATATAGATTTGAACAGTACTAAAATTGTGTTCATATAATTGTCTCATTCTTGCTATTAATAATTGGATTGTCATTTTAATTTCTAAAAAGTGCATTGGATGGGAATGTGAATGTAACACCTGTTTGCAACACCTTAACATCTTTTGGAGATTGAATCAGAAGTGTTGCCCCAGCCCTAATTAATACTCCTTTTCCATTTCCTCTTCCACTGTCTTTAGTTTCTGCTGCAATCTGTAATTCTGTCTGTCTGGTTCAGTTTGTCTTCTGCATGTGAGTGACAGTCTTTTTGGTTTCATTTCATTTCCTCCCATTCAAGATCTTGGCTCTTGGAGAAAGAAGCGTATCCATTACTAAAGTACTGAGGAGCTTGTGGATAGAGTCCGAACCTATACAAAGATCCATAATGAGAAGCTTGGGGGGGGGGAATCTCAAAGTATGCAATTAAATGTTAGTTTTTAGAGGAAACAGTAGAACCAATTCCCTTCATCTTATTCCAAAGAGGGTATAGGATCAATAGCTTTGAAAGGCTCCAAACAGAGATTCTACTATACTTAGCGGGCAAAAGGGAATAATATCCAGGAACACTGAATCTTTAGGGAGAAGGAGGAAACAAATTACTTGTTGATAGAAGAGGATTCTGGAGAGAAGAGAAGTGGTGAGTGGGGAAAAGGATAAATGGAGAGAAAAGAATTCAGTATACAGAAGAATCTGTTCTTGCTTATGTCTGCAATCTTTGATGTAAAGAATGCAACACAATCAACCACAAATAGCTATATTCAGATATGGTCTTCAAAGAACTGTTAACAAAGTGAAATATTATTATGTAAAACTAAGTGACTACATAAGAAAGTTTACCCCTTGTTCTCTCTTTTCTGAACCCTCTCTGCTTTTTCTTGCATCCCTCTTCTCCTTAAGTCCCAAGGCTACTGACTGTTACTCTGTATCAACTGACAAATTGAAATGCCCGGAGAAGCCAGTTTAATTATATTGTCAGTTTAAAAAATAAATCCAATTGTATCGTACTTTTTGGTTGATATGCCATCTCAGCAAAGCACTGCAGTCAACATTCCACAACATTTCCTTTTACTGCTTCAGATATATAACATAGAGTCAGTTTGGTGTAGTGGTTAAGGCACCAGGCTAGAAATCTGGAGACTGGGAGTTCTAGTCTGGCTTAGGCACGAAGCCAGCTGGGTAACTTTGAGCCAGTCACACTCTCTCAGTCCTAGGAAGCTGGCAATGGCAAACCACTTCTGAAATTTTGCCAAAAAAACTGCAGGGGCTTATCCAGACAGTTGCCAGAAGCCAAGACTGACTCAAAGGCACACCCAACCTCAAATATAACATTGTGGTATATTATTATAATCCTTTTTGAACACCTCCCCTTCAAATTTATATTTAATCTTCCTGCTGACATTTGTGGCCTATTTTGTCATTTTCTTTCCAATATAATGCATTTTTCAGATCCAATACAACTTTATGTGATGTGTTCCACTTCTTATGAAATGCAAGGTTTTTACAAATCAGGGAAGCTCTTTCTGATACTTCATGGCTGATAACTGGCAGTCATAGGAATTTATGTTATATTTGAAATATTTTTTGTTTATTACACATTTTCTTTAATACCCCTTTATTTCCACTTAATACCTTAAGATCTATTTATTATGACAAATTCCATTTTATATTTTTTAACATACTCATGCTCAACCCTTTCAAGCCTCCAGTATGCAATACACTTATCTGGATTTTGTATTACAAAATAATGGGCATCAGCTGTTCGGTCTTTCTGTCATTCTGGTTGTGCATTATTTATCTCTGCAGCTGTAAAGTTATTCTTACTAAAGCCAAAGCACAGCTCCTCTATGGTGTACAACTTGAACTGTTATGTCAGTTCTGCACCACTAGAATCTGTACACTTGAAATTTCATCCAAACTTCTTCCAAGAAGCTCAGTGTGTTCCCAGTGTGCAGTAGTAGTTCACCAAGAAGGTGGTGTTACCAAGGTGGAAGATGGGGATATGGGTAAGCATCTTTGCCTTGTAGTTGAATGTTATTTTTTCCTTTAGTACTGTTTCCAGTGGCATTAGCTGACAAATGTTTTGTCATATATAAATTTGATAAATACATAAATGATAAATAATATAATGGAGAAGATCCTTCCAAAAGAAACTGTATTATTACAGTTCCTCTCAGGAAATTTTATTAGTGTTGAGCTTTGATCAGGCTAAGCTAGCACTAAGACAGCTTACATGAAAGGGTAATCAAATCACTTCTACCTTCCAAGAGATACATTTTTAGGGTAACAGCTTTACAGTATCAGGTCAGCTAGATATTTTAATCAAATGATGGTGCCAAAATGTAAAATAGCCTTATCACTAGCATGTTCCAATGTTACCTATAGCTCTATTGGAACAGAAATTTAAGAAGATGCTGTATGCAGCCTAGCTTCTGTATGTCTATGCAAAGTAGGTACCACTGAATCTACAACTCACTCCCTTTTATACTGTGCTTTTTTGTAAGGTGGGCCTTGCATACTTTATAACTTCCATTTTAGTAAGTTCCCAAGCCACACAGGTTCATTTTATTTTCCCTATTTATTGGTTAGCCAGAATGTCGCAGTCTCCTTAAACATTGCTAAACTTTGCTTTACTGCTTGTAAAACTCGTCAATTTATTTCCTCATGTTAGTTCTGTTGTTTTATTGTCAGCATGTTTTATACCTTATTACCAATTTTTGCCTTCATTTTTATACTTTTCTTTTTTTTTAAATTGAGATTTTATGTTCATTGACTATAATAATTACTTACTACACATTCAATCTCATCCCAATTGTAGGCCACACAAAATTGTTAAAAGGCTTATTCCTTGCACTTTCATTCTTAATTGTGTGTTCATAGGTAGATATAGTATTCTCATTCTCATTGATGAACCATGGACTTTCTGGGATGCATAAACATCAAATACACAGGACTTGCCTTTTTCTGATCTACCAGGCTCCACTGATGCTATGTCTAATTAAGAGATAACCTCAAACTTTCCAATCCTTTTATTTGGTGAGCTTTCAAAATCTACAATGGAAATGTGCAAATATGGACTGACTCAGTAATTACTTTATCACAGTACAATCCTTCCTAATATAGCCAAAGTGAATTTGCTTTATGTAAAATAATTCCATGTTGATATATTTCTTATGACTTCTTAGGACATAACTGCTTTTAAGTTTAAAGAAAACAGTTTATTAAATCAATGAACATTGTAGTTCTCATTCCGTTGTGAGTAGCAATACTTGATATCCTATCCTAGCATGGCTTACCCAATCATTAGGTGAGAATTAAATATCTGTAATTTCTTTTCTAAGTCATATTACCCTGCCACCCTTTATTTTTTCCATTCTATTGGGTGACCTCTCAGCTTTTCTCCCTAAACATGCAAATACTGCTATGCCTTTAATTATATTAACAGCATTTATAGACTTTATCAGGAATAGGATTCTTAAATGTAATATAAATTCATTATGCTTCTCATTCTGGTAATCTTTTGTTTTGTGATTAGTCTTCACTTGCCTAGGGAAGTGCTCTGGTTGCTAGATATTTACTCCTGAGGTGTTAAGCTACATAACTGTCTACTCCTGTTAGGATTACTTTCTTGTTACTCTGTTGTCCATCCCAAAGATGATGCATGTTCCCCAAACAGTATTTAACATTTTCTGAATCAAATCCATCCCCTCTGTTTCCTTGCCAGATTATTGTGGCAGAAGAAAACAGACAAATAATTTGGATGAAGAAATCTGAGGATTTCCCAGTACTTCACCAGGAGTACTTATGAAAGAAAGGCCAAAATAGAGAAGTAATAACTGAAAATATTCTAATCCATAATTAGAATCCTGCTAATTTATAAATTAGAATCTCTGCACAGATACAGTTTTGAGAGAAGGACTTATGTAGAGTACCAGCTTTGTACATCATATAGGAGAAAGATAAAGTGGCTATGCATGTCTGTGAAGAAGAGTAGAAAAGGCAAAATAGATTTCAGATGTCTTTGAATACTCTTCTTGCAGGTTGCTGAAGCATGATTTACCCTGGGAGAAGAACTCATTACATTATTACAGAGACGTTTGTGTTCAGAGGTGTTCAGCTGTGTTCAGTCTTCTGCGACTGTTTTCTCTGAACCTTGTCACTTTAACATTAGAGTGCTTCTCCATGAAGAATATTTATGCATAATAGTCTTAAAAATAGTTTCCCTTTTTTACTCTAAACTTCTACACTAAGAATAGTCCTAACACAACAGAAGCAGGATTACATCCCTTGGCTTTGCAGAAGGTAGGTTTTGTTTTGTTTTGATACTTTATTTCCCTATTTTGACATAAGAAGGAGATAGAATGTAGTGTTAGTGAAGCCAAAAGGTGCATGTTATTGTGGTGGAAGTGTTTGATCACTTTGCCTAAAATTATTTATTGGGATAAAAGTTTCAGTGAAAGGGATTATAGTGTCTGTAATGGGGCAAGTTCTTTTTGGTGTACATTCAAGCTTATAAATTTTCTTATCAGTGTACTGAGCCTTCCCAAACAGGGGCCCTCCAGATATGTTGGACTACAGTTCCAAAATCACAAATCATCATCTGTGGTGGCTGAGGATTACATGGAACTGGAATCCTACGTAGCTGGTAGATACCAAATTGTAGAAAGCTTGGTATCTAGTAGAATACAAAGTAAGTAAAGTCTCCATTGCTCTATAGCCTTTTTATTTCTTTTACTTGATGATTTTAAGTAGTCCTGATCCTTGCATTTGAAGCATCCAAATGATATGTTAAATCATTTAAGGTCCTTCTTGTACAATGTTTTTATACATGAAAAATGAAAATCTAGAGTAATATAGTTCTGGCTTACTATGTGGCATGACTTGTACTGGTTGGTACAGGAAACTAATTGGTTTTTCATCACTTATAATGTGCCCTGATAGGATTTCTTAGACGTGCTTGGTATATTAAACAGCAGATGACTAGGAAATAATATAGCAATAATGCTGTATTTATTTTGGTGCTTGCAACGATAAATAGCCTCTGTGCTGTTGCTTTGCTGGTGGCAGACCAAAAGGCAATGAACTATATCTCTCAATGCCCTCTTTCTGTTGGCTTTGATACAATGCAATATCTGTGCTTGTATCTAGACAGCAAGCAAGATGATAATAAATGCAATGTCTCTCTGGCCAGCACACTTGAATTCTTGCAGTGTTTATCCCAATAAGTAATGTGACAGTATGAAATGAGATTTGTGAAAGGCTTGTGGTTTTTCAATAGAAATGGCATTTTTCCAGTTCTATCTAATTCTGACACTTAGCGTCAATACTGGGGAAAGGAATTATATTCTGTAGATCTCCAGAAATGATTGAACTCCTAGTAATCCCACAGCATTAACCATACTGATTAGGGCCTCCAGAAGTTGTGATTCAGCAGCATTTAAAGAGGCACAGAATCCCTACTTCTGACTTAAGTCAAGCCCTATATTTATCTATCCAGAAAGGACCTTCTTTCCAAATTTTTCTACTTCTAAACCAGTCCTTCATCTGTAGAGATGTACATGATACTATACAACTGATCAGAGTTGTTGTTATGAGATGGGCGGTAAAGAAATACTAAAATAAATAAAAAATAAAATAAATACAAACAAATACAATAGGATTTATTTGTTTTTTTAATATAATTTATATACTTCTTCACTCCAATAGGGCTCAAAGTGGCATATAGTAAAAAGCAAGAATAACAATAATAGAGGAAAAATACAATAAATATAATAAAAAAACAATTATCAGTTGGTAATATCATTGTATTCTCCCATTCTGACACCAGTGACAATTACTCAATCTCCATAATCCATGCATGGCATGAAAATGCACTTATGACAGTGGAGGCATAAAAATCATTCAGCTAGGAAACAAGGAAATCATCTAAAACCAATTTAGACTGAGCTTACATATGTTACATATGACACCAAATCTGCTTTCTTTACAGCACCCATCAGGTCTCCCTAAGATGGACATTCCAAGGCAAGGATGTCACCATAAAAAAAACTCCCTGCTACTTACCTATGTTTAGAGCTAATCACTGGGGATCCCATGCTGAAGCCTGCCCAATTTAAAGTCTAGAAGATAGACTTAAGGGGAGGATCATTGGTGGCTTCTCTCTGTGGAATGCTTCCAGAAAATGCCTTGGATCAGGCTGGCAAAATACAGAAAAAAGGGATAAATTTGTTCTTAAGTGACTAAAATCAAGAAATTCTCTTGACAAATATTTTTATTTATTTATTTATCTAATTTGTCACTGCCCATCTCCTCCCACCAGATAGTATAACACTTTATAGTTCTCTGTTAAGCTTTTGTGATTAGCTGCTAAGGTCCTATTTAAAATCTATCAAAAGTATCTACATGCATATGTACTATTTAACATTTTAATTTGTTATTTTATTTACTTCATGATATAAACCTGAATTTATATTAACATTCATGAAGGCATTTATCCCATGATGGGACTTGGATGCCTAATCTGAGAGGATAGCCCTTGCAGAGGCATGTCAAGTGACAAGTGAAGTTTCCATTTCATCAAATTAGAGCATAGGCCCATTTATCACAGTATTTGCTACTTTATTGTTCTACCCATGCAGTTCTTACCAATGAAATGTAATATTAAAATTATCCATAATTCTAAATTTGATGAACTGGACCCGGTGAAACTTGTATTATTATGTATTGTTAATCCTGAATACCAGCATTCTGTGCACTAATGATCCTGAAAAAAATAACATTAAAAAAGTGTGCCATCTTTTTTTCTCTGTATTCACAAAACTTCTGAAACAATCTATTCCATTGGAAGACTGAAGTGAAGTGTATTATCAAGGAAAACTGCATTTCATTTTACAATCCACATAAGTGGAAAAAGCTATCTCCTATTCAAAATGCAGTAGGTACAAGGAATGCTAGGAATTATTTCCCTCCACGTAATTTATGTATGTATGTCTCCTCCCACCCTCACCCTGGCAACAGACTGAAGGGACAGATCCCTCATAAAAGAGATCTGAACTGATCTCTCCCATAAGGATTTTGGAATTAGATTGAGAAGTATGTGAAATTAACACAAATGCCACATGCAGTCTGAGGACCACAGGTTGCCTATCCTGCAGTATGGCTTACTACAGACATATCAGACCATGGTTAACTTAAGTCGGCTATTTTTGATTTGATATCTAAACTGGCTAATAAATTAGAATCACACTTGAAGCACAGAATAAGTCAATGATTGAACCAGCTAAAGACCTGGTTCTGTAATTATGCATGGGGCGGGAGAGAGAGTAGACATTCCTGGGGAAGGTTAGTTTCTTAGAACGACCCTGCTCTGCTTGCAAATCACAGAGAGCTTCCAGCCATCGGGGTTTTTATCATATTTATTTTATTGTGTATTATGGTGTTTTACAGTTTTATATTTTTATTCATGTTTTATTGTAAACCGCCCAGAGTCCCTTTTGGGAGATGGGTGGTGATAAATTTGTTTAATAAATAAAAATAAATAAATAAATAAATAGTGCAATTATAATTTGGCCTCTTTAAGGTGACAATGTAGCTTCCAAAGGTTACTGCACTTAGACTCACATGATAGGAAGATAGACACTGAAATCAAAAATACGACTTTAAGCTGGATTGCTCTGGATTCTAAATGTTGGCTTGTTCAAGTCAGCTCATAAGTAGCACATCTACAACGTTATAACTGACAAAGTAAAGTACTAGATATTAAATATGAAGTTTTATACAAAATATGATATGGTTTGTGAATATTATTTAAATTTGGATATCTCTTGCTTTGCAATTCATAGCATATAGCCGTTTTCTTTGCATAGTAAAATAGGTTAAATGGTCTCAGATTTTGTAATATATTAGCTGATCCTTAAGACTGTATAATGACTCTATAGGCATTGATAGAATAATACAAATTTTACTTTTGTTACACACTAACTAGGATATTTATGTTCTGGGATTTTTTAAGAGTTGGACATATGGACAAATCTACCATTGTTTTAGCCTCTAGCTAATTTCTGTCAGCTGGCTGGGGGATTCTGGGAGTTGAAGTCCACCTATATTAAAGGTGCCAAGGTTGAGAAATGCTGATCGAGATACTAGAATGTCAGCTTTATAACAAGCTGGTTACTACGCCATTCTTCAAAATGAGCTTGCTTCAAGGTGATTTTCTTCAAATTGGGCAAAGGTACATCCAAACATATTTCCATTCTGCTTTTAATCATGCTGTTTTAATGAGCAGAAAGGTGTAGTGTTGTACTGTGCTATCAAGACAGTAAACATACTGTGCTTGCTGGAAGAGCAAAGAACTAAAGAAAGGAAATGTATTGAAACCTCTCCAGTGTCATAAGTTACAGGCTGTAAAGATTTAATGGATAATAGACTTGTGTTTTAATTAAAGATTTGAAATCTTTAGATGTTTAATTAAAAGCCAATTCTAAAAAAAGTTGCTTTTGCAACCTAATAATGGAAAGAATGCACCTTTACGGCAAAGCCATAAATGCCTCCTAATTTAATTATCATAAATTATTTTTACCATTAAAATTAATTGTAAATTAGCTGTTCCTTTTGCTTTACAGGTGTTTTATGGAATTCTTTTCATCTGCTGGCAATACATGATAGAGGACTACTCTGTCAATTGGGAAGTGGCCATTTTCTGAGTTGTGTCAGCCTCTTCCAAAAAGGAGGGAAGCTGTTGCATCTTATTTCTCCCTTCAATAGAATGATGTTGTTGTTTTTTTAAAAATGTACAGTGATATGATTGGGACCAGTACCATCATAGACAGAAGGGGTGGTGGTGGTCTTAAGAAGTAGTGATGGTCTTGAGAATAGGGGTTAGCTTATCTTGGGGAAATTCTCATAGGAAGATTTCCCCATAGGTGGCATAAAGAAGAGCTGTTGAACTGGCCAAAAAAAAAAGTAGAGTCTTAAAAACCAGGGGAGCTCTGGGAAAGAAAAGGGGAATGTTGATAGAAGAAGGTGATAACTGGCAACCTAAAATGGAGACCACTACCACAGCTGGTCATTGTGACATGGACTGGACAGTATTATCCTGTTCAAAGAGAGATCAGGGCAAGACTCTCTGGGTGGAGCAGGGTATGATCCAGAGAAAAGTGCTGAAGATTGGAGACCAGTAGGACAGAATTTACCCAGGAGGATGGGTGCTTAAAGTCAGTGACAGGACAGACCATGTTCTACAACTTAATGATTGAGTCAAAGCTAGCCTTGAGAAAGGCCAGTTTCTTTTGTCCTTTTCTTAACTCTAAATAGAAATAGAGTTTTTAGAAGTAGAGCAGTATACATACATGCTAAACCAATCTTGTAGAATACATACATATGCCACTAGAGAACATTTAAGTTGTAGAATGGTCAATAAAGAAAAAGTTCCATTTTAAATATCAAGCCACTGCAATTATCTACCAGGTGGGCAGAGGAAGGAGGGGATAATGGAGTACAATTCTCTAGTTGTAAATTACACTTGCAAAGTTAAGCTTGGGAACACTGCTTGTTTTGCTTCATGTTAATAAACCAGAAAAAAAAAAGTTGCTTTGCATTGTGCTTTCCATCAAAATATGAGAACTTACAAAAAAAACCATGTGAAATTCCACTTTGTTCACATTTCCCATATGACCATAGGAGGAGGCAATAAAAATGAAACAAAACTAGGTTGTATGGAGAAGCCCAGTTTCTACAATGGACAATAGGACTTCATCTATATGTCTCAGAAGGAGGAAAGAATGCTTAACATTCTGGGAAACAATTCACATAACATATTTAACCGGAGGGACTTAGTTTAGCCCCAGACTGCCCTGGGGCTGTTTGGAACTAAAAATGGATTCACTATCAGAGTTAACTTAGAGTATTTCCATTAAATACTCTTGACCCTGGTAGGTGTGTTGGGCAAATAAATAATGAAAGTCAATAGGATAGATTAAAACATTTGATGAACTATAATAACCAAGCTCATGGTGTCTAGAAGTGTTGGTTGTTAGTGGGGATTCTGGTCTGTTATGTGTTTGGGGGGTGGGTGTACCTGCAACCACTGTGATGCTACTTACCCCTCTGGTTATCAGGAGAAGGAGGCATGAGAAGTTGGTATGGCACTTACTGGTACTCTGGAATGCCACAAAGCCCAGAAAGTGCCTGGGAAAGGTTGGAAGATGCATCAGGGTATAGCTGACACCAAAGCTGGGGATCACGGAGCCAATGGAGTTGATAGCACTAGATCCAGGACTAGGCCTGCAATTAGAGCTGGAGTTGAGGACAAAGGCAATCCACAGTATGTTGTGATTGGCAGGGTTGGTGCTGGAGGTCGCAGTGGAGTCTGAGGGGAACCATCAGAGCTGGCAGAGTGTGCAGGACTGAAGATGACTCTTAAGCCTGCGGTAGTGAGAAGGCACAGCAGAAAGCTGGGCTATTAGGGTCTTCTCTGATGCAGCTGATGACTGCCCAAGCCCTTCTGTTCCTTGCCTCCTCTGCCAGATGTTTAGCTTGTGGGGTTGAGGAGGATAACCTGGACCCCTGGAGTGCTTTATGCTCAGTGGAGGGGGACAGGACTGCTTGGGTGGTGCTTGGCAGCACCTGGCTAGGGGATATCTGTGTATTTAAGATGTCATCTTGTGATCTGGAGGTCTCAGGCAGCTCCCAATGACTGCCCTCCATGCTGGGCTCCAGATTTTATCCTTCTGGGGGCCCTTCTCCCACCCTAGATTGTAGTGTCATTTCTGCCTACCCAGCTATTCTGGGTTGTGATCTTTCCTACTATATGGTGTGGTGGGGATTGTGAGGTAGCTGGCTGGGCTTTCAGTACTACCTGCCATGGCAGCTTGATTCCCCAAAGACCACTGAGTGCTTATTGCAGGAGGGGCTGGAGTGGTTGGGTGCCCTGTGAAGGGTGGGTTTAGGAGCATATGGGCCTGTGGGTCTCTGTCTTGGAACTGTACCCAGGTTGCATCTTGCATCAATAGATATCCTAGGGATGTGTGTGGATGTTGTCATCCATGAGTCCTGTAAGGCAGAGGCTTTGATCCACAGATAACTGGATACAAGGCTCTCTGGTTGAAGTTGGGCTTGCTGCTGTTCTATCTCTCTCCCTGTTGTCCACCATCATTCCTGCCTGACCTGCTGGATTCCATTGCTGGGCTGGCAATAGGGACCCCAAGGTGGGTAGTACTCAGGGATTTCAATTTTCCACCTGACAATATTGAGTCCAGGACAGCTCAGGAGTGAGTGGCCTCCATGGCAACCATGGGCCTGTCTCAAGCCAACAATGGCCCAAAACATATTGATGGCTGCATGTTATATTTGTTTTTGTTTGTTTGCTTGTTTGTTTCAGGACAATTGCAATGTGATTTGGTATTGGAGGACATTAACATCAGTCTGTTGCCATGGACAGATCATTCTCTAATTGCCTTTCAGTTCACTGGTATCATACCCTCCCCCCGGGAGATTGGGCTGTTCAGTCATCCTGATGGATGCTGCTCATGTATACTTTATATTGTGTTTTGAATACTGTTTAGTTTTAAATTGTGAGCTACCCAGAGTCACTTTGGGGTCAGGCAGCATTGATAAACTAATGAAATAAATAAACTATGATGGTTGATTATTTCTAGTATAAATATTTAAATAAATAAATAAACTGATAGATTATTTCTAGTATAAATATTTACTAAAGTATACAGTAAATATCTAAAATATGTGATGCCCTTTTTAAAGAATAGACTAAATTGCAATGACAGATTAGTGTATGAAGGGAAATAAATAGCAGTGAATGAAGTGATTAAAATATTGCATTGAGAACTAATAATATGGTATACTGCTTTGTCAATTTTATTTTAGTAGTTTGCATCCATATATATATATGGCAAAAAAACAGAAATATTTTGAAACATATTAACAGCCATTGAGGAATAATAATTTTCACAATACAGCAGGTAACAATGGTGCCTTTGAGCTTATAGAGGGTACAGTAGAAATGTTACAGATTTCATATTATTGTTATTGAATTGAATAAATAAATTTTTGCTTGCATCCAGATGATTCAGCTTTTTTCTTCGTCTGATTCATTCCTTAAAAGTATTATTCTAATGAGTTTGTTTGCTCATTTATTTGTTTTATTCTTCCATTAATTAAATATAAACGAGGCTATGGAGAATCAGTTAATATAATTAGAATGTCCTATAAATCTATACCTTTAACCTTCTTTTTTTTAAAAAGTGTACATAATAATGTTAATATAAGAACCCATTGTAGGCCTTGTAATTTAACATGCTGTCAGTAATCTTTTCATAAATAAAAATTATTATCTCCTTGTAGTATTGAAAGTTGAGCAAATTCTTAATAATCATTTATAATCTGCTTTACTATAAAGATATATTCAAAGTTCAAATTTATCTTCACTGGCATTGATCAATTGTTTTCTAAACATATTTTGAGAATTTTTTGTAGCTTAGTGACTCTGCTTTGCATATGAATAATTTCTCTACTCCCTTCATGTAATCAGATTTATAGATTAAGAGTTATGGGCAACCATATTATATTCTGGGAATATTTAGAACATGCAGAGGATGTATCACATGGTCTGCAAAATGTTAATAATTGCCCAACTTCAAGTCTGGAACTTCATGTGCAGAATAGAACTTGCAGATCTCCTGCACCATTACTGTGCCTAAAATTAATTGGGTCTGCTACCCAGCAGCAGATATAGTATCTTTGATAATATGGGCGCAGTTCTGATTCTGGAGCAGTGCAGATGCCATGTGGTCTAAGAGCTCATCTACAATGTCAATGTGCTCTCACATCAGGAGGAAAGTATGCCAAAGAGAAACTGCTGCTCTCACAGCTCACCTTTTATTATGCTTCAGCAATGAGGCCAGTAGTGTTGCTGGCCTCACAGAAAGTAATGTAGGTTACTTTCTGAGCACTGATTGGTTGTCTGAAAAACAGTTTTATCTGTGGAGAACACCTTCCCTACTGGCCAACTCTAAATCAGGAGGGTGTGCTGCCAGGCAAAAAAATAAGAAAAAAAAATACAATGTTGCTCAATTAATGGAACTTCCAGGAATCAAGGTCTCAAGCGAGTAACTGCAGCAGGCTGTCTTCTTGCTGAAAAAACAAGTGGCTGTGAATTCATGAAAAGTGGTGAGTGGACAAGCTACTGAGGAACATTCTTTCAGAAAAGGAAAACATGGAAGTCAGCAGAACTTTTCAGTTTCAATACCAATGGGGATATCAATTTCCTAGGAGATAGACAGTCAGTCTTTCCTGAGACTGATTGATTATTTCAATTTTAAGGCCACTCAACTCCATAGCAACTCTGGGTGGCTTACAGATAAAAATTTAAAGAAAACAAAATAAATCAAGGTTGATATTCCTGAACCACCTGAAGAAGAAAGGAGATGTCCACTCCCGCTGGCAGCTATAGCAGAACTGGCCATGGAGGTCCATACCCAGGTTCTAGAAGGGAGGTGGCAGTTTTGCCGTTGGCCAGTTGGATTCCAGCAGACTGCTCACTTCCAAAAGTTCCTCCTCCATATGACCTAGAATGTCATCTCAAGAGGTCTTGTTTAATAACACTTCTTTCATGTTGGAACACCTTGGGTTGGTTTTAGCCTGTCTCAGCAGAATTTTGTGAAGACATGTTTTCAGCATAAGTTTAATCCAGGCTTTGTGGATGATTCCCAATTCTAAAAGATGGAAGCTACATAAATATAATGGAGAAAAACAGTTTAGAAGTGGCAGGATCTCCTATTAATACTTTGGAAAGAGCTTTTATTCCCTTTTTGAGAGTTGTGAAAGTCCTGAGAGAAAAAAAAATAAAAAGTTTTCCCCTGGAAATAAACCTATAGGTATTTAGGCAATAAAGTCTTTTGTTAATAATTGGTATAGCTAGTGGCTACAAATATACATACACTTGGTATACCAATTGAATATTGGAAAAAGTTCCTAACAGTAAGAGAAGTTTGACAGTTGAACCAACAATCCACAAAAGAAATGACTTCCTTCCCTGAATGCATTGAAGCAGAGTCTAGATGGTAATCTGGTGTGGAATTTTTAGTATGGATTCCTGCATGGACCATGGGGTTGGACTTGGTGGTTTAAAATGGCCTCTTCCAATTCCATGATTCCATGCTATTTACCACAAAGTGGGTGTGGCCGTATCACTAGTAGGCAAAGCTGGGGTTTGTGGGAAGTTTTGGGACATTTGTTTTAACTTTGATTTGTTGTACCCATTTTAGGGCTTACATTACAGTTTTCTGAAAATGGTAGGAAAATGTTTGTGTCAACAATCACAGTCAGAGGGGGTTCCAAAAAGGAGACTTGGGCTCCTTATGGCTTTGGGATCATGGGTTGCTCAAATCTCATTTACACACATACGCACACATTACATTCATCTGGCTACATCCACATATTAGGAATACTGGAGAAGGATTATCTATCTATCTATCTATCTATCTATCTATCTATCTATCTATCTATCTATCTATCTATCTATCTTTCTTATATGGCTGTCCATCTCACATATGTGACTCTGGGCAGCATACAATAAAACCAACAATTAAAACATTCTTAAAAAAACATATTTCTAACGAAAGCATTTTCAGTGTAGCTGGCGATACATTGAAGTCTTTTACTGTAGATCCTTTTTTTATATTCTGTTAGTCACTGACTATGCAGTGTCACATTGGTGGACAGAAAAAAAAATCATGGAACTTTGTTCTTGTACAGGATAACTGCAGCAAGATTATTGTATGCACAAAGTTGGAAAGATTCGGCACTACACAGAATGGAGGAGTGGTTGGTGAAGATGATGGAACTTGCTGAGATGGCTAAATTGACTTCTTTGATCAGAGAAAAGACAGTATCTATGTTTACTGCTGACTGGAACCCCCTTGCATACTTTTTGTGTGAAACCGAAAAAAATGAACTCATGATTTGGTGATTAGACAGGATAGACTATAGAAAGAAGAGAGTTATGTTGTAACCATAGAGTAAGAGGTAAACTTTTAATTGTACTTATAACTGCTGTAAAGAAAATTGGAAGCTACTTCTTTGTATCTTTTTTCTTCCTTTTCTATTTTCCTTTACTTTTTCCCCTTTTCTTGCACTTTTAGCTTTCTCTTTGATTTCTTTCTTTTTCTTTTCTTTTTCTTACTTTATATTAGTTTGTACTAGTTTTTAATTTTCTTTTTAAAAAATCTTATTGTACACACACACACGCGGTGTCACATCCTTTTTGAATAGGAGGTAGGGAAAACCTGCTGTGAGCCTAAAACAAATTATCCTTGCTGCCTAAAGTTGTGCAAAAACCAAGTTAAGCTGAAAGGTCCATCAAAGAAACTCTCACATTTTCCATACTAAAATGTAATTTAAAATGGGTATCTTTTGACCTTACCCATGAGCATTCTTCCTCAGTTTCTTGCATCTTGGGAGTATACCTGGCAGCAGTAATAAAGATTTGAACAGTAGTATATTCTGGTGTCATAATATTTCAGTGGCTTTAATCTTCATCTGTTTTTACTCTTCCCATGTATTGTTGTTGTTGTTGTTATCATTGTTATTGTTAAATTTATATAGTATGTAGCTGCCATTTGCTTATTTTGTAATTTATTCTTACATTGTTTTTAATTGCCCTTTGCAGATTTTATTTTAAGTTGTTATCAAGGATCAGAAAACAAGGATCATGATAGGCTTACATGGATCATATGTAATACACTTCGTAAAATGCAGAAAGATTTAGTAGAAATTTGGAAAAATACCACTAAAGATGCAGATATGATATTTTAAAAAATGCCCTAATATTACAAGTATATGAGCCATAAAAGGTCACTGAATGGAGATGGGTCTATTAATGGATGACAACAGTAATTTATTGACATAAGAGCTACTTCAGAAAATTTGGAAAAAATTTTTAATCCATTTTGATATGTATTTACAAGAATGGGATAGAACAGATAAAAAAATCTAAGGAAACAAAAAACTAAGTACGTAAGTAAAAATATATTTATTTATTGCATTTTGTAGCAATTCTAATTCCTTTAGGGACACGGTGGCGCTGCAGGTTAAACCGCTGAGCTGCTGAGCAGAAGGTCGGTGGTTCGAATCCACATGACGGGGTGAGCTCCCGTTGCTAGTTCCAGCTCCTGCCAACCTAGCAGTTTGAAAACATGCACATGTGAGTAGATTAATAGGTACCGCTTCGGCGGGCAGGTAACGGCGTTCTGTTTAGTCATGCCAGCCACATGACCACGGAAGTGTCTACAGACAAATGCCGGCTCTTTGGCTTTGAAATGGAGATGAGCACTTCCCCCTAGAGTCAGACACGACTGGACTTAATGTCAAGGGAAACCTTTACCTCTACCTTTTAACATAGAACATTTAGTAAAAGCTAATAAAATAAAAGCTATCTACTGGGAAACTGCAGTTATTTCTCATTTAGGATAATACCTCTAAACTCTTAGTTCAGACTCCCAACTTATACTCATCTCAGTTACTGAGCTTGATCTTTCAAAATAGTTTCTGTAAAATCTCTGTAATTCACCCTTGTCTTTGTCATCTCTCTCACACACACTCCCTTCCTGCTTTTTCTTCTCCTCTTTCCTTGCAGCTTGCCTAATCTGCTGTGTTATGCTTCACAGTGTGTAGTCCCTGACCAATATGCAGCCCCATTGGCCCCTGGTAGAGCCTTCAACTGAAACATGCCTCAACCTTTTCCTCTCTCCCCCTTGCTCCTTCCCTGTTTGCCCAACAAGGCTCTCCTCTTGCTCATTGTTGATAGACCCTTCTCTAGATGTTTTGCTTATCCTTTTCACTTTCTGGTACATTTCCCACCTTCTTTGCCTCTTTCTGCTTCTCTTAATTCTCTCTATCCTGTGTCTGAGTGTGCAAGTATACATATATGTGGGTATTGTATGCATATGGGTCTCTCTGTATGTACTTAATGGTGTATGTACTGTACTGTATGCTTAAGGGTGTGTGTGCTTGTGAGTCTTTGTCTCTCTCACTCTCATGTTTAAACAATTCTGAAGTTTTCTCTACTTTAGCCCTCAGACATGCCCTGCTTGCTTTCGGTGTACGGTCCCTGATATGCCCTCAAAAATATGCTGCCCTTAGCAACTTGGAAGTTATATGACCACATCCTGTGCCCAAAATTTATCCAGGCCATTTGACTGGTTTTGGATCTATTTAATATATAAAGATGAAAGCAAGAGACCCAGGCACAATTGACTGAATAAAAGGTGGCATGGAAGAACCCCTACAATTATCCATAAATCTTTGTGACTGTTCTATATCTAACATTTTCCAGGAATAGCAGCATTGTTTTATGCTCTGGAGTAAAACTGAAACTGAGCATCAGTTCCCTCTCTGCCTATCAACAGACTACGGCTTTTACTATGAGGGGCCATTAGCACTGGAAACAAACAATGTGATCCATGGGGGCTCCCATCACTTGTGATCAATAGCCTCCCTATCTAAAAGATCCTACAGGTTTACAGTTGCAAATACTGCTTAGCTACAAAGCTAATTTTTATCCTGGAAACAACATTTTGCAGTGGGAAGGAGAAAATGTGCTCTTTTGAATTCTTTGGAAGAAAGGCAGAATAAGGTTACAGTACGATTTCAAAGAATCTGAATTATGTGCCTAATTACACATTACTTTTTGAACTTTTGGTGGTGCAGAATGCCCCCCCCCCCAAGATTGACCAGATACTGGTTCTTACAAGCTCAGAAAGTATTGCAAATATCGAATTGAATCGAATTATGCATTCAGTCGTATCTGACGCTTGGTGATTCCATAAGCCAGCTCTCTGTGCTTGAATTGAAGTGAAATGAATTTTAAATAGTCATTTGACCAGTTATCAGTTGATAATAAGCATTTTATTTTTTGAGTGAACTAGCATGTTAAAATTAAAAAGTAATTTGTTTGCTTTTCTTTTTCTTCCCTATATTGCTAATGTTCCTTCGATTACTAGCATGTATGAGTGTGGCTGCTGTGGAGATATTTACCTGAAAGGCAATATTAACCATGACTGAAACTCTTTTTAATCAATATTTTTTAGCCAGGTTTGGGGAATAGCAAAAATTTGGACCACTGTATCTGCGCTGTTGGACGGCAGCGAAGATATACGGAAAATTCTAAATTTACTGTTATTTAATGGTTATCCAGATTTTTTCAGCCCAGGTATAGTATCTCTAGCAAGAATAAAAATAATAGGGAACTTTATTTATTTATTTATTTATTTTCTATCCCGCCTTTAATATAAGATTGTCACTCTCTTTAAATCAGTCAGTCAGTCAGTCAATATTAATAGTAGTAAAGAAAAAGAAAAACAACAACAAGTAATATTATAGTTATCCTTATAATGTTATCTTTACAACAGAGAGCCAGTTTGGTCTAGTGGTTAAGGTGCTGGGCTAGAAACTAGGAGACTGAGAGTTCTAGTCCCACCTTAGGCATGAAAGCCGGCTGGGTGACTTTGAGCCAGTCACTCTCTCTCAGCCCAACTCACCTCACAGGGTTGTTGTTGTGGGGAAAATAGGAGGAGCAAGGAGTATTAGTATGCTCCCTGCCTTGAGTTATTTATAAAAATAATAAAGATAGGATTAAAAAATCTAAGAAAAATAAAACAACACTGTATAACAATATTATGGAGAAGTAAACTGTTCAAAAGAATCAATCTGTGGAATCCTTGGTACTCTCTGAGCCTTGTTGTTTTCTTGCAGACATTTCATCGCCAGACTAGGCAACATCTTCAGTGTGAAAGAGGAGTGGGACTTGCTCTCTGTTTATATACCATCGTTTGTCCTGCTTGTGTTGGTGGAGGTGTTGTTCCTTCCTCGGGAGTTCCTTGATTGGGCTGTTGCTTGCTGCTTGGTTGATTGACTGAGTTAATAGTTCCTTGATTAAAGTATAATGTACTGTTTGATGGTTCATCTGGTGTTAATCCTGGTGTTAATCTTTGCATATCTAGGTGTTGATTGATGGTGAGGAATCTATCTATCTATCTATCTATCTATCTATCTATCTATCTATCTATCTATCTATCTATCTATCTAATTTATGAATGATAACCTGTTGTGGTTTTTTAAAAAGAATTTATGAGCTATAGTATAGTTCTTGGGCTTCATAAAGAACATTCTGTTAGGCTCATGAACTGAATGCATACTGAAAACTCTCCATTAAACCACGGGGGATGTATGTCAGAAAAGATCACAACAGACAATTTTTCCGACAATTACATATTAGCATTCAGTAAGAAAAAATATTCTTCAGCCTTTCTGTAAGTTAGTAATTACCCTGGTGCAACTTTAAAGTACAGAGGACCCTAATGTCTTTGTTATCCAAAGAATAAAACACATAATTAAGTAGCCAATCCATTAAGATACTTCTTAGGTTAATATCTTCTTAGGTTAATATCTTTATTTGAAATTATGTATAAATCCAATGTTTTCTATTCTGCGATGAATACTATACCTAAACCACTAACTCATACGGTACTAAATTGAGACTTGTCAATACTATGGCAAGTACTTCAAAGAAATTTTCATAATGCACCAGACTGGTTTGGAGGCGGACATTTTCAAAAAAATGCAAAACCAAGGTACACAAAATCTGTATGTTTTACAATGGTGGCATTGTATAATCTGCTTCAGAAATGCTTGAATGACTGACCAATAAGTCCTAGTTATTTGAGTAGAATTTGGTTTGTGGAAACAGATGTGATTCTATGTAAGATTATTAGTTTTGAAAACTATTAAAATCTGGGCACTTACTTCTGAACACAGTTTTCTTATCTTTCTAAGTTTATCACTAGCTGACTATTTCAGTACCTTACCTGACCTTGGCTGATTATGAGAAAGCTAGGCAGGGTTGGAATTGGTTAATACTTAGACGAGAAGACAACCACAGAATCCCAGATTTTATAGTAGACTAGATTGGGAAAATGAAAAAAAAATTCAGAAGAAAACATTTCCATATTGTTGCCAAGAGAACTCCTTGTGCGCTGGAGTAAGCTCAACTCAAGCTATAATATTCTTTTTAATTACATAGAAGGCTTCAGGAGTAGTTGCATACATACAGTCTCATATATATATGTGTGTGTGTGTGTGTGTGTGTATAATACATATATATGTATATATGTATATGTATATTTGTGTGTGTGTGTGTATATATATATATATTGATCAAATCTCTGAAAGACTTCTGACCTTATTTATTAAATACATTATTTATTTAGGCCTTTCTAGGCCATTCAGGAATAATGGACCAAAGGGCATAGAGATGCAGTGTGAATGAAGGTACAGTTTCATCTATGAATATTCTTTTCTTTGTGCACATGCCTATCTTTAAAAATTATATTGAGAAGAGTGCTTTGCTCAAGCTCTGGGATTTGCATAAGAAAAATTCTGCTAAGTCTGTGGTATATTGAGGCTCTGCACAAAAAGGATTTTATTTGCCATGAGAAATACTCTGTACCTGGAGCTTCATGCTTCCACACATTCAATTTTTGGACTCTCATGCCTCTAGGCAGTTGACAAACTTTGACTGCAGAGCATTGGCAACAAATTGAAAATTTGTGGATAGGTTATTATATGGCAACTGGGACTTGTGCTAAATGAAGGAATATAACAGATTTTTCATTGTAGAGAAAATCTATAAGCATTTAACAGGATGTTAAACTTTTGTTCTGCTTTTGTATATTTTATGGCATTCCCTATAGCATGAATTAAATTGTTCAACTTTATCTTGAACTTTTTCTCTTTTCCCATTGTGTAATAATATATTTTGAATCTTGAATAGAAATACAGATTAGATATAAACACAAATGAAGAAAATAGGTGAAATTGAATTATTATAATTTTCATTTATGTTATATGTAATGCAAACAAAATTCACATTAAAAAAGTGAATCATACTCTGATATTGCATTCATGTCTTTTGGTAAACATAGTTAAATAAAAAATAAACATATTTTATCATTTCCTGAAAAGTGCCACCTATAGCTAGGTTTTTTTTTTTTTTTTTTTCCTGATAGATGTAACAAGTTACAGCATGAAATATTTAAATGTAATAATTTACAAGATTTATATATCACTTCCCAAGCAATTTTCTTAATTGTCTTAATAAATGTTTTTGTATAAATGTAGGTCTGGGTAGAAATATTGAATATGGATATTTAAAATGTTTGCATTTCTCTTTAAGATCATAGGTGTATCTTACCAGGATATAAAAGTACAGGAAATTATCGCTAAAAGTTATGTAGCTCAGCCCATTTGGACCTATGACATCACCATATTTTCAGACACTTCAAGTAGTTTACATTTCAGGATGGAAGCTGTAGTGAATTGAAGACTACAGGAAGTTTCTGCAATCTTCCAGTTTCCTCCTTTGCAAAGCCAAAATAATTCAATGTTACTGACTTAAGGTAAGAGATTCTACTCACTAGCCAAAAACTCATTTCATTTTAGGATACTTTCTTCAGATCTAGAACCATTTAGTTAAGAGCAGTGCTTTTCAACCTTAGCAACTTTAAGATGGGTGGACTTCAACTCCCAGAATTCCCTAGCCAGCAAGGGATAATTTGGATGCTTTGTATAACTGTAATAGCCATTATTTGTTATTTGACAACTGGTTGTCATCAGCATACTGATGATACCTCCCCCCATGGCGACAGATGATCTCACCCAGCTGCTTCATGTAGATGTAAAACAGGAGTGGAGAAAGTACTGAACCCCGCGGCACCCTACATAGCAGGGCCCAAGAGCAGGAATTCTCTCTCCCAATCAACTGGAACTGACCTCAGAGAAAGGGAGAAAACCAGCACAACACTGTGCTGCCCACTCCCAACCCCTGAAACCATGTAAGAATAGTGTAGGAAGTGTGAAAAGGTAGAAGTGTAATTTGGCTTTATCTATAATTATTACATGACAATAGAGGTAACTTTCAAAATGTTAATAATTAGAAGCAGGGCTTGAAATTTGTTGGAAATATGAAGCATTTTATTGTCTGATTTGATTCCATGAAAATTTGTGGCATTATCAAGAAATCCACTCAGAATGAGAGAAATTAGTTTACCATGCATTTCATTGGCTGCATAAGATTACTTATTGGCTGAGGTTTCCTTGGTTGAAAATGTTGAAGACATAATATTCAAGAAGGAGACATTTTGTGAGCATTTTACCTCCTAACTAGATGTATTCTGTTTATCTTTCAAAATTTCTGGATGGAAATTAAGTGTAGTCCTACATGATAGACAATTTTTTAATCTCTTAAGGTAATAGTGTGTGTGTGTGTGTGTGTGTGTGTATAAAGCAAAACCCCAAATAATGGAGATTTAATTTGGCAAATACTGTATGACAATATAAAAGGCTGGTAACAGACAAAACATAAATACCTAAATCATTTAAGTTCACCAAACAGAAGAAATCTTTTATTGCCAAATAGAAAAATATGACTGTACTTTGCCCATAAATGTACTTTTGGTAAATCTTTTGCAAACTACATTTTAGCTGTTTTTTAACCAGCAAAGTACATACTGTACAAGACTAAAGACGTAACCACTAGGATATTTTAGAACTGATGATAAAAGGAGTGCAAAACTTTGTTACTAGAGTGCAAAACTTTGTACAGATATATTGTTATACATATGTATATATGAGAGACATATAAAAGTTAACATATGCATCAAGATCGACCCACAGGAAGGAAAAGAATTGATTTCCTGGAGCAATAAGGTAGGAGGGCCCAGCAGTCGGGAAATTGTCCAGTGGGAGGACGTGATAGCCTGCAATCTGGACTGAGTACCTTGCAAGCTGTTTCGAAAATCTCTCAGTCCAGACATGCTTCTCTTAAACTAGCTTAAACTTAAATTGCCATGAGCACAGGACAGGAGCAGATTAAATAGTAAGTGTGGATATGTCCTTAGTTTCAACTATATTATTGCATCCTTATAATAAAAGATCCATAGATGATCTCTTTGCATGTAATTATAATTTTGAACATAATTATTATAATGGTAAGTCAAGGAACGCGGTGGCGCTGCGGGTTAAACCGCTGAGCTGCCGATCGGAAGGTTGGCGGTTCGAAACCGCGCGGCGGGGTGAGTTCCCGTTGCTCGTCCCAGCTCCTGCCAACCTAGCAGTTCGAAAACATGCAAATGTGAGTAAATCAATAGGTACCGCTTCGGCGGGAAGGTAACGGCGTTCCGTGTCGTCATGCTGGCCACATGACCCGGAAGTGTCTACGGACAACGCCGGCTCTAAGGCTTAGAAACGGAGATGAGCACTGCCCCCTAGAGTCGGACACGACTGGGCTTTACGTCAAGGGAAACCTTTACCTTTACCTAAGTCAAGGAAAACAGAATGAAATATGTGAACATGGTTTCATCTAAAATCTTACTGCATTGCATAGATGTTCTGTGGAGAAATAGCAGATACCTTGATTGTATATGTTGTCAAGTGTTGTTAAAGTGCCAGAACTTTGTTAACTGAGATTTCAGAAAATCTAGTCAGAATGGGTTATGATGGGAACTAAAACTAGTTTTCTTTTGGTATGTACCAGCTGGTGATTTTTAAGGCCAGAGCCACATGATGAAAAGTTTGTGCTTGAATGACTCCACATGCATTTTGATGTACTTTTTTATTGTTAAAAGGTTCAAGTGTACGCAGGGGAAGGGCTTGTGTAAATTGGTCTTTCCTTTGGTCAAACTGTTTTTTTTTTTTTTTTTGCCTATTCTTTACTGTGATGAACAGATGCTTTTAAAGTGTTTTTTAAAATTGTAATTCATTATATTTATGAGGTTAATATTATATTGTTAATATTACATTTCATTAGCTTCTTGGGATTCCATAATTGGTACACCTTTGTCTATTCCTTTTGTTTCTGGAAAAGAATCAAGGGGACTGTTGGAAAAAAAATCATCTGGGAAATACTTACAGGTTTGAGGTAGTGGTAATGAACACAACTGGAGGACTACTCTATAATCCAGTAGAATTATAGAGATGAGCAATATAAATGTGTTTTGGCAACTCTGTATTGATGACAGCTTTTATAGTTGCACAGATTTTAGATAATTCTGTAAATGTTCTAAAAATATGTTGACCCTTCTTGACTGCTTAAATTTTCCTGCCAGCTGTGTAACACTTCAGTTTCCAGTAATTTCTGCACTAATGTATCTATCCAAATTGCACATAGCCAGTGATGAGTCAATTGTCTGTACTGAGATTGCATATATATCCTGGCCAAATCAATCTATAATGCTAGATGGCTCTAATTTCAATTTGTTCACCTTTCATATCCTTTTTTCAGAGAAAAACAAATAATTATTTTGCTGGCCTTTATGAATATGGCTTTGCAGGTTTTATTCTTAGCAGGTACTGAGGCCAGCTCTGGACTCTTCATTTGTTATATCCAATGGCAGCTTTCACTGCATTATAGGAAATAGATCAGCTGTGCAGTTAGTGATCGTTTCATTTGTACATTTAATTCTGGGCTACAGCTGAAAGTTGCGCCCTTAAGTGTGATGCAGAGAGACAGTGAGAGCGAGAGAGATTTTTTTTTTTTACTTCGGTTAACTTTTGTGTAATGTCCTGATTTGGGGAGTCTCTATGCTGATTTATGAATACACTCCAAATTTCAGAAGTACGTCCTGAAATACCAATTAGGACAGCTCATAATTCTTTTCCACCGTAAATACAATTATGGTATTTTAAATTTAAGGCAGCAAAAGGGGTAAGTCTCCCTTTGCTTGCAGGAGCTTGGCCTTGACCCAGGCCATCTGTTCTTCCTCGTAATGGTAACAAGGATGCAACAATGATTAGCTATACTACAGTTCAGCAAGAGACTTGGTATGAAAGTAAGGAGGAATGCACACAAGAATGCTATCATTTATTTATCTTCAACACGCTAGGAAATGAGGCATGAATAAGATGGCTTGGAATGCTTTGAGCATGACAGCAGCCAGGGATGATGGGAATTATAGTCAAAAACATCCAAAGGTCATCATATTGTGGAGTGCTGGCTTAGTTGAATAATTGCATTCATGTAGGAGAAATCTAATCAGATATTATAAAATCAGAATACTGGGAAAAATGTGAAATGACAGGGCAACTGCAGGATAACCTTGTTGCTATTTTGAGGAGAAAAGGTGAATTAAGATTACAGCCTTACACAAACTAAGTAAATTCAACTTAAAGCTACTCAGTTTCTTTAGGAGTAGACATGCATACATTTTTTCACATTTGTTTTTTGAACAAGTGAAATAGGAGAGCAGACTTCATCTCAAAGTCTTGTATATATAAGCCAAAACAGGCATGATTACAAAATTGCATGCTGTTGGACGAGTTCTGTCCCCACTTACGCATATCTGGTATGTCCCTGTGACCTCCATGGAGCCACACTACACAAAGCATTTGTATAGCCTTGGTTATGCTTTCCAGGAAAGAGAAATTATGCTTTTTCTCACATGCAGCATGTTGTGAATGGGTATTCAGAAATTAGCATACTAGGAGAAAAATATTTGGGCTGTCTACGCTGTATGTGAACACCAGATATTTACATAATGCAAAATTATTGCATTATGCACCTGCCTCAGGCAGCAAATTTTGATATCATGAAGAAGCAATAAATAGCTATTAAATTTAGTACTGCTGTATTTTTTTCTGACAGAGAAGGAAAGATGTGCTTGAACGAACTTCTGACTTGGGCAAAATTCACTTAGCTGATTTTAGATATTATACACATTAAATTGAGAGTGGAGAGAAGCTGTTTGAGATATAGTCCAATTCAAAACATTAAGTAATACATATGTTGATTTCAATAAGCTAAAACATCCTGACTTCAGCAAAGGATCGGTACCTTGTCGTGGTGCTGGAGCTTGAGCACCTCAATGATGCCATGAGCTAAACCGTGAAGGGCCACCCAAGACAGGAAGGTCATGACAGAGAGGTCAGACTAAATGCGATCCCTGGGGAAGGTAATGGCAACCCACCTCAGTATTCTTGCTGTGAAAACTAAATGGATCAGTACAACCAGAGATATGTCGGTATACCATCGGAAGATGAGACCCCCAGGTCGGAAGATGGTCAAAATGCTACTGGGGAGGAACAGAGGATGAGCTCAACTAGCCCCAGACGTGATGACGCAGCTAGCTCAAAGCCGAAAGGACGGCTAGCGGCCGACGGTGCTGGTGGTGAACGGCGAATCCGATGTTCTAAGGATCAATACACCATTGGAACCTGGAATGTAAGATCTATGAGCCAGGGCAAATTTGATGTGGTTATTGGTGAGATGTCAAGATTAAAGATAGACATTCTGGGCGTCAGTGAACTGAAATGGACTGGAATGGGCCACTTCACATCAAATGACCACCAGATCTACTACTGCGGACAAGAGGACCACAGAAGAAATGGAGTAGCCTTCATAATTAATAGTAAAGTGGCTAAAGCAGTGCTTGGATACAACCTAAAAAACGACAGAATGATCTCAGTTCGAATTCAGGGCAAGCCATCTAACATCACAGTGATCCAAATATACGCCCCAACCACAAATGCTGAAGAAGCTGAAGTAGAGCAGTTCTATGAGGATCTGCAGCACCTACTGGACAACACGCCTAAAAGAGATGTTATTTTCATCACAGGAGACTGGAATGCTAAGGTGGGCAGTCAAATGACACCTCGAATTACAGGTAAGTATGGCCTGGGAGAACAAAACGAAGCAGGACACAGGCTGATAGAATTTTGCCAAGACAACTCACTCTGCATAACAAACACTCTCTTCCAACAACCTAAGAGACGGCGTTATACATGGACTTCACCAGATGGACAACACTGAAATCAGATTGATTACATCCTTTGCAGCCAAAGGTGGCGGACATCTGTACAGTCGGTAAAAACAAGGCCTGGAGCTGACTGTAGTTCAGATCACGAACTTCTTCTTGCACAATTTAGGATCAGACTAAAGAGATTAGGGAAGACCCACAGATCAGCTAGATATGAGCTCACTAATATTCCTAAGGAATATGCAGTGGAGGTGAAGAATAGATTTAAGGGACTGGACTTAGTAGATAGGGTCCCGGAAGAACTCTGGACAGAAGTTGGCAGCATTGTTCAGGAGGTGGCAACAAAATACATCCCAAAGAAAGAGAAAACCAAGAAGGCAAAATGGCTGTCTGCTGAGACACTAGAAGTAGCCCAAGAAAGAAGGAAAGCAAAAGGCAACAGTGATAGGGGGAGATATGCCCAATTAAATGCAAAATTCCAGAGGTTAGCCAGAAGAGATAAGGAATTATTTTTAAACAAGAAATGCGCAGAAGTGGAAGAAGACAATAGAATAGGAAGGACAAGAGACCTCTTCCAGAAAATTAGAAACATTGGAGGTAAATTCCAGGCAAAAATGGGTATGATCAAAAACAAAGATGGCAAGGACCTAACAGAAGAAGAAGAGATCAAGAAAAGGTGGCAAGAATATACAGAAGACCTGTATAGGAAGGATAACAATATCGGGGATAGCTTTGACAGTGTGGTCGGTGAGCTAAAGCCAGACATCCTGAAGAGTGAGGTTGAGTGGGCCTTAAGAAGCATTGCTAATAACAAGGCAACAGGAGATGACGGCATCCCAGCTGAACTGTTCAAAATCTTGCAAGATGATGCTGTCAAGGTAATGCATGCTATATGCCAGCAAATTTGGAAAACACAAGAATAGCCATCAGACTGGAAAAAATCAACTTATATCCCCATACCAAAAAAGGGAAACACTAAAGAATGTTCAAACTATCGAACAGTGGCACTCATTTCACATGCCAGTAAGGTAATGCTCAAGATCCTGCAAGGTAGACTTCAGCAGTTCATGGAGCGAGAATTGCCAGATGTACAAGCTGGGTTTAGAAAAGGCAGAGGAACTAGAGACCAAATTGCCAATATCCGCTGGATAATGGAAAAAGCCAGGGAGTTTCAGAAAAACATCTATTTCTGTTTTATTGACTATTCTAAAGCCTTTGACTGTGTGGACCATAACAAATTGTGGCCAGTTCTTAGTGGTATGGGGATACCAAGTCATCTTGTCTGCCTCCTGAAGAATCTGTATAACGACCAAGTAGCAACAGTAAGAACAGACCACGGAACAACAGACTGGTTTAAGATTGGGAAATGAGTACGGCAGGGCTGTATACTCTCACCCTACCTATTCAACTTGTATGCAGAACACATCATACGACAAGCTGGCCTTGAGGAATCCAAGGCTGGAGTTAAAATCTCTGGAAGAAACATTAACAATCTCAGATATGCAGATGATACCACTTTGATGGCTGAAAGTGAAGAGGAACTGAGGAGCCTTATGATGAAGGTGAAAGAAGAAAGTGCAAAAGCTGGCTTGCAGCTAAACCTCAAAAAAACCAAGATTATGGCAACCAGCTTGATTGATAACTGGCAAATAGAGGGAGAAAATGTAGAAGCAGTGAAAGACGTTGTATTCCTAGGTGCAAAGATTACTGCAGATGCTGACTGCAGTCAGGAAATCAGAAGACGCTTAATCCTTGGAAGAAGAGCAATGACAAATCTCGATAAAATAGTTAAGAGCAGAGACATCACACTGACAACAAAAGCCCGCATAGTTAAAGCAATGGTGTTCCCTGTAGTAACATATGGCTGCGAGAGCTGGACCATAAGGAAGGCTGAGCGAAGGAAGATCGATGCTTTTGAACTGTGGTGTTGGAGGAAAATTCTGAGAGTGCCTTGGGCTGCAAGAAGATCCAACCAATCCATCCTCCAGGAAATAAAGCCAGACTGCTCACTTGAGGGAATGATATTAAAGGCAAAACTGAAATACTTTGGCCACATAATGAGAAGACAGGACACCCTGGAGAAGATGCTGATGCTAGGGAGAGTGGAAGGCAAAAGGAAGAGGGGTCGACCAAGGGCAAGATGGATGGATGATATTCTAGAGGTGACGGACTCGTCCCTGGGGGAGCTGGGGGTGTTGACGACTGACAGGAAGCTCTGGCGTGGGCTGGTCCATGAAGTCATGAAGAGTCGGAAGCGACTAAATGAATAAACAACAACAAAACATCCTGAACAGTGTACTCTATTATTTTTCAGGAAGTATTGGTACTCTGGATTAAAGAAAGAAAAGTTGAACAAAGGGTCAGAAAGACAAGAATAAGCTCACATATAAAGCTAGGGATCCATAGTGAACAAAATGCACAGCCTACATTCAAATTTCAGTTTGCTAAGGCAGTTAAATACATGATTAACTTTAGGAATGTGCTTTGAGAGCCATTAAATCCTTGCTTGATGATGATGAGTACACACTTGAGTACATTCTTAAATGTGCTGTGTGAGACATTGACAGCTAATGAGTATAAAGAGAATGCTTTAGTATGAACTAGGAAATGGGTGCCCTCCAAATATTTACTTAATAGGCCCCAGTCAGTATGGCTAGTTATAGTTATGGTTATAGTAATCAGGAGTGCATTATGTTGCCTATTCTTCTTTAGTGCATGCACTTGTTTGTTTATAAAAAAATGGATAAAGAATCCAACTTCATTACTTTTTATCTTTTGAACTACTTATAGATGCGATACAACTTTTGATGATGTAAAGAACTTGTTCACTTTGTATTTCTCACTTGTTAGAAGTACTGGATTTATTTTCATCTTTGAATGTTTTTCCAGTATTTACTGTAGAATGGATGATAGCAATAAGCATTAAAAATAGTGGTTATCTGGAACAGTTCTTCCCATTTATACCCAGAGCCTAGAAAAGATATGATATGTTTATTGTCTTGAGTTAGTGTGCCATGCTGGCTTAATTTACCTTTTAGATATTTTTGCAGAGGGCAGTCAGTGGCAGTTCTGTGAAAGCTGCATCTAGTAAAAAGTGTCTCTATTATCCTTGTGAGCGGTGTGACAATCTGCTTCAGATGTTTTGTAGTCTAGGAAATTTGGATGGCAGCACCATGTTTTCAGATTTTAATCTTGTGCCCTCCAGATGACTTAGAGTACAAATGCAATTTCCAGTCAATGAGACTGTGGAAGCAAAGTCTTGCTGCAGCTAGGATATGCCAGTCCCCCCTGCTCATCTTCATTGCCTGATCTTCAGTGCAGCCAAAGACTGAAGACTCCTCCTCTTGCTAACTATGAAAGAAGAGCTCTAAGAAAGCATAAATGTGGATATCAGGAGAAAAAAATTGTGGGAAAAGAGGTACAGAAAGTGGGACAGGTAGGGCAGCAAATGACCTGAAGACTTCTGGACAGATGAATAAGTTGAAGAGTTGTAGGGTGGCCAAAGATGTCCAATAGCTCTATAGTGGCATTGAGGAAAAAATATGACATCAGTAAGAATCCATTGAGGAAAAACAGAGTGTCTAAAAACCCCAATATATAGCATGGATATCAAGCAATGATCTGGAAGCAGCACCTCTGATGATGCCTGGAAGAGGTATTAGAAATGTTAGCCTAAACTACAGCATTGATGGTTGGCTGTCCAAGAAGGTTTAGCAAAATAACTTTGTAAGGCTTAGGAGGCATAGCAGTGGCATCAGGGGGAGGGCTTGGAGGGCTAGACAACAGCAGCAACCTCAATAGCCACAGCAACATCCACAACAGGAGAACAGGTCTCAGGAGACCTCAGAGGTACTATGGAGGTTGAAAAGTTAGCAGTGCCTACAGCACAGTAGTGGCCATCAGGGTCCACTGCTGCCTAAGGCCACAGCAGCAGCTTATGGCCAGAAAAAGCAGGGCTTCTAATGACACAACCCAGCCCAGATAATAAGATTTGCTGGCAACTATGAAGTTTCTCTAGAACTGGCTGTGGGGAAGGAGGGAGGGGGTAATATCACAATAACTACAGAGTGTAGTTAAGAATATGAGATATAACAGTAGAAGTTAGAGTAACTGTAGAAACAAGGGTGTAAGGCTAAGAGACACAGAATCAGGATCCAGACATAGGAAAAAAAAAGATAAAAATAAAACATAGAAATGTCACAGGTGTAATAAATATAGGAGTAAGAAATAGAATAGAATAGGAATAGACATAAAGTATGGTGATAAGATTATATGAAAAGCCATAATCTCCTTGATAAAATAAACCTTTTATTTTTTTATACTTCCCAAGATGTATTTACCTCTTCTTTGTGCTCTGTACCATCTTACAGAATAACCCCTGACAGTGATGGTGATGGGACTTTTTGTCCAGTTCATCTGGAGGGCATCAGGTATCTTAAGGTATTCTTGTGCTTCAGTCCATAAGTTCAGATAAACTGATAAGAAATGTTCACCTTCTGAAAACATCTTGGAGAGCTGTGGGTTTTGCTGATTAAAATAATTCATTCAGATAAGATATGCATGTACATTCAGTGATGTAGTGATTTTGGGTTGATTTTATTCTCTGAGGAAGTAACTTGAAAATAAGTTACTTGATTATTCTATTTTATTTAGCTAAGGAGAGGAATTATGACAGGAGTGTAATGTACCAGACTTAATATTTACATGCGTTTATATGCTTTTAACATTAATTTTTCTATAACTTCTCTTTCACAATGTATACAGTTTGGCTTGGATTCAGACTTATGCATGCATTGTCCTGTTAAAAATAATGGGTCTTTAGGAAGCTGTTACTAAATTCAACCCTATGTAGACAACATCCAGCAGAATATCTGCTTTGTTCCTCTTCTGGAGACATTCCCTTTCAGAAAATATAGTCTGAAAAAACAGTGTAAAAGAAAATACATAGAAACAATGGTGGTTGTTTCCCTTAAATGTGTTCTTTAATTTTATTGCCCAGTTGTTTATGAAATTAGGGTAGCTTGAAGGTCCTGAAAATATTATTCTTGGTGAAAAATAGTTTTCATGTACATAAGATGTTATAAGCTATATATATATATGTATGTATGTATGTATGTATGTATGTATGTATGTATGTATAAATAAATAAAATTTTCACACACACATACCTACACACATTATTTATATATATAAAAAATACCTTCTCACCCCTATGGGTGGTATCTGTCTTCCTCAACCTCAGGTCCTCTACCAAAGGCCTTGGAGTTTTTTGAGGGTTCTGCACAGTATCTTAGCTGTTCCTAGCACTGCACTCTTCTGGACAGAGAGCTCTGATGTTGTTCCTGGGATCTGTTGGAGCCACTCTCCCAACTTGGAAGTCACATCCCCAAGTGCCCCTACCACCGCTGGGACCACTTTGGCCTTCATTTTCCACATCCTCTCTAATTCCTCCTTCAGGCCCTGGTACTTCTCCAGCTTCTCATCCTTCTTCCTGATGTTACTGTCACTTGGCACTTCTTCTATCACTACCAGTGTCTTCTGGTCCTTGTCTACTATCACGATGTCTGGTTGATTGGCTAGTACCTGCCTGTCTATGTGGATCTGGAAGTCCCACAGGATCTTAGCCCTGTCATTTTCCACAATCTTCTGTGGAATCTCCCATCTGGACTTGGGAGGGTCTAGCCCATACAATGCACAGATGTTCCTGTACACAGTGCCAGCTACTTGGTTGTGCTGTTCAGTGTATACTGTTCCTGCCTGCATCTTACACCCTACCACTATGTGTTGGACTCTCTTCGAGGCCTCTCTGCACGGTCTGCACCTTGGGTCCTGTCTAGTGTGGTAGACCCCTGCTTCTGTGGATCTGGTGCTTAGCGCCTGTTCTTGTGCTGCTATGATCAGTGCCTCAGTGCTGTCTTTTAGTCCTTTGCAGCCACCTTAGCTATCTGTTGATGGTACATCCCATGCAGGGTCTTGTCTTGCCATGGCATTTCCTCTGCTTGATCTTCCTTCCATGTCTGCTGCTGCGTCAGGCATTCTCTCAACAGCTCATCTTTAGGTGCCGTCTTACTGATGTACTCCTAGATGCCCTGGGTCTCATCCTGGACAGTAGCTTTGACACTCACCAGGCCCCACCCTCCCTCTTTCCGCCTGGGGTACAGTCTCTGGGTGTTGGACTTGGGGTGGAAGCCTCCATACATTTTGAGGAGCTTCCAGGTCTTCACATCAGCAGCCTCCATGTCCTCCTTTGGCCAGCTCACTATACCGTCATGGTATCTGATGACTGGCAAGGCATACTTGTTGATGGCATGGATCTTGTTCTTCCCATTGAGCTGGCTCTTCAGGACCTGTCTTATCCTTTGGTGGTACTTGCATGTTGCTGTCTTCCTTGCCTCCTCATCATGGTTCCCATGAGTCTGTGGGATACCAAGGTACTTGTGGCTGGTCTTCTATATATGTCTTCTATGTATGTATGTCTGCTATGTGGCCTGCTGATAGTTCCACCCCATCAGTCTTAACTACCTTCCCTCTCTTTACTACCATCCAGCCACACTTCTCCAGTCCGAATGACATCCCAGTGTCCTCACTGTAGATCCATGTCAGGCAGATCAGTGAGTCGATATATATATATATGCCTTCAAGTCAGTGTTGACTCCTGTCAATTGCCTGGACAAGTCCCTGAACTTTTCGTTGCAGTATTTCAGAAGTGGTTTGCCATTGCCTCCTTCCTAGGGCTGAGAAAGAGTGACTGGCCCAAGGTCACCCAGATGGTTTCATACCAAAGGTGGGACTAGAACTCACCATCTCCCAGTTTCTAGCCTGGTGCCTTAACCATGAGACCAAACTGGCTCTCATATAATATAGTATTTGTATTTATATTTATTAGAGTATTTTAATGTTTTTATCTTTGTTGTAAACTGCCCAGAGTACCCCCTTTGGGGGGAGATGGGCGGTGGCTAAATTTAATAAATAAATAAATAAATAAATAAACATATTGTTTCCATACAATCATGCTCTCTTGACTACCTTTTCACCTAATTCTGACATGAAAAAGTAATGTTAGTAAAAAGTAGTTTTGGCAATTTTTTAGATCAAAATAAAACTTTATGAATAACAAAAATGGAAGAACAAAAACATATTTGTTTAGCACCAGGATTGTGTTGAATAACATACTAGAAACTGATAGACCTCTCTTAAATCCTCAGTTTTGCTGCCTGAGGGTTTAGAATGGGACAGATCTGCCCACTTGCTAGAAGGATGGACTGGAACTCATGGTCTCTAATCTGGTGCCTTAACCACTACACCAAACTGGGTCTCCAACAAAGATCATAGATTCATAAAATTGGAATAGCTATTTAGACTGTTGAATCTAACCTCTGCTCAGTGCAGACACCTGAACTATAGCATAATTGTCTCAGCTTGAATACATCCAGTAAAAAGAAACCCACTACCATTTTGGTTAGTTATTCCTCTGTTAAACTGCTCTTGTTCTTAGGAAGTTTTCCTGAACCACTGGAATCTGTTTTCCTGTAACTTACTACCTTTATTCTGTGTCCTCTGGGATGGAAGAGAATAGATCTTGTTCTACTTGTATATGTCAATTCTTTCATGTATTTGAAGAATATCATATGCCATGAGATTTCTCTTCTCATTGGTAAACATTCCCAGTTTCTTAAGTCTTTCTTCAAAGGAATTTCTAAAGCCTGATTCTCCTTGTTGACCTTCTTCAGACCTGAAACTGTTCCAGTTTGTCTGTATTCACCTTATGTGTGATGTCCAAAACCAGACACATCACTCAAGGTGAGGTTTGGCAAGTGCATAAGTTAAAGATCACTTTATGATTTTGAAGCTATATTCCTATCAAGATTGTTTTGCATTTTATTTCTGTCTTCTAAGGTATTAGCCATCCCACCTAATCTACACATCTGAAAAGCAGTTCTCCCAAATCATTAGTAAAATTGTTGTAAAATAATGGTGCTGGATGCAGGACCAACCCTTGTAGTGCCCCAATGAGATGCAGAAACATTGATGAGAACTTTTTGAGTACAGTCTTTGAACTAGATCTGTAACCACATCACTCTCCATTTGAACCATTATTTTTATCTACATCCATCCTGCACTTAGGTAGCCACAATATCAAAATGTTTTGAGGAATGTTGTTTAATAATTTGCTGAAAATGAGATATATTCTTTCAGCAGCATTCTCACAATCTGTTAAGATTATTCAATAGAAAATGAGGTATGTGTAGTCTGGCAACCCTTATTTCATGCTGATTTCTAGAAATCACAACATAATTTTCAAGGCACTCAAAGATTAACTGATTTAAAAATTGCTGTAGAATTTTTCCTGTTGACATCAGCTCATCTCCAGATCAAAAGCCAGTATTTGTAAGACAAATCAGAGTAGTTTATTTTGGGATTAAAAGGTTTTGAGTTCAGATATTGATTTGATATGAAAGAGAAAGTAAAAAAACTGGAAGACAAAAAACTTTTATCCTATATTATCATTTCATAGAAAATTTTGTACGTTTGTGCTGGCTTTGATATAGAATATCCTGTTTCAGGCTACAAGTGGTTAACTGATGTGTAGTTTTGCATGGATGGTTTAGAGTTAGGTCTGGAATTAAGCCATAGAAGACAAATGGAGTCCAGGCTGAGATAACTGAGGCATGGCAGCAACAGAGAAGCAAACATGGTTCATTACAGCCCAGGAATTAAACAATTGAAGGGTTAGTTAGCCTGTCTGAGTCAAAGAGCAGAGCAGGAAGCAAGGGCACAGGAATTCAGACCTCAGGTTAGTAAGTTGCTTCTAACAGAGAGGTAATGACTGGTAACTGTTCTTAAGTAGGCTAGATGCAGGTGGGATTTAATTACAGGTGCAGATATCTTTGCTTCTCAAGAAACCAAAATTGCCTTTGCTTGGCTCTCTGAAGCTGCCAACACCTCTTGGGCTGGACACCCTGTCAGAATCTAGCCCCAGGTCACCTGACTCCTTCCACACCTGCGTCTGCTGATTATCTGCTGAGTCAGCTTCAGGTGGCTGATTGACTGCTACATTCTGAAGCTTGTCACTTACTGGAGGAGGAGTTTATAACTTACAGCAAACATATTTGCATTTAGTCAAATACAATTGTATGTTTGCATTGTGTTACAAAAATAGAATTCAGTAGAGGTGTTTGGGGATAGCCTTGAAGAAAGTATCCAGGAGCATCTGCAAAACCCCCAGCTTGGCTTAGGAAGGCAGGAGAGGATGAGAAAGAAACTCAAGATTGCTCTACATTGACTCTCTTTGGTATAAGGAGGAATGAAAGAGAAAACACGTTAGGCTTTCAAGATTCTGTTATAGCCGATATTAATAAAGTTTGAGTTCTAGGATTGCTCATGGGGGTCTGTTTCCCAACCTGGTCTGCTTCAGAGGGCTGGCATGACTGTATTGTGTGATGTTTCTAAATGTATTTACGTATTTTAGAAACTATTCAATAATATTTAATTTTAGAATGTGCATTTTGTTAGAGATTATCTGTTTTATAAAATAATATAGCTATTGTTATTTACTTATTATAAGGAATGTGCTTCTGGGCCTATATGGGATTGATCGATCAGTTACCAGGTTTTAAAAATATTTAAATCTTAGGTTTCCAAGTTGCTTAGCTTTGTTTAAAATATAATGAACCCTATCAACAACTCAGCAAACACTGTTATTTTGGCCTCTCTGATAAAATGTAGCTTGTATGATAAGTTTCTATTTGTAATTACAGTATGGCAGATGAAAAATTTATTGCATATTAATATCAAAACACTATTAGAAATTAATTGTGATTTGTTTTTGTCACATCTGTAAAAGATCCAAGGGAGAAAAGTACAGCTGATGTACCCCTCACCCACAATTGTTCCATTTATTCGTTTGTCCTTTTTCTCCCACCTAGAGTAGCAAAGTGGAATATATTTTTCCCTCCCATTTTTTTTACTGAAGGATATAATAGATTAATGTAGATGAAATTCTTCATTATGGCAACAGTCCCAGATGAAAAGCCTCTCCAGTGATATAGAATCAAGACTTCCAAACATTACATTTTCACTATCGGAAGAATTTTAAAGAAATATTAAAAGGTAAAGCAGTATTAATTCATTCCTGCTTTAGGAACCAAAATTATTGAATGAGGAAAGTATGGTAATGTGGCTTTATGTTCAGAAATTATATAAAACAGTGACAATCAGTATGCTAAATATTATAAATCTACGAAGTATGTTGTATCAACCTTGTTCCATTATGATAGGATAAGGCTTTACTCTAATATATAGAAACATCTTATGTACTAACATTGTTTTCCATAGTCAAGCTACTTTTAAGGAAAATAACAGTATTAACAGTAGCTGATCTTCTGCTTGAGTTTGGAGCAATTACTCTGCATGCATTTGTCATCAAATGTTTGCTTTACTTTCAAAGGCCCATGCATTATTTTCCCAGGATTTCTGATGATCACACATCCATTGACTCTAGTAACCTTTCATTTCTTACATAAAATAGAACATCTTGGTGACTGTTCTGTTTCCATGGAGACTCTCTTTGAATGCAGTTATAATTAGCATGCTGCAGCCACAGTAGATTGTCCTCTAAAAGAAATAAGAACATCCTAGAAAAGATGTGTTATACTGTCAGTTTCATAACATTTAAATGGAAGCAGTTTCTACAAACTATGAGGCCACATTGTATGGTATGATCTGAGGCGTATCAGTTTACTGAAGCATTAAACAAACCAATCTTCTGATCCTTTTACACATGATAAGCAGTTGTTATAAAACCACATTTGGCTATATATATGTATTATATTGTTTTAAAACTTACTATGGTCCGGCTGTGGACCTTACTTTGATCTAAGATTCTTTTTTTTTTATTATGAATTTTAAGTTTGAAGAGAAAGATAAAAGCTACGGAAAAACAAAAAGCTACAAAAAAGAGAAGAAAAACTAAAAAGGTGTGAAAACACAAAAGAAATGGTTTTTTTCAACATTACAGAAAGATGTGATGTCCAACTTTTAACAGCAACGATATACAAAAAAATTTCCATAATGAATCTCTTACTGTATATTAAACCAAAATCACATTATTTCTATAAATCATTCCCCTTTAACACATTATAAAAATCACTAGTACAGTTACTCCCTCCCCTTATATTAAAATAAAGAAAAAAGAATTCATATAAATCTCCTAAACAACTCCCCCCCATAACACTGATTTAATTATTCCCTTCCTACTACTGTTCTATACATTTCTGTCTACTATAATAAAAATCAAACTAAAAAGCACATAAATTGTCTGCCATTATACAAAATAATACAACAGTTTTAATAATCTTAATCTTAAACTCAAAAAAGAAAAGCAATTCAAAACAATGACCTTAAATCAAATTCTTAAAACCATCCAAAAACACATTTTATACCCTATAATCTTAATCGATATCCTTAAAAACAAAAACATCAGTCACCCTAAAAGAAATCCAGATAAACATTCTTTAACCCTTACCCCACTTCAAAATAAACCAAAGCATTTACATACCTCCACAATGTTCACAGAGCTTTTCTCTTGAAAAAAATCAAACAGTCCAACTGCCCCCCTCAAAAATTCCAACTTCTTTTCAGAAAACCTCCCATACATAATGACCCCTTCTTTTTCATAGCATTTCACCAAAAAGTCAGTTTTACTTATTGCTTGCAAATCCCTCTCTCTGTTGAATTTCTCCAACTCCCCTATCCGATCTTCATCCAGCATCTCAACAGAAATCCCAATCTAATTCTTAGAAGAAACATTTCTATCACTGTTGAGTTTGTTCTGAGATTCATGTACATAATATTTTCTGCAAATATATGATCACTTGTGCCACATATTTGGAACTCTGGTAACTGCTTGCTGAAAAGAAAGAAAAATTACTAGCATCCCTTAGAGTGTTAAAAACTGTTAAAATGAATTCTGACTATTACTTATACATACTGATACTAAAACTAAAAATATGGGATCTTTAAATTTGTGCCTTCCTGAGAATAGTAACTGTATTTAGTAGAATCAAGCAGCTGGAGAGAAGAAAGTATAGGGGATGGTCTGTGTGTGATCCAGTCCTGAGAGATTTAGAGGGATGGTTTTGCTCATGAAGGGATTTGTGAAGCAAAAAGGATAGACTTACCACAGGTTTTTTTAATACAAACAGAATAAGCATATTATTGACAAATGTTATATAAGATATGGGAGAATCAGTTGTGGTAAATAAAGAAATGTGTAGAAAGAAATATTCTCTAACAGTTTGAGAAAGGATCCAAGGTTAAGAGTATTTAGCCTAATTTCTCAAAGTGTCCTGACAAGCAGGAACCACACCAAGACAAGGAATAGGTCTCTAGTGTTTTATTACTGCTACAATAGACAGAAAATCCTACCAAACTGAAGAAGCGTGAGAAAACCCATACAGATAAACCCCAAAAGTCAAGGCGGGTCTGTTCTGTGTCTCTTTGAATGACAGCTCAAATTCTTGCTACTACGCATGCGTTTTCCCCCCTGGATAGGGGCCCCCTCCTGCGTACCATCAGTGTTCATGACACAAAGACTCTCACATGACTTTTATTCTTGAACAATTGTAAAGTCAGCTGTGTGATCTTGTGCCAGTCACTCTCTCTCAGCCCTAAGAAGGCGGCAATGGCAAACCACTTCTGAAATCTGGCCAAGAAAAATGCAGGGACTTGTCCAGGCAGTCACCAGGAGTCAACACTGACTCAAAGGCACCCCCACAAAAAACAACCCCCCCAAACCACAACACTCCATGAAGAAATTATACTCAGGTGTTCAATTTGTTAACCAGCCAAAAAAAGATGGTAAATACCACTTTCAAGAATGTAGGTGTTCAAGAATGCAGATGCTCTGAGAAATGAAGAAGCATATTGGGATGGAAGAACTTTGAATACAAACTTTTTCAAAAGACAGAATAACTTTGCATATATAAGGGAGATAAAGAATAGTTCAGGCTGGATAATTGATCAGCTTGAGGATAGGTAAGGTTGAAGTTGATAGTTGAAGAAATATTTGGCTTTAGTGAATGGGTAGGCAGACTTTGAGTATCCATGTATCTATGATCATACCCTTGTGTTGTCAGGCTCCTTTATCTACCAGGTTCTCTAACACCATCAACCATGGGGCTTCTGTGGGGTTCAGATGCATTCTTATAAGTAAAGGTGGTGCTTTGCAGTATGATAGTTTCCCTTTTAAATTAATATAAAAAATAAACCCTAGCTTTATAACTCTTTCCATTAAGACAGTCAATGGTAGTGGAACAGCAAAACTGGGTGCGTAATTACATTAATATACTAATTGAATTTTATACCAGCCTCACATCAGCAGAATCATGTTCAGAGGGTGTTTAACTTTAGCAAGCAATTTAGAAAAATAGCATGTTCTATAAGATGTTTATTTGGGAGAATTTCTCCCATATGCTCTCCTCTCCAAGCTTGAAAGGAATCTGCTCTAGAACAAAATTCCCTCTAGATTCCTTGCTCTCTATTCCAGAAATGTCAACAGCATAATTCTGGGATTTTGGTTCTTCTTTCTATTTTGTTTTTAAGATGCAAAATGTGTGCTAAAAAAAAAAATCTGAGCAAGAATTATCTTTTCTTAAGGATATGATCACATCTGAAAATCTGTGACCAGATGGAAAATGCTTTCCAAATGCATGATTGAACAATGGCCAGTAGTGACATTTCCAAATGTGGTCAGCACTGCCTGCTTAAATGACAATATTGTTAGGCAACAGAACCAGCCATGATGGTATTATCTCAAAATATATATTTTCCTAATAATCTAGGTCTAGAATTAATGAGAGAGCCATTTTGGTGTAACGGTTAAGACACTGGGCTAGAAACCAGGAAATTGTGAGTTCTAGTCCCGCCTTAGGTACAAAGCCAGCTGGGTGATGTTGGGCCAGTCCCTCTCTCTCAGCCCTAGGAAGCAGGCAGTGGCAAACCACTTCTGAAAACGCTTGCCAAGAAAACCGCAGGGACTCGTCCAGGCAGTCGCCAGGAGTCAAATCTGACTTGAAGGCGCGCACACACACACACACACACAAATGAAATCCTAAGTATACAGTCTGCTATTGTGGTGGTCAAGAAAGGTGACCTCAGAACTGACAACACTATCTATAACCAGTGCATCCACAGACAACAGCAGCAATAATGTACCTTACAGATTTGATCTGAATGTCATAGACGTGCAATTGTGAAAGGCGGTGATTTGTGTGTAGGCTGCTGAAGTTACATATTATTTGGTTCAAAGGATTTTGAATTTATGTTTTCACCATTATTTCACAATGCATGACTATTATGTATTTACATATTACATATTACAGAGGAGAACCCAATAGGACAGGTTCATACCTTCAAATAGTTGAGAGTTGAAGGAAATTAGGAGAGTTCACTATAATACATCTCCCAGCTGGCATCAAGGTCTGTAACAGCCATTAAGCAGTTTTTTTCCACTAAAGGATGTGAACTGATACCAGCTGCCTTAAAATTTTTCTAAACTAAAACTTTGGCCCAACTAGAGCATGGAGCCCTGGTGGGTCTTTATATTGGGAAGAACGCTCTTGATATGGTTCATACCAAATTTCTGAAGTCTATACTTACTGTACCAAGGACTAGCTAGTGGCTTTCCAAGGCTAGAAACAGGGATGCCTAAAATTGAAGTTAGGGTGTGGAGGCTGTTATTAAACCAGTTTTTCCCCTTAGGTTTACTTTCACTAATAATGGCTAATGCCAACAATACTGAATAATATAATAGAACAAAAACATGATGACATATGTGCAATCAGCAAAGTTCATATGATCCTTGCGGTATAATCATGCAAAACATATATTTTTGCCAAAATTAAATAATGTTGAGCTCCAGATAGAAGTAAACAGAGAAGCAGGGCCTTGATGACAAAAGGTTTTTGGGAAGCAGACATCTACCTCTCCATTCTTATATTTTCCAAGTTAAGAAAAGCCTTTTTTTTTCTTTTTGAGCTAGGTATAATATTGTCCCGTGGCAGTGAATATGAATCAATGCAAAGTCTCCCATAGTTAACTTGCTGACCACCTTGAACTTATTCTTTTTTAAAAAATCTTATTATATTGTCTTTAGTAGTATTTCCTGGTTTTGGTCACTGCCCACAATTATTTATGTATGTATGAATGATATGGAGTATTACTTTTTAAAAAAAAGGAAAAGGGAATAATGAAGTTACAAATGATTTCATAACTATATTAGATACTAGACAATCCTGTGACCTATTGGGTCATCCTTTGAGAGAAAGGTAGTGCAGTCTGATGTGACCAGAATGAACATTTAATTTTAGGCTGGCCATAATTTTTTTATCCCAATGCTGGGCAGTTCTGTGATCATCTAGAAGAGTATATATCATAAATAGAAAAATAACTCTAGTGGCAAACAAACTTTAATAATAAGTCAATATTTACTTACCTAAGCAGATAAACAGAATGACCATAGGCGGGTAAAAAAGCAGTGGAAGCGGAAGTGGCTTCCGACTTCCCCATTGGCTTCCCCATTGACTTTGCTTGTGGGAAGGTGACAGGGAGCATTGGAAATCATTATCATGTGACCATTGGGATGCTACAACGGCCACAACTTTGTGAATAAAACTGGTCTGAACCTTGTGGAAATTTCAATTCCACAGGGTTAATGGGCCCTGGATTTTTATGCATTCCTTAAGTTAGTGGATTTTAGGTACCTTGGTTCAAAAATTGTTGCGGTATAATGCACCATTTGGGCTAACTTGAGGGTACAAACAGACAAACAAGTAAACACACATATGTATGGCTTTGGGGTTTATATTGAATCTCAACTTTGGACTGGTACTGTGCATTTTTCTGTCAACAAAGAATTCATTTACTTCCATATCAGCCTTAATAGAAGCATTGAAATTCTTGGTTTGCCAGGCAACCTTTAATGTAGCTTTAAAATTCTATGCATGTTCTTTGTTGTTTCCCTTATCCTCAAATACTGTCCTGTATTATTAGAATCATAATAACTACTACTCATAGGCCAGCATACATTGTTGTCTCAGAAGTGTACAGTGGTGAACAATCTTTCAGAAATGTTCCCCATGAAATGCATACAAATAAGGTTGCTGACTTTCCAGGAGATTTGATACTTAATAGATCATTTGGTGAAAAAGGAGAAGTGTACTCAGAATACATTTTTGTTCCATAACTCAAATTACTTTCAGTAGGTTTTGGAGACTAGTATGCTTAATGATTTTATTTTGGCTGGCTGGAGACAGGATTTATTTATATGTTTACACTATGTTGTTTTAAGGTACCGCCTTATAATCCCTCAACTGCAATTTTGCCTCAGCTGCATGGAAGAAGAGTGAAACAAACTAGAAATATTTTTAATGGGCACAGGGTAGCAAATGGGCCACACAAAATTTTATCTGTATGCAGAGTCTGAAAACAAAAATGTACACAACTTATGCATGTTTTCTATTTATTTATTTTATTTATTTTTCAAATTTCTATTACTGCCCATCTTCCTGAAAAGGGGACTCTGGCGGTTTACAATAAAATCACAATTAAAACATATAAATTACAATATAAATAGATCAGTAAAAAGATAAAATAGATATAAAATATAAAATCCAAGCAGCACAGATCTTGTTTGTTGGGGAGAAATCTATGATACTAGCCACCCCCAAGATGAACTGGTGTCCCTCCCACCCCAAGCAAGGCGGCAGAACCAGGTTTTCAGGTTCTTCCAGAAGGCCGGGAGCAAATGGGCCTGTCTCACCTCCAGGGGCAGAATATCCCAGCAGGTGGGTGCCACTGCAGAGAAGGCCTGCCTCCTGGACCCCGCCAGGTGGAATTCCCTTACCGGTGGGGTTTGTAGCATGCCCTCTCTGCATGACCGGGTGGGGCGGGTCGATGTTAGGGGGATGAGGTGGTCCCTCAGGTAACCTGGCCCCATGCCATGTAGGACTTTAAAGGTGATAACCAACACCTTGAATTGGACCCAGAAGCAAACTGGTACCCAGTGCAGGTCGTGCAGCAGTGGTGTCACATGTGCCTATTATATGCTTCATTTATTATTTTTATTATTAATAAATTAATAGCTTTTTTCCCATAGGTGTTGAGCCTTCTTATTCTCAACATTCCAAAAAGAAATCCTGGAATATTATAGCCCTCCCCCTTTAATATAAACTGTATTACAGAAAAAATGTATCCTACCACTCCACTACTCCAAAAATATGACATTATAGGGACATTTTTTTAAACTTTGTGGTCTGTTGGAATAAAACAAAATAATTATGGTTCTGTAGAGGACTTTAGCTCTGGCCTTGAGATGGGAGTGGGAAAAGGGAGGAAATGGTTGCTCAGCCCTGGGAAAGAGACTCAGAACAAACCTGCCTGACTTTGTTGTCCTTAAAAAGGGGCACTGAAAGGTTTTGGACTGGCTTTCAAGATTCTGTTAATATGCACTACAGCAATAAAGTAGCATTCCTGGAATCCCTGTGGTGTCTGTTTCTTGACCTTGCCTACCTCACAAGGCCAGCAGATTTTCAGTAGTCTATGGTGTGGTTTCTTGAGAGAAAAAAATATTTTCAGTACTTTTATATTTGTGATTTCCATAACTGAGACATATTAAAATGCAACTGCACCATATACATTTTCAGATATAAGCAAAAGGACCAGGGAAGTTCAGGTCTTTAGAGAGTGGATGCTGTCTTGGTACAAGCCTACAAATAATACTGGGTTAATTTTTCACAATACTGTATAATGGTCTAACGGAACATCAGTCTGTGGCCCATTTTTCTGTGTTATTCTAGTGATGGCCTATCTTTAACTCACTATTCAGTAATCTTTTAACCTTGGGCTGATTCTTATAAATCCTTTCAGTTTATTGTCTCTGGATGTGACCCATGATGTGAACTTTGAGAGTACAGTTTTGTCTGACTACTGATTTTTATCTTACTATTGTATCCTCCCTTCCTTTTTTTGTAAATTAATCTCTAGTTACTTGCTTGGGTATTTACTTTTTCATTTAAGATTCTGCTTTAGTTGTGATGGCCTTACCTTCTCCAAACTGAATTCATCTTTCATGATTCAGAATGTGGTCTTTGTTAAGGAAAAAAGCATTTATTTACTCTTGCAGTTAATACAATATTATATGCTAATGCAAAACATGTAAATGTGTATGTGTGTGTGTGTTGCATTAGCACGTTTGTTAATTTGGAAATTTTGCTGTGAAACCTCTGGTGAGGCAGTAAACAAATATGTAATTTGGGTCTAAATGACATAAAGCTTAATATTTCTTTTTAAGTTTCTACAAGAAAAAAGCACATCGTTGTTACTTTCTTAGCAATAACCATTTGCAGCCTGTGTATGTGATATTACACAAACCTAATTAAACCAAAGGGACTAGCAAAAAAAAAAAAAGCAAGTTAGAACTACATTCAGCATTTGGGTAAACAAGCTTGGGAAGCTATTTTTGCTATTTACATTGGCCATGATTCAAAGTATTGTGCAATTACGTCTGTGTAAAGGTAAAAAAGGAAGTACAAATTTTAGCTAGATAAATGAAACCATAAGTCGTATCTGCATACTGGTAGTCCTCATTGCAAAGTAACTTTGCAACCAATGCCCGCATTTACAACCCTCACAGCATCTCTCGTAATCACGTTTGCCATTATAGTCAGTTAGTACATGCTATCCTGTGCCTGACCCGGGTTTTTTTCTTTCTTTCCCCCACTTGCAGAGAGAGACAAGAGATTTCTTAAACAAGTGATCTCTTCCTGAGCTGCTTTTCTCCACAGCGCAGCGCAGCACATCCCTAAAAAGTGCTAACTGCAAGTTAACAAGGTCAGCTCTGTGACCTTAATTAGTTGGGATCTGTTGGCAGCTGCTGCCTGTAATTGACAAGACCCTAAACTGTTTCACACTGAAGGCTTTTGTTTGCTTCCTAAGTGGCTTGGGGCTCACAGCTGGGAGCACACTAGGAAAACAGTTGGTGCTAGCACATTGCTTTCTGTGTGTGTTCCCCTTTGTGTGCCTGCTTACTTTCATGTAATCCCTTCCTCTCCAATTAATGTAAATACTAATACAAATACATTAATTCTCTTCTTGCTAATTATCCCGGTGCCAGAGTGATCATTCCAAAGGGTGGGAAATGGGGAAAAAGGGCTGTAAGATTTGCCCTTTTACCCGGCTTCCTCGTGAGTTGAGGAAGCCTTCCCTGCCATTTGGGCTCACCCGGCTGTTTGGGGTCATATCCTTCTGACACTGTAAAGCAAAGGAAAGCTGAAGTAAAATCATAAGCACAGTTGTGGTCACATGATTTTCACTTAGCGACCACTTCGCTTAACAACTGAGTTGCTGGTCCCAATTGCAGTCGCTAAACCAGGACTACCTGTATTGTCATTATGAATCTCCCTTGGTCTTATTTCAGTTTTACTTACCTAGATCTATATGGTAGGTGGGTGTAAACAATGAGGAAGCAGCTGCATTTACCTTCAGATTATTAATTTTTTAACTTCTACCAAACTGTTTTTCTACTTACGAAAGAAAAGATAGTGTGCCCCTTTTAGCTTTGACTATGATTCTCAATTCTTTGGTGGTTACTTTTTTTTTTTTAACAAAAATGAAAAGCAAGTCTCCCATGTAATGTTGGTTGTATCCCTAAAGTACCCAGCTTTGTGATGTTGAGGTGATACACACACACACACAGAGTAATTAGCCTACAAATACAAGCTTTTCATGTGCAAGCTTTTTTCTTCAATTGTCCTTGCATGAGTCATAGACATTGTAGGGTGGTGCTAACTGCCATATGTGGTGGTAGAGATGGAGATAACATCTCGTCTTCAGTATATGGTTGCCCTTCATGCAACTAATACCTTAAGAGAGCTTTGATATCTGTGAAGGTTTCCTGTGTTCTTTGGGGAACTGAAGCAGGATAGTTGACTTCATGTACAGCAGTTCAAATTAGATGTTGTAACATGCATTTCTTAGTGCCTCCTTAGTATCCCAGCTGGGAAGTTAAACTAAACATTGATAACAAAGCTGATGTCAGAAAATTCAATTGTTTTATCTAATTCAGTTGGGAGGTGTTGTCTTCAGAATGTTTGCTAGAGATCAGTAAATAATTGACAATCATTTAGAAGCAAAACTGTAACTGTAACCTTAGTTTCATATATTAATGGCTAAAATCAAATTTGGGAGAAGTAGCTAGATTGTAGAACAGTATTTATCTGGAGTAACAAGATTTAAGTAAATACATTGCACAACACAAGTTCATTGTAGTGGGTATGTTATGAGCAAATTAAATAAATTAGTGTCAGAATTAATAAAATCTTTGTCGTAATAATAGGAACAGGTTCCAAGATCAACAAAACTTCTAGGACAGAAAGATGGGTAATACCAAAAAGATTCAAAGACAGGCTTTGTTTAAACAGTCCTAATAAAATTGTTAAAGGGGGTTTATAGTATGGGACTGTCAAAATATTAAAGTATAATTGAGATTTTAAAGTTAACACTCTCTTGTTCAGAAGAGTAGAGTTTGATGATTACTGTATGTCAAGTTTGATTTTGTTCCCTTTTAATATTTTCAATCTTAAATGTGTTCCGCATTCTTTGCACATCAGTATGAAAATATATGTATTTCCCTATATACATAATTTTATGTATTATTCTAAAATACAATTTTTCCAATAGATTTTCCTGTAATACAATTATTTTTATGTGCCCACTAATATGTACATTTCAGTTTATCAGATGTGAATTAAATGATGAAATTAATTTTTCTTCATACATGGAAAAAAAATTGCTTTGCCATTCTTATTATGTCTAGTGATCATTTGTTGCAGAAAGCATCTTTTGTAGTAGGATAATCTAGGAAAAAAAGTTGAAGAACACTAGCCAAATCATGAACTGGTGATGTTTTTCATATGTCCTATTTACTTGTAATTTTTTTTTTTAACATTAATACTAGGGGGTAAGGTTGGAGAGAGAATGGGAAAGTAAGTAACACTTTAGCTATAATTTTTTAACCTGATTTCTTTAATCATATATCCATATCTTTTAAGTGCTTCATTATTATACTTTCTTTGAGTATTTTTAGAAAGGTATTTTTTAAAGCTATTTCCTCCCAAATATTGTTCCTTTAGCAAAAAGTCTGAACTCTAGATTCTAGAAACAGCTATTCGTATAGGAAGCTCTGGGAAATTTTGAATTTGCTTAGATGTTTATGTGTGATCTTGATGCAAAATAGATACTAACTAGAGGCAAAACTCAGTCAAATGCTTTCGATGACATTCTAAAGTTGAAAGGCACAATTTGAATGGTTTATGAATAGCTCCACAACTGAGACATTAAATTACAGCCTGTGTAATCACATGAGGATGATGAATACAGGATACATAAAACATTTTTATTACTAGTTACCTTTAATGGTGAGCGGAATGAAAATCCATCATACTGGAGCAGTCCTGCTGACATGTTACATAGGGACATTATAATAAGTGCAGAAGGAAGAAGAGAGTCTGAATATGAGCCTGGAGGAGAAAGGTTTCAGGACATGTAATACATGAAAATGATGAGGATTATAGGATGCATGACATAGAAGGAAAAGGATTATAGGTTGTATAATTTGGAGGAGACCTAAATTATGGCAATGTATTTGGTAAAACCTCACATATTTTAATTAGTATTTTAGATATAGAATGAGTGAAAATCTATTTTAACACATTTCTTTCCAAGCACAACCTGTAGGTTATTAAGTGTCATTATAAATCAGCATGAGCCTCGAGTGGCGCAGAGTAGTAGGCAGCAGTATTGCAACTGAAACTCTCCCCATGACCCAAATTTGATCCCAGCGGAAGCTGGATTCTCAGGTAGCTGGCTCAGGTCGACTCAGCCTTCCATCCTTCCGAGGTCGGTAAAATGAGTACCCAGCTTGCTGGGGAAGGTGACAACTGGGGAAGGCAATGGCAAACCACCTTGCTCTAGTCTGCCAAGAAAATGTAGCGAAAGTGGTGTCCCTCCAAAGGGTCAGACATGACTTGGTGCTTGCACAAGGGACCTTTCACCTTTCACATACATCAGCATGGGGGAATCTTGACATCCTCAAGTGTTTATGTGAGCATTAAAAAATCCAGTTTGTTAAAGGAGGATCAAGAAAGAAAGTACATCACAGAATCCAGTTACTGAAGTTAAATATGATCACTGTAAATAGGGGGTCAATAGTGATTTCCTTAAATATTCAAAAAGTTAAATCAGCTCCTTGAAATACTTATTGTGGTCTCAAAATGAGTTTTCAGTATTATGTATACATCTTTTGGTAATGCCAGTTTTTTACTTTTATACTTTTTGAGAAATGTGGGTAAATTTAATGCTTATCAAGAACAGGTAGTTTAGGCAAGCAGAATGTGCTGATTTACTAGGTCTTCATTCCCAGGAGGGGCCTATGGTGGGAGATTACTAAGCATGCCAGTATGTACAGAATATTGACAATTTTTAGGAGAATTGAGTTTTTTTGACTTCATGATCCTTGGCAATTGGTAGCACTTAGCTGTTTCGGAATAACATCATGATAGTTTCCTTGGATATCAAAGATTATTGGGGGTTGCTTACCTTCCATATGTCAAAACATCTGTTAACAATTTTCCTATAAAATGGGGGACATAGTTATAGTTTCTATTGAAGGAATCTGCAGGTTTTTAAATATACTGAATGTGTAGATAGGAATACACAGAAGAAAGAAACTGATGGTAGCAGTTGGTTTTCCAGGCTGCAGTTAGAAAAAATGTGTGTTTTCTTTTAGAATGATTGATCTGTAAGAAGATAGTTTAACCATGACCGCATTTGTTTCTTCCAGTCTTGGTTCTAGTATTTAGCAGTTCATTTTTGTTCTGTTAGAAGCAAGAACAATAAAATAGTGCACGTGTAGAGTTGTTGCTAATAAATGCTAATAATACAAAGCAATAGCTGAAGTACAGTTGATTTAAGTATATAGCATAGTTGTAGGTAAGACTAAAATGCAGATAACTAAAGTTACAATACTATACATAGTTATATTGGAGTTCTTCTCAGTAGATATTGGAGTATTGGATTAGAAGTAGGGAGACCTAAGGTTCTAGTCAACCATCAGCTACAGAAGCTCGCTGAGTGACTTTGGGTCAGTCACTCTTCCTCAGCTGAACCTTCTTCACAGGGTTCTTGTTGTGGGGAAATGGAAAAGAAGTGAGCACTATGTAGGTGTATGTGTAAGGAAGATGACCTTGATGGAGACATGCAGGTTTTGTTGTCTAGGCAACAGGGTTTTTTTATCCAGAACATCCAGAAAACATCCAGAAGAGGTTCAGACAGGTACCTCCCTAATTCACTGAACTATAAGGAGGAGGATGTACAGCACAATCAGACTTGCAAGATTCTGTTGTTATAGCCAATCTCAATAAAAGTAGTTGAGAAACATCCTGTGGAGTTGATTTCATGGTGTGTTCTACCTAGTGGAGCTGACAGGAGATGATCTTGATGTCCTGTACCAAAGGTGGGATAGAACTCTAATCCTAATAATAATAATATGCATATGTTTATGTTGTAAGTACCATATATGAGTAGCTGACACATGTTGGTATTGTATGTTAAGTATAATGAATAATGAAGCTTTCACAAATTTTACTGTGAAATCATCCCTCAGAATTCCTTGTCCTTCCAAGCTGGGTATTCTGGAAATTCCAGTATATTTGGAGGGTGACATATAATGTGGGATGTGCTGTATTGTACTTTTGAAGAGCAAATGAAAAATGGTATAATAGTTTAACATGAAAAGTTATGTTAAGCATTTGACTGGGAAAATATATGCTGCAATTAGATAGCACAATAGAATAATACATTTTTGTTAGAACTGTGGGTTGTTGGAATTTTTTTCTGCATAATAAGGGTGAGTGACATTGACAGGGAGCCTGGACATACTAAAACGAAGCTAAACAAGTTAGGACAGTTGTTGGAAAACTATGCAGGGCTGTGGGAGGAGTTTAGCATACAGAACTGGATGCATTCTTTGCAAATTATAAACCATGATGAACATGTTGGCCCATCAAATTATTTTATAAAATATATTCTGATGCCAGACTTTGCAAAGCAAAATGACAATCACAGGATTGTTGCTGTATGATTACAATTAGTATAGATACCTCTCCTTATCTCTCTCTCTCTCTCTGTGTATCTCTCTGTGTATCTCTCTCTCTCTCTCTCTCTCTCTCTCTCTCTCTGTGTTTGTGTGTGTGCTTGTTGAGCTCCAAAAGGAAAGGAAATGTGTAAATTTAAGGTACTCCTATTACTACTACTACTAATTCTTAATAATAAGAATAAATGAAAGACATATTTTGAATGCTATTGACAATATAATCAGAAAAATAAGAAGAATACTATGATTTTTCTCAGTGTGGAGAAAGCTTTTGACACTTTGAAATGGCCCTTCATGTATATGATCTTGAAGAAAATGATCGAAACTCACTTACATGGATACAGAGTTGTTATAAAGACCAAGAATCCAAGGTTTATATAGTCTTCCATTACAAAAATATACTATAATGAAGGGAATAAAACAATACTGTTCCCTCTTTCCTTCCTTAATTTTATTGGCAATACAACCATTGTCAAAGAGGATATGACAAGAAAATAAAATTTCAGGAATTAAATTAGCAAACCAAGAATATAAATTCAAATTATATGCTGACAATGTTATTGCTACTCATAGAAAAAATTATCTAGGGTTGTTAATGGAATATATACTGCAGTACAGTATCAGGAAATTGGATTACTAAGGGCAAGACTGAAATGCTGACATGGAACGGATCTGAAGAAGAAAAGCAGTAGAAGAACATTACCTTTTTAGTGGCAGTGGTGATTTGCTGTTTTAGTGTGGCAAATAGCAAGGTTCAACATTACCACTAAAAAAGTTAAATACCTGGGAAATTACTTGACAAAAATAATAAAGAGCTATTTAAAACAATTACTTACCGATCTGGAAAAATATAATAGTGGACACCCTAAGACAGAGAAAGCAAACATTGTATTCTCTCAGAAGAATCACTGCCGTAAAAATAAACATTCTACATTTCTGCTTCAAATGTCTCCCATAAAAATGGAAGAGAGGATATTAAGTGACTGGCAGAGACAAATAACTAACTTTGTATGGTCCAATAAAAGGCCAACATTTAAGACATAACAAGATTTGAAAGAATGAGGTGGTCAGGCAATACCAAACTTCAAAGTATAATATCAAGCTAGTTGTTTAACCTCAATTACTGTTTGGATTACATCATTTTATGGCTGAATTACTTCTACTGGGGTAGTAGGATTTGCATTTCAATGGTTTGCGTTTCAAAGAAAATCTTGAAATATCTCTTTTCTCTCAATCTGTGGTGACATCCACATAGAAATTTATTTATTTATTTGTGAAATTTATATAGCCAAATTTATAACTCTGCTAGTAACTCTAGGTGGTTCACAAAAAAAACATAAAAAAACCATAATACATAACACCTCTAATACTTCTGTGTTATCTGATTAAAATCTTTAATTCCTTTTAGCCCCAAAAGGGCCTCAAGGTAGGCACATAAAGTTGAAACCAGAAAGTATTAAAAAAAAACCTGAATAAGAAAGAACTAATAATTTAAAAAATTGTATAGCAAAGGTGCCTTATTTAAAAATGGGAGAAATCTGCAAGCATAAATAGACAAATAAATTAATCAAAACATAGATTATTCAAATGGACAACTATTATGCAGCCAAAGGAATTGGTTCAAATCATCTCTGTATCTAGCCATCAACGGGGAATGGGGGGTTGAAGTGAGCACCCTTATGTGTTATGTAAAAATGTACAAAACTACTGTACATTTAAAAAATGCTATTATACTACTGTTGACCTAAAGGGAAAGTGACCTTGAATTTAAAACATAATAGGTAAATGTAGTATTATATGGAGAGACACAAACAGTGAACAAATCTGCTAATATTAACATGTAATTTAAGTCAAAGAATAGTTAAATGTTGTTGAATATGTTGTTTTATTTTATATGTGTATAATGTTAATAAACAAGATTGTTAGACTTGTCCCTTTATGTAATCAACGGAATTCATTCTTGGCACCTATTCTAGAATATCATAACACAGTATCTTAAAACTTGTAGAATCATTTTCTAGCTTTAATTTTGCTCAGCTTAGATTTTTGACTTCAAGAAACCTATTGCTTTATTATGCATATGCTAAGATTTATTAACTTCTGAATCATCAGTCTAATTGTATTGAATGTAAACCAGTTTGTCAGTAGCTGTGTTCATAAATAACATTAAGCCATAATAAGATTTGCTTGTTTTTTGTTTCAACATGCAAATCCACATGCTGTGGTCAAGAATTACATATGAACTAAACCACTGTATTGCTTTGGCCCATGGATCATACATTTCATATTTTCCACCGGAAGGTCTTTGTGTTCTTGCCATTTTGTGGGCATCCTTGATTATCCATAACGTTATTCAGTTTTTTAAAAATTATTATTTTGATTTCTCTTTGTCAGCAAGGGTTCTGGTGTTGAAACTGTATATTCATTATGTTTCCTTTTGGTTCTCAGCAAATCCTTTCATGTTCAATTAACTATATTGATATTTCAAATCTTTCTCTTGCTCTGCACATGTGTGTACAAAAACATTTAATATTTGGTACCTATATCATTGAATAATGTCTGTTCCAACAAACAAGTATGTTCATTATTTTAAATTAGATCATTGCTTTAAAAAGACCTGTTTAAAAATTCAGAATGTGAACCACAGGGCATATGGGATTATAAAGCATGTACTGAATTGCTTAATAAGGCACTGCAGTTTTCTTTCTATACAAATCTTAATGCTCTTTTTAATGAACTTTTAAAGAAGTAGTTAAATTTTGTTCCATTCTATATTTATAGAAGTCATCGGATTTTATGGAGAAATCACAAATACAAATACAATAATGCGCTCACTATTACTTTAAAAACTATTATAATTGTGTATAGAAACACTGGCATAAGGCCAAGCAAAACATGCTATTAATCATATATACAGTATAGTTTCAACTTCAGAGTCAAAGAGTTTTTAAAGATAATATAAACCTCAGTCTAGATAGGAGCCCTAATCTAGGCATTAGGACTTTAGCCGTTCTTCTGATCGAGATTTGGATCAGTAGAGACATGTTTGAAGGGGGAAAATCCTTTAGATTAATTTTAATGGGACATCACCCATACAGGTCAGGGGTGAAAATGCTGTAGCTACTCTTCTTCTTTTCACCATGCTAAAATCCCAATTCACTTATTTTTACTTGTTTTTCAAGCAAAAATCTTGCACTGAGGTGCTATTGCTATTGTCATGCGTTTGAAATTTCTATGTGCTATGTCTTGAATATGTTCCGTAAACATTTAAACAACATAGCATTCTAAATGTTAATTATATATGTATAAAATCTGAATTAGGGTCTTTTATAAACTTTCTTTTATACAGGTTCATATATATCCTGAGGGTGTGTTAGAACATTGTATGTACCTTCTAGTTAGCAGAATGGGGAAAATGGTATGTTGATTTGCCAGGTCGCCTCTAGATTACAGATCCTATGTTGCATAGCATGAGACTACGTACTTCAGGTAAAGCTGGGCTTTGATTGTGCTTGTGGCATATTGACCAAAATGTGCCACTGAAGCAGGAAATGCTTTATGTGGCACCAGTGGGACTACAGCTGGTAACCTATTCTATACTTCATATTGTTTAAAAAAAAATGTGTGTGTGCCCTGATTGACCAAAGGCATTATAAGTAGTAGAGGTTAATACCTATGGGCCCATCTGGTGGCAAACATCATGTATGGAATATTGTGAATTGGAATATAAGAGAAATAATGATAAAGAAAAATGATTTAATAAAATAAAAAAATAATGGACACCATGTTTGTCTTTAAAACTGAGAGAAAGGATGTAATAGATTTAAATGAGGATTGGCTAATCCTATGGAGTGGGGTTGATGAATATATTGAGTCGTGAAGTTGTAAGTTTAATTATGAATGTAAAGGCTATAATACATGTCAGAAGTTATGAGCTGCTGCCATCTAGCAGCATGTTGTTTCTACATATGAAAGGAATCCATAGATTAGTTACATAGTACTCTCTGGAGAATAGTTATAGTGGAAGTACTGGAGAAAAATTGTGCAACATTCTGAATGAATGGATCTGGTGGGGTGGGGCGGGGGAGAAATCTCTTGGGTGACATGAATGGGTGGAAATGAAAGAAGAGTACAGAAAAAAGTGATTGGGTCATTTGGAAAGCTAAGTATGAATGAGAATAGGCACTGTTTGGTGAACACCTGCTGAGAAAAAGTTTTACCTCAGCTGTTTTTACAGCAAGGTATTTCCTGGTTTGTTCATATACTCAGTCAACACCACAAACCCAATACTCAGTCTCCAAATTGTTTATTTGTGAGGTTCTGTAGAGCCTGGTCAGTCACACAAAATACATGTTAACAACACTCCCAAGGTGAAAGACCCCCTCCCACTGCCAGATAAAGGTTATACCTACTGTACAGGAACTCAGATTACAGATTATTGGTCACAAGTTAGGTGTCAGGCAACTCTGTAGTTGGATACAGATGAAGTCATAGTAAGATAAGCATGCATATTAGAAAAATATGTGCTAAGCAATTTCTTATCTCTACTGTGCTATGTGTTAGGCTGTGCCAAATGCACAGACTTCTCTATTTTTCTACTCTAGGCAGTTTTATATAAGAAAGTATTCAAATATAGATTAATATCCAGATTGAATCAAAAGTATACATAAGGGAATCTGTTGTGCAATTTTCTTGGAAGAGAGTGCAAAGGGATATGTTACAGAGTGCCATAGAAGTATGTCAAATTTTGTTAATGGGAAATAGAAAAATATAATTCACATTATTTCCAACTATTAGTTAATGATTTCTGGGGCTGATGAGAGTTGCTGCCTGATGCCTGGTTTTCTTACCTAATTTTCTGTGTCTTTAGATTTTGCACGTTGTATTTATTTGTTTAATCTTTTTCAATATTGAATTAAAAAGTGGATATAAATAAATCCAACAGATACAAATTACCTTCTGCAGTATAATCCCTATTATATTAGAAGAAATAGTATTTTCTTTTATTCTGGCAACTGTAAATCTTCTGATTTATATTTGGGCTATTACTTTCCTAGCTGCATGGATTTCAGATATTTTCACTGTATGTACAATATATTGCAAATCATTTTCAAAAGTAAAATACAGCATGAAATAGACAGACAGACAGATGTGTCTTCTTCATAACATAGATATAAATTCTTCCACTGCCAATAGTACTGAGATATAGCAAAAGATAAAATCATACCAAAAGCCAGACTATATCCATGAAAAGCATATTTTTGAAGCATAAATTATACTAAATTACATTAAGGTTTGTATCATTAATTTTTAGTGTTTTCCTTTTGTATGTCAGCATTAGAGGAATAAAGTAGGAACAAAGTTTGCTGAATGCAGAAAACAACATTGGCTTTTTTATCAGGTGAGCTTCTATTTCAGCTACAATTATCTTTGAAGGCAGTGCTATTTTTTATTGAATGAACGTGTCAAGAGAAATATTAACAGTAAGGAATTATAGACAATTACAGCCTGAAATGAAAAATGCTTCACTTGATTAAAAAAAAGGTGAAAAACTAGCTTCCAACTCTTCTAAAATGTATGTTGTTTGTATTTTATGATCCCTTCCATTGTACTGAGTTTGAGAGCTAGGTAAAAGGTATGCATGGGATAGCACTGAAGATCTTCATTTAATTCTATCAAAGGCTGAATAAAAAGTAAGAGAAACAAGACTCTTATGGTTTTAGCTTGCAATGAGAAAAATATCATTGTTGTTATAGCATTTATCAGTTATTTATTTATTTATTTATTTGTTTGTTTGTTTGTTTGTTTGTTTGTTTGTTTTCTATCCTGCCTGTATCATTTTTATAAATAACTCAAGGCAGAGAACATACCTAATACTCCTTCCTCCTCCTGTTTTCCCTACAACAGCAACTTTGTGAGGTGGGTTGGGCTGAGAGGGAGTGACTGGCCCAAGGTCACCCAGCCCGCTTTCATGCCTAAGGCAGAACTAGAATTCACAGTCTCCTGGTTTCTAGCCGGTTGCGATCTGTTTCATGGCTTAGTCTGGAGGTTGAGGGTCTGGTTAGGAAGGAACAGGCTCAGGCTTAACCCTGGAAAGATTCAGTGGCTGTGAGTTTTTGGACCCAGATCAGGAATTTATCTGTGTTTACCCCCTTTGGGGTAATGTGCAGTTTGGAGGTCTTCATGGGCTCACAGCTCCTGTTTGAGGTGGCAGCTGGGGCCATGAAGATCTTCTTCACATAGACCCACCCTTATGGGCCATATCAGGAGGCACTTTGAACAGTCACTCATGCTTTGGTCACCTTACATGTGGACTACTATAAAGTGCTCTACGTGGGGATGCCCATCAAGACCACTTGGACACTACAGCTGATCCAGAATGCAGTAGCCTGGGCAGTTTGGGGCATGCCTTGATATGCCTGTGTAACATTTCTGTTTTGGAAGCTACAGTTTACTAGTAGACTGGTAAAGCCTTTTAAAATCCTTCATGCCACAGGGCCTGGCAACTTGAAGGATTTTTCTCATAATAGTAACTTTGAATCGGGTGGCCTTACAAATCTAATAAATGAAATGGAATGAAGCTAATTGTAGAATAAGTATCAAACAATGCATTGTTTCCAAGTTTCTATGCTATTCTGATGAATGACAGTTTATTTTGAATCATTTTATTGTTAAAGGCTTGGGAAACAATGTTAACATTGCCTGGTTCTGTAAGATGATGTGCCACAAATCTACCATTGTGACTATATGACAGCCAAAATTTCCTTAGAGATGAGCAAATTGAGATCCCAGGGATGAATTCAACCCTCAGACCCATTTTTTGCAGCCCCCCAAGCCACCCCTGTAACGTTAATGCTAAAATAGGCTGAACTTAGTTTAAACATTGGAAGAAACCTCACAAACTCCACCTCTTCCTGATTATATAGTGCTTGGCAGATTAAAAACAATGCATATTTCAGGACTTTATATCCCTGAATTGTAAGTCAGACTATATATAAACTTGTGGCTATTGCAGCATCCCCACGGTCACATGATTGTGATTTCCAATACTCCCTGCCAGCTTCCCATGAGTAAAGTCAACCAGGAAGCCAGCTGGAAGTTGCTCCTGCACCCACTGGTTTTTTTGCCCACCCGTGGTCATTTTGTTTATCTCTTTAGGTAAATAAATATTGACTAATTATTGATGTTTGTTTGCCACTACAATTATTTTTCTATTTATGATATATACTCTTCTTAGATGATCACGGGACCATCCAGCATTTTGGTAAAAAAAATATGGTCAGTCTACAATTTAATGTTCATTCTGGTCACATCAGACTGCACTATCTTTCTCTCAAAGGATGACCCAGCAGGTCACAGGGTTGTCTACTACTTAATAAAATCTGTTTGTCATTCCATGTCTTTCTGCTGGTCCACTGCATGTGTAGCTAAGACTTCATTCATGCACAAGGGAATCAGAACAGCAGGATTGAAGGAGAAGAAAAGCAAAAGGAGAGGCAATGTCCAAAACAAAGGAGTATTTTTGTCCTCAGAATGCTGACTGAAAGTTGAGGAAGCTGGCAAGGAAGGTGGAAAGGAATGTCCTGTAGGGAAACAAGGCTAATTTAACTGGAACAATGAATGGGAACACTTTGCATCACATTTCATTGCAGATCCCACATGTGATTTTTATAATACCAATAAATTGGTAGCAAGTCTATATTTAAATTTACTTAAAAGGTGTAATTTGTTTTTGGAAGAAAGTCCAGTTATTGCATTTTCTTGAAAGCCCATGAGGTTCTTACACTCCATTTTCTCTATCAGTATGTGGCCACATAAATCTATTTAGCTGCTCCCAGAATAACAAAATAATTATATGGGATCTTAGACAGTCTGTCCTCTAGGGCAACAGATGGCACCATTTGGAATCTCACCAAGAGAATTTTATACTCGAATGTAATTGATTAAACTTGGGTAGTATCCCTCCAGGCCTGATTTATTTTGAAGTAGGTTATGCCAGGGAGTGATTGCAACATAGTTACATGTTGACACAGCATTCTGAGGGAAAATATCTGATATATTGAATTCTTTCTTTATTGTCTCCTGTTTACAGTAGCATGGCAGGTTACACTTGTACCAATGTGTTTATTTGTAACTTTATTCTAATACTTCTATAATAGCACTGACGATTTGAGAGCCAGTTTGGTGTTCTGGTTAAGGCACCAAACTAGAAACGAGGAGACCGTGAGTTCTAGTTCCGCCTTAGGCACAAAACCAGCTGGGTGACCCTGGGCCAGTCACACTCTCTCAGCCCTAGGAAGGAGGCAATGGCAAACCACTTCTGAAAAACTTTGCCAAGAAAACTGCAGGGACTTGTCCAGGCAGTCTTCAAGAATTAGACACGATTGAATGGATTTTTTTTTTCTAAAGCCAATTTAGCTTAACTTGTATAAGTGAGGGCTGAGATTACAAGTCCTAGAATCAAACTTCTAATTTGTTCATCTTATTATAAAGAGAAATGAAAACAATTTTTAACAACAGCAACAATTCCATATTTATATTATTATATTATATTATTATATTATCTGAAGCACTTCATATTTCCCATCTCCCCTACTTAACAAATTTTGAGATTAGTAGTTTTTGATTCAGCGTAGGAAAGAACAAAGCACTGCTATTCTAGAGAAATCAAGTAATTATTTAGAATGTTGTTATCTTCTTATATAGGCCTTGTATTGGCTCCAACAAATCTCACAAGTCCTGCACAGCAGATGCATAATCTGCAAGAAATTAAATCCCTATAAATATTGTTAAGTATGGTGTTAGCCTCAATTGTTTTCTTCGTATTACGGCCTGGTCTCCCCTCTCCTTCATTCCCATAGCCAACTAAAGCGAACCTTCCCTTTGCTTGGGCCCTGACTAAAGATAAGAGTTGATCAGCTTTCTTATGGGATACACTTGAATGGCACCATTGGTTTTGATTGATAACATGCTTGTCAAAACATTGGCTACTGTTGATGTAAGGATGAAGGGGCCTGTGGAGAGGAAAATTATCTGCAAAGAGCCTAGCCATCTGGATTGAAAAGCCTATATATCAATTTTCCATCATTTTAAAATTAATTTAAAGATTTTAATGTAATGCATTATACTATACCTGCTGTGTTACTGGTAGGTAGGCTTTACTTTTAGCATCTTATGACATCCCTGCATTGGATGAAACTCTGAAAATGTATGCCAGTGTAAATTGCCATTCTGCATTACATATGGATCACAGCCAGCATGTGACCTGCACTAAAAAAGCTTCTTAAAAAAGAAATACTACTCCAACTGTTAATATATTAAAATAAATTATTTCAGAATACTCTAAGCAAAATGTTCTTATATGTTTTTATATGTGAATGTAGTGAATGAATGAAATGCCTTCCTCCTCTACTGCACTGAATAATCAACATAAAATAGTTGTGGACATGCACACAGTTGACACAACAGTTGGTGAATTTCAAAATGATTTGTAATGATAGAAACACTATATTGAGTACAAGCACTGGCTGTGGTGGTTTCAAATTCAGCCTCTATTTATATGGTTTGGAAAAGAGATCTTTAATGAAAATAACATAGTATTCTTACTTGCATCACATTTATAGCACTAGCCTTATTTTGGCATGAGATGATATAACTATTCAGACAGCAGAAGTCCTGCCCCCATTTTTAGTTTCGTCCTGATTGGGTGACTATGTGTGTCACTCAGCTTTATTTTTAAACCTGGTCAAATAGTATTTTGAGGACATAAACTCACTGTACAAACTGTTCTGCCTGACAAGGTTCTTGTAGTGGTTAGAGTGAAGAATCAGAAAATGGCTAAGAAGGAAGAATTCTACTATGGAAAAAATGGTAATCTTTATATTTTTCTTTGTTCTTAATAAGTAACTTGAGAAATATTTTGTGCTACAGGCTGACATTAAACTCTTTGAAGATCACTTTCTTTGCCCTCTCACTATATTTAAGATGTACTAAAAACATCAGTAGTGTACATGATTATTTCCAAATTACAAATTCTTGTTGCTTGAATTAACAGTGATGTTATGATTCATTTGAATTTATATTTATCTTTGTTCATATAATTATGTTTTGGGACAATGCTTTAATTTTCAGTTAGATTAAAGAAGAAGCTGTCTTTTAGGCTGTAAGCATGCTTATTATGGAATGTTGTATACTGATTCATACTTACTACCAAGTAAACATGTACAGGAGCTAAACCAATGTATAAGTTTTTGAAACAACTGACAAAAGTTATGATAACTATGAACATGTGTGGGTGTTATTAAATAAGTTTTTGTGCACATTTAGAATTTGATCTTTCAGTGTAACTGTACTTAATAACAAGTAGAAAATTTACCTGAAACAGAATGCAGATTAGTTTTACAATCTTAGTTTTAGCACACATACTGAAAAGTAAGTTAAATTGTTTTCAAGGGGGTAGGATGTCATAAAACTGTATTTGTAGTTTAGTGTTTATGTCACATGGAAGGAATTTCTAAATATTTTTACTCACTGGATATAATTCTCTATTTTGTTGCTCCTGGAATTTTTAATTACATTTCACTATAGATTGTTTTTAAAGCTATACCTGCCATATTTGCAGGTGGAGTTTGTCTTTTTCTGAAGGATGTGGTTTTCAACTCAGTTATTTTTCCTGAGACATTTAATAAAACTTGTTAAAATGGGATAAGAACATACTGTGTTCTGTAGAATTCTTCAGTTGTTCTATATTCTGTGCCTTTTATATGTGCATCTAATTAAGAAAATGTTTATATATTATTTAGATTAAATAGAAAAGCAAAGTTTCTCTGAGCACGCTGTTCCATGAATTTTCTTCTTCTTCTTCTATCGGGAAAAGCTGTATCAATGCATTACTGTTAAAGTGTAATTTTTAAAACATCCCTGTCTTATAGCATGTTAACTTTCTGGTTGTAAACTGTCAAGGATTTGTAATGGAATGTTAAAAAGAAAGAAAACACTGTTAGCTTTGTCCTTGGCCAAGCTTTCCCCAAACAGGTGCCCTGCAGAACTGTTGAACTTCAGGCTTCGTAAACTCCAAACAGCATGGCTATTGACCGTGATGGGAATTTTGGAAGCTGAAGTCAACAGGTTGAGAGCATGAAGTTGGGAAAGGCTGCTTGAGGTCACAGCTGGCAATAATTTCTGGTAATATAGAAATATGTGTAAAAGGAATTTGTAATTATGCAGTGCTTTGATTTTTTAAAAAGAACATTACTGTTTTCAACTTACCCAATACATCTGCTTGGTAAAAAAGACATTTTATGAGGGATTGGTATATGAAACATTTTATTTAATATTTTCTTGTCTTGTATGAATTACAGGTATTGATTTTACTTGAGCAATATTTTACTTTTGTACCTGAAACTAAATTTTTTCCATTTTTTTGTATAACAGGAAACCAATAGAATAAAGTTAAGGACAGTACTTGCAAAATATGTATTATTAATGAAAAAAATTGAGCCATTGCAAAAAAAATATATAATTTCTGGGGGGGAAAAGTTTGTTCGTACTTGGTTCCATGTGTTATCAGACATTCATTTTACATGTTGACATTCAAGAAATTACTGTTGTCACTGCAGCATTATGCGAAAAGAAAAGAGAAACACAAATTTAATATATAAGATATTGCGAAAATTTTGTAAGCTTGACTTCGTATTATTTTAAAAACGGATTTCACTCAGGTGAAAAAATATGTATGTGAATATGCCAATTTACATAGATTTACTTGGCTGGGCTAATATAAGGAAAGATTTGCATGTATCTGTCCAGGCCTAGACATATTTTCTCCTATTAGATGCATATTGATTGGTCATGACCTTCTTTTTCCTTTTTTTTTTTGGATGCAGGCAAACTGTAACATATTTGACAGGACTTTTTATAAAAATGTTCCTATTTGAATCCTAGAACCTGTCTTGAGAAGCACTTTCTTCTTTGTGTTTGCTTTGATTCTTAATTGACATTTGCATTTTCCTGGTGATGCATGGATGTATCAAAGGGGCGGGGGCAGGATTTACCGTAACAATTATCCTGGGAAGATAGTTGCCGGTCCCACTTTCACATATCTATATGGATTTAATAATGTACTTTTTCCAACATTGTGGAACAGTATGCTTATGTACAATAAAGTTACATGCGCTAACTAGCTACAGATAATGGCTATTCGGAAGCAGGCTACATTGCCAGTGAAATATTTTCCCATGGGATTTTATATAGGATTGCAGCGTGAGGATAGACAGTTGACTCAGAAATTATACCCAAAGAATGTTGATTGTGATTTTTCATCCAACTGAGGAAAGGTATTAATTGGAGGCCACAAGGATCAGTCCAGGATCCTCTACTCTTCAATATTTTCATTATTGATTTGGATGAAAACATGGAGATAATGCTTATTCGATTTGCAGGTGATATAAAATTTGGTGGGATAGCTACCTTAGAAGACAGAAATAATATTCAAAAAAGTCTTGATAGATTGGAGGAATAGGCTGAAAGTAACAGGGTAACAGGCACTTGTGCAGAGTTACTCATTTAGGAAACAGAAATGAAACACACAGGTATAGGATGTAGGATGTTAGGCTTAGTAATAGTACTTCCAAGAAGGATCTTGTAATAGTAGCTGACTGAAAACTGAATATGTGTAGTGTGGTTGCAAAGAGCACAAATGTAATTTTAGTCTGCATCCACAGAGATATAATTTCCAAACCACAGAAAATAGTCATGCCATTCTGTTCTGCTTTGATCAGACCCCACCTTGACTTCTATGTCCAGTTCTGTGCACCACACTTTAATAAGAATGCAGAGAAATTGGAACAGGTTGAGAGGAGGAGGAGGAGGATAAGCAGGGGACTAGAAACTGTTTCCTATGAAGAAAGATTATAGGAGCTGGGTATGTTTAACCTGAAGAAAAGGGGGCAAGATGATAGAATCTCCAAATAACTGAGAGGATGTTGCATGAGAGAGGATTCATAACCTGTTATCTTTCCTTCTAAAGTACAAGACAGAGAGTAATGAATATAGGTTACCCAAAGGTGGATTCCAGCTGAATGTCAGAAAAACGTCCAAATAGAAGTTCAACAACAGTATCAAAAACATGGTGGGCTTCAAGTATACCTAAGGAGTTCTACCATTACTTATTAGTTATATCTTAGTCATTTGTCTCCTGGAGTTGGTTTGAATGATTTCTGTATGTGTGTTCTACCATCAACAGTTTTATCTCATACATCCGTTCCAAAACTATTAGCTGCCAAAGTTTGTATATATATTTTGATGGCTACTGCAATGGAAAAAAACCTATTTGCTGTAATGCAAACAGAAGCAAATCAGCTTTCTGCATTTACAGAACAGGGTGTGTGTTTGTAAAGGTTTTCAGATATTAAGGATCTGGTCAAAGTCTGATTTTAGTTAATGAATAGTATTCATAATATTTTCCAGGAAGGAAAGTTCACCAAGAATGCATTTCCTACTATACTTTGTTACCTAAAACAAGTCAAATAAGAAAACTTTGTTGTTGTTTCTTTCAAAAATGAAAATGCTCCACAATTTTTGTCCATTTAGTTACTTATGTATGAGAAACGTTTTAGAGATATTTATGTACAACGCACTTTTGAAACAACCCTGCAAAATCTGGTAGGGAGTGTTTGAATAAAGCTTTTAAAAAATCTGTAATCCTACATCTTGAGCAGAGAGCAGTAAATTCAGAGCAGAGCAGGGACAGTCTGCTTCGTGTCTGCAAATGTTTTGAACTACAATTCCCAGAATCCCTTGCCAGTGGCCATACTGGCTGAGGCTAAAAGGACCTGAAGACCAAAATATCTAGGGGACATCAGTTGCCTATCCCATTGTACAATGAAGTCTACTGAAACTAATGAAATTTACTTGGGAAAAAATACTGAAAAAAATTATACAGTATAGTCAGTATACTAGGACTACATAATAGTTTTAAAGTCAAGCACAGATATGTTGACAAGATGAAATTGAGCTTTTATTTGATATGACTCAAAATTCAAATTATTTAGTTAATATGGAGAAAAAAGTAAGTTAAACTGCTGCCTCAAGGAGCTGTTTGACTTCAAATTTGTTTTGGTTTACTTAATCTCAGTATAGAGGGCTATTTTTTGGTTGTGGACCTGCCAGCTGTTTTCGTAATCACTGTATCGTTATGGTGTTCCCAGTAATTTGGAAATGTGTACTACCAGACTTAGAATTCCATAGTAGATTAGCAAAACTTGTTATATTTTTAGGCTTTTTAATTTCACACCTTCCAAATAATAATGAGAAGCAGAAGTGATAAATATTTTAATTTAGCTGTCTTTAATGCCCTGTAGAAGGTTAAAAAATTGCTGGAAAGAGGCTATCACAAGCTGCTGAAATTATGAGTGAATTGCAGATCAACTGACTTACCCTAAACATTTTTCCTCTTTTAGACTTTTGAGTATGGGTAGAAATTTAAAAAGCCTACTACTTAGTATAGCCATTCTCAATGTAGTGAAGTAAACATCAAGTCTGAACAAAGTACCTATTAATCTCCACCACATTTTTTTCCCTTGGAGTTTTCCAGTATTACTGCCAACATGGTACAGGACACACTGGCTCACTATGCTTGGATATGCTTAAAATAGTCTGTGTAGCCATTGGCTTTTTTTTTTTTTATAAAAGGCTCACTCTGTCCTAGAAATATATTACTAATAATAAAACAACTTTTTAAAATGTTGAGTTTTGGCATTCCTGAAGGCTGATTTAAGGAGAAATTTATTTTTATTTGTGATCTTTTCTGATGGGAACCTGTCTAGATAGACAACAAAGTAGAAACATGTTATGTAAATTTTTTCAGTTATGGTTGTGGCCAACATCATTCCTATTTAAACTGCAAAATATCTCCATGGTTATGAAAATTGCTGTAAAAATATGTTAGTTTATGAACAAAATGTTCTTCTCAACATTAGGTGAGTTCTTGTCAAGCTATTGTGGTGTTATGAGGTTCTGACAAGTATTATTGATACAGCCCAGCATCAGACTGACTCTAGAACAGCCTTGCAACCGATTTATTTTCTGAACATACCTGCAAACCTACAAAATGTAACTAAAAACACTACCTTGTTTCAGAAATGTACTGACCACTGGTTACTTTTACATAGTGCCAGGTTTCTATCCATCATAACATCATAGAATGTAATTGTCTACTGTTAAATCCTATGAGAATGACGTATTGGGTTGTCAGGCATTTCTCAAGCTACAATGTCCACTTACCAAAGTGAAAAAGAGTGCAGCGGGGACATGGGCAAGGCAGAGTAGGGTAGGATAGGGAGAAAACTAGCCCTTGTTATCACCCATAATCTATATACTACTAAAAGTCTCATGTGTGTTTGTCTGTTTGTAGCCTTCAATTGGGAGAAATGGTACATCATAGGGGAACAATTGTTCAACCAAGGTACCTCAAAGATGCTAACTTAAAGTATGCATCCAAAACTGGGACCCATTATTCCTGTGGGATAGAAATTTGGCAAAATTATGTCTGCTTCAGTATGACTGCGCCTTCGGACTACACTTCCCAGAAATCCATAGGTTCTGTGGTACAAGGGAAGATGGAAGGGTCATATCCCTGCCCTCTTTCCTGCCTCCCTCTTGCCCCTGCACCCAACTGGCTGGCGGCAAGGCAATGGGAGAGCAGTGATTGGCTGCTTTGGAACCGAGGGTGAAATTTGAAATTTCATAATGGCTGTGGGCAGCAGGGGAAAGATGATGGAGTGACTCAGATGCCTGCTAGCAAGGTAGGGCTGGCTGGGGGTGCTGGCAGTCTATGGGTGAACCCTCTTCGTCCCTGAAGGGAGGGGGCTCTTGGGCCATGCCAGGATGGGGAGCAGGGATGTAGTTTTCCTTCTGGTCCATGGCTCCCTTTGTTCCCCCTCCCCCCAGCAAAGTGGCAGGCAGTTCTGCAGGTCATCTGAGGAGGAGGAGGAGTGATTTCCAACACTCCCTGCCAGCTTCCCACAAGCAGTCAATGGGGAAGCCAGCTGGAAGTTGGAAGTTACTCCCACTCCTACTGCTGTTTTGCCTGCCCATGGTCATTCTGTTTCTCTGTTTAGGTAAGGAAATGTCTCTAAAAGGATGACCAAACAGGTCATGGGTTGTCTAGTTCACAGCTAAAACTGCTCAAATGTATGACAAATAATCTGTAGCCCTTTTTAGACAAAGATTATTTCCCTTTGCCTACAGACAGCCACCTAGCAGCCATACTATTATTACACAGGGGCCTCTCCAGGTAATAACACTCCAGGAAGGGAGTCAAAAAAGTCAAGATGGCAGTCATGCCACACAATCAAAGCCTTGCTCCATTTTACATGTATCTTGTATTAAAAAGGGGCGGGGGTTCAACTGTGCACTACCATTTGTACTTTTTTTGACATCCTCTTCCTGATACAGACACACAAACCAAATCCTGTAGCATACCCAGATGCCGACTCCATATTTATGCTGCAGAATTACCGTTTTCACCCACAGTGTCAACTTTCAATGTGAAATATATCCTCATTAGTCATCATAAACCCAGTCAATGATTCTAATATGTTGAAGCAGTTCTGAAATCAGAAATCACATTATATAGAAATCAATAAGGAAATTTTTTAGTTCTCCAAGGGATACTGTTTCAGGATTGCCATCAGTTGCAGAGACCTATTTCGTCAAGAAAATTTCAATTATGCTGTTTACAGAATAAACAAAAATCAGCTTGCCAGTGGAGAATTATCTGCTTCACATTCCACAATTGGCATAGAATTGAAATCTAGCAGTAGAAATCAAAGTGAAATTCAAGTTTTTAAGACAGAAGGCATTGCCTTTTCATCAAAGAGATCTTTTTGGAGAACTGCCCAGAGTCCCTCCTTTGGGGGGGTGATGGGTGGTGATAAAATTCGATAAACAAACAAATAAATCTTTTTCTTTTTTCTACTTTATTTCATATAACTATAGTAAAAGAAATACGTTTAAAATATTAAACTCACCTTTGACATTAAGCTTTAAAAAAACAGGGCTTTTTTCCATGGCTGACTTGGGAGGAGTTATAAAAAAGTAAAAATAAACAACCCTTACCCCCAAATCTTGCTACAATCTAAAGATGCTTGTATGACATTACCAACACAGCCACTTCTAATTTGCAGTATGATATACTGTAAGGATATTGTTTACTATTTATTTCTTTGTTAAAAAAACAGTTGTTAAACCACACATTGCATAACACCACCAACTTGCAGTGTTGGAGAAGCAGCACTGCAGGGTTGTTTTAAATTTCTGTCTCACATTACTTTCTGGCTTGCAACACTAGGTTGTAATACACTAGATTAGGGATAGAGAATAAACTACAGTTCGCACCAGCACCAGTTAATGTGACCAATGGGATGCTGGGAGATTTAATTCTGCATAATGCAGGTTCACTTTATTCTGCTCTCTGATTAATACTGCTCAATACTAAAAGCCAATTTAATCATTTTTGTAATCAATTCTCATTGTAACCCTAAATAACATTTCTAATATTTGTTCAGTTAAAACTAGGAAATACCTAGGTATTTCTATACCTAGATATATCTACATCTAGACATTTTCTCAACTAAGGTGTCCTGACGAGATGATGAGAATTGTAGCTGAACATATCTGGAAGGTGCCAGGCACCATTACTCTGCTATATGTAACATGAAAGACACACTTATTTTGTGTCACAAGCTACAGGGCGTTTCACAGTCTGCATTGCGTTATAAAGCAGAAAGAAGCACCACTGATGCTTAAATTACAATATCGAATCCAGTATTATTCTGGACTGTAATTTTTACTTATTCTATTAATTAAAAAAATATATTCTACTTCCTCTACAGATTTAAACTGTATATTTTAAAAAGGCTCATTGGTGATACAATTCCTGCTTCTATATCATGGTCTTTGTGGTTCACACAGGAGTTATGTTCCTGGTTAGAATCTGTTAGGGCTTCACAATTCTTGATGGGAGTCCTGTATACCATGTATAACTTAGTGCTGAACTTCATTTTTGACCACCATAGTGATAACATATTCAATCTCTAAACTGGCACTCATCCAACAGTTCCCAACCCCCACCCCTGATATTTTTTATGCCTTGAGTAAAATCTCACAATAGACTCTTGTAATCACTGTCAAATATTTACAAAAGAATCACAATAATTCATCCCTTTGGTAAGCTACTCTTTGAGAGCAGGCTCTGAAAACACCAGACTCTGAAATTACAGTAGCTCCTCTGTCTTCTCTTAACCTCCTACTACGTCACAGAATTTCTCCGGGGACTCTCCTGCCTCTTCTCAAGTGTGTTCAAGTTCCCCATTTTCTATGGGAGATTTCCAGGAGTTTGCAACACTTCCGGATTAATCACTTGCTAAATGTCCACAGCCTTCTAAAAAGGTTCTCCTGATCAAAGCAAAAAGGAAAAAGGCATGCCTCTTTTTGTTTTCCTGTTCCTTTGTGATCTTCATAATACTTGTGCTAGCTGTTACAAGCTGTTCTTCCTGAAACCTTCTCCATCACCATCCAGTCTGGATCATTCAATCTCTTATGGGTCCCCCTTAGGTCTAGGATTCAATTTTGAAGGAAGAGATTTATAAAAGGTCTTCTTGAAGGTCTTATTTTTCAGGCCATCTTTCAGAGCTGGGATCAAGACCTCTCCTGCCTATTGATGCCTGAAAAGCACTTGTCTTCTACATGAATGGAATGATGCTGTCCAGAGTCCAACATTTGTGGTCTTCCAGGCCCTGTCAAAAGGATTTAGTCTTTCTCCACAATGTTTCCCCAAACAGAGGGTGAGAGCCATGAAGGTTTGTTATTAGTTGGCCACAGAGGGTGGCAACCGTGAAGGTTTGTTATTAGTTGGCCAAACAAAAGTAACCTCATGTTTACTCTGTGAGACTTACGGCAGCATCTGCAGCTTTCGTTTGCAGAATTCCTTGTCAGGAAAGCTATGAGCCATGGGCTGAGATTCCAGCAGAGTTTCAAGATCAGTGCTTTTGCTACCTTTCCATATTGAGCTACGCTGTGATTCACACATGGTATCAAGAGAATAACAAACCTTAATGGTTTAATATCACTGTTGGCCATATGCCACAGCTGAGTGGTAGTAGTTCAAGAAGACAGCTCACTAACCCTTGGGAGTAATATATTGCATTTTATATGGCATTGTTCATCCAGAAGGGTACCAAAGTGCTATACAAGTGAATATATATTCATTAGTCTTGGCAATAGCAAATGCTGTAATTTATATTGCATTACAGGCTTCCATTATAAACCTCGTTATTCATTTCTTTATATTTTTGTTCTTTGGGCCTCAGGCTTTTTTGTGTTTAACTTCTACTCAGGGGGCCTAACCATCTTCATCTGTGGTTTTGTTCAGTTTTGTTCTTCTACTTCACCGTATATGTCCTATATCTATTTTACAGGGTCCTCAGTGGTATCACACCACTGGAATATTCTCTGTGCAACAGATAGATAGTATAATATTATTTGAGAAAATGATATATTGTGTTTTTAAAAATAGCAGGTCATTTTTCTTGCTACAGTCCTCTTGAATAAATCTGAGTGTAATTATATATAATAGCTCATGGTTATAAATAGTCTTATGTGGCTGTTTTTTCACAACCCTATAGCATTTAACATCCTTTTCCAGCCCTTTTGATCTTCAAAATAATTCTAGATAAACTGAAAAGAGATGGCAATAGTTCAAGATAAGCAGCATTCTAAGGACTTTTGTTATCAAAACACAGTTGGAGAATTTATTCTGACAGCTTGTATGTCTTACAATTGACCACTCCCAAAAGCTTGATTTCATATTCAAGGGGTTCACACACACGAGTTATATTCCTGGTTAGAATCTGTTAGGGCTTCACAATTCTTGATCAAGTCCTGACTTCTATATACACCATGTGTAACTTAGTTCTGAATTTCATTTTTGACCACCCCAGTGATAACATATTCAATCTCTAAGCTCACACTCATCCAACACTTCCCCACCCCCAATATTTATGCAACCCTTTTTCTTCGAATTATTGCCTGGCTCCTCTGCTCTTCTTGCAACACTGGTTACTTCTCTGCCAGTTAGAGCCATTCATACTTTCTGTTCAAACGTATGTGATGGTTCAAGCACTCATTTTAAGAATAGTGAAGGACACACTGAGGCATTTACTTTATTATGTTCTTAAGATACCAGGCAGTTTATCAGGAATGGACAAAAGGATACAACTAAAAGAACATCAATCATCCAAATTTTCTCATTTCCATTTAAAGAAGTTCCAACACTGTTGTATTTTCCTGTCTTTTTTTTTAATCTGCTCTTAACCACCACCAATCTAGATTTCAATCATTTTCTTACATATTCTGTTCCTATTGTGGGAATTCATGGTTAGTTTTCAATGGATAATGAAGCTGCTTTATTTAAACAAATAACTGTTGAGATTAACTAGCATTTCAGATCCATACAATAATTTGATTGATTATGTGCTTTCAAGTTGGTGTCAACTCTTAGCAATCACATGGCTAGAACTTCTCCAGGATAATCTGTCCGTCCCCAACCTGGCCCTTCAGATCTTCCAATGGTGGACACATTGCCTCTAAATCAAGCTTGTTTCCCTTGCTGCTGGTTGTCATCTCTTTCCTTCCACTATTCCCAGCATTACAGGCTTCGCAAGAGAGCTAGGTCTTTGTGTATTATTATTAATAATAATACCACATAGTACAAGGCTACAACAATCTGACCCTAGATAATACTGTAAGATCATACCATAAAATGGTCAAGGAAAAGCAAAAGCTTTTGAACTCTTTGATGTACTGAAGGAATATGTATGCCTGTTCAAGCTTCAAGTAAATCAGCCATTATCTTGTATAGGAATACTACTTGCTTCCTCATTATTCTGTTATTGCTGAGTTTGATGAATCCATAATGGATGATTTTGGGAAGTTCCTTTGAGTTTCCCCTCGAAAGTTTCTTTTTACAATGTAAATTTTGGGATTCCAGGCAGCATTACTAGTATCTCACCTTTGCATATGTATGTTGCTACTTGGGTATGGCACTTACAAGGTTGTGGTTTATCTAGAAATAATTTTTTGTCATTTTCATCCTTGGCTTTTACATTTTTTTTTTCACTTGGATTCTTTTATAATTCTGGCACTAAATCATATAACGTATGGATTTAAGAAGCTTATTTTTATGGAGCATTGGAGTACATGAAAACTGGCAGCAGCTAGTGACTTACTGATGAAAGGATTAACACTATGAATTCTATATGCTGCATTCATAATGCGCTTTCTACATCTCCCATTACCTCAGTGAAAGACTGAGTGTAGCAGGACTAAAAAAAGACTTTTCTAGTAGCCTGGCAGACAAGATAGGTCAATTGGTGATATGTTACCACTAGGCTGCATTACATTTTTTGTTTGTCTATAAGAACCAACCTTCACCAGAACTGTATGAATTTGCTGGTTGACAGAGATACATAGATGAGGATTCAAAATGAAGATAATTAATATGAACTAAACACCTTGTGCTGTAAGAAATTAAACATTTTTGTCTAAGGTTAAACATGCAGATGAAGGATTGGAGAAGTTTAAAGGAGCAGAAGGAATTGTCAGGCTTAACATTTTTGTGAATCTCTTTTCATGATTTCAAAAGGGGATGTTTTTCTGCATAATAATATGGCAACTGCAAGTGTACTTAATTAACAGGTGAGTGTTTTGAAGGAAAACTAGGCCTGCAAGAATTCTGTAGACAGTAATCTGAACTCAACAGGACTTATTTATGAGTAGAAATGTATAAGATATTGATGGAGAATCACTCAAGAAATAAATTGAATACTTTGGAGAAAAAAACACCATGTACATTTCTTCTATTTGTCTTAACATACTGTACTTACTCTTTCCCAAAAGTATTTCCACATGCACTCATACAAGGTTACTATTTTGGATATGTAGATACTTTTTCCTTAAACTATTCATTGAATATCTTAATTACAGATTTGAAATTGTAGAAAATGTTCACACACTTGCATTCTCATGTCATATAAGAATAACGTTATGCTATGATTCAGTGAAAATAACATGGGCTTTGTTAACACTGTATTATTGATTTGTCACTGACCTTTTAAAAGGGCAGTAAGTAAATAGTAATTGATTTGACTAAAGGCTAAATATAAAATATTTCAATTTTTATTTACTGTTAGATTAAATGGATGGTAGCCTAATATCTCTTTGTTTAGAAAAAATCTATTTTACTTGCTGGTCATTTAAAATAAAGCACCTGCAGACCAAATATTACTGTTTTCTAAATATAACTGAGTGAAACTATTGGATCTTGTTAGTCCTAAATAAAATTAGGTCACTGTGCATTTATACAGGGCCTTTTACACTCACAGACTGAGATACAACCTTAGCCATTGGGATTTTATTACATATTATATTTTATTGTCTATTTATATTCATATTTATATATTTATAGTCATTGTATTTATATGGACACTGAATTTTAAATTTTGTTTTGTTGTAAACTGCCCAGAGTCCCTCTCTATGGGGGGAGATGGGCAGTGATAAAAATTTTATAGATAGATAAATAAATAAATACTTGAGCAGTATATGCCTTTTTCTACACCTAAGCTCACACTTGGATTTTGAGGAACATGTATTCAAACAAATGGGAACAGCCAAGGTAAAGAAGTAGGTGGGATCAGGACAATAGCCATATTTGATTTATTTTAAATAAAACTGTAAATTTAATGTGATTTAAATTTAATTTATTACGTATAATTAATAAGATTACTCCCCATGCATTTAATAACTTATTGCACAATAATTAATTTGGCAACTTTTCAAGGACTTTTGGGGAAGGAAGGCAGTTGTGTAGCTGAGCAGTACTGATATCACTTGCAGTTGGAATATTTCTCACAATCATTTCAGGAGCTGCAGGAACTAAAGTAGAAGGCTTCTGTTTTGTCCTAAGTAGTATGAGCTCTGGCAGTGAGATAGTACTTTCTTCAGCGATTAAGGGTGTTGTTGTTGTTCTGCTAGGTTTCAAGTGATCCCTGCCCAAGTTCCAGTCTTTTGACTTGGTTCCTAGTTCTGCATTCCAAGTTCAGTTTTTAGTTCTGTTTTCCACTATTTAGGAGTTTTCTCAAAATAATTCATTAAGAGCAAGTGGAAACAGATGTTTCCTGACTTTTTGTTTTGTTTACTATGACATATTTTATAATCTTTTATTTTAAATGCAGGTGAACCCAGAAAATTTGATCCAAAGTTCAGCGGACCTATTCACAACAGGTAAATGTTTTGTTTTGATATATTAAATTGCATTTGTTGTGTATGAATACAAAAGAGGATATATGCACTTAATTGATTGGGAAGGATTTTTTTTCCAAGGGGAGTTCTTGGGAAGACATGTTTTTCCCTCTCACTGTATGAAGGAAAATGTATTTAAGAGAATCAGAAACCATTATACTCTTTCCCCCCCATAGTACTCTTAAAAGGAATATTTCTATTAAGACTTGCTTACCCCAGCTCTTACTGTGTGAAATTGGAGAATAATCTTGCCCCTGTTGCACAGCCTTAAGAGATTTTAACTACAACTGTCTCCCAGATGGGAAGATTTTGAAAAGCTGTAACTGGAGCACAGAGAATTTTGGGGTGGTTTATATTGACACCAGAATTAACATTATTTTAGTTATTGTTGATTCATTTTCATCTAATTAGCTTACTCATGGTGGGATAGGTTTCTGTGATTAATTTCTGGCCCAGTATTTATTGGATTGCTTTGTTAAAAACTAATATAACATTGGCTATTTTCCTCTCTTCTGGTACAAGAGACAGAGTTAGGAACATATCAGTTTCATATCTGACCATTCTCAGGTGAATACCATTTTGAATTTCTGATATGTTAAATTTTAATTCTAAATAAAGCCTAAAACTGATTCTCTTGTCAGTTCTTCAGTCCTACTCTCTTAAAATGCCAGTTCAGGCATGCAACAGAGATAAATAAAAATAACCCTCTTACCTTTCTGTAATTTCCTGATCCTTCTTTAGTATATCTTTAACTCCAGTGTAATCCATAGAGGCCACCTATACTCTTTGCTATTTTTCAGATTATGTATATTAATTATTGGTAGCTGAGCTTCTGTTATTGCTGTAAGACCTTTGGCCCTTTTGACTTTCCCTTTAAATGTTCTTTTTTTACCAAACTTCAGAATCCTTGAACAAGAATAAGTTAACTTGTTTAGGCTAGTGAGCACCTTTGAAACTTTAAGAGCCTATCACAGATACTCTCATTAAATTTCTGCCATTTAAAAGAAAGAATTTATTCTGTGTCAGCCCCTTTAGCTTCCAAAAATGTCACACTTCCAAACCAAGCACTGGCTATCCAGTATTTTAATTTCTAAACATGCTATAATGCCCATATTAGCTCAGTCACATAAGAAAAAAAGTTGATGCTGGAGGCTTTTACTTTACTTTACTTTAACTTTACTTCGTAGCAAATTCACATTTATTTATTTGTTTGTTTGTTTTTATTGAAAGAATCAAAAACAGTCTGAGCATGTCAGTATACTTCATGAAACTCCTAGCTGGTGGAATGTGGGCAACAGTATATTAGCTTGCAAAGTAGTGTATAGATTACAGATCCTCTTGCATGAATAATATGAACATGCTTGGGATAAAATGTGGGTTTGTTTGTGCATATGACATATTGACCAAAATGTGCCAAAACTAACCACTACAATCCTTACTTGCTAATAGACAATACTGCATGTGGCATGAATATGACCAAGAGTCTATACCTTCATCTTACTAAAAAGCTTTATGTGAAAGCCTCAGTTGTCCAAAGCCATGATGTTAATAGCTTTGGGCCTCTCTGATGATAAACATGGCATATGGAAGATTATGATTTGGAATGTAAGAAGAGTAAATGGTAAAGAGCATGAATTAACTAATTGAAAGGAAGAAAGAAAATAAAGATATATTGTGTATCTGTGAAACCACAATACATATGAATGAAAGTGGTCCGATCTTGTGGAATGGAGTTCATTAATACATGCAGAGCAATGAAGGTGTAGGTTTAATTATAGGTAAATGGGATAAAATGTATATCAGAAAGCATGAGCCTGTGTCAGCTAGTTTGCTGTGGGTGCATGTGAAAATAGAAATCCAGAGATTGATGATAGTTACTCTCCAGGGAATGGTGATAATGGAAGAACCAAATAGTACTTTTGGGGAAAATTGTGCAACACTCTGAAGGAATACTATCCAGGAGGGGGGAAAAAATTCAACTAGGTAACATGAATAGGAACAAGATGAGAGAGTACAGAAAAAGTGACTTCACCATTTGGAGACTCAAGAATAAATTAGAACAGTGATAGTTGAGTAAGGATTTACTTCCACAATGTCTGTTAGGTCCAAAGATGTGGTTTAAGCATTAGTCTATCCATATGTTTGTGGGCAAAGGAATGAATATAATTATAAAATCATGATTGACTGGATTGCTTATGATGAACAATTGATAGAATTAGTGTAGGACACAAGTATGGTGAGAATTCTGAACGTGGGTCAAACTATTTTTTTTTTTTGGTTGTATCAGGAGTGGATCCTGGGGAAAAAATGGACATGGAACAAAAAAGGGAAAGAAGTAGAAAATAAGGGTCATGTAAGAAATATTGGAAGATAGATTACTTTCCCAAAAGAATGAATTGAAAATGGACATAAGGAAAGATAATGTGATCGCTCCTTGGAAAAGAGTGGAAAGAATTATATTAGAGTGTCACAGAAGTGTGTGGAGATACAATAATGAGAAGTATGAAAAAGGATGCTTGGTGGAATGATGAATTGGATGAGAATGATCACTACAAAAAATGAGGATGAGATAAAAATATTGTTACATGTGTATGTAGAGAACTAGAGTAGCAAAAATACATAGAAGGATTTTGATAAAGGTAAATAATAATTTTGAAGGTGAATAAAGAGAGGTAAGCAAGGAGCCTTGAGCAGAGTAAATGGAATTTAAAACAAAAGTGATTAAATGATGTGGAATGAAACTGAAGAGAGAAAATGCTAAAAGGAATATTATGGACTTTTGTATTGGAGTAATAGAGATATGCTGAAGAATGGAATTGAAGTAAATGTTATAATATTAGCATACAAGAAAAAATAGATGAAAAGAAAATAATGAATGTGAAAATGTTGAAAAAAGTTAAATTAAAAGCTGCAGGTTTAGATGGTTTAATTGGAAAAATATTAAAATATAGATGTGGTTTGCTTATACTTCCTTAATATGTGAAAACAGCATCTGTGCCTGATGAATGGAAGAATGTGGTTATTATTATAACACATAAAGGGAAAGGTAGGAAGCGTAAATGAAGAGTTCAAGAATAACAACATTTCAGAAGTACAGTGTGGTTTTGTGCCAGGCATGGCATACAGAGGCCAGATTTTTGCAAGCCATTGAGAAATGTGTGAATATGAGAAAGGAATTTTATTAAACATCTGTTGATTTAGATAATGCATATGATAAATAAGCTTGAACTGTGAAACATTTTACACAAACAAGGACTTGAAAGTGACTTGCTGAATGTGAGAGGTATGTAATGAAAGTAAAGCATGAGTGAGAATAAATCGAATCCTTAATAAATGGTTCAGTACTGAGTAGGGGGTAAGACAATGTTTGCAATGAACCCTTGAGTACTTAGTAAATTTATGGATAAATGTATAAGGAATGCTTCTGGTGATGTTAGAGATGTTTTGGTTGGGAACATGAATATGAATGCAATTTTGTAAACAGATAATTCTATATTGTTTGCTGAGAAACTGAATGATTTGCAGCAAACTTTAGATATATTGTATGATATAATGTTACATATAATGTATGAAAAAATATGTTGAGATAGTTTGGTCAAACAGAAAGAATGAGTGAAGATCAAATTACAAAACAAATATATAAATATATAAAGAAAGAGTGATTGGGTTGAGTAGAAGGGAACATTGAGGAAGCAAAGGTTGGATGGAGCTGATGAGATTTTCCAAAAGAAAGGTGAGAAATTAAAAGAAGAGCATGAAGTGATGCATGAATATTCTAGTGGCAATTATTGTTTGCAAGGATACAAGGGTATGAAGTGATAAAGTAAATAGTGCTTAAAATAGTGCTTAAAATAATTTAAACTATGCTTCCTTTTCTTTTTCTTTTTCATGCCTTTAATTTCTTATTTTCTTATTTCTATGTTCTCTTTCTTATATCTTCTGCATAATACTGCTTACACTGAAAGGGATGGCGTTATGATAGTATACATGTAAGAATCTCAACCAAAAATCAGGAATGGCAGGGAACCAGAGGTATCAAGAGAATATCTGTGAACACTTTGTTGTGTATCCATTCCTATTGCCTATTGTTAAGAAATGGGCTATGGGATGAAGAGTTTTATATTTGTTATCTAAGAGGAGGTGAAGAGATTAGGGAATTGCTTATACTCACCAGGATGAGGGTGGGGAGGGTTGCTTTCTTGGGGGTGGAGGATCTATCTATCTATCTATCTATCTATCTATCTATCTATCTATCTATCTATCTATCTTTTTTTAGTTTGTATTATCTTTTATAATTTTATCAAGACCTTTAATAAAATTATTTGGAAAAAATAGAATCATGTTTTTTTTTAAAAAAAATTGACTGCCTGCATACTTGTACAATGGAATTTCCCCACCTATTGCTATATTCTCTGGGATTTTTTTCTGAAGAGTGCCCCAATCCTCTGGAGTTGATTGTTATTAAAAAATCTGCTACCCTGACCGAATGGTATCCAGCAGCAGAATTACCCTGTTGGATCCAACCCATTGTATGGTCATACGATCTATAGGAGTTGTGTTTTGGATATTCTGAAATTAGCTGCATGCATTTTTTTCTTATAAGAGCAGGGCATTTTAAATATATATATACAGTATAGCATTTCCAGTTACTGTTAGATATCCTGTATTTCCTCCAGGAGACCAAGGTAACGCACACAGAAATCCTCAGTTTATTTTCTCCAACCTGTGAAGTAGGATGGGCTAACAAAGAGTGGCTGGTCCAAATTCTCCCAGTCCTTCCATGGTTGGGAATGGATAGGATCTCTCCTATCCTATTACATTACCTTAACCCAGGGTTTCTCCACCAGGGTTCCATGGAACCCTAGGGTTCCACAAGAGATCACTAGAGTTCCCTGGGAGATCATGATTTATTTAAAAAATTATTTCTAATTCAGGCAACCTCACATTAAAGAGGTATGTTTCATTCTTTATTTTTGGTTTAAGAACACTGTTAATGCATATATACAGCCCTTCCCTGACACCTGAAAAATACTTCAAGGGTTCCTCCAGGGTCAAAAGGTTGAGAAAGGCTGCCTTAACCATTAAACAATACTGGTGCTTTATCACCAATGATTTTTCACAATATAGCAATTATATGATGCTTTAATAATAATTTTAATCCATCTAACATCTATCTAATAGTTACAATTTTAAGTGGGGTTAGAAAAAAAAGAAATACTGTACCCCACAAGCTGAACCTGAATTATTATTTTTCTATGGAAACAAGATGATACCAATCTTCATTCTTGTTAGCCATATTTATCAGAACAATCATACAAATGTGAAATGAACATTCTTCATGGTACATACTTCATTACGGATATTAGCACATCAAAATCATAACCTAGCATATAAGAAATATTAGAATGCATTCCTAGTATCATTTATTGTCCAGTGAGCATGAAATTCTGCAGAGGAGTAGTAGCAAAATTAGCTGCCAAGCAATCCATCTGATTTTATTTTAGCAATAATGATATTTAATATGCTTGAAGAGTTTAAAGAGTTTGAAGCTGGGAAGGAAGAGAGGTATTAAAAGCTCTGCACTTTATCCTTCAGTTTTGACCTGAGGCAGAATTTCTATTAAGTTTAATGGGAGTTGAAGATGCTTGGTATCTTTTAGAGACCACATGCTGTGTAGCAGTTTACTGGCGGTATAGCAAAATGAGCTTCTGATTTTATCCCCTTGCTTTACACTATGACACCTTAGTATAATATAAATATATTGTTACCATGACAATAACTGCAGATATTGCAGGTACTTGTGTTTTTCAGCTTCTACAACCACAGCATATCCTTCAAGGAAGGTACTACCTAACTAGTGTATCATCTAAGCTCAGTATAATTTATAATGCTCTAGGAAGAAATGCAATATGGGAACTAGTATTTTTTCCTGAAAGTTAACGAGTTCCTCCCTCTTCCCACTATACAGTGGACACATAATTCAAAGCTTCCTCTTTTCTGCTGCTCTTCTTTATGAACTGAAAGCATTTGTTGTTAGTGTATGTGTTGGACTTGATTTTATTGTATGACAGAGTGCACCACAGTAAATGTTACGCCAGAGATTAGTCGGTATTTTTAACTTTCTAATTGCAAGGAATTGTGTTTTGTTCAGAATATAAACATTTATATATTTAGTTGCTGCTGGTCATTCTTATCTACACCTTCTGCGGTAAATGCTGCTATTGTTCAAGCAAGCAGGGCTTGAGATATTTTCTTTTTATGGCCTTTTGCTTACCTTTAAGAAGTAAGCTCACAAAAAAATCCTAATGTATAGTTAAAGGTCTGTGTGTACAGTAGAGGCATGGGAAATAAATGTTCTCTATTAGAACAAACAAAATGTTGAAAAGTACCTTCAAGTTCATAGAAGACACCTATACTTAGTTTGATGGGCAGGTCAAACAATTCTTTCTGTGGATGGCAAGAGGGATCCTGTTGCCCATGCTATTCATCTTGACTTTCTGTCCCTGTCTGAACTGATTGGATATTAACATAAGATCTGGTATGTGTATATAGGCTAGAATGGCACCATCACTCCCAGATTATATCCGGATTGAACTGTGTGATATGTGTCTATGCACATTAGATTTCTGTGCCACCTAGAGACACTGTTTTATGGATATTAAACAGTTTCAGATGGCATAGTCATTTGTGCTGGGAGGGATATTCTAACCCTGAATTTGTTAGAAATTGCCCAGAGCACTCTGCTAATTAAATTGGTTAAAAAGTTGTTTTTCAGTGGCACGTCATCATCAGAGACAAATCAGATCCAAAATCTATAATAATATTTAATGAGAAGTTATCTTTAAAAATAATAAAATTATTTTCCTTGATTTTTATCAATTGTATAAAACTATAGGCAGAATAACTAGACTGTTAAATAAATATGAACCTCATCAGTGCCCCAACAGACATGCTTTGTACCACTTTTGTCCATTAGAGTTAAATAGGTACAGAACAATTATAATTATAGTAGTTTGATTATATTGGTTTTTATTGTGTTGCATCATTTATTCTATATTTTAAGTGTTTTTTTAAAATGTAAATATAATTGCAATTATGTTCATAAACTGCTTTCAGAAGCAGAGGCTATAGAAATTTTAAGCAAATTAATAAATTAAATAAATTGTACATGCTAGTAGATTTAATTTCCTAAATTCAATTAGTGATAAAATATTCTGTATTTAATTTATATGGCAGGAAGAAAAAGGGCCTATTAGGATACCACACTGATATAGGCAATACTGCTTTTCAGAAGAATGGCAGATAGGTATAAAGCTGAAATCAGTATATGGATTCTGCAGATGCCTAGTCAAGAAAGTGTGACGATGATATAGGATCCTGAGCCAAAATGAACAAGCCACATTAATGGTTTTGTCTTCTATGCTTTAATCTGTTCAGTGCATTTTATACTGTCAAGAAGAATACATTGCCAAATGAGGCTTATTCAAAATGATGAAACTTTTTTTATTACAAATGTATTATTGAGAGTATGTTATAGATGTATTTTGTTATCTAAGAGGAGAAAAGAGGAATGAGTCACTATCAATTGATTATTCATCTTGCTTTCCTCTATACTAAAATGGCATGGAGAAAAACTATAATACTAAAGTTCAAAGCAAATATTAAACACACAATTGTTGTTTCTACTGTATTGTGTACTTTATTATCTATTATCATTATAGATGATATTTTGAAAATAGCTGGAAAAGTCTGTACATTTAGCAAAGTTTTAATTAATTTGATTATCATAATTAATATGATAGCAAAAATGATATTAATATGAATAAATACTATGTTGATGTAGTTGTTTTTTTATAGCCTTCTTAGATATCTAGAAAAATATGATATAAAATGTAAAGGACATAGATGTTAAATCATATCAGTTTTCTTTGACAATTATATTTTAAAATGTCCATAATAATTATCCTACTTGATTATTTAAATTTATTTTGGACATATATTGCAGAGATTTGTCTGAATTGACCCATGGGAATGAGCTTAGTATTTTTAATTTGGATAGATTTTTGTTTTAATCTCTCAGTGAAATCTCTTCACAAGATGGAACCTGGTCATCTTTTTACTCTCTGTATAGCCACAGACAGTTAAATCTTTGCCATGGTTCTCCAGAGTATGTCTGTAGAGCACAAGAATAACTGAAGCTGGGTGGGGGTGTCTCCCCTCCTCAGTTTTTAAACAAAAAGCCATTCTACTAGTGACAGGAGCTTACTGGAGAAAATCCTTAGTCTTCTGAATATTTACCTTTTTAATATCTTGTTAGGTGTTCCTTTGGTTTTGGTGCTTCACTTCTCTGAATTTGTTTTGGGTACTTCTGTGCAGTCAGAGATCAAATAGTGAACAGGATATGATATTGTTGACATTATTGTTAGTATTGTTAGCAGTAATAGTATTTTTTTTAAAGTCAGAGATCAACTGTCTACTATATTCAGGTAAAAAAAAGGAACAAGGTAAAATTATTTGATCAGTATAATAGACAAAGTAAACTATTCCATGTCTAGACAGCATATCTATCTTCCAAATTAACAGTGGCAGAACTAGACTAATAAACCCTCATATCAATAGCAGTTGAGCAGAACTTAGCAAGTGTTCTATTGATTTCTTAGACACGTCAGCTAATAGAAAGAATGCATTCTGGTCGTCTGGATGAACAAAAGCATAAAGCTGGAGGGACAGGCTTGATCAAATGGGCAAACACATGAGACTAACTTTTTTGCTCCTTCGTGAGGGATATAATTATACCTCCCTTCCAAAACCTTAAGTGGCAAAGTGCTGAGTCTAAGAAGAAAGCCATCCTGTGCAGGATGGAAAAGATGTTCAGTTGGCTGGGATAAAGGTTTTCTGAAAAAGCTCTTTTTCAAGAAAGGGTTAGAAAGCTTCTTTGCCAGCTTTGGAGATAACTCAGAATTCATTTTTTGACAAGGCTTGAATTACAGAGTTAATATCGAAATTGAAATATAGGAGAGCTAGGATATACCTTTGCTCAACTCTTTTTTCATGTATATTGAAGTACAAAGATCCCTGAAGGTGGCACATATGAAAGCATTTTCCTGTAGAATCATAGTTAGATGAAGTAAACTGACAATCTATAGTAGAGGCTGCCTATTTTGCCCATAGCCTCTCTCAGGGAATGAAAAACCACTTTTAAATCTATAAAAGCAGCCCCACAGACACAAGACTACTTTTCTGCCAGGTGTTGCAGTACACTGCAATGGTCAAACATTGACCATCTTGCCTTAAATCCTGCTTGCTCCTCACTTTATCTTGACAACCAATCAATTAGTTTCCCATGCTGATAACTGACATACAATTTGCTGATAGTACTAAGGAAAGCGGATAGACCAACAATTTGTCAGATCATTCATTTCCCTTTGTTGTAAATTGCAGTGATAATAGAGTGCCTCCAGCCCTTGGGCATTTAAAAGAAATAGTTAATGCACAGTATTTGAATAAAGAAACCAGTACAGTACCCACAAAACAGAACTTGTCTTTTCAAATAGCTTTATCATTCTTCAGTTGCAAGATAACTTTAGAAACACAGACATAGGAGGCTAATCAGATAAACATTTTGCAATTAGCTTGAGAAGAATTGTATCACTTATAGCCACAGGCACTTAAATCAGTGCCTCAATTCTCCATAGCAAATTTTTCAAGAATGGCTGAAGCTGGAGGGGCTATTTGGAGAAAACCTTAGACTTCTTGAATATTCACATTTTGTATAGTCAGAGATCATAATGAAGATGGTGATGGCACAGTAATACAGTTATTTACTGATGGTAGGTGTGGATAATTGACAGAATAAGAGAAGGATACAGGTAGTCCTTGTTTAGCAACCACAATTGGAACCGGCAACTTGGTCATTAAGTGAAGCTGTCGCTAAGTGAAATTGTGACTGTGTTTATAATCTTACTTCAGCTTTCCTTTGCTTTACAGATCTGCAAAGGTTGTAAATGCAAAGATTGGTTGTAAAGTTACCTTTTTATCATTGTCTTAACTGCGAACAGTCACTAAATGAGGCAGTTGCTAAACAAGGACTACCTGTAATATAAATAAATAAAGATTATCTAAACTCATCTTTAAAGGCATATGTTTTCTGGCGCTGCCAAATATAATTGTGAAAAATGATATGGCAGACAGTGATTTTATGAGTATAAAAGAATATCTTGTTTTAAAAAATTTTTTAATGGAAACTAAACAGCTACATTAGGAATCATTTGAAGTATTAGAATAGTCTTCAATAGTAGATACAAAACAGTAAGTATTAAGAAGTCAGAGGACTAGGCTTGGGTCCTTGCTTCAACTCAGCTGTTGCTGCAGCTCTCTTCTTGTTTGTTTCATTGCTTGATTTAGTATTTTTATTCCTAGGTGGTTTATTGAATAAAGAAGTAATAAAACAATTAAAATGTAAGCATGTTTGATAGAATTTCTCTCTCTCTCTTTCTGAGAGTTTGCTTTTATTTCAAATGAATTTATCTGCTCATTAGAAATATTGCATATGGCATTAATGCTGCCCCTATAAAATGTAATATTCTTGCATGTAATAGCTAACTTTAAAAAAAAACAGCTGTTGGCTAGACTCTTGGGAATAAGACTTTAAACAAATGGTATCACTAGTAACAAAAGGCTAATTAAAAGAATGTCCTGCTCTGAGCCTGAGTCTTGGAAAAGAAGTTCTCAATCTTTTTCTAGTCCAGGGTTTTATTCCCATTGCAGGTGGCAAGAAGAAAGATGAGTCTATAGGCCCAATGGCACCAAACCAAGTAATATATAAAACTAACTCCTTATGTCATAGTTTTGAAGTGCAGACCTGATCACAACAACTCCCATACACATAGCCCATCATGTTCTCATAAGAAAGATATAACTATTATACTTCTCTGTTTTAAGCAGCTAAGGCTTCATTAAAAACTGCATCATAAAATCATCCAAACAAACAATAAACCATTAAGAAAAGCTGATGGTGATGATGATGATGATGATGATGATAAACTATGCTCCTAAGTATCACAGTCTGAAAATAAATCCTTTGAATATGGTAGTGGTTTCACGAAGATAATAAATGTAAAGACCCTCTCTGGAGTGGAACTTAAATGACTACGAATTGGTTTGACATTGCCTGGGGTTTCCTGTTGGTCTGTTGAAGCACTAACCAGGTTTCACTCTGCATAGCATATTTTAAATCACTGAAGGTCATTGTACTGCCACATGCTATGGCCGTGAGAATGAACCTATTGTAATGGTTGCCTATTCTAAAACACTATCAGACTCATGAGCAGGAATTCAAAGATATCTGATTTATTAAAGAATAGTATGCAGGATCACAGAGAAAGCTGACAATGATAAAAGCACGCCAAATGCAAACTAAAAACCCTCGGTGTAAATGAGATCCCTCCCCCCGTAGAATCTTCCCAAGTGCACAATCCCAGGTGCTCCTAACGGTTTCTGATGGTCTGCGGGAAAAGTCCTTGAACAGAGAACATAACCCAAACACATTCCATTGTGATGAACACAGATACAGAGCTTGGTACAAGGTTTCACAGCAGCTCCCTCCCAAACAGAAACACACATCAGCGCCATGGCATGTGAAACATTACGATGTATACTATACATTGAAACGGTGAACATGACATACTGCCCCCCCAAAAGAAAGAAAACACTAAGCAGCAGGCTTCAAAGGATAAGCAAGGTGGAAAGGGCGAACTAAATCAGGAGCATTAACATGGCAAGCAGACACCCATTCAGGATGAGGAAAATGTTTCCATCGGACCAGATACTGGAGGGTGCCTCGAAGCTTGCGAGAATCAATGACCTCCTTGACCTCAAAGTGCTGTTGGCCGTCAGTCATGATCGGACCAGGAGGAGGAGGTTGGGGATGCCAGCAGGAGGAGTAGTGGACAGGCTTGAGCAAGTTGCAATGGAAAACAGGGTGCAAGTGTTTCAAATTGTGAGGCAGGTCCAATTTAACAGTAACTGGATTGATAAGACCAACAATAGGGAAAGGACCAATGAACTTGGGAGCATGTTTTTTAGAGGGTTGTGGTGACTTGATAAATTTGGTAGATAGATACACCTGATTCCCAATCTTGAAGTCGTGTTGCAAGGAATGATGCTTATCGGCTTGAAACTTGTAAGCAGCCTGGGCATCAGCCAAAGTTTGTTGAATCACCGGCCAGGAATCAGCCAGCTTAATAGCTCAGTCAGAGGCAGAACATGTTTGGGAAGGGATGGGAACAAAGTCGTGACCAGAAACCACACGAAAAGGGGTTTGCCCGGTACTTTGATGGACAGCATTGTTGTAAGCCACTTCAGCAAAAGGTAGTAACTCCACCCAATTGTCCTGATGGTAGTTAATGTATGCTCTAAGAAATTGTTCAAGAGTGGAGTTCAAAATTTCAGTAAAACTGTCAGTCTCAGGATGGGAAGACATGGATAGCACTTGTTTGGTGCCAATCAATTTTAAAAATGATTTCCAAAACTGGGAAGTGAACTGTGTCCCGCGATCGCTGACCAAACGGGAGGGGCTACCGTGGAGGCAGTACATGTGGTTGAGAAATAGGCGCACCATTTGCGGGTCCGACGGGATGGATGCACATAGAATGAAATGTGCTTGTTTGGAGAAAAAATCTTTTACAACCCAAATGACAGTTTTCTTCTGACTGGGAGGAAGATCCACAATAAAATCCATAGAAATCTCGTCCCAGGGACGGAATGGGCTGGCCACTGGCTGTAGAAGCCCCTGTGGTTCCCCCCCCTTACGTTTTGACATGGCACAAACAGGACAGGATGCAACATAGTCTTTTACATCACGTCTCAAGGTAGGCCACCAGAATGACGACGAACCAAATGCAATGTTTTGACAAAACCAAAGTGCCCAGCAAGTTTATCATCATGGGAGCGCTGTAAAATCATAGCTCTTAAAGTTTCGGGTACACAAAGGCGGTGTTCCACCCACGCCAGACCGTTTTCAAAGGAAACAGTGTCTTTATTAGCTAGCAACCAAGTGTCAGATTTCAGTGCCTGGAGAAAGTCTTTCTGTAACTGGCAAGGAACTTGCACCTTCCGCTTCCCAGACTGGGCTGGGGGTGGGGTTGCTTGCGCACAGGTCTGGCTCCGAGTGACAGCAACCAAACCCAGTTGTGGTTCAATGAGAACAGTCCCAATCACATCTGCCCCCTGGTCAAAATCCTGAGGTAAACGCGACAAAGCATCGGCCAGAAAGTTTTTCTTTCCTGGGATAAATTTTAACTGGAAGTTCAAACGACTGAAAAACTGAGCCCAGTGAATTTGTTTAGGACTGAGACGCCGGGGTGTGTGGAGGGCTTCCAAATTCCTGTGATCGGTCCAAACCTCGAAAGGGCATTTAGCGCCTTCAAGGAGGTGACACCAGGCTTCCAAAGCGGGTTTTACAGCAAAAGCCTCCTTTTCCGAAACATGCCACCAGCATTCGGTTTCAGAAAATTTTCTGAATAGATAAGCGCATGGTTTTAAGTGATTTTCAGAATCTCTCTGTAACAATATAGCCCCAACTGAGGAGTCAGAAGCATCAACTTGGACCACAAAGGGGCGTTCAGGATCGGGGTGCTGTAGAATAGGCTCAGCAGTGAAAAGGGTTTTTAATTTCTCAAATGCTGCCTGGCATTCAGGAGTCCAATTCAACACTGCCCCAGGGTTTTTTACTTTGCGTGTCTCCCCCAAGCCCTTGGTATGGAGTAAATCAGTGAGGGGCAAAGCAATCTCAGCGAACCCCTAGATAAATTGGCGATAGTAATTACTGAACCCGAGGAAACTTTGCAATTGCCTCCGGGTGCGGGGAAGTTCCCAACTTAAAATCGCCTGGATTTTTGCAGGGTCCATTTCAATGCCCTTGTCAGACACCCTATAGCCCAGATAGTCAAGTTGGGTCTTGTGGAATTCACATTTGGAAAGTTTTGCATAGAGTTTGGCATTTCTAAGCTTGCGTAACACCTGTTTGAGGAGGCGTTCATGTTCCTCCTCGGTTTCAGTGTAAATGAGAACATCATCTAAATAAACCAGGACCTCTTTAAACAAATGATGATGTAATACTTCTTTAATCAATTGCATGAAGATTCCGGGTGCCCCTGCCAACCCAAAAGGGAGGACTTTGTACTGAAATGAACCCAGTGGGCAATTAAAAGCAGTTTTCCACTCATCTCCAGCTCGTATGTGGATGCGGAAATAGGCTTCACGAAGATCGAGCTTGGAGAAAATCTTGCCCTTAGACAAATGAGCTAACATGTCCTTCATGAGCGGAAGAGGGTACTTGCTGAAAATTGAGATGGAATTTAACCCTTGATAGTCTGTACAGAGTCGAAGCGTGCCATCTTTCTTTTCCCGGAATAGCACAGGGGCCCCAACTGGGGAATTTGCAGGTTCAATAGACCCCCTTGTCAATAAAGTCCCGTAATGCCTCAAGCTCCTTCTGAGTCATTGGATAAATTTTTGGCTTGGGCAATTGAGCATTGGGAACCAACTCTATTGCACACTCAGTCTTCCGATGGGGGGGTAGCTGATCTGCTTCCATTTCCCCAAAAATGTCTGCAAAGTCTTGGTATCGATCGGGCAAGCCTTCTAGATGTACCAAGTCAGGGCACGGTGTGGCGGCTGCAGCCCTTCCAACCCCCACACGTGCAGCTCTCTCCACTGTAGGAGCTTGGTAAAACCCATCTTTAAAGGTCACAGTTCTGTGTTTCCAGTTTATATATGGGCTTCGATAGGTCAACCAGGGGATCCCGAGAATTACCAAGGGATTGCCAACAGGTGTTACTACAAATTTTAAAGTCTCACGGTGGCTGCCCATTTGCATTGCGACAGTTCCAGTGAAATGGGTTGCCGCCCCCCCCCCCCCGCCATTGAACCATCCAACTGTGGAGGGTTTGTGAAGATCAAAGGTTGCTGGAGGGGGAAGCTAGGCATGTCCAAAGCAGCAACCAGATCAGGGTGAATTAAACACCTGGAACACCCAGAGTCAACCAAAGCCCAGACCTCTGTAGTTTTGTGCTGGATCTCAATTTCACTTTTACTGCTAAAGTGGGACAGTCAGCACTCACCATAGCATCCTCGCGCCCATCCTCCTCCACCTGCCCGCAGGCGCTCTTCATGGCAGGTGGCTGGCGTTTCCTGCCGGCTCCTTAGAGTCGTCTTCAGCCTCTCCTGGGAAGTAGAATACTTCCTCGGCGCCGGCTGCACCCTTGGCTGCTGTCATCCGCCACAAGGGGGGGGGCGATTTAGCCAGTGGCTTGCCCGCTTGATCTCCAGCCTTGGCTTTTGGGCAATTAGCTGCTCGATGCCCTTCCTTTCCCCATTGGAGACACTGACCCCTCATGTAGCGCCGATCTCTCCTCATCCCAGGCTCTATAGCCTGGCCAGGCATCAGTCGCAGCACTTCAGGGTCCCCGCATGGTGGCTGGTGGTTTTTCAGGTCTTCTGGATTCCATGAAGGTATGCTGAGTGTGCTCAGCCTTGCCTGCCAGACAGATCCATTCGTACAATGACTCTGGGTCGTCCCTACACAATGCCCACCGTAGGACATCCCGGTTGAGTCTCTCTTTAAACCGTTCTATTAAGGTTGACTGAGACCAGTCGGGGATTTTCCCAGCTAGAGCCTTAAACTCCAGGGTGTGATCAGCTACAGACAGTTGGCCCTGGGTAAGATCCTTCAGTGCCTTCTTACCTCTTGCCTTGGCCAGAGGATCCTCAAAATGCAGCTTTAATGCCCACATGAAGTCCTCGAAATAATCAAGTGCAGGGGAGTCAGCCTGTCCTAACAGCCAGCCTCACTTAATTGAACATACCAGTCAGCCGCTCGACCCTTCAACTTGGTGGCAATGGCAGTTATCTTAGCCTCTTCGGAAGGGAAGTATGCTCCAAACTGCCTCATGTAACTTTTAGCATTAGTTAGAAAGAAAGATAACTTGGTTGGATCCCCATCAAACTTGACAGAAAAGTCTCTCACCCCCACTCCTGTTGGAGCGGAATCCACGGCTGCTTGAGTGCTTGGGCCCCAGGTTACAGTAGCTCTCCTTCTTCAGGGTGGGGACACTGATGGTCGAGCCCTGCGGGGTGGAGATTCATCCTGGAGCCGCCTCTGGCCCTGCTCCAGCAGCGGTCCAAATGGGAGGATGGGGGATGGTTGCGTGAAGCTGGGATCTCCTCCGCGCCTCCCCTGCCCCCCCAATGACAGAGACAGGTTTCTTAGCATATACTCCATCGATTCTATTTTGGCCTCCATCACTCTTAGCCTTTCAGGGGTTTGAGATTCCCCCCTCCCTCGCGTGTTAGGCTGTCTCTCTGTTGATACCGTGGTAGATTCTATGTCTGGGGTCAGCGGGAACCAATACCTCCAGGACGCCTGGGACGTCCCTGGCTGGGGTTCTCCCACTTCATCCCAGGTGATCAACTCTGCAGGCGATTCGCTGGGTGCCAGTTGCTCTGGTTCTCCCCCATCATCAGATTCCTCTACCTCAGGACTGGAACTCGATTCCTCCCGGAAATCTGAAGTTTCTGGGGTGAGACTCAGTTCTCTGCTCTTGACCGTCGACTCGGGCATCAAACTAGCCAGCTCCTCAAGTCCCCCAGTCGTGAGCTTGGACTCGGCCATCGTTAACTATTTTCCCTCACAAGAAACTAATCTTGGTAAGAGCTAACGGTACAACTTTGGTGATTCTCAGCTTTGTGTAATGGTTGCCTATTCTAAAACACTATCAGACTCATGAGCAGGAATTCAAAGATATCTGATTTATTAAAGAATAGTATGCAGGATCACAGAGAAATCTGACAATGATAAAAGCACACCAAATGCAAACTAAAAACCCTCGGTGTAAATGAGATCCCTCCCCCCGTAGAATCTTCCCAAGTTCACAATCCCAGGTGCTCCTAACAGTTTCTGATGGTCTGCGGGAAAAGTCCTTGAACAGAGAACATAACCCAAACACATTCCATTGTGATGAACACAGATACAGAGCTTGGTACAAGGTTTCACAGCAGCTCCCTCCCAAACAGAAACATGCATCAGTGCCATGGCATGTGAAACGTTACGATGTATACTATACATTGAAACAGTGAACATGACACCTATGGCCTTTCAAATGTTGAACAACAGAGCAAAACATCCCTCATCATTGGGCATACTGTTGAACTGCAACATAGATGCACATTTATATTAGTCAGAGTCACCTATTATAGACTTATTATTTGTACTTACTCATCTTTATTTTTTCTTCATGAATGTCAAGAGTCTTAAAACAAGCTTGTAAAATGGTATCAATATATATATTTTTAATTATAATTGGTTGGCAAAAGAGACCACTTTTAAATTGATCCATTGCAGGATATATATTTTTTTTAGTCATACAAAAGTCTCTATGATTCAGTAATTTTCTTCTTTCTCCCATCTGGAATGTTGCAACAACTCAGAATGCTGATTTTTCCCGAGATCATGGCAAGGCTTCTGCCTTTCTTAATTATACTTCTTGATGTGTTGGACCTTAATAAGAACTCTCATTTCACAGGTTAAGAAACAATCATCTTCTTCCCCGCTTTCATACTTAAGCTTTGTAAAATAAGCTCAGCTTTACTGATTAGCCTTTGTGTTTCCAACAGATAACACAGATGGGAAGAGCAGGCACATGGGAAAGCAGATTAAGCTAATGCTTTCCAAGAAATTTAGATAATTCTTGGTAGGACTATATAAAAATATCATTTTTTAAAATGCCATTTTAGTGTTTTAGTAACTTACTAATAATAACTTATGAGAAAGGAAAGGTATAATATGTTGAAGTGGAAAAAAACTTGGTTAGGATTTAGCTTTTTCACTGTGCTGCTGTTGATATTATTTTGATTATAATACTTGCTGGGCAGCGAAGTCTTTCATAGTATTGTCCTTCTGATACACAAACGTCCGGAAACCTAATTACCAACTCTTCAGTTGCGATTTCTTATTCCCTGCTGGAGATTGTGATTCCATGCCAAACACCAATATCTCCTACATTTTTAACAAATTGAAAAATATACAAAATATTTTGTACTGGAGTTTGAAAAGGTCTCATATTTCCATTGTATCATGACTTGTGCTAATGAAAGAAACCTACTTAGCTCTCAGTTCTTATATGCACATTAAATGACAGAGGACATGCTCAGTAACCAGACATAGTGGCTTTTAGTAACACAATCCAAGATTTTTAGTAATCCAATCCAAGATTTTTTTTTTACATTTTTATCCTGTGATAGATAGATTCAACTCAAAGCAGTGAACATGCGTAATACTCCTGCTTCCTATTTACATATGTATAATATATATATATATATATATATATATATATATATATATATATATAAAAATAATATAATATAATATATTAAATAATATATGTATTAAATTAATATCTGTATTAAATGTGTATTAAATATTTAACTTGAAAGATTGCTTTCTATTTCAAAAAAGGTGGAGTTTTTCATGCATGTTACTAGCAGCTCCCATTTCAACCTCTGGCCCCAGCAAAAGTGAAGGAAATGTTGGAGATTTGAAAAGAAGACACTAAAGTTATAGGCAACTTCATAGTAAAATAGGGAGCTGCCTAATATTGAGTCAGACCATTAGTCAGTCTAATTCTACGTTATTTGTACTTACAGGTAGTCCTTGTTTAGTGACTGTTCACAGTTACTGCAGTGATGAAACAGTAACTTTTTCATTTGTAAAGCAAAGGAAAGCTGAAGTGATGTCATGAGTAAGGATGGCGAGCAGGGGGCTCCCATCCAGACTGTCAAGCGCATGCGTAGCACTGAGGAACTGTTCAGCCATTCAAAGAGACACAGATCGGGACCGCCTTAACCCTTGGGGGTTATGTGTCTGGGTTTTTCCCATGCTTCTTCAGTTTGTTAGGATTCCTGTTAAGTACTAGTAATAAATATTAGAGACCAGTTCATTGTCTCAGTGTGTTTCCTGGTTGTTAGGACAAGTAAGATCATAAGCACAGTCAGTTTCACTTGGTGATTGCTTCACTTAATGACTGAGGTGCTGGTTCCAATTGTAGTTGCTAAACGAGGACTACCTGTACTAAGATCCTGGTTTTCTTTCTTAGCCTGAGCAAGAGATATACTGTACAGATTACACCTGAGACCTTCAGCATGCAATTCACATGCTCTTCCACTTATTTATTTAATTAGCTTGCAAGTGCATCAATCACAAAAGCAACTCTAGGTGGTATACATTTATTTCATTATAATAAACAGTAATAAAATTAAACAATCCATCCAACAGTACATAGGGAGAAGAAAAGAAGAAGACCCAATAACAATAATAAAATATGAATTCTATCCAATAAAAGGAAGTGGATCACAAACTACCCTGCCCCAGGATCTGTTGGAAGAACCAGGTCTTTAAAGATTTGCAAAAGCACAGCAGAGTGGGGACCATACAGATTTCTGGAGGAATGTTGTTTCTTAGTTATGGCAGCCCCTAATGTTCCAGGGTTCCTAATACTGCTCTCTATTGCCTTCTTAAAATCAGCCATCAAGGAAGAAATACACTTTGCCCCTATTATGTCATTGGATTGTTGAATGCTGTACTTTTCTATCTTGCAATTTTTAAATCAACCTAATACGTATCTGAGCCAGATTAAAATAAAAATAGTGCAGTTCAGCAACTCTACAGGTATCAAGCAGTGTGATCTAACTTAGGAGCAGCTGCGCAATGCATTTAACCTTTAGTTATATGAATTGGTGTTCCCAGAGAAGGGGTGGATGCTGTAGTTTTAGGGACTGAAAGTGATGGGAGCAAGAGAGTGAGCTCCTAGAAGGACCACCTTTTCCAGCTAGGTCAAAAGGCGAGGAATAAAGCTAAAGTAATCCTTGGTGAGTTTCTCCAGACTTTACTGGATTGTGACCCCAGCATGTGAACTCAGAAGAAATACAGACTTTTCCACACTAACAATGTTAGAAATCCTCATTCCTACCACATTTGATTGCTATTTTATGTTTAATGAACTATGCAACTAAATCTTAGATTGTTAAATGTGCCTAATTTTTCATACCATGCTAATAATGGAGCAGGGATGGAAATGGAACACAGTACTTAAAATATTCTAACAGTAATAGGGTACATAATTCTCTGGTGATCCTAACCCGTAAAAATCAATTCAAGACCTGCTAATAGAAGACTTCTTACTTGTTTCCATCTCTCCTCACTGATGTATTCTGTAATTGCAGTGAACACTGTTCATTGCTTTTGATTTCACAATCTCCCTAAAAGCCTCCCCTTTGTCCTTTCTTTTAATTGTTTCTTGTCTTTCATATTTCTCAGGATGCTGCCTCACTTTACCTCAGTGGTCAAATGGCTTTGTTCACATCTCTCCAAGGACATTTCTATTGGAAAGTTTTTTCTTTTAAAGCTTCACTTGAAAGACACATCCCAAGATTCTTAGCACTCTTCAAGGGTTATTATGTTTGCAGTTCATGAAATAATCTTTTATCCTCTTGTATAATGTTAATATATCTTGGGTGTTGATAGTGAGAATTTCAAAAATAAGCATAGGATGAAAAATAAAAAGATCACATCCTTAAAATAAAATAGATTCTATGTAAATATGTTTACTTCTTCATTCTTTTTCTTAGTTAAGTCTACTGCAGTGGGATGTTATATGATTACTCACAATGCTTAAATATACAGTGTTTTTGTTTTTTGTTTTTTACTACCAAATGCTTATACCCAGTGCACTAACCATTCTAAGTGTCTTGGAACCGTTACCACGTTTCATTTATATCATACTGGTATCTCTAAAGTCCATCCTGTCAGGTTCTGAAACATCAACTCACCCATGTCTGTAACCAGTATAATGCCAATCCATTATTCATAATCTGAGAGATGCAAAGCATACTGGGAACCCATATTTCTTCTAGTTTGGCCCTTGCAGTTCAGAAAAATTAGGTGAAAGTAGGCTGAAGTTTAACCCTAGCAAGATGGTGATATTGTTTGATTATTAATGCTAGTATAGTTCAGATGTTAACTCTGAACGGGAAGGCACTCTCCTTGAAGCAGATCCATGACTTGAGGGTCATCCTGGCTACTGCTGATGGAGTAGATGGGAAGATGGAGGTTATGGTCAAGGGAACTTTTGCCCAGCTTTGGCTGGGGCAACAGTTGCAGCCCTGATTGGAGTGTGAGGATCTGACAATGGTAATTTTTATCCTTGTCACCATTCAAGTAAAGTGCTCTAGATAGGGCTGCCTCTAAAGATCACTAGGAAACTGCAAAATGTAGCAGCACACTTATTGATAGGTGAGGCTTCCATTGCCAAGTAACACCTGTGCTATGAGCCCTGCATTGGTTTCCAGTGGGCTTCAGGGTGCAATTCAAAGTGCTGCATTTAACCAATAAAGTCCTATATGGCTTGGCTCCAAGGTATTTCCAAGACTATCTCCTCCAACTGAAATTGAGCCATCTGGTATGTTTATCCTGCGAGAAGAGACTAGACTTTTTACACTTTGGAGGGTGGGGTTCTTGCTGCATCCTGAATATACAGTAAGGGTTTCTAAGTGACAGCCTCTCTTTTTTATAAAACAGCCTCCTTCCTGAATTTAGGCTGGCATGAAATTGGTTAAGATAAGAGGGTTTTGGGAGAGTGTATAGAGCTTCATCAGACTGACACCATCTCTAATTTTATTGGGGTTTGTGGGTTGTTATATGTTATATTGTTTCATGTTTTATATTTTTTATCATATTAACCACTGGGAGTCCTTGGTGATTATGGAAATATAATCACTTTTGGTGATTATGGGAATATACAAAAATAAGTGAAGGAATAAGGACAGAAATAAATATTTTTTCATGGTTCTTTTATTGTCTTAATTGTTCTATTTCCTACTCCTTCCTTCCTTCCTTCCTTCCTTCCATCCATCCATCCATCCATCCATCCATAATACAGTGCCCCAAATATCATGTCATTTTTGATACAATAATTAGATTTATGTCTATAAATACATATTCTTTAAATATGCCTCTATATGGTTTCAGTAAAAACCAAGTCTTTCTTACTGATTTTCCTACAGGAGTATAATATGGTTCTTTGTTTTCCTTGAAGTTCTAGAAAATAAGCATAATCTGTGCATATAACCTGAATTATGATTCCTGACAAGCTTGTGGATAGGTTTTTCCTTTAAACCCAGCAGAAAAAAATGTTTCTTTAAGCCATCAAAATGCTTTTAACATATGCTATCAAGCCATAACCACACGTTACTTATTAGATTAGGACTTATAATACAAACACCTTTCAGCAGAACTAGAATGTCAAGGAATTATTCAACAAAACATAGAATATACAATTACCAACATGGTATGAACTAACATTTTGCTACTTTAGAATTTAATGCTGTTCAGTACAATGCTCCATGGGGAAATTAATCTTCATTTACCATGCAAGGTTTACACAGAATTCAGGCTTCCTATATTAATCTTACTACCTGAGTTTAATATTTAATACTACTAGTAACTAAAAACTGAATTCTTGGACACAGTCTATGCTATCTGCAGATGATAGTCATGGTACTGACTGTATATAAGTAGGGATTGTGGCAGCTTTGGTAAGTGGATAAAATTTGCGTTATATTCAGCATAAATAGAGTATGTTGCAAAGACTTTCCAATGGGTTTAACATATTCAAAATCTAAAATAAATTACAGCAGTGCTTTAAGTGATAAAATGTAGCCTTTCTCTTGAATTTGATCAGAAATTAAATATATTCTGGAAGAAAATCTGTCTTGAGCAACTTCCAAAGTTTCCTCACTCAGAAGAAAACAAAAATGAAGCACAAATTTTAAAATGTTATTTGGATCTTTGCATTTATTGTCAGCCTTTGTTCTTATCCAGTATAACTGCACAATAGACTGGCTAAGACAAGATTCCCTCGGAAGAATATAAGAGAAGAGTTGCAACAAGTGTTTTTCTTGTACAGCGTAATAGATCAGGAATATTGAATAGTGGGAAACTGGTTCTGTATACAGGAGGAAGAGACTTAGTGCATGGCTAGGTGGCTGCACTGCCTCCAAGCTGAAACTAAAACCGTACTTCGCTGCTTAAATAATAAAGGATGAGGAGACACTGATCAGGATGAGGAGAAGCCTGAGAGTAACCACTACGAAATTTCCTACATATTGGGGTGCAGCGGTTTTGGCAATTGCTTAGAATTAGTAAACAAAACATCTGACACGTTTTCATATGAAGTGCATCCTGTTGCATGATTTCTTCATCATCAGCAACCTTCTTGCATGAACAAAGTTAATGCTTAGTTTCAGCAGTAAGATGCTTTCCCAGAAACCAGAACTTTTAATTTATTAGCCAACAAAATTTAACTGGAACCACCACCATCATATTTTAACTGGGAAAAAACCCCCATCAATTTCTTGTGTGATTCTGGGTCAAAACTTAACCATTTATCTATTAATTAACTTATCTATTATCTATTAATAACCAAATATGTCTAGCAGCTTTCAAGGCTGGAGAATAAACATGAAGCTAAAACCTACCAAGATTTCAAAATCTTACACTTATATTTATCTGTTTAAAATAGCTATTAAGAATTAACATTGGAATCGCTCTTAAAATAAACATCAGTTTCATGGTAATACAGGTAGTCCTTGCTTACTGACCACTTGTCAGGGACTGTTTGAAGTTACAATGGTGCTGAACAAATGGTACTCACAATCAGTCCTTGAAGTTCCGGCTGTTGCAGTGCCTCTGAGGTGACATGATTGCAGTTCAGGTGCTTGGCAACCAGCTTGCGCTTACAGTGATTGCAGAATCCCACAGTCACACAATTGCCATCAGCAACCTTCCCTGCTGGCTTCCCACAAGCAAAGTCAATGGGGAAGCCGGCAGGGAAGGTCACAAGTCACTTGGGTAAGTTCCCCAGCCTTCCTGCATTTGTGCATGGCCTGAGCCAGACCTCCCAAGCCCTCCCCTGGCCTCTCCCACCCCCTGTGGCACCCCTATAGTTCTTACATGGTACTCCCACCACATCCCATCACTTAATGACAACAATCCCAACAGTCCCAGTTGCCATCATTAACAACCCACGTGTCTTGGAGTTATGATGGCAACTGGGACTGATGGGATTGTCATCGCTAAGTGATGTGGTCACATGACATCATGCTTTACAACCGCATCACTTAGCAACAGCAATCCTGGTCCTAATTGCCATCATAACCTAAGGACTACCTGTACTTATTTTGATTATGTTGACTCTTGCCCCACAGGCTAAATGGAAGCCTTAACCACTAGTTTATATCTATTGAAGTTACTAGAGAAATATATAAACCCAAGTATTTAGTAGAGTTTGAACAGATTATAAAACCCAGTTTCTTTCCATAGTTTAGCTCCTAGTCTAGTAGTAGCAGATTAGACTTTTTCCAGTTGATGGTATGAGCAGAGTATAAACCATACCACTGTTCAGCTTTGGTAGTAACACTAAATAATTATCCAAAATAGCCAGATCGGCATATAGGATCTGTGTATTCAATATCACAGTTTAATACATTGAACTTCTCTAATGTAAGAAACTAAAGACTCAAAAGCCAAGTTTAGATGAGATGGGAGCATCCTCAACAGGTGCCATAATTGCCATGTTTACATCTTTTAGCAACCATTTTTAAATCTTTGATAATAGTAGTTTTCAGTTCAGGACATCATGCTCATAATTACCTTACCATAAGCTACCATTTTTCTTCCAGTTTGAAACTTTATGGATTGAATGGAGTCATACAGAATTTTAGATTTGATTATTGTAAAGGAGACAGAAAAAAACATTCACCATCCATGGAAGAATTCCACAGAATGATAATGAAGCCAGCTGCTGTGGGCACAGTGATTTGTATTAGCATGGAATAATGCCTGAATCCATATATGGCCATGGATTTCTGTAAAAAAATCATTGATGGAAGCAACTCTTTCCTAGAACCAAGTATATTGAAGTTTGGCCGTTCATAATAAATACTTCGTTGATGCCTCCTTGGATGGTTATTTTTGTGATGAAAACTATTGGCTGAAAGCAAACAGATGGCTTTGAAAATGAAATTTTGGGAAAGAGTAACAAATAGATAGCCAGTGGATGGGTGCTGAGCTGATGCACTCTGTACCTATACTGTGCCAAAAGAGACATTTGCTTTGGGCCACAACTGTATTGTTGGTGTCATTTGTAATTTTGATATATTCTGTCTTTAGGCATTGCACAGATGTACTATGCTGTGGGATCTTTGTTGTTGTCATCCTGGGTTACATTGCATTAGGAATTGTGGGTAAGTAAATATTCCTACATTTGAAGCTTAGATAGTTCATTAGAAAGTAGTTCTTTACTTACTACTTAAATAGAAGCTGTTTTTCATTAAACAGATGTATCAGTTAAAGAGAATTATATTCATTTGAAATATTTCTTGTAAAAAAACCATGGAATACCTATTTATATTAGTTAACAATGATAATTATAGAAGAAACATCCAAACAATGGGTATATTGACTTTTTTTTAAAGTCAGAATGAAACAATATAGGTAAAATTGCCATGGTTAAATAATGTTGTACATTACTGTAATTGTACAAAACTGCAATTGTACAGAAAATTGCTAGCAATTATCATCCAGGAAAGAGAAGTGACAAAAGGAGTATGTACAATATGTATGTGTGTAAAAAAGCTTCATTAAGCCTAGCAGTGGTTTAGTGCATCTATTTGATTTGATTTTGTCCCCAAAGCACAGAAAATCACACTGCAGTGTCAGTTCCCAGCAAATTTCAGTTGTGGTGGGAGGTCCCAAACAAATGCTGTCTCCAGCTTTATGATGTTAGTGGGAGTCTGATCAAGTAATGAATCGTACTCCACAACAGATGATTTCTTAAAGGATATTATACAAAAAGGTTGTCTATCATCATCTATCTTGATTTGGGATAAATTCACTAAGAATTTATGTCTGTCTAATATTGGTTTCACCCAGTGACTAGTACAAACAATGAATGACATTGCATCATCACATTATGTTTTTCACATGAATACACCATGTACATTGTACATATGTATCAATATATACTGACTGTATTAAAGGAATAAAGACATAAGCTAAGAGCTACTCCATGTCATTTGGTCCTGATTGAGAGCACGCAACAGTGGCCATGGATGTTATCTGTTTATTGGGGATGATCCTTTGAAATGCGTTTAATTGAATTTAATAGATCTTATATGAACTTTTTTAAACAAAATGCTGCACTGTTTCTTCAGAGGACATTTTAATGCAAGCTTTGCCTTATTTTGTTTTGTTTATATGAACATTTTCTGTATTGTACAGATTTAGAGTAATATTCAGTAGGTAACAAAGGTAACAAAGAATAGTTGGTACATTGCACAAGCAATGCAATAAGAAAATGGAATAAGTACTTATCTGCTAGAATAAATTATATAATCACAGTATTCCTTAATAACATTGTAGGTCCATATTCTGCAATAATTATGCAAGTGAAATAGAAATAAAATAGCTGGATATTTAATACAACTGTGTTGATGCTATTTATTGATATCAATATTGCTGTTTGCTCTTCGTGATTCTTCCCTGAACAAATTGAATTTGAATTCCAGAAGCTCCACATAACCAAAAATAAACCTACTAGAACTTTTAAGAGTATTAGGCAGCATGCAGTAAGGAACTAGAATGTCTAGCATGTATGGAAGACAATTTTGGCATCTTTATGTCACATTTGCCTGGATCTATATTACGATTAATTAAACAAAAATGTTACTTTGCATCTACATTTAAGGAATTAATCCATGTTCAGATAATCGTTGGAGAAGTGATGCTCAGAATGCAATATTGATTCACATGATGACATCAAGCAACTATCTTATGGCCTAGTCCCAAGATAGGGGGCTATCTCTATCTTATTGTTCCGTAATTCCAAGGGGAACAGATGAGGTGATGGTAGGTAGACAACATTGTCTTTCAAACAGTAAAAATCTGTTTGGACATGGGAACATAGGCTGAAAATATAATTGCCCATGTTCCCTTATACTTTCAGTGACCATACATCCTTTATTATAAATGATAGTCCTTTATTTCAGAAAGCTGTCCTTTAGATTTAATTTAATTTAATTATTTATTTCCTTGGGTTTGCTCTTGAATTTTCCTTTGTAAAGCAAAGTTATAAGCATAAACAATTAATTTTCTTTTTTCCTTATGAACCTCATTCCTATTTGCCCCTTTTTCAAGTTTGTCCTTTATTTTTTCCAAGAAAAAATGGTCACTGTACTTACATTGAGCAAAATTCATTACTTATACATCACCATGATGGAAATTACATTGTTACCTTTCAGTTGCTGATCAGTCTGCTAGAAAAGAAGTTCTACTTACCTTTGATAGAGAACTCTCAAGAAGCATCTTTTAAAGCCGTATTCTTCAAATTTCAGATTACAATATAGAGCTAATAAGTAGCTAACAATTGGTACCAGGCCTTTGTTTTGACAAAGTAGTAAAGATCTCATTAAGTCTCAAGTCCTGAAGTACTCTATTAATGCTTATAAAAATATTTCTCTCACAGTCACAGCAAATGGAAAAAACTTAGATTTCAAAGGCAGCCTGGGTTTCATCACACAGTAGCTTCACATGCCTTGGTGCAGAAGATGTAAACAGTGGGATGATACAGTGGAAAGTAGCAACAAATCCTAGTAGAGATTAAATTGCCAACGTGTCTTCCCTGAAGCAAAAGCAATTTTATGTGTACAGAAGACTCTCATCCCATTAGAATCATGCTTTGCTAATTCTGTATTTCAGTGTAGATCATCTCTTTGTGAAAGTTCCTTTAATTTTTTTTAAAACTTTCGTTACTGGTGTGCCATTATGAAAAATGAATTGATCAGATGTTGGGAGGCAACTAGCAGAAAAACAGTTGGAAGCTTTCAGTTCTGGTGTATCTTTAGATGTTCCTACAGCTTTGCACTTTCTCATACTCCAAAAATCTCTCTTGAGCCCCTGGCTAGGATTTCATGGCAGTTTTCTATGAGAGGTTTCTCCAAATAATATACTGTGGGAAATATGTCAAAAATTGATGGAGATAATGACAGAATGCTTGGCCAGTTTCATTTTTTTTTCACAGCTTGGGTCATTGACAATATGGTCAGCTTTGCATCTGTTGAAAATTTGTACATGTATATCACATTGCACCTGCCCTAACTCTAAGGACAGAATATCAAATATCAAATTAAATTTCTGAACACCAGCAGATGCTCAAAGCAACTCAAAATGAGATCCATTCTTGTTTGTGTATTATCTTTCACACAAACACACTAAGAGCTTTTTTCTCCCTGTGTCTTACTCTGTATCTGAAATGTTTTTCCCTTACAAACTGGTAGCATTCACATCTGTCTCTTTTTTAAAAGGAAATTACCATTTCCTTTTCTTGTTTCACATTTGCCCATGTGCTTTGTTTTTATCTGAGAGATGAGATCAGCTTTGGATAGACTCCAGACACTTGTCTTGTTCAAAATGCATGAGAGTCAACGAAGTTCATATAAAGGGAAAATAGAGTATAAATCAATTCACAGTCACAGTTGTGCCTAAGGCTTCTCATGACTCAATAGGATCTATATATTTCTGGCTCTTTATAAAGGAACAGGGGAGAAAAGTTTTTCTCTTGTCTACAATTAGATATAAGTGACCCTACTTTACATTTGACAAGAACTCAAAAAATTCTCAACCAGCTTTGTTGTTGTTTTTGTTGTTCAATCAATAGAAAACTTCACATTTTAGAGTTGAAACATCTAAAATTCATGGACCTTTCTAAAATATGGACCTTTATGCTGATGGGAAAAAAATACTGGTCGAACAACATTTAGCTCTGTAATAGTCAGCATAGAGTTTGGTTCTTACTGGTTTTTCAGACGTGACATAGACATGTGAAGATAAAGATAATTAAATCTTTTGCAATCTCAGAGTTAGTGATTTATGATAATAACCTTTCAGTGTACTGTTTCAGTGATCACTGGCTTTTGAATAATTATGAGTCTCAGAAATATTTATTCCAAGTGTTGTTATTCGCTGCACTGGGCCAAGTTTACCATTGATTTAACATCTAGTGATGTTTTTGTAGGACTCAGTATTCTCTTCAATTCTGATTACTCTCCAATAAAATGGAAATACACTGGGGAAGGATTGGAGCTTATTTGAAAAGAGAGGCAGGTGCGAATATTATAGGTAGAAGAGAGCAAGAGAAACACCTGTGTAAGGAGAGCGATGATTGCATGTTTATAAGTATCGGTCTAAAATATTTATATTTTGAGTTTTCTGCTCTATTAAGACAGAAACCTAAAATAGTTTGGGTCTAGAAATATGAAAGAAAACCACCGAACTCTTAAAAAATATCATTAGTGATAAAACAATGCAATAATTCAAAAGAATGCAAGTTTTCTTATAGAAGAATATTTAGTCTATTATCCAAAACTTAAGAGGTTTCCTGATCTGCTTTTATAACAGAAAGACTGGTGTTCTTAAAATATTGTAAGTTAAAATACGTTATTCATCTAGATGACTCTTTTAAAGAATAATCTTTTGTTCTGACATAAGCAAACTAAAGACTGAAGAACTAAAAAGGGATCTTGTCCACAAAAGGGACAGTATGATGAGCTTTGGGACAACTTTCTTCAATCCAGTGACTTCAGATGTCTTGGGGAGACTCTAAACAACCACCACCTCCAGAGCTCAGGAGTTCAAATATATACTGTAACTGTTGTTACCAAAATGAAAAGAAAACACTGTATTTTACAGCAAAGTACAATTTATACAGTTCCTACATTGCTATCTAATAAATAGTAAGTGCCTCATCAGTTAAAGTACAATTTATACAGTTCCTATATTGCTATCTAATAAATAGTAAGTGCCTCATCTTCAGCAAAGGATCGTTACCTTGTCGTGGTGCTGGAGCTTGAGCACCTCAATGATGCCATGAGCTAAACCGTGAAGGGCCACCCAAGACGGGAAGGTCATGACAGAGAGGTCAGACTAAATGCGATCCCTGGGGAAGGTAATGGCAACCCACCTCAGTATTCTTGCCGTGAAAACTAAATGGATCAGTACAACCAGAGATATGTCGGTATACCATCGGAAGATGAGACCCCCAGGTCGGAAGATGGTCAAAATGCTACTGGGGAGGAACAGAGGATGAGCTCAACTAGCCCCAGACGTGATGACGCAGCTAGCTCAAAGCCGAAAGGACGGCTAGCGGCCGACGGTGCTGGTGGTGAACGGCGAATCCGATGTTCTAAGGATCAACACACCGTTGGAACCTGGAATGTAAGATCTATGAGCCAGGGCAAATTGGATGTGGTTATTGGTGAGATGTCAAGATTAAAGATAGACATTCTGGGCGTCAATGAACTGAAATGGACTGGAATGGGCCACTTCACATCAAATGACCACCAGATCTACTACTGCGGACAAGAGGACCACAGAAGAAATGGAGTAGCCTTCATAATTAATAGTCAAGTGGCTAAAGCAGTGCTTGGATACAACCCCAAAAACGACAGAATGATCTCAATTCGAATTCAGGGCAAGCCATCTAACATCACAGTGATCCAAATATACGCCTCAACCACAAATGCTGAAGAAGCTGAAGTAGAGCAGTTCTATGAGGATCTGCAGCACCTACTGGACAACACGCCTAAAAGAGATGTTATTTTCATCACAGGAGACTGGAATGCTAAGGTGGGCAGTCAAATGACACCTCGAATTACAGGTAAGTATGGCCTGGGAGAACAAAACGAAGCAGGACACAGGCTGATAGAATTTTGCCAAGACAATTCACTCTGCATAACAAACACTCTCTTCCAACAACCTAAGAGACGGCTTTATACATGGACTTCACCAGATGGACAACACCGAAATCAGATTGATTACATCCTTTGCAGCCAAAGGTGGCAGACATCTGTACAGTCGGTAAAAACAAGGCCTGGAGCTGACTGTAGTTCAGATCACGAACTTCTTCTTGCACAATTTAGGATCAGACTAAAGAGATTAGGGAAGACCCACAGATCAGCTAGATATGAGCTCACTAATATTCCTAAGGAATATGCAGTGGAGGTGAAGAATAGATTTAAGGGACTGGACTTAGTAGATAGGGTCCCGGAAGAACTCTGGACAGAAGTTCGCAGCATTGTTCAGGAGGCGGCAACAAAATACATCCCAAAGAAAGAGAAAACCAAGAAGGCAAAATGGCTGTCTGCTGAGACACTAGAAGTAGCCCAAGAAAGAAGGAAAGCAAAAGGCAACAGTGATAGGGGGAGATATGCCCAATTAAATGCAAAATTCCAGAGGTTAGCCAGAAGAGATAAGGAATTATTTTTAAACAAGCAATGCACAGAAGTGGAAGAAGACAATAGAATAGGAAGGACAAGAGGCCTCTTCCAGAAAATTAGAAACATTGGAGGTAAATTCCAGGCAAAAATGGGTATGATCAAAAACAAAGATGGCAAGGACCTAACAGAAGAAGAAGAGATCAAGAAAAGGTGGCAAGAATATACAGAAAACCTGTATAGGAAGGATAACAATATCGGGGATAGCTTTGACGGTGTGGTCGGTGAGCTAGAGCCAGACATCCTGAAGACTGAGGTTGAGTGGGCCTTAAGAAGCATTGCTAATAACAAGGCAACAGGAGACGACGGCATCCCAGCTGAACTGTTCAAAATCTTGCAAGATGATGCTGTCAAGGTAATGCATGCTATATGCCAGCAAATTTGGAAAACACAAGAATGGCCATCAGACTGGAAAAAATCAACTTATATCCCCATACCAAAAAAGGGAAACACTAAAGAATGTTCAAACTATCGAACAGTGGCACTCATTTCACATGCCAGTAAGGTAATGCTCAAGATCCTGCAAGGTAGACTTCAGCAGTTCATGGAGCGAGAATTGCCAGATGTACAAGCTGGGTTTAGAAAAGGCAGAGGAACTAGAGACCAAATTGCCAATATCCGCTGGATAATGGAAAAAGCCAGGGAGTTTCAGAAAAACATCTATTTCTGTTTTATTGACTATTCTAAAGCCTTTGACTGTGTGGACCATAACAAATTGTGGCCAGTTCTTAGTGGTATGGGGATACCAAGTCATCTTGTCTGCCTCCTGAAGAATCTGTATAACGACCAAGTAGCAACAGTAAGAACAGACCACGGAACAACAGACTGGTTTAAGATTGGGAAAGGAGTACGGCAGGGCTGTATACTCTCACCCTACCTATTCAACTTGTATGCAGAACACATCATGCGACAAGCTGGCCTTGAGGAATCCAAGGCTGGAGTTAAAATCTCTGGAAGAAACATTAACAATCTCAGATATGCAGATGATACCACTTTGATGGCTGAAAGTGAAGAGGAACTGAGGAGCCTTATGATGAAGGTGAAAGAAGAAAGTGCAAAAGCTGGTTTGCAGCTAAACCTAAAAAAAAACCACGATTATGGCAACCAGCTTGATTGATAACTGGCAAATAGAGGGAGAAAATGTAGAAGCAGTGAAAGACTTTGTATTCCTAGGTGCAAAGATTACTGCAGATGCTGACTGCAGTCAGGAAATCAGAAGACGCTTAATCCTTGGAAGAAGAGCAATGACAAATCTTGATAAAATAGTTAAGAGCAGAGACATCACACTGACAACAAAGGCCCGCATAGTTAAAGCAATGGTGTTCCCTGTAGTAACATATGGCTGCGAGAGCTGGACCATAAGGAAGGCTGAGCGAAGGAAGATCGATGCTTTTGAACTGTGGTGTTGGAGGAAAATTCTGAGAGTGCCTTGGACTGCAAGAAGATCAAACCAGTCCATCCTCCAGGAAATAAAGCCAGACTGCTCACTTGAGGGAATGATATTAAAGGCAAAACTGAAATACTTTGGCCACATAATGAGAAGACAGGACACCCTGGAGAAGATGCTGATGCTAGGGAGAGTGGAAGGCAAAAGGAAGAGGGGCCGACCAAGGGCAAGATGGATGGATGATATTCTAGAGGTGACGGACTCGTCCCTGAGGGAGCTGGGGGTGTTGACGACCGACAGGAAGCTCTGGCGTGGGCTGGTCCATGAAGTCACGAAGAGTCGGAAGCGACTAAACGAATAAACAACAACAACATCAGTTAAATTAAACATTGTCTCTCTAGTCCATTTCATGAGGGCGGGATACATTTAATCTTTGTATTGATTGCTGGTGCTATGAATACTTCTCTGTATCCCCAGTAAGAACAATTTATTGTTGAAATTATTAGATTTCAAAATAATAATTTTTTATGGAGGAAATCAATAAATGAATGGATGTTGTTTTTCTGTCCAAAACTTAAGAAGGAAATGTTCTCTACTATTTAACTGTTGTGGAAAAAAAATTATAACCAATAGATAAAATGGCATGGTCTTTTCTACTTTGCTTGATTTTGCTAAATATATTATCTGGCCTACATTAGTGTTTCACATGTGTTATTTCTCACAGTGGTCAAACTTCATAATATGATATAAAATAAGGCAAACCCTATACTGCACATAATGGATTTTGGAAACGTGCTCGTATTGAAATGAAGACAGAATGAAATATGCTTTAAAATCCATAGTTAAACAGAAGTAAGAAAAAAAAACTGTGCAAAACACATTTGGGCCACTGGGAGTTATTGTGAATTACATTGTCCCTTCTACCTTTGGTCTACAAAGGTCAATGTTTGAGCTATTGTTGACAGTTGTGAACAAGGCATTGTGTTTTCATGCCTTATGATTCTAATTATCCTGATGACCTTGGAGAAGATTTTGATTTTGACTTGATTTGATTTCAGTATTTCTACATTTAACCCCATTAAATGAAGAGGAATGTGAGAACGTAGCAATTAGAGTAGATCAGGGTCAAAGTGATTTGCATAAATTGGAATCTGACAGCATATTTTAATTGGTTCATACAATTCTGGTTACAGAAGGCAGCTCAGAAGCATGCATGAAGGCAGTTGAGTGTATTTAGCTTCGCTCAGTACTACTGTATGGCTTTATGCCAACAAAGCTTTTGTAATGCATCCCTGTCCTCATTTTAATAACTGTCATTTTCTAAGCGCATTACCTCATTTTCTGGCTATAAGCCAGTTACATTCTGATGGAAAAGGGGGGACAGGAGAGAGAGATGTTTTGCTTTGTATCTATTCATCCATATTTTTTCATTAAAAAACTGTTTAAGGAAGAATCAATACTGTTGGTATCTATTGGGAGAAGTTAAAATAGTTCATGACAGGCAGTGCATTTTAATGATTAGCAAAATTTAATTCCAACCAAGGTGGCTTGATGCTTTCTTGTTTTCCTTCACCTTTTTACAGCCTGGGTACATGGTGACCCAAGAAAAGTAGCATATCCAACTGACAGCTATGGGCAGTTCTGTGGTCAAAAAGATACCCCTAATGAGTAAGTACTGAATTCTGCAGCATCTCTATTCCTGCCACATGCACCAGAACCATTAACTTCTGACTTCTAATTGTCTTTATATTTGCAGAAGTCTTATTGAAGGCTTACAGGTGTCTCCTGCTTTCATTCATTGGTTTCTTTATGGGGATTCTAATTAAGATTTATTTTTTTAAAAAAACTCAGGGTTCAAAGCAAGTCACTGCTCAGCCCAAACATTGTCCGTAACTCAGTGACATAACTATTACATCATAAACCCAAGTGACTATAAAACTGCATTTCATAAGATGCATTGGATCTGATTTGCCAACATAAACTGAATGCTTGAATAAGATGTCAGTTGCGATATCATTATGTCATTCTGAGAGAAAAATAATTTCTAAGCACAGCTGAAGCTACCAAAAATGCTCTCTTGCTTGCTTAAATAGATACATACATAGGGCAAATGTTTAAGCCAGGGTTTCTCAACCAGGGTTCCGTGGAACCCTAGGGTTCTGTGAGAGGTCACTAGGGGTTCCCTGGGAGATCACAATTTATTTTAAAAAATATTTCAAACTCGGGCAACTTCACATTGAAGAGGTAAGTTTCATTCTATTTTTAGTTTAAGAACACTGTTAATGCATATATACAGGCCTACACATGAAACAAATATAATAATTTTGTAACTTCTAGCCTATATTTGAGCCTGAACGTGCAGGGATTCCCTGCGGCCTGAAAAATATTTCAAGGGTTCCTCCAGGGTCAAAAGTTTGAGAAAGGCTGGTTTAAGTTGTCAGAGCTGCAACTCTGCTTCCCAACCTTATGGAAGTCTAAGGAGGGCATGTTTATGTCACTAGACAGGGTGGGGCTAAACACGTCTAGTCCATTTTTGCTGGGATTTAGTATGGAAATGGGAGCTAGAGACCTGTAGGAAGCAAATTATTTTTCCAACCCATGTTGAAATGATGTAGTAAACCATGGAAGGAACATCTACAGAGCCAAATAGGAGCAGTTGAATAACATGCATCTTCAACTTGGCTTATTTACAGTAAATCAGAGTTCTTGAAAATCACCTTGTTTCTGTATATTTATAGGGGCTATGAACAAGTGGCATTTTAGTATATCTTTTCCCTAGTAGAATAAGGCTGCAGCATGATACATCAGCCTTCTACAACCTGGCAGCTTCCAGATGTATTAGGATTCCCATCTGAAGGCCAGAATAGCTGGCCATTCTGGGAGTTGTAATCCCAATACATCTGGAAGTTGCTATACATGCTCATCTAGTTGTCCATTAAACCATGGTGGGCAATATATTACTAAAGGGCCATATATTGCCCCCAAATTTCTTTTTATGGCCCTTTCAAATCATGCCACCTAATAAATCAATAGGATGACTTGTCATTTTCATGAAATAAACACTAAGTAGTGTTTTACTTTTATGTATGTAACAGCCATCCCCTACCGTGCCTAATGACTCTTAGGGGTATTGCCTCCGGCCATCAAGGGGTAGCCCTTCCCACATTCAGTTCAGGGTGATTTCTTTAGACCCATTTTCAGCAGCCATCCAGCCTTATCTGCATATTTCATTCTTTCCCGAATTACAAATTTAAAGTTCATTATATGTGAAGATAATGTTCTGATAAGCTAGTTGGGAGGCAAAAATAAGAACTTTCAAGTAAAAAAGCTTTCATGAAATTTGACCTGTTGTTGCTACAGATTAAAGATTTATGGTTTGTAAAACCCAGAAGCTGGCTCTAATTCATGCCTTGAGGGTAATTAAATTTGGAGATACATGCTAATCTTTATGTTACTGCTCTTCGAAGTGCTTTGGCATAGAACAATAAAATGTAAATAATAGTTCCAATGGTTTCAACAAATTCTATGTGAAATAAATATTTTAGACTATTAGATGCTTTGAAACAATTCCAACATTCACAGTTCTTCAGGAAGGGATGGTATTGAACTAAAATAACAGTTTATTTTATTTTATTTTATTAATTCCATCTTGGGTTATCAAGTACATTGCGAGGGAACCTCGTTGCACCAATTCATCTCATTGTTAGTCTCCATGTAAACCTATATTCACTTTGCATTCAGAAGACAATAGTGTGATAAAGTTTGAAAAAGAAGCCAAAGTTTTTATTCTGGGTTTTTCTCTTCTATATTGTGCTTTCGCTTTATTATTGGCAAATTGCAAACACTTCAACTCCAATTAAATTGCCACTCAGCTGTATGAATTTCATTGCAGTATGCATTTGGGATTTATCAATCTGAACCTCAATTTTAAAGAGTCCTACTTGTATACTCACTGTATATATCAAGAGAGGACAGCCAGGAGTCATACTCTAGTTTTTTTCTGCAGACAATGTCCCTATTAGAAAACATAATGATGCAAAGCAGCCATATAGGTGAATGTGGATATGATTTTTTTTATTTCATAACTTTTCCAAAGGGGGTTGGAAAGTTCCCTTTTTCAATCAAATATTTTTGGCAATCCTGCTAAAGAGACAGCCAAAAGGGCCTCCATACTTTTGAAATAGGAGGTATAATGGCCATAGGCAGCCTGGAGGGATTTTTTTCTTATTTTATTTGTTGGATTCACATCCCACCTTTTTCTCTAAGGGCTTAAGATGGTTTACATTGCAATCTCCCTTTGTATATCTCCAAAACAGCAAACCTGTGAGTTACGTTCGGCTGAGAGGGAATGACTGTCCCATTCACCAAGTGGGTTTCCATGGCTGAAGATGGACTTAAACCTGGGTGTCCCTGGTCCTAGTTTTAGTCTGCCATCTTAACCACTTTACTACACTGGCATATTAGTTCTAAATGCTTTTAAACCATTGAAGGAAGCTTGATGAAACACTCAGTGTTCTTCCACTAATACTCAGTCGGTTTTTTGTCATACTCTATTTAATTTGTTGATATTTTATTTCCACTCTTGCTGGACTTCAGTGTACTTCTAATGGGAACTTGCCTTAAAAAAATGGGTTAACTTTTTCCCCCTCTGCTCCAGCCAGCTGTATGCTATTTTTATATGAATATAATCCATCCTTGTGTTTCATCGTAAGAATGGTCTATACTTATTCTTGGGATTTTATATAGTCTTTCTAGATACAAACAAATCCTTGATTGATTTTTTAGTGCCACCTAGTGATTAATATAAAAAGCACCAGTTTCTTGATACCATGTAGTCTGTGTTTAAACTTAGTAAATGTACAAGGTAAATTTACTGCACAGTAGTGAATTGGATAGGCGATAAAACATTAATGTGAGATGTATGATTAAATTAGCATGAATTGGTGCTATCCTGTCCTGTTGCACAAGGAAAGAACAATTTTCTCAAAATTAATCTTCATATGTGCAGTAGTAAGAATCCCCTATATAGGCAGTGGGTTTGGAATGAATTTTTAATAGGTATATTATATATTTATGCATTTGGTTAATTATTAATTATTGCTATACATATGCATGGAGTGAAAATAATAATTTTTTTACCCATCTTGTAGGAACAAGACAATTTTATTTTACTTTAACATTCTGAAATGTGCCAGCCCTATAGTGCTAATAAACCTGCAGTGCCCTACAACACAGGTGGGTAATATATAGTCAAGAATACACAGATTATATCTTGATAAAGCTGTTTCGAAAATGCAAAATGTTATGCGTTGGATGTACTGGAAGTAAATGCTAACGTTAGATGTAAATTCTGTGTTCTCAGAAGTGATATACCAGTAAGATGGAAAAGGAAGGAAACTGTCTGCTTAGAATATCAATTAAGAAAGAAAGAGATTGAGTGCAGGATTGATTAGTTGTGATTATCCATTACTTGCTATATATGTATCTATGCAACATTATGCAGTTTACTGGGAAAAAGCAATAGCGTTGATTTCCAGAGGTCATTTTAACAGGCAGAAGTTGGATTGCATTTTTCTAGAAACAATGCTTTGGTTATGGTCAATTATGTTGCTTCTTCACATTATTTATCAGCATATTTTCTACTGACTTATCTTTCCTAGATATCAGACTTAAGGGAATATAGCAAAATGATGATAGTAACACAACCTTTTGCAATTTGGTACTTTCCAAGATATATTGGTTAAAACTTCATGATCACCAACTAGGTCAGCAGCTTTTAGAGGAGCCAATACAGCAAATAATCTCTTCTCTTTTTCTTCCAACAAATGTATCCTATGAGTGACGTTTCTGACAATAATCTAGCTCTAGCATTTTCTGTAGTAGTCAGAAACATATTTCTAAGATGCATCTCAAAATTCTAAAATTATATAACTCATTCTAGTTATATTATTTTGTAAGAATCATTATGTATGCAATATATAATCCATTCAGGATAATCACCTAATTCTGTCCTTTTAAACAAGTACTTCACCAAGGAACAAATAATAAGTGAATTATATTTGAAAATTAAGGACAAAGCCTGTTAATAATCTGAATATTATACATACTTTTGTTGATTACGGTCACATCACTAACGTTTTGTGGCTCATTTTCAGATTTCAGAAGTAAGATTTCCTGGAGATTTTTTGTCAGGAAAAGAAAGAAAGAAATTATATTACACCTCCAATAGGTTCATATAACAGTAACAAAAATGATAAAATACCACCCCAATGATGTCATGTTCTTGTGACTCTTGACAATAAAATAAATAACTGGAGAAAAATATATCCCTTGCCTACAAAATGGTTATGTAGTCCTGATTCACAGATTCAGTTTGATTAATTGCTGCACAGGATAGAAATTTGTCTTCTTTGTGTGTGTGTGATGGGAATTCATTTAAAAATTAATTTTTAAAATTATTTATCAGATATTTAGAACAGGAAGGAGTACTAGGGAAACTATAGTCATTAGAAGAAGAATCCTTCTGCCTCTTCTCATTTCCTTCTTTAGATACTGCAAAATAGAGGAGAAAAAGAAGAAATTGCTGTATGTGTATATAAGTGCTTTGCTAAGCAGACAGTCTGTTGAAAAAGAAGCACTTTAGAGATGGCAATTCTTTGTCTAGGTGCTTTAATAATATAACCTTCTTATCCTTCATTGCTGCTTCAATCAAGTTTTTGGTTTTGTCTTAAAGCTTTGTGTCTCAAAGTGCCCAGACAGATTTGCAACCTACATAGAAATGCAATCTTCCTACAGAAGTTATTGGGAGTACTACAAACAGTTTTGCAAGCCTGGGTTTACTAAACCACGGAAGGTGAGTTTAGATGCATCTTTTATCAGCCTAAAATAAACACAATCAATGGCAAATTCATATCTGTATGACTTTGTCCATGTTTAGCTTCAGCAAAGCTATTGCTATAAGCTTCTAGTGCAAATGTTCCTATCATTCTGAGCAAACAAGTCAGCTACCCCAATTTCCTCCCACCCACAACTTTTTTCTTGCATATTGTGCTTATAAGCCTCCAGATTGGAATTATCCAATTATTGAGTTTTATTGGCAGTTTGGGGAAAGGGGGGAAAAGCATTAAGTAAATAAAGATCAACAGACACCTCCAAAATAATAAGGAATTAGATTAATGTCCCCTCAAAGAGGCCAAAGTACAACACCAAATGCAATCACCTAACCACTTAAAATGTTATTTATTTTATTTATATTTATTGAATTTATATCCTGTATAACTTCCAGGAGCTCATGGCAGCTTATGTGGGGCACTTCCTTCGTATTATCCCTACAAAGGCAACCCTGTGAGGTAGGATGGGCTGACAGATGGTGATAGTCAGCCAATGCATTTCCATGGCTGAGAGTGATTTTGAACATTGATCTCCTCCACTGTACCTTAACCACTCTAAAACACTGGCTGTCTCTGAAAATATAGTAGGGTCTAGATTTATGATTCCTTGACTGTAACTTTCTGGACAAGTTTCTGGTCAGTTTTATTTTAAAATGAGCCTGCATTTACAATTCACTGGACAATGCACCACTGTCATGAGTAAGGATGGTGAGCAGGGGGCTCCCATCAAGGCTGTAAAGCGCATGCGTAGTACTGAGGAATTAGGTAGCCATTCAAAGAGACACAGATCGGGCCCGCCTTAGCCTTTGGGGTTTATATGTCTGGGTTTTCCCATGCTTCTTCAGTTTGTTAGGATTTTCTGTTATGTAGCAGTAATAAAACACTAGAGACCTATTCCTTGTCTCAGCGTGGTTCCTGGCTGTTAGGACATCAATCCTAACAAACTCCTACTCCCATCGAAAGAGGGAGGAACAAAGAATTTAAAGAGGAGACATTTGGAAATGTCTTCAGAAAACCAAGAAATTCGGCTCGCCATCCAACAATTGGCAGCAGCCCTGCAACAACACCAACAACAGGTAGATCTACAGGTTAACACATTACAAGCTGCCATGCTACAGCAGTTACAACAACCAGCTCCGATTAACCTACAACTGGCGCCAGCAGCAGCAGCTCCGCCAGTAGTCTTGAGATCCCAGGGCAGTCTACCAGAGAAGTTTGGAGGAGAAGCAGGACAGTTGAGAACCTTTCTCACACTGTGCACAATGTTTTTCGACAGCAGACCAGCAGAGTTTCCCACAGACAGAACCAGAGTCACCTTCATCCTAAGTCTGCTAAAGGGACCAGCAGCCAAATGGGCTATTCCCATGGTGGAGAACAACGACCCGATTCTCAACGACTACCAGAACTTTTTGGCAGGGTTCCGAGCACACTTTGACGACCCGATCAGAGAGGTCACTGCCAGCCGGGAAATTCGGAAGCTCAAGCAAGGTAACAAGAGGGTGGGAATCTACATTGCTGATTTCAAGTTGTTAGCAGGAGATCTGGACTGGAATGAGAGTGCATTAAAAGACCAATTCAAACAGGGGCTGGATGAAGAAATTAAGAATGAATTAGTGCGCCAGGGAACACCAGCTAACCTAGAAGCCTTATATCAGTTGTCTGTGGTCATAGATGCCAGGCTAGAAGAGCTCAGACAGATGCAGCCGGGGAGAAACAGGGCCCTCAGAGCGCTTCCAGGATTTCCAGCTCTCTCCGTAGCATCTACTCACTCGGGACCAGAGGAGCCGATGCAGATCGGGGTGAGCAGGAGGCTTATTTCTGAGGCTGAGAGGCAGAGAAGGAGAGAGAGAGCCCTCTGTTTTTACTGCGGAGCCCAGGGGCACATGGTGAGAGCTTGCCCAGCGAGAAGCCAACTTCAGTAAGACCCCCAGGGCAAGCAGCTGAAACAAGAGCCATCTCCGCCTCTGCTTCCAACCAGGGAAACTCCATCGGTCTCCCTCCACAGAGCTCAGCAGGGAGACCATCAATCAATTAAGGAGGGCTCATTCCGAGGATTCCAGGCAATCCTTTTACTACTTACCAGTCATAATGCATGTAAACCCAGAGCACCAGGTCAAGCTAGAGGCCATCGTGGATTCCGGAGCTTCAGCCAATTTTATTGATGTGCAGACTGTACAAGGCTTCAACATCCCGACCATAGAATTGCCATGTCCCATAGAAGTGGAGACCATTGACGGCCAGCCCCTCAAGGCAGGGCCGATTAGAAGGTTCACAGAACCAGTGCAACTGACAATGGGAGACCACACTGAGTGGATCCAGCTTTATGTTACTGCATCGCTTAATGTGCCTGTAATCCTAGGCATGCCTTGGCTGAGGATCCACAACCCATTGCTGAACTGGACTACGGGAGCAATCTCCTTCCCAGCTAAGGAATGCCAGCACCACAAGATTCAAGCCGCTCTCCTCTCTCCAGCAACCAACGCAGTCACGGAAGCATGGGGGGTCCAGTTGCCAGCCAAGTATGCAGATTTCGCAGACGTTTTCAGCAAACAAGAGGCCACAGCACTACCCCCCCATAGGGACTGTGATTGCACCATTGAGTTGATACCAAGAGCCAGGATTCCAGCAAGGAAACAATATCCCATGTCTCCCAAGGAACTAGCCACCTTAAAGGATTACTTGGACTCTAATCTCCAAAAGGGGTTCATCCGACCATCTACTTCCCCAGCGTCTGCTCCTACCTTCTTTGTACCAAAGTAGCCTGACCCGTTGGCACCGGCAAACCAGGAGACACCCATGAGAGTGGTCCACGATTTCAGTTTTTTAAATAAACACACAAAAAAAGAAACTTATCCCCTCCCGCTAATATCTGATCTGCTGGATCGCTTACAGAAAGCACGCATTTTTACCAGGTTGGATCTCAGGAATGCGTACAATCTGATCCGGATGAAAGAGGGGCACAAATATCTGACTGCCTTCGACACCAGGTTTGGTAAATTTGAGTACCTTGTTTTGCCCTTTGGCTTGTCTAATGCAGGAGCCATATTTTCCCGATTTATGAATCAATTTTTCTCTGATTTACTAGGTAAGTATCTGGTCATTTATCTAGATGACATATTAATTTTCTCTGAGGATGCTACAACTCATGTAACCCATGTACGTAATGTCTTACAAAGACTGAGAGAGAACAAGCTGTTCGCCACGCTAGAGAAGTGTGCCTTTGATTTAACTGAATTACATTTCCTGGGCTATAAGGTATCAACAGAAGGCATATCTGTGGATCCTTCTAAGGTCCAGGCAATTCTCTCTTGGCCACCTCCCCGAAATGTTAAAGAAGTACAAAGATATCTAGGATGTTGCAATTTCTACAGGCGGTTCGTAAAAACTTTAGTGATAGGGCTAGACCCCTCACACAGCTTTTGAAGAAAGGATCAAAATTCATTTGGGGGGAGAGAGAGCAAGCAGCCTTCCAAGAATTTAAGCAATGCTTTGCATCCCAGCCGCTGTTAAGACACCCTGATCCCACGAAGCAATTCATAATGCATTCAGATGCTTCCGATATTGCCATTGGGGCGGTGTTATTGCAATATACAAACAAAACCGAGAATACATTGCTTCCGTGTGCCTTTTTTTCACGCATGCTCTCACCAGCAGAGAGAAACCATGATGTTTTTAACAAGGAGTTGCTGGCAATTAAAGCAGCATTCCAAGAGTGGAGGCACTGGCTAGAAGGTGCAACCTTTCCTGTGAAAGTTTTCACTGATCACAAGAATTTACAGCTTCTACAAAACACCAGATCCCTCACCCCACGCCAAATCAGATGGAGCCAGTTTTTCTCCCATTTCAATTTTGTTATTTCTTATGTGCCCAGGGCGCAAAACTGCTTGGCAGACACCCTGTCTCGATCCTTTCAGGCAACCCCCACCACTCACCAGGAGGTACAGGCTACTATATTACAACCTCACAACTTTGATCAGTCTATGAGGGGGAACCAAACAGATTTTAGCAGCAGGCAGACAAGCAGAGGACCTATTTACAAGAGTCAGAGCTCAGCAGCAACAGGACCCGTATGCCAGGGCCAGGATGGATGACCTCCAGAGGGACCCGCAAGACACTGCCCCCCCCATTCAATGTGGAGGCAGGAATCCTCTGACATAGTGGGCGATTATATATTCCCCCTTCATTGAGGGAAGAAGTACTGAGATTTTGCCATGACCATCAAACGGCAGGCCACGGAGGTGTTTTCAAAACTCTCCATAGAGCTCTGAGAGACTACTGGTGGCCTAAGATGACTGCAGACATAAAGGGTTACGTTGCTTCTTGTCACACCTGCAGATGAGCCAAGCCTCTCCCAGGGAAGCCCATAGGACTCTTGCAGCCCCTACCCACCCCCAGTAGGCCTTGGGATACAATCTCCATGGATTTCATCACTGATTTACCCCCGGTCCAGGGGCTGACTTCCATACTAGTGGTGGTGGACCTTTTCACAAAAATGGCGCATTTTATTCCTTGCAAGGGCCTCCCATCTGCACAAGCCACAGCGCATGGTCCATGGTTCATGGACCATATTTTTAGGCATAGAGGTATGGTGAATCACTTGGTGAGTGACAGAGGCCCACAGTTCACTTCCAGGTTCTGGAGGGCCCTTTTCCAGTCATTAGGGGTCCAGATCCACCTGTCATCATCGCATCATCCTGCTAGTAATGGGCAAGCCGAGAAAATTAACCAATGGTTACAGCAGTATCTCAGGTGTTACACCACTTATCAGCAAGACAATTGGCCAGCCCTGCTCCCCATGGCAGAATTTACTTATAACAACTCTGCCCAATCCTCGACCAAGATGTCCCCTTTCCAGGCACTCTACGGGGTTAACCCTCAGGTGTTGCCCACCTCCTCCCAGCAGTTCCAGCCGTGGCTGATTTTCTTAAAGAGCAACAAGCCTCACAGGAGTTGTTAAAGGAGCAGCTGAACAGGGCAAAGAGTGCTTACAAGAGAGCTGCAGATGCTCACAGACAAGAGGGGCCAGCAATTGCAGTAGGAGACAGAGTGTGGCTCTCTACCAAGTTTTTGAACTCTACCAGACCCTCCAAGAAATTGGACTCTAAGTTTGTGGGCCCATTCACTGTGGTACAGCAGATAAATCCAGTGGCTTATCGTTTACAGCTACCAGCCTCCATGAAAGTCCATCCAGTGTTTCACAGACCATTGCTAGCCAAAGACCCTCCCCCAAGTGCCTTACGATCGCAACTGCCCCCCCACCTCCAGTAATTGTGCAGGGGGAGGAGGAATACGAAGTTGAGGAAATTCTGGACTCTAGGAGGAGGGGAAGGGGCATCCAATATTTCATACACTGGAAAGGGTACCTTGAGGAAGAGCACACGTGGGAGAATGCCAGAGATGTACATGCTCCAGCATTGGTTCATCGATTCCATCAGCTTTTCCCTCACAAACTCAAGCCTTGCTCTCTACCAGAGATTCCTCACTTGGATGAGCAGGCAGAGGAATTCGTAAGTTTGCACCTTCCACCCCCGCCTGAAGCCCTGACTCCAGTTACAGAGGAGGGGGCCCCCCCGCAGCCCTCCACCTCAGGCGTGCATTTCCCAGGGGGGAGGGGGGATGACTCTTCTAATTATCTAGCTATTTTCCAGCAGCGGCCACCTGGGCCAGAAGCGTTATCAGACCTGGAGAGCAGCACTGATTCGTCCTTGGAGGAGTTTTCCTTTGAAGACTTTCCATCATTGCCCAGTTCCCATGGGACCTTAGAAGGAGACGTCGAATCTTATCAAGCCTCTGGAAGGGAGGGGGCTGAAATGGAATGTGAATCTGGAGGGGAGGGTGATGTCATGAGTAAGGATGGCGAGCAGGGGGCTCCCATTCAGGCTGTAAAGCGCATGCGTAGTACTGAGGAATTAGGTATCCATTCAAAGAGACACAGATCGGGCCTGCCTTAGCCTTTGGGGTTTATATGTCTGGGTTTTTCCCACGCTTCTTCAGTTTGTTAGGATTTTCTGTTATGTAGCAGTAATAAAACACTAGAGACCTGTTCCTTGTCTCAGCGTGGTTCCTGGCTGTTAGGACAACCACAGTGTAATTAGAACCTTGTGCAATGGAATAGATAAGCATCTATATTTATAAAGAAGAACTATCCTTGGCTGACTCAAATTAACACTCTGCTCCAAAACATTTGAGCAGAGGTAAGGAAGGAGTGAGAGGAACAAACTTAAAGGAGAAACACCCATGGATTGCATGAACATGGTTCATACATATCCTTCATTTTCTTCTCTTACCTGTCCCGCATGGTCAGTCTCCAGATCTCCCTGTTTGCTATCTTGCACAACACATTTGCACTACTTACCTCTGACCTGGGAGAAATGGGTTCCTTTTGTCTCTGTTTCCCCCTCTATTTTTTAAGAGGGTAGTTGAATTTCAAAGTGCAGCAACAGCTAATGAACCAAGCATCCAGTATCTTAGTAGGCTCATAGGAACTTCACAGAAATGAATAAGGTGGGCATCTGGGGCCTTCAAAGAGAATATCTGTAGCTCAGGGTTGAACTGTGGAGTCCTTGGTGCTCTCTGAGCCTTGCTGTTTTCTTGCAGACGTTTCATTGCCAGACTAGGCAACATCTTCAGTGTGAAAAGGGAGAGGGCCTTGCTCTCAGTTTATATACAGTGGCTTGCCCTGCTTGTTTAGGTGGGGGTGTTGTCCTCTCCTTGATAGTTCCTTGATTGGGCTGTTGTTTACTGCTTGATTGATTGACTGAGTTGATAGTTCCTTGATTAGGGTATTTTATACTGCTTGATTGTTCATTTGGTGTTAATCCTGTTGTTCATTTTTGCATATCTGGGTGTTGATTGCTGGGGAGGAGGTGTTCTGGTCTTTTAGTTTTTCTATTGTCTCTTTTAATGTTGTTTACCTCTATGTGCCTGTTGATGGCTGACTTGTCTGAGTGCCAAGCTTCCAGCAATTCCCTGGCATTTTTGGATTTGGCTTGGTCTAGTTTCTCATAGTTTCCCAGTTAAAAGTATGGTTGAGTCTGTCCATGTGTTGTGAGATTAAGGAGTTTTCATCATGTCTTCTGACTGCGAATTGGTGTTCGTGGATGCTCTCTGCTAGCCTTCTGCCTGTTTAACATAGTGGCTGTTACAGTCCTTGCACAGTATGTTGTAGATAACTCCTGTTTTTTCTTCTTGGGCTACTGGGTCTTTTGGGTTACTTAAGATGTTTTGAAGGGCTTTGGTTGGTTTGTGTGCTACAGTGATGCCATGTGGTTGTAACAGTCTATTGGTAGTTTCCAAGATGTTTCTGATATATGGCAGTGTTATCCTTTTCATAGCTTGTGTTGGTTGTGCTGTAGTGGGTTGAGTGGTCAGGCACTTTTGATAAAGTTGGGGGGTATCCATTTTGCTGGAAGTTGCTGTATAGGTGGTCTGTTTCCTTTTTCTGGTGTTCTGGATTGCTGCAGTGCATTTGTGCTCATCTGAATAATGTTCCTACACAGCTCCTCTTGTGGGAGGTTGGGTTGTTGCTTTGGTAATGGAGCACTTGGTTAGTGTGGGTTGATTTCTGGTGGACTTGTGTTTCTAGTTTGCCATCATTTCCTCTACTGATGAGGATATCCAAGAAGGGTAGTGTGTTGTTGTTTTCTTCTTCCCTTGTGAATTTTATTCCTTTGAAGATGTTGTTGATGGTTTCACGTGTGTCCTCCAGTCTGGAGCCTTGCCTGGTTATATAGACACTCTTGCAGTGCACCCAACTATCTGGGTAGAGGTAAGGGGTCAAGTAATTGCAAAGGAAAAAGTTTCAACAACATTGGAGAATCCCAGGCCAAAAAGTAGGAAATGAATGGCTATGTTCAGTTTTCACTTAAGAATTAGTAGCATAACATTTTATATATGGTTCACTCGGGAGGGGGGCAGGGGAAAACCAAGATGGTGCTTGTGACCACATGATCAAAGTCCTGCCCCTTTGTGCCCCTTACACTGTTATTGAGTGTACAAAAAAGTGATGCCTTGATTATGTAGTCTCACCTGCTATTTTGGCTTTTCGCCCCCCTCCCCTGACAATTCAGTTTAGGAATTCACCTGCAGTGCTTTATTTCAGTGATGGGATGAAGCAAAAGGCATTAGTCATTGGCATTAACTAATTGATTTGCAGTCAGATCACTGGTTTGAAGCAACTTATTCTATTCTTTAAAAAAATTAAATTGTTCTCTAATTATCTCATATTGAAAAGCCCTTACCAAGCTTTGATTTCAGTTCTAAATTCATTATGCTAATTGTGTTAAAAGGTAATTGAGTTCTGAAATTAGGACAAAGCTACCTGCTCAAATATTTTCTGTTCAAAGGCATGACTGGAATCCTACTAATTTCTTTTTATCATTAATAGGATGCCAGTCAGATGAGAGCCTCATAGTTCTCATTAAAATTCTAGCCAATAATTTATAACAACTTTTTAATTCTTGACATTAAAAAAACGAAATGACCTTTTTAAAAAAATGAAATGTTCAGCATTTCAGTTTATGTTTTTGTTTTGGCTTTCAGTCTGTGGCCCAAGTTATGCGTGATGAAGATTGCCCTTCTATGATTATTCCAAGCCGGCCTTGTAAGTATCTGTATTTATGCTCTGTAACAATAACATTGGCAGGGCCAAATATTAGCATATTTATTATCTTCTGAGTCTTGAGACATTCTGAGCTAAAGTGTAAGGTCACAGTTGAAGGAACAAATCAGATAAATATTAGATTTACACATTATGGTAAAGCATAGTTTGTTTTAACCATGATTTGTTAAAACACTTAACTATAAGCTAGAAACCATGATTCATACATGATTCATACATTGTAAAATCCCAATAAACCAAATGTGACCTGAGTTGTAGAAGGAAGCCTGACTAATACTCAAATGGTATGTATATTTGTAACAAACACTTAGGAATCTTCCCTGGTTCAGTTAATGCACTGTATTTTGAATCCCAGTGTTTCACATTTTAAATCTTTCTTTCCTCCAGCTACTACATAACAAGACCATTTATGTACCCCAAATACCAGCTAATTGGACCCTTGAATAAGATACAGCCATGTGATATTTTGTGCAATCTTTATTTCCATATTTTTTCCCCACATCTTACCTTGTCTTAGCACAGATACACTGCACAGTCAATTTTGCAATGCATGCAAGGCCAATGTTCTTGCCTGATTTATTTCTAGAATTTCAGTTTATTTTTTTAATTAAAATATTACTACTCACCAATAAGCTAGTGTGTCATGGTGCTCCTTTAAACAAAAAAAAAATTAATATTTGAAATTAATGGTTGCTGAAGAAAGTTAACCAAATTCAACTTAATGAGTAAGTCTCTAGCTACCTGATAGGGAGCATAGAAGAAAAGAAGTAATCAGATATCCATGTTTTAGTTACACTGTTCCTTATATGAATACAGTGGAACAATACTTTCAGGAGGACTGAGGGATGTGGTGCTTTCTGCTGTGCTCTGGTGCTGAATCTGCTTTCCTTTTCTTTCATATATACTGTACGTACATATATACCTAGTATGCTACTCCCTTTTGGGCTAAACAATATTATGCAAAACTCGTTTACTTCTTCCTGGATTGTTTCTTTCCACTTTTATTTTCACTCTAGTTTGATGAGCATCTTTTCCTTTTGTGTAATGTCTCTTTTTGGATTTCCAAAACGTTTCACACCATAATGTGGATTGTTGGTATTTAGTGAGTTGTATAAACTGAATCATGGGTGTTAATAAACCGTGGTTTGTAAGTTGGTGTGTTGTGCAAATCCAGCCAGTTGTGATTTATTCCGTAAATCATGATGAAGAATGGATAGTATGATTTATAAACACAATTTCTATTCCTTGGCAAAAACTGCAATAATTGCTGTAATGGAAAGGAATGTAAGAATATTTTGCCACAATTTTCTAATTTGTTACTAGTCATAAAAAGGTACATATTTACCAAGACAGCCTAAGGTAAAGGTAAAGGTTTCCCTTGACGTAAAGTCCAGTCGTGTCCGACTCTAGGGGGCGGTGCTCATCTCCGTTTCTAAGCCTTAGAGCCAGCGTTGTCTGTAGACATTTCCGGGTCATGTGGCCAGCATGACGACACGGAACGCCGTTACCTTCCCGCCAAAGCGGCACCTATTGATCTACTCACATTTGCATGTTTTTGAACTGCTAGGTGAGCAGGAGCTGGGACTAGCAACGGGAGCTCACCCCGCCGTGCGGTTTCGAACCGCCGACCTTCTGATCGGCAGCTCAGCGGTTTAACCATATATAAAAAATACTTTATTCATAGAAACAAAAATTGCAGGAAAGTAGAAATGCAAAACTTATGCAGCTATGCCCCCCCCTTTTTTCCACATAAAACATTGTGAATAAGAGAAATACTGTAGATTTTTAAATGACATTATGTAATTGTCTGTGTAAAGCTATACAGATTAGCTAATAATAATAGCAGGAATGGGAACAAAGAAGTAAGGAAGTGGTTTATTTACTAATAGCAAGCAATTCCAATTAACAAATGGAATATTTGTTGGGTATAGGCAGTGGTTTAAAAAGATTGGGGCTTTCCTCCACTGTCACATATGGGACTTCTGAAGGTGATGATTGATTTTTAAATGATTGAAAAAGTGCATCACAATTCTAAAATTATTAGGAAATAACTTTAATCCTAACACTAGAAAGAAAGGAAATTAGAGAAAGGGCAGAAACAGTGAGAAAAATGTAAGGGGGTGGGAAGGAACTAAAGAGTAGCAATAAATCTTATTAAACAACTTCATTGTACAAGTATAGTATAAGGTTGCCAGCATTTGTGCTGAAAGGGATGTGTTAATGTGGCCATTGGCATATTTACTTATTTCTCTTGCTCTTTCTCTTTTAAAAAGTTTTCCAGCTAACTATACTGTAGATATGATTACTCCATTTTTGTGTTTAACGTGTGTGTGTTTAATGTACAACTAATTGACAATTAGTAGGATCAGGAAACGAAGATGTAATTCTTGCCTTCCCTCTTAGAATCCTACATCAATTCCTACTCTGTTCCTGCTATTTGCTTTAGGAAGAAATCTTGTTTGACAAATGGTGACAGATTATCACCTATTGAGATACTAATGTTAAGTCTCCCCAGTGAAGTTAATTGTATTTCATTGGTATATTAAATGAAACATACTCATTAACTAATAATCTATACAATATATAAAACATACTGCTTTAAACACACAGTTTCTTATTAGGAGTCCTTTAATATGATAAAATTTTAGTGCAATTTTGTCTGCATTTGTTGCATTTCAGTATCAAATATGATTCATAATAAAAAGGCACATGACACTACATATAATTTTTTGTTTTAACAGTTCTTAAGAGGTGCTTTCCTGATTTCGCTACTAAAAATGGTGTTCTGACTGTGGCCAATCAAACAACTTTCAAAGATGGAAGAGGAAAAACACGGAATGTAACTGATCTCAGGGAAGCAGCAAAGTATGGATTGTGTGTGTGCCTTTGTGTTTGCCTGTACAACTTTGCTTGACTAGTTGTCATATAAATGCACTACCATGGATTTTTTTACAGCACTAATCTCATGGACATACCTCTATATAAGAGAGGAATTTCATGATTTTGATTTCATTTGTTCCAGGAACAAACAACTTTATATGCACATTATTTTCTTATCCATGATGAGTCACGTATTTACTCTTTATTTTTAAAGCACCTTTACCAGGGAGATTTGGATCAATAACATCTGAGAGAAAGGGAGGCCTAACCTTTTTCCAAATTACATCTACTATAACATAATAAATTCAAGACCTTGATTATGTAAGCCGACCCCCCAAATAATTGTATATGGATAAGCTCAAGTATTCTGTTGTGTTTGAACTCATACCATCGCATGTGGAGAAGGGGAATGGGATGAACCTTTAATTCACATTGGGTAGAAAATAAGGAAGAAGACCTTGATAGAGATAGGCCAGATCCATTACCAAAGCAACAAGGGGAAAAACATGGCTTATGTCCAAAACAAGAAGATGGTATGAGCAAGAGGCATAGGCAGACACCTCCCTAATTCACATGAGGTGGGGGGAATAAAGCACAGTCAGATTTGCAAGGTTCTGTTATTATAGCCAATATGGTACTTTAAAAAAGTAGTTTCAGCCTTTTTGTGGAGTTGATGTTCTGGTTTGGTCTACATAATGGGTCTGCAGCGTTGTCTCAGAAGGTGTACGTTCATGGCCACCTAAACTATTATTTAATAAGAAGTGAACAAATCCATGGGTTTGTGTTTTTCTTTCCTGTATTCTTTTTGGGCAGATATAGGAAGAGGTCAGTAACTTTTCTCCCCACTGTTGATTAATCATTGTCATTATTATTACTATTTGATTTGATTTTTATCCTTCCTTTCTGTTCAAACAAGATATTAAAGGCTGCATAATAAAAGCAACAATTCATTCATTTGATCTACATCCTGTTTTTCCTGCAGGAACTTTCTCTTTCCTCCATTTTCCCCTCATGAACACCTCAGTGGCATAGGTTGGGCTGAGAGAAAGTGATTGGCCCAAAGGCACCCACTAAATTTCCATGGTTGGGAGTGGTCTTGAACCTGCATTTCCTTGGTCCTTGTCAACATCTTAGTCACTATAAAGGCTCTCAAGCATAAGAAATATACCCTTAAAAACATAACCCGAAGCTGCAAACTTTCCAGCTTGCACAATCTTCAAAATGGTTAATCCAAACAAACATAAACGATGTCTGACTTTCTGGATTCAGATGACACAGCCATCTATAGCTAACAAATACTGAAACCTTACAGATGCTTCTCTAGAGCTGTGCTTATATTATAACTGGTAGTAGTAATGTTGCTTAGATATCCTGTAGTGTTTTTGTAGCTTTAATAATTGTTTGGAAATGTTAATAGTTCAATAGCATAATCTATATGCAATATACAAAGAAGTAGGTCCATTGAGTATATATAGAAGTAGAACCTAAATTCTTGCTTTTTCCATATGATTTATATTTTCCTGTAGCTTATTATTGCTTTGGGCACAAACCTCAATATAATATCGTTTTATTACTAGCTATAACCTTTAACGTTCTATTTTGCCAATAAACCAAACACTATGAACAGAGTTGTAATTTAATTTTTTTTTAATGATATGATGTACTGTTATTACAGTAAGCTCTTAAGTTGCTTGATTTAAATAAGAGATACATAATCTAAAATTTGTTTTCCTTTCCTTTTCCTTTTTAAAGTGGCATCAATAATGTTCTTGATGCAAGATCAGTTGGGATGAAAATTTTTGAAGACTATGCCAGTTCTTGGTACTGGATTTTAATGTAAGTTCTTATTCATTGGAAGTCATGCCTTCAGCATGTAAAACAGTGTTGAAGATGCATGTGAAGTAGGGGTATGGATTCTCTTCATTGTCTTTATGCATTTTTTGTGCATTCTTTATTCAGTTCTTTTATATGAATTAGTTAGCTAATTAGCTGCGCAAGCTGTTTTTGGTGCCCCCAGAAGGGCACATGTAACACGGCTGCTGTGCGAGCTGCATTGGGTACCAGTTTGCTTCCAGGTCCAATTCAAGGTGCTGGTTATTACCTTTAAAGCCCTACATGGCATGGGGCCAGGTTACCTGAGGGACCGCCTCATCCCCATTACATCAACCCTTCCCACCCGATCGTGCAGAGACGGCATGCTGCGGACCCCGTCTGTAAGAGAATTTCATCTGGCGGGGTCCAGGAAGCGGGCCTTCTCTGCAGTAGCTCCCACCCTGTGGAACATGCTGCCCCTAGAGGTGAGATTGGCCCCCTTGCTCCTGGCCTTTCAGAGGAGTCTGAAGACCTGGTTCTGCCGCCTTGTTTGGGGTGGAGAGGGAAATAGATCTACATGGGGATGGTTGCTATAGACAACTCCTCCCACACTTGGACTGTTTTAGATTCTTCGCCACCTGGATTCTTTATTTTTACCTTTATTTATATTATTTATTATTGTATTTTTGTACTGTGTATTTTAGGGTTGTTGTTCTTAATCGATTGTTGTAAACCGCCCAGAGTCCCCCGATGGGAGGAGATGGGCAGGGACAAATTAGATAGATAGATAGATAGATAGATAGATAGATAGATAGATAGATAGATAGATAGATAGATAGATAGATTGATAGATGATAGATAGATAGATAGATAGATAGATAGATAGATAGATAGATAGATAGATAGATAAAACAGTGTTGAAGATGCATGCGAAGTAGGGGTATGGATTCTCTTCATTGTCTTTATGCATTTTTTGTGCATTCTTTATTCAGTTCTTTTATATGAATTAGTTCTTCTATATTCCTAGTTGTCCTGCTGTTTTGGCTCTCAATGAATTAGGGAAAACAGTTGAAGCTCCATACTTTAAGCCAGTATACAATTAGGCTTAAAGTTTTTTGTCTATGAACAGAAGAATGGAAGAGAGGAGATTGGTTGCTCATTTGTTTTTAACTGCTGTATTTTTCCCCCCCCCAGAGGGCTATTTATTGCAATGGTAGTCAGCTTGCTCTTCCTTGTGCTTCTGAGATTCATAGCAGGGGTTCTCTTCTGGATTTTCATCTTTGGTGTAATTGGAATTATAGGATATGGTAAGTGCCAGATGTTACATACAGCTACCTAGCATTTTGTTACTAATACTGAATCAAGCAGAACTGATAATCAGTTAATTCTATACCATCTCACCCTTTCCCCATTAACTCCGTTTGTAGTGAGCCATTTTATTTGTCCAGAGTTTACAAATTCCCCTATAGGTCCCCTCTTCTCATTACAAACAAGCTAGATGAATGTTAAATGGCCACAGTATGTTCTTTCTTCAGCAGGGCAATACCATCTTTACTAGTACTTATGCTGAGAAGAAAAACACCATCATCTTCTACCTACCATGCAGGTGTTTACATGTATTTTCCTATATCTAGAATATAATATCACCATATAATATCATCTGGTATTTGTAGGAAATGGCCATATAAGTAAGCAAATCTTTCCTATTTTGCTCATTTTGTTATTATATGTTGGCAAATTCATAATGATTGCTCCATGTTCTGTCCTACTAAAAACTGAAATATAACATGATAGATTTATAGAACACTTAGTTTACAAGAATTTGAGGTGGTTTTTAGTCGTCGTCGTCATCATCATCATAATCAAAAATAGATACCTATCCAACCTCAACTAACTAATTAGGGCAGACATAAGGTTGGTTTGTGTTATAAGCTTTCCTAAAATGTATGTTCTTTATATAGACAGACAGACAGACAAGTTATCTGGCTCATGACCTGTGACAATTTAGCAACCTATTTCACTGCATATTGGGAAGGAGAATTTTTCTTCAGTTTCCTGATTCACAAATACCTGTACAGTGATCAAACATGACCCACATATCATATGAATGCTCTATTTTGACAGCTGTCAGTGTAGAATATTCAATATTCTTCATGTTTGATGTTGCTCTCTGATGGAAGTTGCTTGAGATTTTTCTCTGCCTGAGACGTGAGAGAAAATACTGGGTGGTGCTCCACCTTCTCAAAATGTCATTGGGAAGTTTCATTTGGAATTTCAGTCATTTGTGAAAATACTGGTGACTGGGAGTCAGGAAGCTATTTCTTCAGATCAGAGTATCTACAGACACTGTAAGGCTTGTTTTGCTTTCTCTTATGGTATTTACTGGGTGGATTTATTAAGTAACTCATCGAACAGTTCATCTCTGCCATACAAAATAAAATGTAATAAATTAAAGAAATAATGAAATAAATCATTTGAAATCCAGCACAGCATAGGGGGTGCAAATGTCTGCCAGCGTGACAAGTGTGACATATCATGAATTAAAAAATTTAAATCAAGTACTGGGAACAGGAACCAAACCCAAATCATAGAAACTGAAACTGATACATTCAAAAGTTAGGAAGAGCAAAAGCATCCTAGTCTTTCACGAACGATCAAAAATAGAGGCACCAGATATTTTTTTCTCCAACAAGTGCATACCAAAATCAGGGGCTACTTCTGTAAAAATCCTGCTTACGCCTCTCTTAAATTTCTGATTGCATAAGTGTGTGAAAGCAGACTTTCAAAGGTGTTTTTTGATCATGCACGTGTATTAGAGGAAGCCTTCCGCTGGGTGTTAGGTCCCAAGTCAAGCATGTACTGTAGTTTGGAGATCTTATATTTGTGATTTGTTCTTCTAGCATCTTTCTGTTTTTCTATTGTTTCTCTTTCAAAAGGTATCTGGCATTGCTACTGGGAATATCATCGCCTTCATGGAATTCCTGGTTCTGATCTTACCATCTACGATATTGGATTCCAGACAGATTTCAGGGTCTATCTGCAACTGAGGCAAACATGGTTAGCATTTAGTAAGTGAATTTTTGAGAAACCTGTATTTTGACATACCTGCTTAATATTAATCTGAATAAACAGCTTCTTTGATGATTGATCGATAGATACCAAATGCAACTTACTCCATGCTAAGCTATGATTTGTTTAACCATGGCTTGACAAATCAGCTACAGTTGGATGAGTTTATTCAACACACTGAAACAAAAAATCAGTTAAGGGTGCTTTGACTTAGCACAATATGCGAGCCCTATCTCTGAAGACCAGATTTCCTAAATGTCTTGTTTGTGTATTTATTTTATTGCATTCATATCCCACTACGATCCAAACTGGCTCTCAGAGCTTTACATGATATAAAGAAATTTAAAATATCCACAGTACAAATTAAAAATTAGAATAGAATCACTCCCCTGCCTCAGCTGCAATAATAGTAAGAAATAACAAAGATAAAAGATGGCCAAGTCTAACTAGAAGGCTATCTGGAACAGCTCTGTCTTCAGCATCTTCTTGAATGTCATCAGGGATAATGTTGGTCTTATCTCCTCCAGGAGTTTGTTCCAGAGAACCAGCACAACACTTCAAAAGCAGTGACTCCTGCCTTAGCGCCTTTTATTCCCCAAAGTTTGGAACTAGGAGTATGTTATCCCTAAATGACCTGAAAGGTCAGGTGATTCTGTTTGGACCAAGAGGTCCTGAAGTGATCCAGGTGCCAAGGTAGAAAGGACTTTATGGGTCAAAAATAACACTTTAAACTACATCTAGAAGCCAATTGGAAGCTAGTACATGACCCACAGCATAGGTCTGGGCAATAACCTCTCTAACTACAACTTCCACTTGCTGTTCTAGTAGAAGCCATGAGTCCAGAAGGTCCCTCTAATGATAAACTTGCCTGCCCATCAAGAGACAACATTGGGATCAACAGAGAGCCTTGTTGAACAAGCATTATCGCAGTCTCACTTGGGTTCAGCTTCATCCTGTTCTGACCCATCCAGACCCTGGGAGCCTCCAGGCACTGGCTTAGGACATTGGTGTCCTCTCCAGCACAGGTTGGGGCAGTGTTATAAAGTTGGATATTGTCATCATACTGATAATATTGCACCCCAAAATGTCAGATGATCTCACCCAGCAGCTTCATATCGAGTGTGGCCATGACATCTGGGAATTATGCGGTCTGTGGTCTAACACATCTACAAGGAACTAAGTTGTGGATGGCTGGTCTGGAATATGCTTTCAGGTTATATAAGATGCAGCCAAGCTGTTGACTTTACTTGTTGCCTAAAGTGAATGGATTGGAGAGAGAATGCATTATGGAACATACAGTAGCTCATACTCTGCTGCACCTGTGCAGGTAGGAGACATGGGAATAGACTGGGAAGATTGGGGCCAGTAGGATAAGTCACAATGAGTGGCCAATAGGATAAGTCACACTGAGAATCAGTGACAATTGAGAGGAGGAAGAAAAGAACTGGAAATAACAGGGGATAGTGGCAGATGCTGAAGAAAGGGAGATGTGCACCAGCCTTGTCCTTCCTTTTTCCTCCCTTCAGCTATCACTGATGGCTTTGGCTTTCCCCACACTCTTGCTACTTCTGGTCATATGTGAACCCAAACAGCTCCATTTTGTTCTATTTGTGTATCAAAATGTCTAAAAAATGCCTGTTTGGGTTCTGATATGGACCACCCTAAAAACAGCTGTTCTGTGCCCCAATATTTCATTTCCAGAATGTTTCATGCCCCTAATAAACTCATAATAATAATAGTGGATTCATAATACTGTTCTCTTTTTAAACCATTGTTGGAAGCTTCTAATTATAACTGTAAGCTAAGAAGCTTGCTATTTTTATATACATATAAAATGGAGAATGTTACAATTTCATGAGCTTTTATAAAATCTCTGAAATCATGAAACTCCTAATTAAAAACATAAGTATGCATCCTTGGGGAACATTTGTTTCTGGAGAAAATGAGGAAGTTGCCATGAGGAACCAATTTGCATAAAACATTTTCCACATGATTATTAGGCCCATCATGCAATTTTCTGCTTCTGTACGCTCTGCTATCATAGATTACTTTCAGATGCATCTGCAGTGTTCTCTCCTTGATTATATAAGGTGAAGGATATTTGAATCATTGGACATAAAGCCACTATCCATTTTTATGCAAATCAGTTCAATGTACAAGTCATGAAGATGAATATGTAGAAGTCTTTTCTTCAGTTAAGATGGGAGTGGGATCAATGAGAACACATGTCTGGCTGTATAAACAAGCTGACTGGAATATAAAGTTAGAGCACTAGATGTACAATTTACTAAGCCTGATGGGAATACTAACACAAGCAATCTATGAGAAAATTATAAAAAACAACATGAAACAAAATAATACAAAATATGGTATTTTATTGTACCATATAAATAAATAAAAAAGTCTCTTAAAAATACATTACATGTATTATATTTCATTGAGCCTGCAGGCAAAATCAAATTGTAATGTCTCCCTAGTCTTCTTATGTTCTGGGATGATAGTTATTGTATTCCAACATGTCTGGTGGATCAAGACTTAAAATGAAACCCTGTGTAGAACTTAGAAATAATCCCCATTACATTCAATAAAACTCAGTGTGAGTTTTCTTGCCTCTGATGAAATGGACTGTCCCTTTGTTGCTTTTACTCTGCTGTTTTCTGAAAACCAAACGAGAAGACATGAGATTTCAGTGTTATTTCTCATTTGCAGAATTTCTGAATCTAGACAAAAGTAGTCCTACTGGAATTCCAACGAAGTATAAGTTAGCAAATATTAGTACATAAAAAATTAGAGATGGGTGGGTAGATGGATGGAAAGTTTGAAGTGAGCACCATAATTGTCTAAATTTTACATAGACATTGCATTCCTGTTAATGTCAAATCACGTTATGGATATTCTGTGACACTTCTTTAAAATTGTTTGTTATGCATTCAATTTGGCAAACATGAACATCCATTAAGAATAACTGAAATTCAAGCTGCTTTTAGTCATAAAAGCATACACAAAACTAAACAAATAAATACAGTTGTGACAAGAGAATACAATCTTGATGGCATACATGTTTTAGTGTGTACAGTATGAATTAGGGGCTAAATCTAGGTATGTGGAGCATTTGATTGATTTCACTGGAATCCTGAATATGATGCAGTTGTGAAAGAGAAATCTGAAACCCTTATAACTGGCAGTGTGTTGCTTTAATATAAGTTGGCAACCTTATTTTTTGACAACCTTATTTTTTTGTTGTTTTCAGTGATACTACTTTGTATAGTGGAAGTTGTCATTATACTGATGTTAATATTTCTGAGAAATCGAATCCGGATTGCAATTGCCCTTTTGAAAGAAGGTAGCCGGTGAGTATTATTAGCATTCTTGTGTTTGCAATATTCTGGACACAGACTCCACACATCCATCAGTGCAGAGATTGTGACCTAAGTGTAGATTTTTAGGTTTTGTTAGAAATTCAGGGTGAGATACCACTTCAGGTTTTTTCCCCCTTTTATTAAGAAGCACATTAAAGTGAGAAGTATGAGCAGTTTAATTTTCTTAGCCTTACTTGGCAAGCAAGCAACTAAGTGCATTGCAATCCATTGCAAATTTCTTCCTTTTCCCAAGCCTTAGCCAATAGGCAGCTTAAACTGCAAGGCAAGAGCATTTTTTTTCCTGTAGCCTAAAACAACTGTAAGCATCAATTTTTGCAGATTACGATGTGAGCTAAATGTATTATGGAATACTCTATTCCTTACTCTGCTTACTTCCTAATTTTAGAAATAAAGAAAGGCTTATAGAGATTGGTGGCAGCTTTTTCTATCTGCCCAGCTGACAGCTGGTTTTTCTCATTCTGGCTGGTAAAACCTTTATTCACCTTCCATCAAGTTCAGCTCCTCTAAGAGCTGCTTTCTGCTTTGACGCATCCCTGTGGTGCTTTTTCTTCTTCTGGTCCTCAGCTCACTTGTCTGGATCATTCCCTACCCTCCATATGATTCCCCTGAACCAGCAGTCAATCTTCAGCAGTGTAACACTGCTCTGTCCATTTTAGGTTCACCAGACAGCGATCTAAAAATTAAGTTTTGAATTAGCCAGTGCTGTCTATATCCATTTTAGTTGCCAGCCATTACTGCCATTCCACTTCCTCTCATTTCTTCTTCCCAGAGTGGTCTCTGAGAATTTTTCGAGACCCCATTTCCAAAGCCAGCCATCAACAGTCCTTTTTTTCTTTCTTATGAGAAACTTTCCTATGAGAACGAAACGATCTCTACTCTTCCCATCAGCAAAGCTAACACAAACTAGCACAAAACATTTGTTTTGAGTGCCTGCATAAAAGTAGGATTATATGCAGAGTTGGCAAAAAGCCATGGCAACTGCAGGCCTGTCAAAGAGATCTCAGACTATTTGCTCTGGTTCATAGATTCAGTCAGGTTGTATGGTGGAGGAAGGAAGCAAGACACTCCCTTTCACAGTGTAGATTATCTTAAGTGTGAACAGAGTTATTCTGCAGGAATGCTGAGTCTTGCTTAAAAAATTATGAACTGGATTATCCACTTTATATTATATTTATATTATACACACACATACACACACACATATATATAATTAAAAATGTACATTAGGCATCTATACAGAAGGATCAGTCAACATCATTAGTTTGGTCATTTTACCTGAAATGGTACCAAACATAAATGTAAGGGCAAGACTATTTCAATCTGAAATACTCTGGTCTATCTTCATAGAGCAGCCTTATCTGTGTCCTTGTATAAATTGAGTTTCAGATTGTTATCACTCATTGAGCCAATAATCAGGATTGCTGTTTTGGGGGAAGTTGAGAGAAAAATATGTGGTGTGGTATCATCTCTATAGTGTTGTCATCAAACTCTCAGCAATTGTTCTGTGCTCACCTGGAAGCATCATAGCAAATAAAACAATACAATTAAAAGAATAAAATTCTAATGTCCGCAGAGAAGAATCGCCAAAACATGGAATGGAAGTGATCCAGTGGAATCTCCTGAAAGTTTCTAGAATAACTGACTGATTTGACTGATCTTGTTATATTTTTTAAGGTTCTATTTTCTTGCACTCAGAACATTTATTTTCATAAAAGAAGTGTTTATTTTTATATTGAGAAACACACCCACACACACATTTGTATTTGTACATTCAGACTTAGCAAGTTGTGCAAATGCATCAGCTAGACCTGGCTAAATGTATTCTATGACCTTTCTAGAATGTGTAGCATTTTTCCTAGTTTACACAGTGACAAACCCTGATTACACAGACTCGTCTCTCACTGTTTACTCAGCAGCAAATTTCTAGTCACACAGAATTCTTGAATTTCTTATTGAAAACCAAATTTCTCAACGAACAATTTTATCACAGTTGTGCAAGAATGTGAATATGTTCCCTTACCCTTCCTTGTGAAGCCACTTTAGTGGCCTGCTAGAACCACTGAAATGGAGCACAGCTTAACACAGCTTAGAAGCTGTACTCAGAAAAAGAATATTATCTTAAAATAGCTTTAATGAGCACATCAGAGAAACACAGGTTATTGATCTTAGACTTTCAGCCCTCCCAAGCATAAAGAATTACACGCTTAGACAGATTAGGTTAAGATAAGTAAAAAAATATCTTACTGACTTTATTGTTGGTTCTGTTACATTCATCTTGGTGGAAAAGATGAAGTTCATTTGTTCTTCTGTTCTTTCTAAATACTTAGTTTGCCCTAAACCCTCAGCCCTATTCGCTGCCAAGGGCTACATGAAAGAAAGGGGCAGAATCCTTCATCAAGGTCCGAGCACATGGCCCTGATGAATGGAGAGCAGAGCAGCATGCTTGCTTCTCCCTGGGTGGAAGGAGGAGGAAGAGAGAGAGAGGAAGTGGGAGTGGCAACAAACAGCTTCCTCAGAGTTGCATTGTGGGACAACTCAATTTACATGCTAATTCACCTACTAATGAGACATGCTGGATTTGCCAGGACTTCCAACACCTTGGAACTAACCTACTCTCAAACCACTAGTGTCAAAATACATGTTGCCCTACAAGATAAGGAGTTCTGCAGTTTCAATATGTATTTTTTCATTAAAGCTATTCATTTGAAGTTAGCATTAATTGCAGTATTATGCTGCAACATATAATTTATTTTTTGCATTATAATTCAAAATTACTTGCTAAAGTAAGATGCTTTTATTGAAATATTTATCAAACAGAAACAGTCCTGAAACTTCATAAACTTCTAGTGAGAAATAATATTTCATTACAGTACTGTATATTACATCAAAGATCATTGGAGGGCAACACTCTCCAAGATTTATGCATAATGCATGTGAAGAAACATTGCACTTTATTGTGAGCACAACAGAATGTAACCCATAATCAATGTCTTGAAAAATATGTGGCTAATGACTGAAAGCTAAATCATTTTCTCCAAGCTTAGTTTAACTATTTCTTCAATGAAATGGCAGTTTATATTAGCAATAAATCAGTTGTGACCTATTCCTAGAATTTAACAAGCAGTTTATTATAGTAAACAGTCTATGACTTCACTAAGGCCTACCTATCATTAAATTCTGAAATGCACTGATTTGTACTAATTATTTCTTAAGTAGCATAAGCTTACACTGTTCTTCAGTGATTGAAAAAACAGTCAAGATGTTTCTAGCACAATACATTAATAATCCACATAGAACTAATGTTTAATGCAAGGTTTAATTTATGTTTTAGCTCATATTTGGATTATGTGAAATAATTATAAATATGTGCAGAGTACATTGCCCACATTAGGGAAGACCTATGAACATTGTAATGGTAGTTATATAGTAAGTATGATCACATAAAGAAGAAAGTCATGTTTTATAACATTATCAAGTAGTAACATAGCTGTATATAAATATTGCATATGATAATCTATATTCAGGTTATGTCTATAGTAGGAAAAATGGTTTTGGAGAAGAGATGAGAATAACACAGAAGAGAGTGCTGAAACTGATCACAACTATATTGCTATCTTTTCCAACCTAATGGGCTCTAGATATGCTGGATTTTAGTTCCTGTATTTCCTAGTCAGCATGTCCATGTTCTAGATAACTTATGATGAATATTTTAAGATACTGCTGTGCCCAGTCTCCAGGTGTAGCAATAATTTTCAAGGTCAACTGGCCTATAAATCAATACTCCCAGTATCTACTAAGGTTCAGTTTAAGGGAATATGGGGAAAATCACTATCCCACCCACCCACAACTATTGTATCTGCCCAAGCCAGTGTAACATGGAGAACAACAGGCTTCAGTTCAACCCTAGCAAGACTGAGTGGCTTTGGGTGTTAGGGTCCTCAGGTATTAGGGTCCTCTAGTTCTGGGGACTTTCCATCTCTTGTTCTGGATGGGGTTGCACTATCCCAAACAGAACCTATGAGCAATTTGGAGGTCCTCCTGGACTTGCAGCTCCTGTTTGAGGAACAGGTGGCAGCAGTGGACAGGAAGGCCTTTGTGCAACATCATGTCATGCACCAATTGCACCCATTCCTGGACTAGGAGGCTCTGCTCACAGTCACTGATGCCATGGTCACCTCTAAATGAACTATTGCAATGTGCTTTACATGCAGCCGCCCTTGAAGAACATCTGGAAGTTACATCTGGTACAGAATGCAGCAGCATGGGCAGATACGTGTGCTGCTTGATCAGCGTACATTATAGCTCTGCTCTGCAAGCTGCATAGGTTGCCAGTATGTTTCTGGGTTCATTTCAAGGTGCTGGTAATGACCTATAAATTGTTTCATGGCATGGGGCCAGGTTTTTTGAGGGACTGTCTCTCCCCAATTATGTCTACCTGACCCACTAGGTCAGGCAGGAGAGGCATGCTCTGGGTCCTGTCTATTAGAGAATGTCATCTGGCAAGGGCCAGGAAGAGAACCTTTTCTGTCATGGTGCCTATCTTTTGGAATATCCTCTCCCCAGAGATAAGATTAGCCCTGACGCTGCTGGCTTTTCGCAAGGCCTTAAAACATGGTTTGACACCAGGCTTGGGGATCCAGGTGTGTGATAATGCCTGTGCAATGGTTATGTTGATTTGTTGGTAGTGGTTCTGATCTTTTACCTCAGCTGCTGATTTGTGTGTGTTGTTTTCATAGTGTGGTGTTTTATGATGTTTTTAACAGTTGTTAGCTGCCCAGAGCCATGAATTTGAGATGGGCAGTCATATAAATTGAAATAATAAACAAACAAACAAACATTGAGAAAGAGTAGAAAGAACCAATAAAATGTTACATAGAAGAGATTGCTAGAAAGGAGAAAAGAAATATTAAACTTTTATTTAAATAGGACGTTTTTTCTCCATGCATGGACCAAAGAAAATCTCCGTTCTTGTTTACCCTTTTTACAAACAAGCAGTACTAACCTCAAAAACTTTCTATGCCAACCATACCACTCCTGTGTTGCTTCTGACCTTCTACCATGGCACTCACAGATGGGTGTTGGATTTCACTGAGTTTCATTTTCTCCCCTAAGTAAGATGCCTTTGTATTTGAATATTTTCATTCCCTTCACAGAGTCTCCTTTATTGGCAACAAAAACTGAGTATGCATTGTGCCTTTATGTACACCCGAGAAAGAAAAGACTGTGTTCTTGAAGTACACTTTCCAGGATTTAACACATTGTGATTCCTAGGATTTATAATTCAGCAACATCTGGAAAGCTACAGTTCCTACTTCTGGGGTTCTATAGTATGAAGATGCTAAGGGAAATAAATTTGATTGTGTCAGCTTCAGCATTTACATCTGCTATGAACTTGAATGGATGGGTGTGGATAGAACAAGAGAACTGTGAACTGGATGTTGAAGCTGATGCTAAAAGCTAGAGCATTGGGGGGAAAGCATGCATTTTTGTAAAAGGCATTAAAATAATCTAAAAATATTGATAAAAATATTTATCAAAGAAATATTAAAGAAGAATGAAGAATATGAATGAAAGAATTGGGGAAGAGGTAGAACTTGGGACAAAATGAAAATTTTGGAAGGCAATAATCACCAACCCAATTTTATACAGCTTGTATTATAAAGAGATAAAAGGCATAGGAAGTAAGAAATAAGCATTAGTTATTATGGGGACTTTTCACATACATAGGCAAAAAAATAATCTTAAAGAAATAATGTTTACATGAACTTCATGTTAATGGACTAATGGGTGGGAAGGATGTCTGTTACTCAGTCACGGCCTCTGAATCACAGAATATGACATTGTGGGAATCTACATCACTTTTATGATGACATATGTTACACATATTTGTGTAATGAAAACTTACACAGGTGACAGAAATCACAGTGGAAATTTGGTCTGCTACATACAAAGTCTGCTGAGTCACAGCCTGACAAATTGAATAACTTGTTATTTATTTATTTTTAGGGCAATTGGCTACATCATGTCTACATTATTCTATCCAATAATAACCTTTATTCTTATCGCAATCTGCATTTCATACTGGGCAGTGACAGCTGTGTATCCTTCTTTCTATCAAAGAGTAAGTGGCCACAGGTTATTTCCACATCTCCAGGTCAGCATTTTTTTGGTACATACATGCGTTCACTACATATCCATCACACTATTACCTTTAGGAACATTATATAGAACGCAGAAAAAAGTAACAAATAGTAAATATTTAAAAAGGAAGGAATGAAACAAGAAAAAGGAAACATTGCTAAGTATTATATAACACCGTTCACTGTACCTTTCTATACTCTTCTGCCCTAGCAAGCCATCTTTGTTTCCACCAAATTTTTAGATTACTCCATGCACTGCCTTTCATTCTGTAGACTTCTCACCTCTTTCTTTTTGAGGGTCTTATTAATGCCATCCAATTACAACCTTCTTTTTCTACTCCTTCCTCTAGATCCATTATTTCTGCCTTCATATATTGGTTTGGCAATTCAATCCTAATTCATTCTTTCTCTGTGACCAGCTTCTTTTATACTTCTTTCATACTTTCATTCTTTCACTCTTCTATTCAATCCATTTTTGTATTCTTCACCCATTAATTTTTTACCCTATTTTTTCTTTTGCTACTACACACATTTCTCAAGTAACCCATTCCCACTGCATTCAGCTTAATTTTGTTTCTCCTGACATATCTGACTCTGTTACATATAACATAGTGGGTAAAAGCATGCTATTACACAGTTGTTTTCACTTCTTCCAGCAAACAATCTTTCCTTGCAGTAGATGACACAATACCACTACTTTTCACTGGCATTTGCACATCTTAAAATGTTTCCATTTCCCATTGTTTTTATTTATTTTATTTTATTTTATTTATTTTATTTTTATCCCGCCTTTATTGCCACAGCACTCAATTTAATATACTTGCTCTAGTTTTTTGCAATTTATCTATAACTTGCAATCATTCATCACAATCTCCTTGTCAAAGTTAAGTACTTTGGTGGTTGATTCAATAATGTTCAGATCCATACTGTTTGTTGCATTTGCTGGAAATCGTTTGCATGCTCAGTCAAGAATATGGCATCATCTGCATACAAATTGTACATATATTCATCTTCCTAACCAACACACTTCTAACAAGCTTTGCTTATATAGTGATCCCTAAATACATTAAACAGTCAAGGGGAATCACACAAGCTTGTCTTATTCCCTGCTCAGTGTTAACCATTTGTTAAACATTCCATTTATTCTATGGCATCCCTTAGAGTGTGCTCTTAACACACTCACTAACCAATCTTAAACTCCATATGTATACAAAATTTTCATAATTCAAGCATATCCAATTTATCATACTTCTTTGCTAAACAATTAAAGAAGTGTCTTAACCTTCAGAGGGAGCTACATGTTGCATAGGAAGAAAAACTCTATCTCAATCTCACCTTAATTGATTCAGGTACCATGAATTGATGGGGTTTTTTTGCCATCAAAAGTGCAGAGGATTTGAGAAGTATCACGGACATTTGACTTGTTCAAGTAAATAAATGAAAAGAACCCCACAAAGTTCACTACGCATTAATATCTCACGTTCTTCAATGTTTTCTTAATTACTTACTTTCATACCCACATTCCTTCCCAGTGTTTCTCTTCTCGGTGATTAATTGTGGGTGAAATCCCTATAGAAAATGCAAGTTTCACACTGTTGTGACCTCTTTACATTTGGATAAAAATGTCTTGGAATATTAGATGGCTTATTTTTAAATTTTGAAATATATTTTTATTTATTTTTCTGAACTTTCTCAGTATTTTTCCACATAGCATCCACACTGTATATGTTTCCTTTTTCATCTGGTGCCCAAAATTACTTACAGGGATGCCCTTGTTATTAAGTAAAAGGGTAACAGTTTTTATACCTCTCATGAATTACTTGCAGACCAGGCAAATAGGTTTTTAGAAAATGCATGCATATTGTGGTTATCATATCCTGTGCTAGTCATTAAAAAAACAAACAGAAATTAAATGTATTCTTTGGGACTCTTCCTCTGGGTACAGAATGTTACATACTGTGTCTCTCTATCTGATTCCGTTTCTTACTTAACCCAATGAAATCAAGTTTCCTGGCTACATCAGGAGAACCTGTGTACAAAGTCATGGCTAATCAAAGTTTATGCAAGTATGCAAATTTGACCTGTTACCCAGAGGTAAGCATGCATACAGTTTGTTTTTAAACCCCATATATGTTCTAGCTCTTCATTAGTTAGTGTCCTATGTATTTATAATGTCAGTATAAACTTTGACATTTTAAAATTCCCCACATTGTTTCTAACAGATTTGCACAAATGAACCTTTTCAGTCCACTAAAATCTGTAACTGGGTGTAAGTTGCACTAAATGCAGAGAGGATTGCATTGAGCAGACATATAGAGGATTGCACTATTAGTTGTTTTGTTAGCTTTGTTAGCAACTTTCTGAAACATTGAAATACTAGAAATTTACTGAAGCCTATGAAGTACCTACAATCAGAGATAAGATACAGTACTTCTTAATATGTGCCAACTGGTGTGTGCCTTTAGGATGGTTTGTAAGAATCATTTGCCATATGAAGTAATTACCGGTTGAGATTTTTAAATTTTAACAGGTTGAATGACCTGTCATTCTGCTAAAACAAAGTTTCCATCACTTACAGAAGTTGTTTTTATTTTTATACCAACTTCAGATCCAGTATTTTGATTGTGCTTATGTAGTCTGCTTCAAGCTGTTTTTATAATATGTTACACAATACATTATTTCATTATCCCAGGTGTTGTACACATGAGTTTCACTAGTGCTTACACAATTATTAGCTGAACACTCCCCTCTGTTGTTCTCTGTCCATTAGGCTAACATTGGAAAGATCCATAGTTTGATATTGTACTAAAACATTTTAGTATATCCGACTGATGATTTTTCTTTTGTCATTGAACAGACTTTCAACACTACCAATGTGACCAAACTATGTCCAGGGGCCCAGTGTACATTTGCTTTCTATGGTGGAGAAAGTCTATACCACCGCTACATCTTAGTCTTTCAAATTATCAATGTGTTTGTCTTTCTCTGGCTGGTCAATTTTGCAATCGCATTGGGTCAATGTACCCTTGCTGGTGCCTTTGCTTCTTACTACTGGGCCTTTCGAAAACCGGCTGACATTCCATCCTGCCCGCTCTTTTCTTCATTTGGACGAGCAATACGGTAAGACATTAGGACTGTGTTTAAATTCAGCTCTGCCTCTATATTCCGTGACATGGAGGGAGGCAGGGGTGGGAGGAATAAATGCTATACTCAAAATGGTTGCATTGCAGAATATACCTGTCATGCTGACACAACTTCAACATGGTACAAAGTTGAAAAGGAGATCTTTCTGCAAATGGGAATGCCTTCTGACTATGTACGGTATACAGTTGTTCACAGATTCAGAATAAGAAAACAGTGAATATGTCAGGTTCAAAAGTTTAGAAATCCTTTCAGACAGTACTTTGTAACCCTTCCTTTGGCTGAACTACTATAACAGCTTCCAAATGTTTCTGATAGCCAGCTGAGCTATCAGCTAAGAGCTTTTCTATTCTTGCTTTTGGACCCTTTTTCCACTTTTTATAGGAAGAACTCAGAAATATTCTCAGGACTCTTTGAATACGGTGCATATTTGAGATCTTCCTACAGATTTTCAATAATATTCAAGTCTGGAGACCTGAAGGTCAATCTAAAGCTTTACCCTTTTTTCTCTAAGCACTTTGTAATTGATCTGGAGTTATGTTTTGGGATGGGCAAAAGTTTGAAAAGCAATAATTGACTCTTAGCTGGTTACAGGAAATATTTGGACAGTTATTTCTGCAAAGAAGGAGTTACAAAGTCGATTTCCAAACTTCTGCACCTGATGCATTCACCATTTTCTTATTTTTAAATCCATTAACAACTGCACATATATAGTCAGTACGCATTCACATTTACAGAAAATGTAGTATTAACTTTGTATGATACTGAGCTTGTATCAGCTCCTATTTACTTTGGCATTCGTTGAAACATACAGTTTGACCACTGGTACCTAAATGTTTCCATACAGCTATATTTTAAATGTAGCTGTAATTTCCTTTTGGTCCTAGCAATAGCAGTATATTAGAACTACAAATACAGTACATATTTTTTTAAAAATATACCTGATGTAATCCATAATGTTACATACAGGCAGTCCTCACTCTACAACCATTTGTTTAGCGACAGTTCAGACTTACAGTGGTACTGGGAAAACTGACTTATGACCGTCCCTCACACTTACGGCTGTTGCAGCATCCCCGTGGTCACATGATCACGATTTGGGCACTTGGCAACCGATTCACATTTATGACCATTGCAATGTCCTGCGGTCATGTGATTGTCATTTCTGACCTTCCTGGCTGGCTTCTGGCAAGCAAAATCAATGGGGAACCACGTGATTTGCTTAACAACCACATGGTTCCATTAACGCCTGCAGTGATTTGCTTAACGACTGTCACAAAAGAAGTTGTAAAATTGGGTTGGATTTGCTTAATGACTGCTTCACAAAGCAACCAAAATTCTGGTCCCAATTGTGGTTGTTAAGCAAGGACTACCTGTACTAGGATTTTTCTCAAGTTAATATTGGCCATATTAACCATTTTTTGTAACTCTGCTGGGTCTAGTAATACACCTGTTCCTGAAGAGTAACATTTGATTTTTTTTTCCTTAGGTATCATACAGGTTCTTTAGCGTTTGGGTCTTTAATTCTTGCGGTGGTCCAGCTAATTAGAGTAATCCTGGAATATTTGGATCACAAACTTAAGGGTGAGTTTCATAGAATAATACTTTGCCTTTTCGGATTTTGTCCACTAATATGCCTTCTCATTCATACGAAACAGATATTCTGTGGAAGCATTTATACACATATAGGACTAACCATGATTGGCTCACATATCTTGCTCCAGTGTTTCCATGTAAGGGATTGTGAGTTTCTTTGGGAAAATGTACTTAACAGCACAAGCCATTATTGGGAATATTGCCTTATCAAGATTGCTGATCATTGGTGAACACTCACAGTTCCTTTATAGCAAGCTATGATACAAAATATTTAAAGCTTTATGTTTCTTCAGCCCCTGGAATACTTCAGTTACAATTTTCATGCCCAGTAAAAAAATCTTTCATTTGGCATCTTACTGGCATTTTGTAATTGTTAAGAAATGTATTCTCTGTTTCATGCAGGCTCACAAAATGTATTTGCTAAGTTCTTGCTTTGCTGCCTCAAATGCTGTTTTTGGTGCTTGGAAAAATTCCTTAAATTTATCAACAGAAATGCTTACATCATGGTATGTATTTTTTTTCACTCTCATTTTCCAGTGCACTTCTATGTAATGTCTAGCAAATTATAATTGGTGTGGCAAATGCAGTTTTCCAGGTTTTTAATATAATGGTTTAAACCATAGCATTTAAACTATTTTTGGGTTGAAATGTTTATATTTCTTTCTGGGTACTAAAAGATATTTTCATATGATTGAAATTAGTCCATAGTAAATCTCAGACAACTTTAGTGACCAGGTGGTAAGTATTTCTGCTGAATTTCATCGGATAGTAATATACCTTTCAAATTACAATCATTAAGTGTATAGGCAAGAACTTAGCCTGGTGTGATCCAGTTTGGTAGCTATTGTAGCTCCTAGTCAGAATGGCTAGGAGTGTGACCAATTAAGATAGGCTGCCAATGAACAGAAGGGTAGAGGAATTATTTCAGGGATTTGGAGCTTTATCCTCCATGTATTGACTGAGAAGATACCAAGAAACACATCTGGATCCTGAAGCATAACTAAAGGTCCACTCAGGAATCCTGCCTGCAGGGCAAAGTATTCTTTATCAGAACATACATGCTAAGTGATACAAAATACATCACAAATTTGGGGTTATAAAAGCTAGCAAATGAGTCTCAAACTGTCTTGGGCTACATGGTAAAGTTATGTGGTTGGTTTTAGTTAAAACATTGGAAGATTGATTATTTCCATTGGTATTGCCAAAAAAAAATGCATTGATTCTTATGGGCTTTCTTGAGATATACAAGGAATATTTGGATATTTGACACTGCTAACTGTTGTAAGTATTGGCTCTTTTGCAATGACTGGAATCTCCAGTAGGAAGTTTTGGTTTGTTCTTTATATGATTGGTTCTCCAAATGACTTCTAATAACATGTAGATATGTTAACAGCTGTTACTGTTTTGCAGATTGCAATCTATGGTAAAAACTTCTGCACCTCAGCAAGGGATGCATTCTTTCTTCTCATGAGAAATGTGGTGAGGTATGGAGGCATAATCCAATAATACTCACATCACTAAAAATGTGCTTGATAAATGTTTTAAATATTCATATTATTCTCTGTTGTCTTAGGCTGCTTCCCTAACCTGATACCCTCTAGATACTTTGAGCCATAATTCCCTGAATTCCTAGCTGAAGGCTATGCTGTCCAGAAATTCTTGGAGTTGCAATTGCAATGCTTCTAGAGAATGCCAGCTTAGGAACGTTAATTTAAAGGCTAGATCACATTTTTAACTGTTTCGCACATTTTTTGAGAGAGAAATTTTAAAGCATGGACTAATGCTTTAAACAAGTTCTAGATACACAAAGGATATACAGTAGTTTACACCCCAAACATATAGTTATTTGAGTAATTTAAAAAAATGTTACATATAGAAGCATTAAATCAAAATGTTTTCAGTTTGTACCTTCTTGGGCTGTTCTGCTATTAACAGAAGTTTGCCATGGTGTGGAGGCCAAGAAGAAGGGGTGGAGACAAAAGAGGCAAGTAAGCCTATTCCCATGTCAGGAGTTTTGTACTAAGAACTTCTAACAGGGTAAATAATGCAACACATAAGCAGGTCCCACAAGTACAGCTCTCCATTCAATCTGGGACATGGCTTAATGGTGTAGAGAGCGGTACTCAAGTTCTAGCAGGCCTAAATACAGCTCTTCTCTACTTCTAGCTTTATGCATGGAAGTCCAAGAGAATACAGAGCAACGCTGTGTGTTCATTCCTGGCCTCTGTCTAATGTAATCCTGCAACATGTTCATCTGAAAAGATACTTAAGATAGTTAAGTTCCACCCCGGCCCCAGAAAAAGCTGTTGTTGGCCAAGATGGTACTAGGAAGAAAGCTGGATCCAAGTAAGGCAGTTATCTGGCCTCTTCCTCTGATGCAGCCTGGTGAAAATATATCACTACCTTCTTCCATGGATTTCACAGAATTTGGGGAGGCTAGGCTTTATCCTAGTCCTTTCAATAAGCATCAGTGGTGTGTGTATATTTTGACCTTGATGTTTCACATCAAAGCCAACTTACTCTTGAGCTACTGCTACCAATCATCATTAATTTGTTATGTTTCCATGACACTGAGTTTGCTACTTTAAATTATAAAGTTACAAAATGCAATGCTAAAACTTACCTTAAATCCCTAACCTAACAAGCATATTAAAAATGTGCTTTCCCAATCTGTAACACAAACAGTTTCTCAGTAAAACTATCAATACTTTCATCGTTAAAATGCTTGTGTGGTATGTTAATTTTGACACACAGGCGTGTACAGTATTTTTGCATAACAGTCAGCAAATAAAGGAATATCTGCCTTTTTTCCAATAATTTAAAATACCAATCTTTGCTTCTCTGAGGAAATTAATTATCAGTTCTAAATCTTTCTCTAAAATGAGATCCTTTAGATACATAGAAACAGTATGTTACATGGTTATCAAAGTAATCTTAGTATAACAGCTAGAAACAGACCCATACTACCTTTTGGACCAAAAACAATATCATATCAGTTTTCTTCTCTGTTGCACAGGGTTGCAGTCCTGGATAAAGTAACAGACTTCTTATTATTCCTGGGTAAAATCCTTGTTGCTGGAGGTGTGGGTGAGTCAATCAATTAACTCTCCTTCCTTCTTTTCAGCTTTGTTAAGGCTACTGGATCACGTTGAGAATTTGTTGATATGAGACCTCTCTAATTGCAGCCTTTTTATGACTGGAGCTCACGTAAATAAGCACAGTAAAGTCTCATTATCTCATTGTTTCATAGGACATTCATTATACAGTAAATGAGGAATGCTTAGATCATTTTAGTGGGATAAATCTAAACAGAAGACAAGCAAATTAATTCATGGAAGAATAAGGGTAGAGGAATTATGCTGACTTTGAAAAGCTTTGACTCCTATTTTCTACCTTCTGATTTTTGCTTGGGAAGACAGATTTACTGAAATAATCTATAATCCTATGAATTGCAGCCATAACTGCCCAGAGTCCCTCCTTGTGGGGTCGATGGGCGATGATAAATTTGATAAATAAATAAATAAAATAAGAGGAGCCATTAGATTTGCATGAATATTTGAATTGTCTGGCTTACGAAATTACTTCAGCTTTCCTTTGCTTTACAGACCTGTGAAGGTCGTAAATGTAAAGTTACTTTTTCATCACTGCTGTAACTGTGAACAGTCACTAAATGAGGCAGTTGCTAAATGAGGACTACCTGTAAAATATTACTAACTCAATAATCATAACTCCAGGCCCAGTGTACCTACTGTAGCAGCAATAATTACACCTAAAAGGAGTTGTGGAGATGTTCCCTTTAAATGTCTTTGCCAAAGTAGATGCCAACTATAAAACTTAAATTAATTAAAAGCAGTTAACATGCATTTAATAATTTTACTCTTCTGTCATATGAAAAATTACAATATATTGGCAGTGTTTAGAGGGACTTTGGGAGCTGTATCACAGGATTTCAACATTTCAGTCTGAGGTCTTAGATCTTGTCTTTTTGCCTTTTCTAATAAGTAGGGATTAGTTTGAATCAGATGTAAGAAATGTACTGTGGACTGGATTTAGTTCCTAATAAACAGCTGATGAGTTCTTCCTGACTGTTGAGATCTGCTCTTTATGGATGAATTTAGACTGGGATCTCCTAATTGTGTTCTAAAGCTAGAAATTTTATAACATTTATAAATAGTTTGATTTTGATTTTCTCCTATTTTGATTTTTGATTTTTCTTGATTTTCTGAAATTTTCAGCTTCTCACCTCTTTCAGTGATTTTGAACTTTTAATTTATTGATATCCAGTTTCATCTAAAATTTGCTCAAGTTAAGGAATCTAGAACGAGCAGAAACAGAACTTTTTAAAAACAGCTTAAAGTTAAGAGGTATATTTGAGGACTTCATTAAAGAAATTCTAGAAGGAGATATCAAAAAACCTTACTTAAGACTTACCTTGACATGGATATGTATGAAACTCTAAAAATTCAGGAAATCTATAGAAGAAAGTTTTGGGCAGCATGAGTGAGAATATTGCTATGAAATATACTTGTAAAAATCAAGACTAAAGAGCAATACTGGAATCAAAAAGAAATGAAACTTAGAAATACTTTAAAACTTAGAAATACAGTGATTGAGATTCTATCAGATGTATTCCCCAGATATATTTAGGAAGAGAATTCTGAGATTTTTGACCACTGTCCTTCAGTACAAAAAGACTGAGGCCTTATCCATAATAGGAGAGGGGAATAAGGACCAAGAAGACAGAAGAACAAAAATTGGACCAAGCAGGTGGTACTTCATCATAAATTAATCTAAGAATCATCATGATTCAGATTAAAATATTTTCAACCAATATTGATGGGATGAATAAATCCATTTAAAAAGGAAAAAAACCTTTTTTAAGGTGAAAAAGGGTATATTATAAGTTTGCAAGAGACACATTAAAATGATTACTTGGAATGTAGACATCTTGGTCTCTAGAATTAATGTCAGAACTGGCAACAAACCAGAGAAATTTTTGATCATCAGTACCTTTGTCTTGCTGATCTTCTGTTTCAGATTATTTCATTCTCTCCAGCTCTCCACAACCTTCAGGCACTATGTAAGAACCTTCACCACATCTCCTGCTTGGTCCAGGGTAGGGATATACACCTGAGTAAAATCAAATATTGATGATCCCTCACCCACTGGAAAACTTCCCTTAGCAATTTCATGTAAATGTTAAAAAGAAGGGAGCAAGTCCTTGGCACCATACACAGCAGCAGCCAGCAGCTGTAGCTCAACTGTTCATTCTCCAGCATCACAAAACAGGAACCATTATTTGGGAAGAAATGGAATAATTGCAGAACAGTGCCATTCCTTCACTACCCTCACAGATGATCCAGAAGGATATCATAGTTGATGGTATCAAAAATTACTGAGAAGTCTAAAAGGATCAGGAAAGCTACACTGCCTTCATCCAAGTTCTGGCATAGGTCATTGTCCAGGCTGAGTCCAAACCCAAGTGAATGTGAGTGATTTTATCAACAAAATGTTTAGAAAACATGTCACAACAGTATCTTCCAGAAGATCATCCTGCCCATCCCTTTTCAACATGGAGCAGTCCAGCAACAGTGCCACTGATACCGCAAGAGCAGAGAGACTTTGATGCTTTGCCAATTCTACCAACACTGTGTAGAACCAAATAGGCACTGTTACCTGTGATTGTCATATTTATTCCTCATCTTTCTCCACTGGTACTCTAAGCATTTCTTCTTCCACTTCATCTCCTGGAGATCCTCAGTAAACCCAGGAGTATCCCAAGATCAATGAACAGAGAGAGGCTGCTCAGGATCAGTCATATCCAGTGCTCAAGCTGCTCTGAATTATAGGGATGCAGTATTGGCTGCCAGATCACTGAGGAAATCCCCAAGTGCTTGCAGGAAACCCACTGGATCTATAAGTTGCCTGGGGCAGATCATCCTTACAGAGGTCATAGAAGGCAGTGAGGCTGATATTGGGCAGGAGGTGACCTAATCATGACAATCAAGTAACAGTGAAATTGGTTAATGCTTTCTTTGTGCTTAAGACTAAATTCCTGGGGTTAATTAATTTACATACTTTTTCTTTCCTCCTTAGCATAGATGTTATTCTAAATTAGTATATCAATTTATCACTAAACATGCTGAGTAAGATTAATGGTAAATGGTTAAGTGGTTGTCCAAGAAATAAACTAGATAAGCTTTTTAAAATCAAGTTTAGGTTGCTTTTCTGTTTTGCTAACTGCATGTGTTATTAAAAGAGATTGAAGACATGATTAAATTGATTAAAATCTTCTGGTTGCATGAATCACTCACAGATAATTAATTGGAATGCCAATTTTAGACCATTAAAATACTGAGGATAATTAATGTCAGGATTTATTGTTTGGAAAATCCTATGTTAAGATCTCTTGCGGGCCTTCTTTCTGAAAATGCATGTATGTTTAAGGGGGATGTATAAATGGCTTGGAGGTAAATAGGTGAATAAATCATTTATATAGTGTATTTGTGTGTATTCCCAGACGTGGAAATATCTATTGGCAGTTATATTCTTTGTTTCAAAACATGAGAGATAAGGGTTTTAAAGTGCTACTAAATCATATGGTAGCTAATACCCTGTGCTTTTTTTTCCTGCAGGAGTCCTAGCCTTCTTTTTCTTCACACACAGGATACCAGCATTCACACAAGAAGCACCATCACTGAATTATTATTGGGTCCCACTCTTGGTAAGTTCAAATTATGATTTAATGGTCCAAGCCTGGTGTTGGCATTTGACTTGCTGAGACAATTGTTGGGATTCATGCTTCCTCCCAGAAGAAACAATACCACACCTTGATTTGTTTTGACTGTGGTTTGCTTAAAATATCTTTGCTCAATGCTGACCAGATAAGTTCTGGGGGAAGTGTCTGCAGCTACAATACTATCTCAGTCTCCACAAGATGGCTCTGGTTCACATTTTGACAATATGAATTGCAGGTATGGGAGACAAAATTTAACTTGAGATTGATGCTTGGATCCCAATTCATATTTCAGACAGGTAGCATGGTGCTCTCCAGATACTTTGGACTACGTCTTCCGGCTTTACTTGCTAGTGTCATATTGGCTAGGGCTGATGGACATTGGAACCCAAAACATATGGAGGTCCCAGGTTGTTTGTCTTGCTCTACCAGGTTTTCTGCACTTCATTTTGGATTTTTTAAAAAGCAAGGAAGTCCATGACTATTACTGTGTTTTTAAAGAAAGGTTTGGGAAGAGAGAAGAGGCAATGAATTACCAGCATGTTGCAGTGGGTTCATGTAACATTAAAGGAAGATATAACATGAGACTACTGTGCTCCATTCAGAAAGCTACTAATGGGATTTTATTTTGCTATTAATAGCCTTGTCAACTGTACCAGTTCTACAAAATCTGGGGAAAACCACTATTATTTTCTAAGTTTAAAGTCAGGAACATCTTGGGAAAAGCTATCATGAAAATGTAGCTTTAACATGGTTTTCTTCTTTTCCAGACTGTCATTATAGGTTCTTATCTAGTTGCACATGGATTCTTCAGTGTCTATGCAATGTGTGTTGATACACTTTTCCTCTGTTTTTGTAAGTAATCAGCCTTTTGTGATTTATTTCCTCTTTCAGTAGTGCTCAGATAAAGGGTTGCTAAGTCAGCTTCCTAACAGAATTCATGAATATATTGGAGGGATCCATTTCTTGACTTCTCCATTTTTATTGAATAGGTAATCACACGTCAGATGTGATTTCATTAGTCAGCTAGTGAAATATTACTATTGCTAATTACTATCATGGCTTTTTTGAGGAACTGCTCCATAATAATTACTAACAGGTTGCCACTAAGTATTTTATAGCTTCATTTTGTCCAGCAGCATTTCATTCACAGTAGATGAGTGTTACGTGTTCTTGCTAATAACACCCTTGCTGTTTTAATAATGACAGCAGTGTTGAATTTAATATAACATGTCTCCCTTGCAACTAGTTTGTCTTTAAAAGAGTAGGAAACATAATATATTTAACATGGGAGCATGGATTAGTTACTGTTCCCACGTTAGTCTGTGCTGTAAATGTGAGCAAGATTAGCTGTCCTTATGAAATTATAAAGATAAAAATGTCTTTGAACATACTATCCAGGGAAATCATACCTGCTATGGAGAAAGCACTAAAGACAGAGCTTTAGAGAAATGATCCAGTGCTCAATACGTAATTATGGTTCTTATGTTCCCTACTCTCAATCTTTTGGTTATAAATCAACCACTGGAGAATTTCACCTTTATATGACCTATAGTTGCATGGGAACTATAGTTGCATGGGAACTATAGTTCTATTTTTCTAGTTTTCCATGTCCCCACAATGTAATTTTTTTTAAAAAAAAATCATCTAACTTTCTTACATTCAAAATGTTATCTTATAATTTCAGTCAATTTACCATTAGGCTCCCCTCTACCCCACCCCTGCCCAAGACTACTGTGGAATACAATATTGGTATATTGTGTGCTTCACTACCAAGCATAAGTTAATCATTCTTAACCTGTTGCATGGGCAAAACATATGGCTCACAGCATGGCTCACTGCAGCTTGGCTATGACCTATATGGTGTTGATCTGAAATGGTGGACTGTATATGAATGCTTTTGTGATATTCTGCAATGGCACAAAACTGCAATTCAGCTCTACTGTTGCAGGAATTCTAACTACTGTTTTCCTCTCTTTCATCTGAATCTCTCCTTTGTTTTGGTTTGACTGCATGGCTGCTTTTGCTTTGGCTCTTTTTGACCATTTCATATTCAGGTGAAGATTTGGAAAGGAATGATGGATCTACAGCAAAACCCTACTACATGTCAGCTAGTCTGCACCGAATTTTGGGGAAGAAGGAACTGAGTACAAAAAAGTTAATGGGATAATGTTCAAAATGGCAACAGTGCTACTTTTAAGGAAGAAAAACAATTAAAAAGCAGGATGCATATAATTTAGACAAAAGATTTTTTTAAGTACTATGCTTCTGGTTAATACAGGTAGTCCTTGCTTAACGACCATTCATTTAGTGACAGTTTGGACTTACGACGGTGCTGGAAAAGCTGACTTACAACCGGTCCTTATACTTATGACCATCACAGCGTCCCTGCAGTCACATGATCACGATTTGGGCACTTGGCAACTGGTTCACATTTATGAATGTCACAACATCCTGTGGTCATGTGATCACGATTTTCAACCTTCCTGGCTGGCTTCTGGCAAGCAAAATCAATGGTGAATCACATGATTTACTTAATGACCACATGGTTCACTTAATGCCTGCGGTGATTTGCTTTAACACTCATCACAACAAAGGTCGTAAAATTGGGTCGGATTCGCTTAATGACTGCTTTGCTTAGCAACTGAAATTCCACTCCCAATTGTGGTTGTTAAGCAAGGACTACCTGTAAAACATTTGTGTTGCTTTGTACTATCTAAAAATAAGCAAATGGGCAACATTTTAAAGATGTCTTTTAACCGCTGTGAAACAAGGTCACATCATAGTTTTTATAGAGTGCCTATGAGAAAGTGTAAATGTGAAGCTTCTTTTTTTTAATCTTTAGCTCTTAGTGTTTTAATAACTTTTCTAACTTGAGAATTTGCTGTTTGAAATGACAGCCATTTTGATAACTTTTTTTATAGGTGTATATTTGTAAAGGATATTCAGGCAATTTTTCAAAGCACTACAATGTATCCTAATTAGCCATAAACAGGTCAAGATTATTGGTAACCAGCAGGTGGTCCTAAATTTGTAATGATGGTGCTATGGCTGTATTTTTACTGTATGTGCTGGTTGACAGCTATTTAAACTGTGACTAAAATATACTAATGGTTCCCTATGAAGAAGGGCACATTGCTAAGTCAGTCGCCTCCTAAAAATGGTATATGCTGAGATGGAGATAAATTGGGATCCTGCGAATTTATCTCAAAAAAGACAATGAAGGGTAAAGATTTTAAAAATCTCTTCAATATTTTTTTAAAAAAGAATGTTACGCCAATATCTATATTTAGTTTTTAAAGAGAAGTAAGTCAAGCAATAGCCTCTGCTCGCCATCAGATGCAATATTTATGAGTGCAGTTGCAAAATATTATTAGCGATACTGGTTAAGAGTGCCATGATTTTGTCTGTGCTATGTAAACATTTTTTGCTAAGTGAAATATCCATAAAATAAAATCCAGTGCTATTTTTTTTTCTATGAAAGAAGTCCTTCTAGACTAACTCAGTCTTCCCTAACCAGGTCTTCTGGAGATTTGTTGGAACTTCTGTTCCAGAATTCCCCACCAGCCCAGCCTTTGGTGAATGCATCTTTTGAAGGTGCTGGGTTGGAAGAGGCTGATCATGTTCTAAAAGTCTCAATTCATTAGCTTTTCCTCCTAAGTTTTTCTCCTTCTCTGTTGCTGCTAGACAAAGAAAAAGAATTAAGGGTTATTGCCTTTAGGTCTTTCTTGCGCTGCTTACATGAACATGGGATTGTTTTTCATACAGACAGGAAAGAAGAGAGAGAGACGTAATATGGATGAGTATTCCTTCTAGCTGAAGTAAGAACTGGTCTTGAGTCTCATACCAAAAAGTCATAATGAGTAAATGTCAAAAATTAGTATTCTGCATCCTAAAACAGAACACACTCTAGAAGTTTACATGCAAAGAAAAATGCAATTTTCTTATTCAGAATTAAAAATGCAATTAACTATAATCTCATTTTATGTTAGTAAGAGCTGGGGAGAGAATATACTGTAAGGAAGGAGAGCTTCATCACAGTCATGCTGCTTACTTAGGAATTGTCTCATGTGAACTTTTATTTCTGCTAAACGTTAAAACAATGGGTGGCCTTACTTATGTCGCTCCTGGGTCATGAGAGGCTTTTGAAATTAATATGGCATATTCTCTTAAAAAAACATGTAATCATGAAGTCCATTATTCCATCACGCTATAATTCTCTATTATTAAGACAGGGGTGATTGGCTTCAATTCCAATCGAAGCTTGTGTCCAAATTTGCACTGAGGATTCTACTTGTTCTCTAGTTCGTTGTACAAGTGCCAAGTTCCCATTCTAAAATTGGACTCACCAAAATTCATTCAAGTGAAGTCCCTAGTTCTACATTAGGCTGGACTTGGTTTTAAGATAATGGAGGAGTCCAACAGGTACTGCAATTTATTTGCTTTTAATTGGACCCATATAGAATCTCTAGGTGTTTGTTTTAGGATTTTTAACCCTTCTGTTGTAAACAAGAAGGTTTTCCTGGAAGTCCGTTCTGTTAAAAGAAGAGACTTATTTCCAGATGAGAATATTTTCTGAGGAAGGTGCTTAAATCATTCATATTCCAATGGACCTGAGAGAACTACCAATCTGAAATAAATTATGTATGTGCACTCAGCTGAATGCCCATTTCAGTGAGTAGATGTATTTTTTCACCAGACAAATGTAATTCATCCAGATTTCCACTCAGGCAGCTTTACTGGCAGAGAGAATATTTTGCTAATTCTACCTACTCAGCAAAAACTGTTCTGGAAGGTTGGGGAACTCTTTGAGACAACAGGAGAGATGCAGGAGGAACCAAGAACTGGTGAGAATCATTTGCCCTTCCTTCTTCAGCAGGAGGCTCTAAAAGATTCCGCCTTCCCCAATGGAATAGTCCCTACCATTTAGAGGCAGGCAACTCTGGGTCCCATCTGTGTTACTCAAACTGAGAGCAACGTGGTTTCCCTGGATGCAGGTATCCCAATCAAAAGATGCATAGACCCTCCTCACTAGAGCAATCACTGAGCAGTTGAGTATAAGCAGGCATCTACTGGGAATGACTCTAAAAGGCAACTTTTATCCATGGATGAGAGTAATTGTTCCACACATAGAGCATGTTTCAGATTAAATCATATTTAATTCAATGAAACTTAAGTTTTCCAGTTGCGATCCCTGCTCAAACATTAAACTATGGCAATATGTGATCCCAGCTGGTGTGTTGTTCACAAAGTGTTAATATCTTGGGGTGTTTAATAGGCAAAATCATTGGCTTAGTCATTGCTAAATATATCCTTACATATTAAATTTTAGGATTAGTCTTAAATATTGTCAACTGAGATAAATTCATGATATTCATTTCAAAAACAGCAAGACTGCACTTGTAAGTCACAATGCAACCCAGACTAAGGAGTCCTAGCGCTGGATTGTTTCTAGAATATTAGAACTGATTCTAATAATTGTTAGAACAGGGATGACAAGTGGAAAACATGGCTTGTTGTTATCCCACTGATTACAATAGGGGCTTAGCAATCAGTCCAAAGAAGCTAACATAAAGGAGGAAAAGCAAACTAAGAATTTGCCAAAGAAGCCACAGTTGCTTTTTTCACATTCAACTTTTATTCTGGCCTGTTTTTTATTTAAAAAAAACCATGGTTAAAATAAACTGTGATTTAATATGTGTAAGCACAGCCAGTAAACCCAGTGCGAAATGTAATGGACAAATGCCTTCAAGGGAAACATTCCAGAGCCGTCTTACTAATTAAGCATCTGAAAAACTGTGAAAATGCTAAGCAATAGCACTGAAATTTGGCTGCCATTCAGTCATTTGAAATGTTCAATAATGGCAAAGTGTACATCTGATAGACAAAATTCCTGAATATCTTTCTCAGAAATGAATGAGCATTAATGTGCAAACTAAGTAATAATTTATTTTTGAAAGACAAATAGCTTTGAACTTTGACTGATGTGTTTCTTAATCCTTGGAACAAACCCTGCTGTTTGTTAGAGTCTGTTTTATGCATATAGTGCTTTAACATAAAGCTAAAGCTTGATAAAATGCACTTCCTTGCTTTAGAGAAGTCATAATACTAGACAAATCATTTCTTGATGAGATGATCACTTTGAAATAGGCTTGGATCCTGCACTCATTCTAGTCAATGGCAAGGCAAAGGCCTTCTTGATTGAACTGGTGCAGCATCTAGCCCATCTGATTCTAAAGGGCTGATTATATTATTGCGCCAGTGTTTACAGTATAATAAATGCCAAAACATCCCATGTCTAATATATATTGCAAGGCACTTGCTGTTGTGCACAAAAGGGCCAGCAGATGGAAGTATAGGATTGGTTTGATTTTTTGCTCTCTGCCTTCCTTCCTCCTAGTGGAAGATTTAGAAAGTCAGGATGGTTCTACTGAAAGACCTTATTACATGAGTAAGTCTCTGCTGAAGATTCTGAACAAACATAACAAACAAAGCAAGAGACACTGATGGTCAGCTGTCCCGGCCACACCATTGCGTTGGGTCTGGTGCACTGTTTCTGCAATACGTTCTCAGCTTTTACATGTGCAAGTTTTATACCAAAGCTATTGTACTGTGAACCCATCCAAGTTTGAAATGATACTGATTTTAAAATTCCGGGGGATAGGGGAAATATGAGAGATTTTTTTCCCTTCTCTCTCTCTTTCCTTCTTTAATTCCTGTGGCTTGGATGTTTTGGAATGAAAGAGTATTAAAACGTTGGCTGTTGTTTTTCTTTATTTTTCTTCTGTGAAAAAGAGGTATGAAATGTTCTACTGTTGCAAATTTTGTTCTAGGTGAGTAAACAGATTTTTGAAAACCGTGTTAAAAGTTTCCAAGGAAGAAAAACTGTAAATGTCCTTTTCAATACATATGGTCAAAGAATATGTAAATGTCTCTTGACTGCATTTAAAGTCTTGTCACTTTCCTAGCCTGTACAGCTATGTGCTCCATAACAAAGTGCCTTACTGGCTATTGGTATCAACTAGCTTATGTTCCGAAGTTTACAAGCACCGTTTGAACCGTAAACCTACCATTGCTTGAAAAGATAAAAATCTTTTTCAGTTTACTTGTAAGTATGGATACAAGTTTGGTTGTTTTATCTAGTTGTAAAACCTGCAGTTTCCCACCAGCATCTGCTCCAAAAACAAAGCGGTGAGCAATGCTGCATTTAGGGGGGTGAGTTTTTCAGCTTAGCTTTATCCAGCTTGATTTATGCTTCAAGAAATTGAGTCTCTGCTGACCTTCCTCTTCAACATGTGATGCAACCCACATATAACCCTGTTTTCTGGGGTATTTATCAAACTTCCTCAATGCAGGAGATCAGAAATAGGTCTGCCAACTTTTCAGCCAGATGTTATATCTATCTTTTGAACAGCAGCTTGATCCACCACAATTAACAGTAAATGTTTATTGCTATGCTGAGAAATATTACCATATGACCCTGAATTTAAGACAGTCTTCCCCCCAAAAGAAGAGTAGCTTCGATAGGGAAAAAATATAAAGAAAGAGGAACATCCAAACCAATGCCCAGATCCTCATCCCACCCTTCCCCAATCTATCTAGGGTGGCATCAACTCCAGGACAAACCAAACTCCAGGTTCCGCCACCCCATCTCACAAAAGTATATCCGTACCTGCATACATACTGCCAGAAGCCACGTGCCAAAAAAGGGCAGACCAAGATTTAAAAAAAACCCAACAAATTATTAACTACTGATTAATATTGCCTGTAAAATAAGGTATATCATGGGGAAACAAAGCACCCTTCCTTCCTTCCTTCCTTCCTTCCTTCCTTCCTTCCTTCCTCTTTCCAACAGAAACAGCAAAAGAAGAAAATTACAAGGGATATGAAGTGAGGGAGATGGGTAGATCTGCTAGGAAGGAAAGAGAAGCCATATTTAGGAATTACAAAAAGGCTGGAAAATCATTTGGCAACCCCCTCCTCCTTCCAAGTTATTGCTAATAATTCAAAGTGCTTGTGCTTTTCTGCAGTGATGTTTGCAGTCTTTAGCACACTCTGCCCCCCCCCTTTTTTAGACAACTTAGGGAGAGCCCTTCCACCCTTTACAGGTTTGAGGGAGCATGAAACGGCTGTTCCAGATACAGCCACAGGGATCAGCTGTGAAGTTGGCAGTCCTACAGACTAGCTCCCATGTGAATCCTGGGAGGAAAAGAAATATTTTTCTTGTTTGGCCTTGTATGTGTGATGCCTGTAGATATTTCTGCCTTCAGAGCTGATGAAAACCATTCGGAGGGGTGCTTTGCAAAACAGTCCTCTGAGCCTGCAGCTTGAGCAGAGTAGTGCTGCGCCCTGAGCATTTCTGTGTATGCTGTCATGAGTACTGATGGTGAGCAGGAGGGGGCCCCTATCCAGGGGGGAAAACGCATGCGTAGTACTGAGGAGTTGAGCAGCCAAAGAGACACAGATCAGACCCGCCTTAACCTTCGGGGTTTATCTGTCTGGGTTTTTCCCACGCTTCTTCAGTTTGATAGGATTTTCTGTCTTATGTAGCAGTAATAAACACTAGAGACCTATTCCTTGTCTCAGCGTGGCTCCTGGCTGTTAGGACATATGCTCAGATTACCCTTCCATTGGTTGTCTGCATATGCACACCCAAAAGATTACCCCAGAGACCAAGCACAGGCAGCACAAGTACCAATGTGGCAGGACCTGCGTTGCAATGAGCTTTTGGCCATCTTGCTGAGAATTACAAAAGAGGAATCTTTTCAAGGAATGGAAACTTGGAAGGGCATTTTGCAAACAGTACAGCCATTTTGGTAACAATTATTCTGGAGTTACAGGAATGAATGTTACACTAGCAGTGCCAATTGTGACTGGATAGCATTGCTTCTTAACCACAGGTGGTGTGTGTGTGTGTCCTTTTGGTGTTGCATATACCCTTGCTTTCATCAGGATAATTATAATCCCTGTTAATGTTAATCATGGTGCATAAGTGCTACTCACAAAAGTTACAATAATAATAATGTGGTTAAAAAATATTTTTTTAGGTCTAAAGGGACAATAGGGCATCTAACAGTGTAAACCTTACATGTTTACTCAGATGTAAATCCCACTGAATTAAATGAGACTTACTTCCAAGGATGTCTGTACAAAATATTAGGCTAACACCTTAACATTTGTAATTCTTTCCATAGGTTTGTTTCCTACAGCAGCGTCATACTATTTGCTCAGAAAAATGTGTTGCAGCCTTAGATGCAAAGCTTAAGTGAATTCATTTGGTAACAAATTCCATTGCTTCTGAGCAACTATGCCTAGGTTCATGGAGTTAAGAGTGAATTCTGGCTTTATTAAAATCAGAGAAATGCTCGTTATCGCCCCTGGAATCAAGATGTGATTTTTAGAGCCATTCATACAAGGTCTTGTACTTCCATGTACTAATTAGCTAAGTCAGAATCACTTCATCAATCATTCTATGATTTAAAGTCCTGCTTTGTAAAGTACAAGAAACTGGAACAAGGAGATGCATATAGTACACTAGTGTAAAGTATTTATTGCTTTGTTAACAAGTGTTAAAAGACCATTTCATTTTAAAAATCCATCTAAAGATAAGATATTATTTTAAAGAATGAGTTTTAATTTTCTAACTTTTGATACAACCTATTATTCCCCTTGTAAAATGCTAATTATTTACAGTTCATGATAATAAAAGAGAGACTTAATGGCTTCTTAGTTTCTGAGATGTATAATTAATACTTCCTTAAACAATCATTAATGCAACCTGTGAAAAAGGATCCATCACCATTTCAAATATGTACTCATAATTTGCATGGTAACAAATGAAAGACCTTGTCTGTTTCCCTGCTGGTCACATTTCTACTTCAATTGTGATTTTTAGAGACTGTTTTTGTGCCCAAACCAAATTAACTTGAGCACATGGCCGTCTGAACTTTAAAATCTATTTGCTTCTGCTGTGCAGAAATGTTAGAAACATATTGTTGAAAATATCTTTACAGAATTTAATATTTAACACAAGTTGTTGTTACTTATTGTTTAACAGCTCTTAAGATTTGTTCTAATAAAGGTTTAGATATAAAAGGATGGCTTTCTTTTTTTCTTCCTCTCTGAATGTAATAGACTCAAATGATGTTTGTGTTCCTTCCCTACAGAGCCTGTTTGTGTTACTTCACTGTACCACAAAATCTATTTGATTGATTAATAAACACAGAGTACAGTGCTATTCATGTTTACTTAGCAATAAGTCCCACTGATTTTAATAGGACTTAACTGCCCAATACCATGTGTGGAACATGTCCTTTCATGAGTTGCTCGAATGTAATTCCTAATGATGATGCTATCAGTTCAATCATGTCTGATTCTCTGCGATCTATGGACCACCTCTCTCCACTTTTTCCAATCTTGTATAACTTCTTTTTGTTGTTTAATGCTCAGGCTGGTGTTGACTTTGATGGTGTCTAGCCATCATGTTTTTTGGTGGCCTCGTTTCCTTTCACTGCTGACCATTCTGAGCATAACTGCCTTTTCCAGTGAGTTTGATCTCATGACATGGCCAAAATAAGTAAGGCAGAGTTTTCTGATTTTGCCCACCAGCAATGTCTGGATGTATATACTCCAATACTTGCTTATTTGTCACCTTTGCTGACCAAGGAATGCGCAGGAGCCTTCTTCAGCACCACAGCTTGAATGAATCAGTTTTCCTCCTGTCTAGTTTTTTCACGGTCCAACTTTCACAACCATAGGTAGCTTTGGGAAACACGATAGTGCAGACTAATCTGCATTTAGTTGCCAGGCTGATGTCCCATAACTAAAATTCCTAATGTCAGAAAATTGCAGCCAAAAGATATGCAGCAACATGGGATGCATGGTATCCATTTCACTTGCTCCATATAAAAACAATATGGAGAAACTTTCAAATGATTCTCCACATACAGTAATAACCATTTGTAACAATCCTGAATAGTTTGTAGATATAAGGGTAAGGATGCCAAGCTCAGCAACATTTTTGTCTATCTAATCCGTGCTTTCTTTTTACCCTCAGTTACAGCTTTTCTGAACTGCCAGGTTTTAATTTATTGCTACAGATCTTCAGCCAAACAATTTCCTTGTTTTGATCATGGTCTATAGGATCCGTTGAAAGCTAGGATCTTTAATCCAAAGTCAAATTATGGATTTGTATGATATTCGAAAGTCATTGGAAAGAATATTTCAGTTGAAAGCATTTTGAAAATTAAAATACTGGGAGATTTAGATCTAGTTAAGTCTTGTTCATAAAAGAGCAGATGATCATGATACTGTTCTTAGTGCTAAAATCCTATTTGGTTGCCACATTCACAAGCCACTTTTACCTGGGGTTAACTGGTTCACGTGACACAGTGCACTAGATCATACTGGTTTGCAGGATGTGAGGCTTAATGAGGTTGGCTAGTTTGTGATTGAGTATTCAGACAAGCGCATTCATCATTAAATTAAAGAAAAGGTCAAAAGAGGCACACTGTTCCCCATTTGCATTTCTATTTCTGAGTGGGAGAACTCTTGTTCATTCTGCAAAGCACATGGAATATGTCTAAGTACTAAAACACTATAAACAACATATGATACAAGTTTACAACAATATTCTACAATTTATAACTGAAAGCATTAATCATCTTGGACTAAGACAAAGAATGTATTTTAATCTAAGCTGGGATCTGGAAGGACTGTTGAGAGTCCAAGATCTTTACAATCTACCCTATATTTACAGAGTTGTTTTTAATTAAATCTGGATTTCTTAAACTGCTCCAGCATTCTTTTTGTATCATATGCAATGTGCCATGGATTGAACTACAACCCTTGGTTATCCTTGATTATTGTGTCTTTGCACATTCCCAAGCCATAACTTATCACAAGCTGCTTGCTTTCTCATCTTTAAGGCATGCTCATAAATAGGCTTTTTGTGATTGATGGGTTTTCTGTAACACATAGTTTTTCTTAACTTTTATTTTAGATTTAAATCCACCATTGGCTGAAGGCCACAGAAATCTTAATCCATCACTAGCTGAATTTTAAAACTGGGACTCATTTTTTTTCTTGAATTCCATTATAAATGTCCTGATAGCTAAACTTCATGGCATGTTCATGAATTATTCAGTTATTTAAACATAGGTCATGCTTCTTCATCTTCATTATATTTATATCTTACCTTTCCTGGTATAGTAATAGTGTGCGGAGGGGGGAGAGGATTGTCTCATTTTTATCTCCACAATATCAACCCTGTAAGGTCATTTAGACTACAAATAGTGACTGACCCAAAGTCATCCGAGATCCTCATTGTCAAATGAATCCTTGAACTCAGCTTGGTCAGCTAAGCACCAAATTAAGTTTGTTGTTATTAGCCTACATCTTCCAAGTTGAATGTGAAAGAAGAGCTGGTCTTGTGTAGACCCTTTGTCTGATGTACATATTGTTGGCCCCCTTTGTGTATAACAGAGGCTAGGAATTAAAGGAAGTTATTCCTTTCAAAAACCTCTACATGGAGTGACTTTTCATCATAAATAAGCACTGTTTGTTAGGACTGCACATAAAACAATTGGAAAAAGTGCTTCAGATTTTTCTGAAGTGCAGGTTCAGCACTTCTCCACAGTTCACTAAAGCAGCTATGTCTTTTTTGCAGGGTTCTATGTGAGTCTGAAAAATGATACTCTTGTTCTGAAACTCTCTCTCCTTGAAGGAGGCACACTTTTTCAGGCATGTGCATAATCCTAAAAAAAGATACCACTGCATCAATGAATCACAGAGAGGTCCTGTTCTTTGCAGTATTGGAAGTACTTCTTCGGAATCATTTTTGAAGAATACACAAACCTGTGGCTTATAATCACTAATTATTCCTCTGAAAAATGTCGAAGCCGGAGACTGGAGCTTAGAAAATGTGTTGTTTCCTTTCACTTTTATCAGAACTTGACTGTGTACCAGCTTCTGTTATTTATAATAGAAAACTGTTCAGTGCGTTACATCTTTTCCACATGCTCACAGGCAGAATTTTTTGAAAGGAAATGGGAAAGTTGCAAAGTAATTTCTAATGCATTGTTTGGACAGATATATTGAAGATGGATGTTTAAGATGTCATCTCTCACCTTAAGATTATAAAAATACTTTTATATACACTCAAACGGGGGGAGGTTTGCTTCTGTGTATTTGTGTGCATTTGTTGTTACTTATGTTTGGAATTTCTCAGAGTTTTGTTGATACATTGTTTAAATTAAAACAAAGAACAAAAAAAGGGTAACATTGGGCCAAAACATTTTCCCTCGTTGCCTTACTTGCTCTGTTGTCTGAATAAATCAATTTCCTGCCTCAAATCCATTTTCATATCAGCCTATCCCAAAGCCTCATTTCTGATGGTTTGGCTAGATGATATGTACTTTCACTTTTATGCATGAAACATTTGCATTTGGGAAAGGAGAAAAAAATACTGCTGCCACCAAAGCCATTGTTTTCTCCAGTAATAATGTAATCTGTTTATACTTTATTGTGTAAATGTTACAAACCCAGAGAAGAGCTCATTTAAAAACTACTATGGAAGACTATATCCAAGCATTGGTGAGTACAAGCTAGATGTTCCCTAGGCCATCCAGCTAAGGACTTCTTAGTCCTTCTGCTCAGCGTTTCCCCCTTTATTTCTACCCTAGGAAATACAAAGGAACATGATAGGGATCCTCCTGCCTACCGCCCAGAATTATAGAACCTAAATGTGAAAGCCAATGCTAAAACACAAGAGGTAGCTACATAACTGTGCAGTCTTGCAAATGGGGTATGCTCTAATGAGGAATTCCCTTCTAAAACCAATGAAGCCCAGGCTGCAGGTGTAGAATAGTAGTTTATTGGGAACAGGGAAATACAAGCAAAACAAGAGAAGGCAACAATCACATGGAATTTCAAATCAATAGAGTCTACCTCCCTGAATAAGGTCTTGGGTCTCAGCACATGTTCATTGCAGAAAGAATGGTTGAAAATGTTCCTTGACCTGTTTGGAAGTTCGTAAGCAGGCCCTTCTTTCTGCTGCTGCTGCTTCATGCTTGTTGGTTATCCCTAAGCACTTTCACCCACTTTTCTATTAGATGGGAAGGAAGTGAAGGCCAGCCTCTTTGGGGAGAAATGACTCTTGTTTTGTCCTACCAAGGAGATTGTTCCACCTACCAAGTCCTGGGTCCACCCAGAAAATCAAACATTATCTAGAAGCTACACCCAGACTTGATGGAATTACAAAGTCAGAATCTGCTTCTCACTAGTCCTGCTGCATAAACAGGATTACGTGGGAGAGCTCTTTGAGATAACAGAAGCTGAACTCCATCTAGTCATGCCTCTCGGCATGAGGTCAATTAATCAAATCATCCAGGAAGCACTGTGATACCATATCAAAAGTAGGGATTTGTTACAATAAAAAAATAAGTTGGATTTAACAAATTTCATTGATCTGTCAGGGATCTAATAGATGGCAACACAGAACACTAGAGGAGTAAGCTCTCTTCAAATGATGCTTTTCCATTCATTTTGTTAAAATGTGGTTGCCTACTAAGAAGAGACTCCAATTAATTAATGCACCTTATTTGTTGGACCAGTGTCCCTGTCCACACATATCTACTTGCTGGACATAAGGGGTCTTAGCAATAAGCCACTCATTCCAGTGGATTTTCCTTCAAGATGTCTATAATTTTGCTTGCAGAGCATCTCTGATATTATCCTCAACAACTGCTGAGGGCTCTCATCAAATCTGGAACTTGACGCTGTGACTGGTAGCTGGATATCAAAAGACCTTCCGTGGGAACATGAAACTACTACTGCCAGTCAGACTACACAAAAATGGTCTAAATGAGAGCTAGTAGTGGCAACATTTGACTTAAGACAAATATTAACATTCAAATCCCCTCAGTTGATCTTGGGTAAATCTCTCTCATTTAACTTTACCTGCCTGGGAGACCTGTGAAATTATAGAATGAAACGACATATATTACTCTGAGCTCCTTCGGGGAAAAATAGGATAGATAGATAAATCAGTCTTGGTATATCTAATAATACATTATGCACACCAATATCCATGTCAGTAGATGCACAGTATTCAGGTTTGCTGTGGATATTCACCCACACTGCATGTTAAGAATTTGTATTAATTGCTGTGGAAAAGTTGTCCAATGTTTCCAATGAACTGTAGTGCAGTACACCTATTAACAAACACGGTTTTCCAGCCACATGTGAACCAAATTAAGTTTTATGAATTCCTTTGAAATATTGAATCTTGCAGAATGTAATTTGCCAGAAATTCATAATACAGGTAACCCAATCTTTGAAGTGTATCATTGGAATGCATTTTGCAAAGGGAATAGAGCCTTCGTAAGCAATCTAGTGGACAGATAGGACCCAGAATTTAGTAATAAAAAGGATTTATTTAACTGTAATAAAATTATTGATTAAAGTCCAATGGACAACATAGTTTAAAGTATAATAAAAATTATGATTAAATTATAATGGAAATTGGAAGTGCTTATGCTTTAAAGTTCTGCCTTGAAAATTTTTAAATGTTTTCAATAACAGAGATATAAAAGAGAAGATATATTAACCACATATTTTCAGCTAGGGTGGCTCATTAATAATTCACAATATCTTTTTATGAAATTTAATAAATTAAATTTAAAGTTGAATAATACATTTCTAAAAATTTACACTGGACCACAGTAACAACCACAATAATAACCAATTAAAAAGAAAATTTACAAAGCCCAAACTTTATTTTCTTAGTGGTCAGTTAAGAATATGCTGCATTTTTCACACTTCTAGAATGCCTAAAATAGGTCACAGTACGTTGTGTTAATTCTGTAACTATTTATATGATCACCCACCCATACAAACCTTTTAAAATGTCATCAGGAAAGACACTATCACATGTTAGGATTTACAGCCCGGAAGATGTTCATATGTGCAAGTTTACATTCCAGAACTACCTTCTTGCACAGGATACTTTAAAGGCACCAATGTAAACTGCCTAAAGTTTTTCCCCCCCAATTAGTGTATCTAAGAAATTAACACAAACACTCATGCCGGTCTCATCTGATGTCATGTGATAATTCTAGAAAGATAATCCTGAATTGTGAAAATATGGCATGGAGGAGGAGAACTTGGTATAGTTATATTTGTATCGATTTTATATTGTACTGTTTTTAATTGTTATTTTATTGTCTGTAAGCTGCCCAGAATCATCGTGTACGAGATGGGCGCAGAGAAATTTGATAAATAAAAATAAAATAGTCAAAATGATAGAAATGCCCAGGAGTTACATTTGTAGCCAATTGTAGAAGGAAAAATGCAGGTAGTTAAGGACAGCTCTGCCTAACAGAAAATACAAGTATTATTTAGTTTATAGAAATGGCAAAATGTCCCTGAAAATGAAATATATTTGCCATACATACATGCACACTAAAGCCTGCAAAAATATTTAAAAATGCTCTTCAATTAATATTGGCATTATTTCAAACTTTATGACATAAAATGGCTTTGACAGCTGCAAAACTTGATTTATGTAGGGATGTCCTCAACAAGTAAACAAGCAAAACGGCTGCTTACTAAAGCAGCAATCACTACAGTGCTGTGTCCAGAAGTTATTAATGGATCACCCAGTAAGAATAAATATAAAGAAACTCACAAGTTTAGAAAATCACATTATGCATAGTGAAGAAGATGGGGGATTCTTTTCTTCCACCCAGGTAATAGTAGAGAGATGAGGCTGATAGATGAATCATCACAGATTTGGGAAATAAGCGGGGGAGGGGGATATTTTTCTACATAGTATGATTATTAACTTAGGGAATATTCTTCCACAAGAATAGAAAGACTGAAGCAAGATGATCTCTTTCCCAATGGAAGCACTGGAGAAGTCATCTTGGTATGATTTGCAAGTGCAAATGTTACAGAACAAAATTTCCCAAGGGATAACTGTGGTGGTCCTCCACTGATGGAAGTTTTTTTTTTTTTTTTTAAGCCACAGAATAGGAGTGTTGACATGTGGGAATATATATTAAATAGAAGAAACTTTTGCTATGGAGAAGTGGGGTTAAGAAAGGGAGCTGGGGAATCAAGGTATGTTGATACTGTCCAGGTACAGGCTATGTATTGGAAGGAAAATGTATTTTCATTCAGCTTAGAGAGAATTTTAGCAGACATAGATAGAATAATGGACAGAGTTAATTTATTTTAGGTTTTATTTTGTGAGCTAAAAGCTACAAAATTATGCTTAGTGATTGTTCCTCCATCTTATTCTGGCTTAATGAGCCAGAAATGACATAGTTCAAGAAATAATAAAGTAGCACAGAAAAATTCAAAACGACAATTACAGCTAGTGAGAAGGACGCATTGGACAGGGAGAGATTAAGTCTTTCTTCTCATACCACTTCCTCCAGAGCTGGCCCACAAATCAAAACTAAAAGTTATTCATGCTTATCATAACCACTTCAGGCCAAGAGAAAAGTAGGAAAATGTAATGGAAGAAAGACTTAAATATCAGATCAGGCCAAATCAAAGGGTAGTTGCTTTGAAGGTTTCAAAGCACTGTGCAAAACTATTAAGGACTGCATGCTTTGCCTGAATGAGAAACGTATAGGTACAGGATAGTGATAATTCTCTTTCCCTATGGAGGATCGCTAGTCACGGACTTTGAGTAATAGATGCATTGATTCACATTAACCAACGAACTTGTGTCTGTAAGGATTTCCGTCTTCTATCCAAATGGCAAGCAAAGGTTTAGAAAATAAAACCCTCCACCTAGTTCAAAATGTAATTTTCCTCTTTTTGAGAAACACCCTATTCTTGTCTTTCCTACACCAATTGTTTTAAAATGCATGAGAGAGAGAATGGGGTGTTGGCTAGGGGCCATGTTTATTACATGCATGTGTGGCACTGTCACTGCAGATCATCTCCTTACTAAATCCACTCCCAAATTAAACCTGCCAATGAGCTACAAAATAATCAGTTTTTTATAGTCTCATCTATTCCAACCTTACTTTTGTTCTATTAAGCAAAATATTTTAAACCAAATCATTGTAAAGATGAAAACTACATACTGTGGTTTGTGGTAGCAGGCACTGAAAGTGTTTGCATTTGAATGAATATGCACACACCTGCTTCCACTTGAACTAGGAACCGCTGGGGGCAGAAGAAAAGAGCAGCTGCCTTTAGTCCAGTGCTCACAGTCTCTTGCCTTTATAAAGGATCCAGACAGCAGCACAGGTGACCACTTAAAATACAGTGAACAGGACAAGCCATGCTTATGGTAGCAGCTCCATCAGAGCTTCAACAGTATTAACTGTACAAACATTGCTTCTCTTTCTGCAAATGGTGTCATCAAGATTAAAATTGCTGGATTCACAAAAAGGACTATTTCATACAAGCAATCATGTTACCATAAAATCTGTTCACACCCAAATTCTTTTTGCTGGCTGTAGCAGGTTGAACTTTCTAAAAGGATTGATGCCACACATAGACACGAAATCCTCCCTTTATTGCACCCCACAGTGCCACTTGCAGCAGGAAACCTTAGGTCGAAAACTATCTACTATGCCATAAATGTGCATGTAAGTGTGCATGCTCTTATAAGAAGAGTAGGGCAGGGATAAATGGGAAGTAAGTATGTGCTTGGTTTTGAAAACAGACAACTCTTATAACTGAAATTCCCTGGTGTTCTCTGATATTAAGAGTGGACACAGCTTCTTAGAAATAAATGTGCTTTTAACATAAAGCATAACTGAGTTCTATTGCCTCTAATTATAACTAGTCAGCTTAACACATTGAATGGTTATTCTGATGCTACTCTGTTATTATAAACAGTTCACTCTGTTATAAACTGTCTACTGCAGGTACATGCCAGCTGACACAAGAAACTGAAAAGCTAATGAAATGTACAATTTGCTGATGTCATAGAACGATATTTGTCTTTGTCACAGAAGATGCAGTCAATCTATAGACCACCCCTTTATAACTCTGGCCTGGCCCTTGGACATGTCACTTTATATGGTAGGGAGTCTGGCTCTGCCTACCATATAAAGCTGCCAAATTCATGTATGCAAACTCCCTCAACCTACTTCCCACACTCACATTGTTTCATTTTGGCCACTATGCAAGTCTGGAGGTGCATAGCGTGAGAGTATTGTTAATTTACCCTCTGGGAAACTTTTTCCTCCCCTGACAACAGAGTTTGCCTAACTTATGAGCAAGTGTGACATATGTATATAACACTCATTAAGAGTATTTAATATAACACTCATTAAGAGTAATAGTAGTTGATACTGGCTGGCCAAGAACCAGAATAATTTCTGAATGTAAATATACAATAGAAGTTACATTAAATCTGTAACTGTGATTTCTATACATGAAATCCAATGAAGTACTGCATGTCAGAGACAAGGAACAAGTGTGAAATGCAGCAGCTGTGGAACAGTTCTAAAGTAACAGGTGAAATGAGTGAATTCATCATTCTTAGAATGTTAAAACATGTAAGCCTATTTACAATGCAAACACCATTAGTAAAACAGACATCTTGGCCTGAATCTGCAAACACTTTTCTAGGAGTGGATGGACTCCATATATGTAAATCTCATTTTTCTTACAAAAATGTTAAATATATAGTGCTTTAAAAGACACTCTTATCTGTGTTACACATGCTTTCAACATTAAATCATTTGAACTTGTGTAAAAAAAAAAGTAAAAACCCTTGATATTTCCAATGTTTTGTTTCCTATATATGAGCTAGATCCTTGAAGCTGTCATGTAATAGCACGCAACTGTTGCTCATTCAGTTCATAAATACTGAAATATATATGTGCAATAAAGATAAAATCTATATTAATTATGATAGCACCTTTTATGGAGTAGAAAGGCAACCAGTGCCATCATCCTGTATTTAAGAACTCAGGATCAGTATTGCTGATTATAAAAATCAGTATGTTTAACCAGGTTTTACATAAAATATTACTTAAAAATATCTAGATGTATTACTTGTTTTGATATTGTCGCTGTTATTTGCATAGGAATCATATCTAGAGAATCATGATCAACAACCAGAGACTTAAATTCATTGCTTATGTGCAATTTTATGTTGAGCACACAGTTTGAGCTAAACTTTCCAAACACTGTAATGACAGGGACCTCAAGAAAGTTTCAGAAATAACATTCCAAGTATGACAGATATTACCAGACGAAAATTGTGATTAATGATCATTAGCTGTGCAGAGAAGTGCATTTGGTAGGGAATAAGTGATTTGGAGCATGTGTGGACATGCACATAACACTTCTCATCCCCTCTTTAAATTGAACAAGTTCTCCTGGGATCACATGGATACTGCCATGTGGACAGGGAGCCTCAGAAAAGACATAACTCCTTGAAGGAGATAACAAATACAACGTGTATGCTTCAAAACATCTTTTCCCCTCTGGATGCACAGTCCTAGAGATCATTGCATTTTATTTATAAATATATGTACCAAAATAGCTAGAGATGTGGATGTCTATATCTATACTATACCTGAAGCTGAACTCAGGTAAAATGGTTAAAACTTCTATGTCAACTACTATATGGCCAATTTTTAAATAGCTTTTGGGTGTTTAAGGGTTGTTTTGGACTATTTAATAGCTACATAACCCAGAAACTTGGGTAGATAAAATATATACTGGAGAAAGCCAAATCAGAAGGAAAGTTTTAGCAGCCCAATAGTGCATTTTCCTTTTTGCAATGTGCACCATTAATGTTCTAAGACCATCTATATTTAAATGATTTCACATCAAGTGTCATAATCACCAATTTAGAGGAGATTTCCAGATTAAACAATTACAGAGAGTGCTTTCTGTTTATATCCTTACAACTAGTAAAATCATGGTTGTTTTTTTTAAATCACAGTTATACCATTAACACATTGCCATGTTTGTTTGGCATGCTACAACAGAAGGCTTTATTTATGTCATTTGGAGAATGTTGGCAGCTGAAATTTTGCCAGTTTGTGGACATAAGCTTTGAAGTATAGGCTGCATGTAACTCAAATACAAGTAATACTTTAATAACAATAACTTACAGATACAAACTAATGATGAACTACAATTTCACAAAGAATTGTAAACATTTTGCACAATTGTCAGTCCTGTCTTTTAGGCAAAGTGCTCTTTTGATGATAAATAAATTAACAAACACATAGCTAGAATGGACTACTTCCAGACAATACAAAAAAAAAGATGTTTCTCTTCAATAAAGTTTGTAAACATATTTATGGAGAAAGCCATAAAAGTGTCCTGCAGGCCATCTATACTTACATACTTGGGCAACAAAATGGTTTTCAAAATGCTTTGGATGCTATTTAAGATTAAACTGATTTTCAATGACAGAGTACAACAGGTAACTCAAAATGTACCTCCTTAATCTCATGTCCCTGAAATAAATAAATCAGCTGTGATTTATTGGCAGCTGTGTCACTGAATGGGGTAGCAAAGGCTGAAGTCCAAGAGCAGAAGGTGAATGAGCTACAAAAATAGAAAAATTTTTGATCAGCCTGGCTGGAAGTAGAAAAATATTACTTGTGAATAAAAAAACCAATCGTACCGATATGGCTGGGATAACGACAAGCCGCACCAATTTCACAGCTTGTACAAGAGTCCGTGTCTAGAAAGACAGTGCCTTCCAGATGTTTATACCCTTGGTGATGCCTGTTTCTCCCATACAAACTGTGTTTATACCTGCAGTCCTGCAAGTTGCTGGGAAGGAATTTTTTACAAATTTGCTTAATGTCTTACTGAGTACATCTACAACTAAGGAAATTTTCATCATAAATATATATAGTATTTTAAATGATGATAGCTATTTCAGCTAGAAAGAGAAGCCCCACTTTTGTTAGAACTAGGTGTCCTTTTTAATCAGTAACGGGTATCAAAATATGCCCAGAATAGGTCCATGTACCCTAATACTGTATATTTCTTTTGTCTATATGAAGCACTAAGAATATGGAGTGTATGTCTGTGTTTTAAGTGCTATGTAAATAATACTTTTTAATTTATTTTGGAAAGGGGGAGGACTACATTCCTTTACTCCTTAAAAATTATGAAATTCAAATAGGGTGAAAGGTGGAATGTGTGCTTAAACATTTCATTATTTATTTAATGCATAAAAACTTATATTGGAGAAGAAAAGTCCCACTCTCCTTGTATTAAAAAAAAGAAGAAGAAGAGGAGTTTTAGCTGTGGACAAATCCAGAGCTAGGGTTGAATATAATCCCAAATTATCTTTGGGAACAGAGCTTGCAAAATAATTATAATATGGCTTAATACCTATTCATAGCCCCAGTGACCTAAAAACTGATTAGAAATGGTCAAATAAAGTTCTACTGTTATCATGAATGCCTGTGAATGATAGTGAGGTTGCTGTCCCCATGACCAATCATCCAGTTATTTTAAAAAAATAAGTGTTGCATGAGAATTGTCTGGCTTTTCTTTGAAGAATTCTTGTACCACCCATATTTATCAATAACTATTAGAATAAGGGCAAACACTGTATATTGCAAATCCGAATGGAATCTTTTGAGAAGTAATATGAAAAATGCAAGAAGGTAGGTAGGAAATTATGCTATCATATTTTTAATCTAGAATTTAGAATTCCACTAGTGGGTGGACAGTATGATTCTTTACACTGAGCTTATGCCTGTGCTTCTATATTGCAAAATAGCAATGATGGGCAGAACATTAGGTAGAACCATATTAATTACACATAACTGCATTCTTTCCAGGTGATTTCAACATAATTCCTGAAGCCTCAGAATCAACCCCTTTAACGGTATGAAATAATAAATTAATAGCACACTTTAAAGCATTTGAGGAAAAGTGTATGCGTAAAGCTCCTGTTTCCCTTCTGAGCCATTAGCAGACACTGCTATTTATCTCAAATGTCTCTCTGCAACAGAGGATCATGGAGGTTTTTTAAACAGACCCCTGGACAAGTTAGGGTTTCTCACAAATATAATATTGGACACAAAATAAAGGTGGAGTTGGCAGCCTATGGGTTGCATGGTGCCCAACCCTGAGCTAAAGGATTCATTTCGTTTCACCCATTCTTCTCAAGTCCACAGAGTACTTAGAGCAAGCTACTGTACCTACCATCCATGTAACTATGTAGAGCAGTTAACATTGTCCCATCTTGTGGCACATATGCTGAATATGCCATTTCTTCTAACATTGGTGGAGAAAGCCTAGAAGCCTGGACTGTTGTAACAGGAGCAGTAGATGAGTGATTGGGGCTAACATGTTTCTTATGGCGTGCTCTACAATTTTGAAACCATACCTGGAAATTAAAAAAAAACCCACAACAATTGTTAATTGTTAGACATTTTTTTTTCATGCTAAACAGATGAATTAAAAAAAAAATAGCATCAGTGTAACAGTTACTGCTTCTTTAAGTATGGTGTCGCTAATTCCAAGATAGAATCCGGTTAATAATCTCATACATATTTTTCCCTCTAATCATATACACACAGTACTGAAGATGTGAGCTCTGTGCTAAGTTAGGGATCAACAATCACAGTCATTAATTATGGCTTGCATTGCTGGTGGCAAATACACGTAACTATAAATCATGTTGCTTCAGCAATGTGGAAGTATTTGATAGGAAACATTAGCTGTTTATTTCCCTCTTGGGGAAAATTAGTGTTTTTGAACTATCATAAGCTATTATACATTATTTTAGCTAAAAATGTACTGATTTTTTTAATTTTAGCTTTATATATCTGGGGAACTTTGGTCACAATACTTGTGAAGTAACCGCAGTATAGTTACCTGTATCACACGCCTGCTCAAGCCTGTTCTTTCTGCCAGTTTTTGCAGTGTTTGTGCATCTGGATTGTTGTCCTGAGCAAACTGTGCTTGCATTACCTGGAAAATTCAAGAAGTATTTTTTTTAAAAAAAGTAACGTGTTTTATGACATACTGGCAAAGACTGCATAAATAATCAAGAAGCAGTCATGCTGCAATTTCAATAGTAGTTTTGAAGGAAAAGCTTTATCAAAGGCTTATAATCATAGCAAGGCACTAGGTCAGATATAGCCTGAATTCTAGGAACATTATTGAAAAATCAAAGCAAAATTATGCTAATTGGTCATTGAAATGTGTACAATGCAAAGTTATCATAATGCCATTTAATCAAATCTATGTAATACATTCACCATGTGAAATGCTGAAATGTTACCTTCCACTTGTGCTTTATCAGGCCATAATATAAGAATCCTACAAGGAGAGGTTTCACAAAACATAGCCATTTCTCTCTTCCCTAATTCCTTCATTTCCAGTTAGCTTTGGAATTCTTATACTGTTTTTTATTAATAGTTCACCAGTAGCACAAACAAGTTATATGGTAACATTGATTATATACCTATACAGAAAGGACCATTATTCCTATTGTTTTTGCAAATCCACATCTCATTTAGTGACATAGTGCAGAGACATTTCGAAAGGTTTCCAGTTTTCACTGAAACTTATGTTAGAGAGATCAGTTCACCCAGCTATAACTGTAAATAGGTCACATGAATCATGGAGCTATTGCAATGTTGCATGTGACAGTCATCTAAATGGTTTAAAATATATACAAATAATAGGTTGGATTCAGGATTTACCCCAAACTGCCACATACTAAGCCATCTTAGCATGTCAGCTTTCTTGTGTTCCATAAGTGAGATTCTAAAATACATACTTTTCATTAAAAAAAATACTAGAGTCGTTATTTTCTAAAACAAGGCACTTTCACATAAGAAAAAAATAAGTAACTAAGTAAAATATACTGGAAATAGCTCTGTCAATTCTAGAAATTCCCCATGAATTTTCAGTTAAGGTCCTCCTTTTTTGGCTTCTCCCTTTTTTTTTATTCTTGCTTTATTGTTTAACTTGTTTTAAATATATGGTAAACCGCTGTCAGTGCACATTTTGTTAAAAGAGGTGGGCTTTAAATTTTAATCTAAAATTTAAAGCCCACCTCTTTTAAACATGTCATTTAAACATTAAATGTTAAATACTTATCCTATGTATATTTACATGATCAAAATTAATGTCTGAAACACTGATAATACTTAGATTAAAACACACAAGCGATAATTAAAGAATGCTCCTAAAAGGATGATAGCATTTTGGTGACCAATGCAACAGAGGGTTCATTAAGCAAATATTCCTTATCCATTAAGTCAGAGAATGCTATGACCCCTCTTCTTTCAGAAAGTACTGGCAAGAACAGATTATAAAGCAGAAGATGGGAAAAGAAGAATGCTAAAACATGTAAGTTTCCAGTTTATCTACAACAAAATAAGGCAATAATGTAGTAACTGAATACAGGAAGAAATCTGGATCACATACATGTAGCCATGCCCCTTCGCCTCGACTGTGTGGCATTGTGGTCTGTATAGGATAACCTTTTCTGAAGTACAAAGATACCAGCATGTTTACAACCCTCTGAACACACTCTGGCAGCCAATCCCAACATTTAAATATGACACTCTGCTTGGTGTGAAGAACAATAGTTTTGATTGTCACGTACTGTGGCATTTATGACATTGGAAATATAGAAAAGCTTATGTTCCCCGGAAAGCTGCAGCTTGCATGTTTCCTAGGATCTTTTTTCACATTACACAGAACTGAAACTATTTCCTCTCCTATTGTAATTATGGGAGTCATGTAAATGTCTGATTTAATGAAATTCATCAAGTAGTCAAAACAGATCAGCATTTATGCTTTCACTTTACAGAATTACTAACTGCCTTGAGGGAAATTGAAAAGCTTGAAGAGTAACTAATTCATATGAAACAGCTAAAGCTCACAAATTTATTCCAGGAACATGCTGTGCCTTGGTATTAAGAGAAATAGTATACCATTGAGAGTATAATTTCTTCATAAACAACTAATTTATACAGAATTTTTTAAATTATGCACCGTGTACAATTGTTATGCTTCTGCATCATTCCTATTCTCAGCTCCCCACCACAGCTTTGATTATAGCATTCTACCATACAATGATTCTACCTGCAGCTGATCTGCTGTGAAACTGGTTCGAGCTCTTTTTGCTGGTTTTGGATGATTAACATCTTGCTCTGTTAATAATGCACCTTCTACACTAATACCATTCCCTGAAATTAAAGAGAGAAGAAGTCCAATTGTAGCACTGGTATTAGTTATTATTTACAGATATTCCTCTATAATCAACTTCCAGTATTCAGAATATACTTAACTATGAAAATATCCATTATTTACTATTTTGAAACAGATAGTCTGGAATTTGACTACTTACATACATTTTACATATTTCATAATTATTCAGAATGGAATAAGTTAAAGCAGTTTTTCAGAATAATATCTGGATTGTAAACATAGTCTTTAGGTGAAAATAAATTCACAGGCTACCAGACAGATTATAACATGCAGGTGAAAACCAGTTTTATTTTGTATTTAGCAGAGATAAATAACCAAATAAATGCAACGTTCATATAGATAACTACTATCTAGTTCCATAAATACAACTTTTCTCAGCAGCTGAATTTTGTCAACCAAATCTACCCAATTGAAAGTGTTGAAATCAGGTGAGCGCTGGTTTCTTAAGAAAGGCAAGTATGCAGTCAGTGTTAATGTTTTGAAAGAACTGCAAAAATCTAATTATGCCGAGCACACTATTATGCCTTGTTTTGCCTTTTTTAGTGAAGTCTTTCAGAAAACCTTTACCCACTCAGAATATCACCACCAAAAGATTGAATACAGATGAAAAATGTATTCTAGTATACTTGGATAGGGAGTTTGCATTCAGAAGCAACTTGTGTTTCAGGGTAATTTTCACCACGGCCATACTTCTGATCATGATTAGATGTAAGGTAAAATTCTCTAGACGGTTAAAACTACTGAAAGCCAATTTCTCTTAAGGCTGTATGTGTACTACCTACGTACACATTAACTATGGAACAATCCATCCAGTTAGCTTCAAAATGCATTCCAAGCTTGGCCTCCAGATTCAGGATGGCATGAGATGAAGTATAGACATAAAAAAGAAAACAGAAGCTGAATGACCTATCCCACATGGATGCCCAAACCAATTAATCAGGAGTAAAGGCACAGTGGAAGACTGTTTTTAACTGGTTTGTGAAATGCTAGAGGAGAAGGAACTGTATGAACCTCCAGGAGAATGAGTTCTGTCCTGGGGGCAAAACAGAAAAGGCCTGTCCTAGAATAAAAAGAAAGCTTACCATTTTCAACTTCTCTTTTCAAGTTATCCAACATGCAATCATAATGCACCCTGCAGAGGACTTTCTCTTCAACCAAAGCAAACTCCTCTCCTGTAGAGAGCTGCCTTTTGCAGGAGAAACAGGCAAAGCAGGCCAAGTGATAGACATTTCCCTTGGCTCTTCGAACCCAGTCAGTAGAGTGGATGTGCCTGCCACAACGAGAACAGCGTGTTCCATACCGTCTACAGAAGAGGAGGAACAAATGAAAGTGAGGTGACAATTAAATACAAGTTACAAGTCTGATTCTGTAACACTATTTTACCTGAAGTTCTAAATGCTATTGGCCTATAGAAAGCCTAAATTTGTACTGTTTAATTTCCATTGCATTTCATCAGCCAAAGGAATAATTGCTTTTGTATTGTTAAGATGTCACTCCCTTATGCCTTCCAGGACTTCTGGAAAGAACCATAAGGGAGATACCTAAGGACAGGCAGGTTAATCAGGAACCCTGTTAAGTCATGTACATGAGGTTACACTGGATTCTTCTTTAATGTAGTTGGAATTTCTAATCCCTTTCAGTTTTATATCTTTGTACAAGGTAGTATAACATTTGTTAGCTGGAATCCTGAACCATTTCAATTCCACAATATTTTTTAAAAGCTCAAATGTCAAGAGATATGCTATTTTGACCAAATATATATCTATTTTGTGTCCAAATGTTCAATAAAAAAGGGGAAACACACAATATTTAAAACAAAAGCAATGCACAGTTAAAAATCCAAACAAGATTGTAAAAAGCTAACAGTAACTCAATGATAGAAGAAAGATATTAGAACTTAGCACCAGCAACAAAAACCAAAATTAACCATCTAACCCCAGTAAATGCTTTGCAAATAATCAAGGTTTGGACAAACAGTAGATTCTTTCTTGATTTCAGACAATGAAGTATGCAATCAAAAGTGCTCCTTCAGGTACACAACATTGGATACAGATTAAATATGTTATATTTATGTATTGGAAACTATGAGAAGTTAATGCTAATAGCATCAAAGTGCAATTAATTCAAAATAATGCTAACTGCTGTTTTATCATGAGGTATGAAGTCATCTTTTTTTCTTACTGAAGGGAAGGGTAGGTTAGGGGCCTTACATCTTTGCCCACTGCTAAAAATGCAGGGAACCTTATTTCCATTGAAAATTGTATCTTTATCTCTGTTAAAATTGTTGGAACAGAGCCCCCTGTCTGGATGAAGACCACAGTAGGACCATGAAGAATATCTACCTCCATTCTGATCTCCATTGGGTGACTCAATTACGAGTAAGGAAAAAAAAGATATATATATATTTTTAAAAATGTTTAACTTCTCAGAACCATTGGGCTTAAAAACAACAACAACAGTAAGAGGTATGATATACTTCCTGTAGCCTGCTTTAGCTAACTTCCCCATAACCCATAGTTTCTGAACAATTTTCAAGGGTAGCTCCATACAAAGTGATTTGCAGTAATCCAAATGGATGGTTCTTGCAAAGTGGGTAGCAATGCTAAAGTATCTGTACGTGAAAAGACTTTAATATGCAGAAATAAACTTCTGTTTTAACATTTTGATTATATTCGCTCAACTACTGTATCAACTGAAAGAAAAATGAACTGAGAATGTTAAGAAACTTTGTATGCCAAAGAGTGCAATAGAACCATTAAAGATGCCAACATCAATGCAGATAATGCCCAGTGCATCTTTGGAAGTTTACTAACGTTTTCCAAACTTCCAATTTGTAAATTAAGGTTTCATTAATAATTATATTTAATAAATAATGCAGGCCACCTATACTTACATATTTGGATGACAAAATGATGCTCAAGTGTAATTAAAACCAGTTTCTCATTTCTTTATTTAAAACGAAAAGTACAGGCTTATGCTGCGGTCATAAATCCCAAACCCTTAGTAATCAAATGCTATATTTTCACTTACTCTTTCAAATAGCAGTAGTTTATTCTAGCAGTAAAGTACTTCAGTGATGTATCTTAGTTGGTGTGGATGCTCTGAAGAGAATGCAGGAATAGTTACTTCCCCATTGTGCAGGCAGTGCAACAGAAATACTTTAGTGCTAGAGAAAGCAACTGCACTTTGTGAAGGTAAACAGATGCAGATAGGAAGGAGACAGTAAGACTTAGCAGAAAACATTTTAGGACAGTTTAAGACACTTTTTTTTGAAAAACTTGACTATACTGTCAAATAGCAAAATCATCTAAGATAGTTGTGTTTTTGCAATTATGTACCATCCCAAGCAAATAATAGTACTGTTGGACAATTATTTATATTCCATCTAACACTTAAAGGAGGAGTGAAATAATGTTTTCATCAGGACCAGCATATGTGATCCAGTGACATTAAGCACTTCATTAACTCTTACTGATTTTAGTGAGAAGGCTTATCAACAACCACGTTATCATGTGTGAGGGCAAACCAAATAAATATTCCAGCCACTGATCACATATCCTGGCATACACATTATGAGATATGCAAGGCGGGGTGGGGGGGCATATCATTCACATTATGACAAATAAGAATTCCAGATTTCTAGTTCATTGAACATTAAGTTTACCATGCATGATAGGGAAGCTTACAAGAGTTAAAAAAAAACAACACCCAGAATTTTAGTAATCAGCTGACAACAAAGCAAATATAATCTGCTTAACATTAACAATCATTTTTCAATACGTACCATACCTCCCCTTTTAATATGACTGTTGAAGAAAGAAAAAAGACCATGGTTGTATGTGTGTGTATGATGGGACACTGATATATTCAGGATAATTTAGCTGTAACCCTCATGCTCTACCAATTTTATAGAGAGGCCAAGGATTATGCAGTTGTACTGCTTTCAAGCTGGCGATAAACACCGCCATTAAGATTAAGGATAGGGTTAATGAGTCCACAGTCAATGAAAGCTTGCAACTGGCTGAAGAAAACAAAATAATTCTATTACAGTGCCCAAGTGAGAGGAGGCAGTGGTTGGCCAGCTGTAGTATCAATCTTCCATGATTGTACTGTGTCCCCTAGTATTCTTCAAGCTTCCATCAAATTTCCTCTCACAGCATAAAAACACAGTACTTGGTACTGTACTGACAGACTAGGTAAACAAAACCTACTTAGCTACAACCAACATGGCTATAAAAATCCTACTGCACGTAGCTTTACAAAATTACCAGGTCAAATAGCATCCTACAATATGGCAGCTGCTACCATTACATTAGACCAACAGTGTGGGAGAAATCTAAAGGGACAACTAATCTAGCAGGATGCAAAGTTGTCCTTACCTATTCCCCCCCACTTCTCTCTCTCTATATATTGTTTGTCCTTAGGAGAATCTTTTAAACTGAAAGCGAGACTACATTTCTCAGTTTAAAAGAAGTTTAATATATAGCCCATCATAGAGGATCACATATATTTGTTTCAATGTGTCACTGTGAAGGCAGATAATATTCCAACTAATGCAAGCTGATCATGTGTCTCTGCACAGAAAAACACTCCACAGATTTACATTTGGTCTAGTGGTTAAGGCACCAGGCTAGAAACCAGGAGACTGAGAGTTCTAGTCCCGCCTTAGGCATGAAAGCCGGCTGGGCGACCTTGGGCCAGTCACTCCCTCTCAGCCCAACTCACCTCACAGGGTCGTTGTGGGGAAAGGAGGAGGAGGAGGAGGGATATTAGGTATGTTAGCTGCCTTGAGTTATTTATAAAAATAATAAAGGTGGGATAGAAAATAAATAAATAAGCCATTTCAAAATAATAAAATGTACTTGAGTTGTATAGTATACCTGAAATAATCTAGTTTGCAGAAAATGTCTTTGTCTTTGATATAGCAACTGGTATGCCTTCCTAAAGAGGTCCTGCATATACTGCAAGAAAGGCAGCGCACATGCCAGCACATATCATTTACCTAGGAAGGAAAAAGAAAATTGAAATCTGCCACCGCTTAGCTTGGTAATTCATAAAACAAGAGCCTTAACAATGTAAAATGGTAAAAATAAAGATTCTGATTTTCCACATATCTGAAAAGATAATGCTGAGTTCCTGAGTTCGTGGTTTTGTTGAGGATAACAAATTTCTTGAACTGTTTCTGGTCAGTTATGTATTTGAACACAGATGTACGTATAAGTTACTTTGGAATAAATGTTTGTGTTAAGTGTAACAGATAATTGTAGGAATAGTGATGTGAGTGATGTGGCCCATATGACTATAGACATGCTTAAGTGGAACATCTGGGGCAACTACCATTTTGTGGAATTTACCACGGATCCTTCACAGCTTAAATTATCCTGCTACATTAGGCAATGAGCTGAAGTATAATTCTATAGATCCATGCAATTTTTGTATCTTTTCATGTAGAAAACTAAATTCTTGCATCATAAGTCTGCAGTCTTCAGTAGAGTTACTCAGAAGTTCTATTAAACCAAGTGAAGCTTTACTTCTGAATAGACATGTATAGAATTGCAGGGTTTGTGCCTAATCCTGGATAAGTATCTTTATCAGGAGTTAAGCTAAACCATAGAGGTTGGAAGCCTGTTTAGTATACAGCTCATTCATATGATTGCAACAGATCAAATGGTAGGACATTTAGTCTATCTTTATCAAGAGGATACAGGATTATTTTTCTCTATCATTAGTTCTAAGACATTCTCAGTCAATACTCAATTTATGACACAAAATTCAGACCCTATTAATAGGGACATACTACCTGTGTTGTGAAATTTTTAAAACGTGGGTTATTTTTATACTCAAAAATACATTTTGTGAATATGAACATACCAAGAGATGAAAGTATAAGGCAAATCTACTTTCTCTGAGTGACAGCGATAATAAAACCTCCATAGTAAGATGCCATTAATGGTTTGTTATAATTTCAAAAAGCAAAAATAATTCTTTTCAAGCTACACTGTATGATTCCTTAGAACTGAAATTCTGAAGTGCTTTTAACCTTAAATCAAAATGTCAGCATAATACACTCATACTGGGTAAAGGTAATATAAATACAAGAGATATCTAAATAATATTGCCTAAATCTCAAAACAGTAAAATCAGTATTAATGATGTGGAATAAAACTTATCTAACTGGACAAATATATTTTCATGTTGGTAAAATTTATCAATCTGATATAATAATTTTAAGTTACAACACTAAGTATCGGGAAATAATATTTATACAACTTTCTGAATGTCTGGAACTAAGTCGTATAGCTAAATAATACCAACCACCCTATCAGAAATCATAAGAATCTCAAGGCTTTTCAGCTTCCAAGAGTTAAATGTAACACTTTTGATAGTGCAGCCTTGCCCAGCTTCAATATGTTTGACTATAATTTCCAGAACATTTGCTGGAAAGCTTTGGAACTGCACTCAACACATCAGGAGAGTTTGCTTTGTAGTTAACAATAATCAAATTGTTCTTTCGTTTACAGAGAATCAGCTCCCATATTGTATTTCCCACATTCAAGTGTTCCCAAGTTTTTTTTTTAATGTGGGTAAATCAGAGCATTACAAAACATCTGCAATAATTGTCTCCTAAACTATTAGTTTTTAGGAAAACAGAGTAATTTTTTTTTGGGGGGGGGGAAGACAGATGCAGACACAGGCACATCATCACTGGATGATTTCACTGGATGACATCTCAAGAAAATGAGTCTATATGCTTTTTCAGAACTCATGGCTATAATCAATGTGGGTTTGAGTATTTTTTATAGAGTTGGGTAGTTATTTGCTTTTCAATTTCTCTGGAAAGCTTTCAACAGAAGACATTTATTCTGGACGGATATTTAATTCCAAAGTATTGTAAATCCAGTCTGAAGACTTAGTTTAAGATGTCCAGCAGGTGAAAAAACAGTTTTTATTTTGAGAGGAAAAATAAGCTTTTCCTAGTCAACAATTTCATGAAGTGAAAATAAAAATGAAAATAACTTATTTTATATTATATCCTCCAGTCCTTAACAACTGAAACATTAAAGCAATTTAACTCTTATAAAGTGGCACTTCATAAATTAATAAATAAGGATTTGGCCTGACTCAAATATTATATGCTTTACAGGAAGCTACTGCCAAATGCAGCAATGTGTTAACTGTAAAATCAAAACAATAGCCTTTTTACAATAAAATCAGGTTTCAGTTTAGATTAGTGGCTACTAACCCATGATACAACACACAAGTCATTCATAAATTGCACCTGAACATTGCTATATTCAAATAAAGTCTTAAAATATATAAAACCACAAAGGCATAATTGTAATTTATACAATGCGTTGAGACACTGTTTTACAGCAAACATGTGACTTAAAAATCAACAATATTAATGTATATCTTAAGGTACAGTATTCCTGGACCCAAAGTTTAACTTTAAATATTAAAATTAACAAACTATTTTTGCATGCCTTTTAATACTGTGTTGCCTTAGCATTCCTGAATTAGGAATAATGGCCAAATATGCAAATTAATTCAAGAAAGTTATGTTAAGGCCAAAGTAGATGACATTCTGCTAAGTTTCATAGAGGTACAATTAGTCAAACTTAATTTCCTTTGAACATTAAGTCTGGTTGATAGCAGTGGGAACTAAGCTTACCTGATATGGTCCACAAAACAAAGAAACCAAAAGGTACAATTTGAAAATATTTGGGGTTGGATCCAGGCTATTTTCTAAACTAACCCCATTGAAATGTACAAAGCATTTGAAAACTGATTTACTCTAAGTGTTAACTTGCCACTGATTATCAGAAAAGGAATTATTTCAGCAATACTCTTTCTTTCCAAAGATAGTATCTATTTTACATTTTTTTCTTCCTTACAATAAACAACTGTTATCTGCTGCAACCGAGCTACTGAAGAGTTTTTGGCACCTTAAAGTCAAACAAATTTATCCATCACCACGACCTACAAAAGTCTGCAATCGTTATTCAGCTATAGAAAGTAACTATAGCTTTCTCCTTACCTTGCAGAAGCAATATTCTAAAAAGCTATCCTATTCCAATCTTATCCTAATCCAAGTCTATTTAGTTTATAGTGCCCTTCTGCAAAATTGCTTCAGTGCTAGCAGCAACATCTACTAAATCTTCTCATTCACAGACCCAGTGTTTGCTCACCTTCAGTAGGTATTTGTCCACAATCTCTAGACCACAACTATTGCAGATGCATTTGCTGGGTGCACAGCTGCCTGAGCCAGAAGCCAGTGAACGGGGTGAAGAGGACGGTGATAGCGGGGTGGAAGAAGAGCATGAATCCTCATCTGCTACCACCTCTGGGCTCACCTGCCACAGAGACACAAGTACAGGTCTGTCATCAGTGAGACTTGGTTCCTTTATCCTTCAGCTTTCCTCTAGTCCAAATCTTAGAGAAAGGGTTCCTTTGAAGCCTTTCCCTACTTAGCTGTAATTATGGCACAAACATGATAGGCAACATATTTTTTCTGCCATGTCCCACAATGCTGCTTTCATCTCATCTTAAGCCACCCTTAAAGGAGTATGCTTCCCCTTAACCCAACACCATCCAAGGGTAGTCTCAAAGTGTTTAAATCTGTTAGGGAAGTCAGGTGATTGTGACAACTGGGGACAGAGGCCATAGAGGGACAGCAAACTTAAGTGGTAGAGCTTCAAACCACCTTGGCCGGAGGGCCATCTCTCCTGTTACTCTCCATGAATATCAGCAAGGTTGCTCCATTCAGCTTCTGCTACAACCCAGCGTTGTTCCTTTGGTGTCATCCTCAAGTTCAGTCTCAGAGCCATCCCTCCCTCAGGAAGACAAAGAAGAGGGTCGCTTGGCCCTGCAGCCACCCAATCAGCTTCCTTACCAAATCAGGCGGGAATTCGAACCTGTCAGCCGCCGGGCAGTGACCTTCTGGCGCACCCGCCGCCGTCTGCCTACAGGCATTGCTCCGAGGGCGCTTCTACGCTGTCTCTCCAGGAAAGCTCCCGCCAACCGGTACTCCCCCCCGCCCCGCGCTTTCTTGTGTTTAATCCCATGCGACGCCCTCACAAGTCCCAAGAACGTACCCCGCCTTCCCTAAATAGTCCTCTCTTGTTTCCTCAGTGGTACACGCGAGTCTCTCTTACCAGCCCTGTGTCTCCGGCGCTTTTCCGCCTCCTTCCAGTCACTGCAGCAGCGGCTGCCACTCGCTCACACTCCTCAGCCATGAGCTTCGGGAACTGCAAAAGAGAGACCAGACCACTGAGCCCATCGAAGAGCGTCAAAACATTGAGGCTAGGCTTCGTTTCCCGCGTATGTGCGTACGGAGACGGAAGGAAAAAGGGTTGTCGACCCTCAGAGAAAGTTAAACAAGGGCAATTACAGGGAGACGCCGGCCCCCAAGCCAAGCGCTTGAATGGGGGCCCTTCAGTGCTAAGTGCAGCAGCCGCCCCAAATGCTCGCCCTGGTGCCAGCGCTGGTCGCAATTTGAATGAAAATGCCTCAGCTTGCTTAGCGCTCGAGCGGCTCGCTGCAATTAGAGGTCGCCAACCACTTCCAGCTCTGGCCTTCGGAGGTGTAAATTGCCACTTAAACTCTCGAGCCGAAGTCAATAGGCCGAGGGACCGCTCAATTCGGGAATTAAAACACACACAACCCACAGGAAAATGGAAATGGAGTCTCACAGGAAAGAAAAAGAATTGAAACCAGCCAGCTGAATTTAATTGGGGCGTCATTAAGAACAATTGGTCCTCCGGTCAACTGGAGGGAGGGGTGCGCATTTAAGGGCGCTTGACACGGCGGGGCTGAGGCGGAGCAAGGGAGGCGACACGTCCGGGCTCTTTCGGCTTCCCTCAGCAACCCGCTCGGGGCCGAACAAAGCAGCCCCGGCCCTCGCTCGGAGGCTCCCTTATTAGCTACTCTGAAACCCAGTTCATGTTAGTCAGCAGTCGCCTCAGCACTACCTCACTCGGATAAGTTACCTCCTAACACCACCAGAGCCGTCAAAGAGACAGATCCTACGGCAGCCTCGGCCGCAGACGGGCTGAGGGAGTCTAGCTTAGCGACCGCCAGTCTGGAAGACCCACCAAGGCGAAATTGCCACGGCGGATACAACACTCGAAGGGTTAACCCCGGAGCAAGTGAGCTCGTTCTGAGAGTTCTTTTCCACCGTAGTGGTAACTTCACTGTGACTGCCTGACACCACCAACTTGCTTGCCACCATCTTTCAGGGGCGTTTCCAAAAAGGCCCCCCATAATTCAGTGGAACTCGTCTCCACGTGCCCGTAATAAAGGCCAGAGACTTTACTTTTTCTGTTACCTGCGTTGGCTCTACGGGCAGCAGGAACACGGCTGAAAGGGCAGGAAGGTCACCCGCAGGGGATACGATCCCGAGATCACATAAATTTTCTTTCCTAAAAATGGAATCCGTTCAACTGATCTGGCGTCAGTCTGGCCAAATTAACTCGTGTTGTTGTGTTTTTACTAATTGACTCCGGAACAAACGACAGCTGAAGTTAAAGTTTCAATTCGCTGATACAACTAATAAGAGAAAAACAGCTATGAAAAAGTATTAATGCAGTCCGTGATATCACTTACCCGGGATTAGTCCCATGGAAGACAAAATAATGACTTTAGGATTCTGGCTCTGGCTTGATTGCCGGGAAATGTACTTAAAAAACAGTGAAGCCTGCTCGCTAGAGTTTATTGCCTTAAGTAGTTCGAAGCCAGGAAACAACAAGAAACAATCCTCAAGCCACACGAAGGCTTAAAGTCAAGGGACTACTCCAGAGTAAGTGGTTGAAACGGCGCCAGTCCTCTATCCTAAATATTCGATTAATTTAGATTTCCTCAAGATGTTTCCTACTAGTACTTCCTATTTAAGTGAAAAGTCAGATTAGAAAAAAAAAAACAGTACAGGCAAACTGTAGCTTATCCTCTCCTTGAATATCCTTTGCAGCTGGAGCCACTGATCTGGCGTCAGGTCAAACCGTGCCAAGTTTGCCTTCAAATTTTGGAACTGGAGGGAGAAATCGCGTTCACAATACGAAAGTCGCCCAGCGCAGGAAAAGGACCGAAAAAGGGGAGAAGATTTTGCTAAACTGAGATCAACAAGCCGCTTAACGCGAAGTAGTTTCATTGAAAGACATGAAATTACTCCGGAGCAAAGGGCCTATTGCAGCTGGGAAAGGTGCGGTAAATTCGAATCCACTCCGGTTTACACAGAGCTCCGGGCAGGAAGGCGATCTGCTTAATAAAACGCCCCGGTCTTCGGAAAGGCGCGGCTCACCTTCTCCGTCGCGAGACGAAGCGCAGGCACGTCCTTGTCCAGTTTACACACAAACATCTGGCTGCTCTTCCAATACATGGCCCAGGGCTGGGAGCGCTCCTCGCATACCACCTCCCCCCACACGGAAAAAGCCGCTCCGAAGTCCACCGGGGCGAAACCAAGCGCCTGAGCCGCCCGATCTCCTCCTCCCAGGCCTGGGGTCTGCGCCACTTCCCGCGAGCCTCTTCCCAAGCGCCGCGCTCTACTTCACTGAGGTCAGACCCTGGAGGAAAAAAAAGTTTTGCTTTCAAGTGGGTGGACCCTCCAAAGAGGGAGCGCGCCTCTTGGCTGGCTGCTGGAGCCTCACCTCCTGGCGTAAAACCCGCCTTCTAGCCACGGCCAGATCGCTATCGCGACAAAGCGAAAATAGTCATTCTGGGGAGCGGATTTTTCCTGGTGTTTTGTTTTTTTTAAAGGGGAAGGGGCACAAAGGCAGGAGTATGTTAACTTTGGATTACCCACAACGGTCGCCTCTCTCCTCCCCCGTTTTTTCTCCACTCCACCCAAACCTCCAGCGTTTCATCTGCCGTGAAGCGCAAGCGAAAGCCACGGAGGACGGCCCGGGCGTTTAAGCATCTTTGTCCCCCGCTACTTTCTCAGGCAGAGCGAGAAGGCAGGCTGGACGAGAGCGGAATGAGGCCTTAGACCACACGCTGCTCGGCCCTGATAAAAAAGCTCTCTCATTAAGGGAGAAAGCTAAAACATCTGAGCAGCCCCAAAGCCTCGCTGGGGAGATCAGAGGCGGGTTGATTAGCGCAAAATGTCCGGGGGGGGGGGCGCAGAGCTCCTGCATCCGAACCCCGGTTCCCCGTCCCGCCAGGCCAAGGCCGCGTCTCCTAAACAGCCTCGGACCCGGATCATCAGGACGCCAGGCGGGCAATCTGACGCCTCCGCTCTTTCGAGGGTTGCGCTGGAGGCGTTTTATCCTTGTGTCTTGCGCTCCGTCCCCGTCCCTCCTTCCTGACCGGCGCTTTCTCTCGTTGGTCTTAAGATGGGAGGGAAAAACGGGCGGCGGCGCTTCGAGCGGCGAAAGCCAAGCGGGTGTTTCTATCCTGCGGTGAGTGACTTTGACCGTTCGGGCCAGAGCCAGGCATGGGTTCTTTAGCCGATGGCCCCTGAAGCTAAGGCTAAACAAACTATAGTTTATGGCTCAGCCTGTTGTAGCTAGTAATAAGCGATAGTTAAGGGTGGCTTATTTAACAGACCATTTCCAAGCGAACGACTGGCTCACTTGATATTTGAACCAGATTGCTGTTTCCAAGTAGCTCCGTATTTTTTCGTCAGCTTTTAGAAACGACAACGTAAGTTACAATAAACCTTTAAGCTTGGTCGTCTTTTTGGTGAATTCTTAGCAATAACTAAGCTTGTTTAATCAGGGCGAATCGCGCTGCATCTCTCTAAAGACGACGCGCATCGCATTGCCGTCGTGCAGTTTGACCCTATGTCGTGTTTACTCAAAGTAAACATCTCAGTGAGGCTGCCTCTCTAGCATTTAAGCTTTCAGGCGTTGGCTATGATCTTGAACAAGTAACACGGTAATATGGCTCCTTCAAATTGTTTCATTTAAGTAAAGGGGAGCGCTATCTTGATTTTCTTTGTAAATGATCGTTTCCCTTGGTTCGCTTAGGGGCGCAGTATTTTCTCTCAGTGATAAAATTTCTCGGTTCTTGGGCATCCTGCTTTTTCTCGTCCTTCCCCTGTATTCTTTAAATTCTCTGCTGCCTGAGATCCCTGGTGCTGCCTAAATGTATCCTGCAGGTTGGTGCGTTCCTTCCGACGGAGATAGGGGGGCAGGCAGCCTTTCACTGGTTTCTGCGCTATTATTTTAGAAAGGCCGACTTCAGGCAAGGGGACTTACTCTCAGGCGCGTCGAGGGCTGCACCTCAAGGTTCGTGTTTCAGCATCGAACTCAATCGATCAAAGAAAGCCCAAGGTGGCAGGAGGAGACCCGACGTAAATCCTGATCAGATTTAAGGCCGCCTCAGTCGGAGTGCTACAGAGCAAGTACTGAGCGAAGCTGGCCACTGGCTGTGAGTTGTAAAAACGCCGCGGAGTGCAGCGAAGCGTAATTCTCAGCATTCGAGGAATCCGCAGCCGCTCGCCTCGGAAGCCGAATCACAGCGTTGGGCACGGAGAAGGCGAACGGTTGCGCCGCGGGGCGGTAGGCGAACTTGGGAGCAGCCGGTCAGACGGAGGTTATAGAGAAGGGTTGCAGCCAGCGCCAGCCTCTTTCCTTGAAAAAATGCTTTCTAGCGCTGTAGTCCTCTCTGTCGGTCAGGGTGTGTGTGTGTGTCCCAAACACACCATTTGCTTTTTACAAATAAACTACAATTCGACAGTGGGCTTCTTGGGACCAGTCCGGCCATCCTTTGCCGTCTGTCTCCAAAGGCAGCAAAGGGGTAGGCAGAACTCTAAAAGGCAATCTTCTTTCCCCAGATTAGGGGAAAAACTAGCTCCAATTATGACTCCGAGTTTTTGAATCCACCATTTGCAGTGCTACTACCTTCAGTGGCTAGGCAACTAATGGCTTTCGGAAGCTTTGGACTTCAACTCCCATCCATCAGCTAGTGCGGGCAATGATGGAAACTGCAATCCGAATAATCTAGCATTGCGTAATATTAGCGAAAATTGATCCAGACTCACAACCCTCACAGTGGTACTCTCTAAATGGTTTGAGTATAACTTAACCCTTGCTAATGTTCTTGAAGCTAATGTTGGACGAAGCCATGTTGGACGAGGGTGTCTGAGAGCAACTTGACGGCTGACTTTATGCACAATGGAACTCTTTTCCCCCCTTCCTAAAACTCATTGTTTGATCACTTTCCATCATCTGTCCAAAGATTCTGTCGTATGGATCCTTCCAGGCTATTCTGCGGAATCAGGGAAAACATCTGGGCTACCCTTATCTATCGGAGGAAGAGCTTCATCTTTCACGATGCCCACTCTCGGGCATCAGATCCAGGGTGATTTTTCAGAACCGGTCTATGAGCCCTCTCCTTCTTCCACAGAAGTCATGGCAGCGCTTCCGGAGGAGGGGCCCTCCCGGAAGCTTTTGACAGAAATACGGGAGGGCTCCTCTGCTTTATGAGCTTGCACACCACCCTGACCCACCAATTAATAGTCGGGGCTGAGTTGCCACAGTGAGGTCTGTGGCCATGGCTAACTACTAGGACTTGCCTAATCATACAGGGCTGGACGCTCAGCTGAGCTGCTTCCCTAGTCTCGGGCCCCCAGCAGATTGCTTTCTCCAGCTGGTCCTGAGGGATCGCGCTGAAACGGCTCGCATTGCTCGGAGGCAAAATGTAACTTCCAGGCCGGTCTTCTGCAGCCTGTTTTGGAACTCTCTGGAAATCCCTCAACTTTAACAATTAGAAACATGCCAATTTTAGTGGAGAAGATCAAAAGAGACGTTCCTCTCTCTATCAAGCGAAAAGGTGTCCTTTCACGTACGCAACTGATTCGGATCTTCTTTACAGAGGAAAATAATACATGTTAGGGGCTTTCCCCCGAAAGATGCAAGCAACTGCAGAGCTAGTTCTGCAACGTCAGCACCAGCGTCCTCTTTCCTGGGAGGTCGTGGACTTCTTTAATATGTTGAGAGTGGAGAACTAATGATTGGTGGGGGACGACGAGATCGGAAGTGAGATAGAATCAAGAGAAAAATCATTTGGACATCAGGAAGCCTGCATTTGAGCTGCTTAAAGAAGGACCGTGCTTTCATTTTAGGACTCCCTGCTTTCTCCCGCCCCCCACCGCGGGTGTTCCTTGGGGGCCCTGTTAACCCTGTAATTGCCCAGAGAAGCCAGTTTTCTTGAGGCGCCTTAATATTAATAAAAATCCGTATCTTCAGCATATTTCATTGGGAACAATTTCGACTGAAGCCCCTGAGGCTTCAGTGCGAGCGTCTTGTACGGTTAACAAACAACGAGCCTCAAGACCGCTGAGCTGTAATTCACTCCATACTTACCCACGGACCTCCAGAACGCTTACCTTCGAGTAGAGACGTATTGCATTTATCCACAAACTCCAGGGCTTGCATAAGATTGAATACAGTTCTGTGATGTTTAACGAATCTAATTCGGTTTTAATCTGGGGCCATTAGAACGTCAATATTTGGTTCACTTACATTTCGATCTCCCAATTTCTTGCCTTTCTGATTGACTTGTAAAGACGTTTTAGTCGCTGTTAAAATATGCAGGAACCTAGGATGGAGTGGGGCGAAGAAAGACTCAAGAGACTGGGCTCTTTCTCCGTCTGTCAGTTTTTCCCTGCTGTCCTCGGTTTGCCCTTTCTTATCAGCTGCTGTTCTCCCGCTAAAAGGAAAGAGGTGGTTTCATCTGCAGCCGCAGGGTCTTTGCATCCGAGAAGCAGCCCTTGGAACAGTAAAGGAACACACCGGGTTGCAAAAACCTCCCAGCTTGGTTTTGGGAGAAAATACTGAGAACCTAAAAGGGCCACAAAGGAGGTTGCAAGTACACAAACTTGATTTTCTACCGCAATGTTTCCAGGGTATTCCACTGGGCTGGGTGATGTACAGCCCAGTGGGAGATTGGGAAGATTATCCTACAGAAATCATTGAATGGATTCCTACTTTCTTCTTTTGAGAACAGGGGTTTCTAAACTGCAATCTTACGTAGATGATCTCTGAATCCACAGTGAACTCAATGTGATTTAGAAGTAATTCTGTATACTAAACTAACTATAACATGCATGTCCTAGGTGGAGACATTTGGACAAGAATTTGGAAAGGATAGTCACAGAGGCTTTGAAAAAATCCAGCCCATTTCACTTTTAAAACAGAATGAATTCCCCTCCCTCGCGTGTGATCTTCTGTCCATTTATTCAGTGGGAAGGAAGGGGAGAAGGAGGAGGAGAGGAAGAAGAGGAAGAGGAAGAAGAATGCTGACTACCATTAAATGGATAGGGAAAATCTGCTCGAGACGGGAGGGCGACCTTTGAAGGTCGAGAACCACATTGCAGAATGTGTTGAAAACTCGATGGGAAGCGATTTCTAAACAAAGTTTTCTTTTCTTCCTTGTGTTACGTTTCAATTTCCCCATGGCGGAAAGACCCTCTTTCTCCAGAACCTCTAAAATCCATGGGGGACGTGAAGAAGTTCAGAAAGGGACGCCTGACTGCAATAAAGTCGATTAAAAAAAAACCCCGAATAAGCTTTGATTTACGTCAAGAAGGACAATTGATTATAATACAATAATTCCAAATTGTGTAACTGGATTCTGATTGCCATGGTCAAACACCATCAAGTACAAAGAATAGAGAGTTTAAAGATAGGATTGACAAGTGTTTCCAGTTGGCCATAAGGTAAATACTTTTGGCCTTAGTAATTAGATACATTCGGCCAAGAGGAGAATAAATTGTATATAGAATGTTCTTCAATCTTTCTGCCAAAACTATTTCAGAATTCATCCAGAAATCATTGGGCAAATGGAATTTGGTTGCCACCACAAACACATTTACTTGAAAGCAGATAATCTTCTTTCCAAATGCACCTCTTTCTGATCCTAGCTCATTCACAGAAATGTGAAGCGGCGTCTATCCTTACAATAAAAATAAAGAAAATCTGGAGTCAAAGGGAAAAATCTAATGAAAGCTAGAAGTCGTTGGCAAAGAATATTACTGCTCCCTTAAGAGGGTGGACAACTCTCACACATTTTATATTTGCCTTTTTAAATGATATCATAAGAAATTAAGGGATTTGTTGCTACTCAAATTTTTGCTTCCAAAAAAAGTGATTAAAATTAATCTCTCTTCTCCGCTCTCTCCCCGCCCCTTTCTGCCAGGCTGAGAAGTGGTGGGATTAGCTCTCAGAAACCCATTTGAGACTCAGCTGGTCTTTCCCTTTTCAAGAACTGCTGTGGGTGGGTGATGAGAATGAGTATTTCTGTGCCCCAGAATGCTGTGTGTAATTTGACACTTTTAACAACTACTCCAGACTAAAATATACACAGCACATTGACTATATGAGACTTTTCTGAATTAGAGGCTCTGAATTTCTGAATTCACTCACGCTATGATACTTGCCCCCAAATTACTAGACTTCTGTTTCTTCCTCATTTTCTGCTTTTTGTACCTCTTGAGAAAGAGTTCTGTGCAACTTGAAAGCTGACACACAATCATTTTGGTTGGCCATAATAAAGGTATTACCCAGTGATTGATTTTGTATATTTTTTCCCCACATAGACCAATATAACTTTCTCTGTTTTTTAATGTGATCAGAATATATCTTCCTTGCCTGGTTCTGGGCTATTTAAGATTCACTTAAGCTATCTCACACTTTCCCTCCAGGAATCTTATATATAACCTGGACAAAAATCAGATTATTTAAGTAAAGAGCAGAGGAGAAGTACTGTTAATAATTTTAATAATTTTCAGTAAAGTTAGGACAGCATGATGAAATGAACCCATATATGGGCTATGCTGGTGTATGTTGATATACTGTATTTCTGGTAGCCATTCAGGGTGGCAAGGAATACTGAAAAGATACTAACCTGGGTAGGACATTTTACAGAAACAGTGCTGGCTGTTTCAAGCCTTGCTGCCTAGTATTTCCCTGGATCAAAATGCAGTAAAATCTAAATGCTTTTATTGTTACACTTAGGTCTGAACAGAACTTTCTCCCCATATACAAATGAAAGGGTAAAAGCATATATGTATTTGTATAATGCCTTCCTGTGAGTCTTATGGCAAACCAAACTGAGTTGATCAACCAAGACAAGTTCCTAATTTGTTGTTTAAATAAAGATTGATGACAAGTACTTGGCTACACAAACAATTCTCTCCTTTCACTGTGCTGACAGTCAGCCCCATTAGATGCCCCAACACCATTGAACTCAAGGGTGAACCTACCACTGAATGGGATGGAACTGGCATTTGAGCAGCATAATATCAACTCACATTATGTTTTGAAGACCAGCATGTTCAGATCCTGGAATTCTGCTTGCTTGGTTTTTTAAAAAGCATTTTCCTAGTCTCCATCCTAAAGCTTAGTTTTGAGAAGCCCTCTAATCTGCAGTGGTAATTTCTTTAGTTGGATTTACCTGTTCCATCCTCTTAGAATCTTTTTATCAATCTACATCTTGGATCTCATTTTTAAAAAGCCCACCTATGAACTGTTACAGCAAGCTATAAGTACTATTCTATGTACACTTATTGGGGAGTAAGTCTCATTCAATTCAATGGGATTTTCTTTTAGATAGACTTCTGTAGGTTTACCTTGTACCCTGATTTTTTATCTCTGGGTTTAATGGGGTTTTCAGGTGCCCCAGATTTTTATATTCAAATAGCAATTTATTTGCTCTAAATAGGCAGGACAAGAAATTGTCCTTTTGAAAGTGGCCCAGAAACTTTATTGGAAATTTAAAATACCTAAGGTAATGCTAAGCCTAAAGTAAGAGTCGTTCTGTAATTTCCACCAGTTTCAAAATCCTATTATGTTGGGTGGGTTTAAAACTTACTTGATAGTCTTTTTTGGTATTTAGCTAAAATCTACAGGGAAAAGTAGGAGTTGTTTATGTTAAAAATCAAAGTCTGATTCAGAAGAAATTCTATACCATGATTTGCTAACAATACATGTAATGGCAGCCTAACCATGTTTACCCAGAAATAACTCCCTCTGACACTACATGTTTACCCATGGTTTATTTTATCATGGTTTAACTTAAGTGAATTAACTCAATTGCGCACAACATACTGAATCATATGCTAACCACACAGCTGATTTTGCACAGCTAACCGCATTTTTAGCTACTGTGCTGTGAAAACTTACTACTGGTTTGTTCATACAACATGCTAGGTCTTGATTTGCTTAGCCATGATTTATTGAATAAGCCATATTTGGCTGGGTCGATGCAGCTTTTTAAACAACAAGTCATGCTTAAAAGTCACAATGGCTGAGTTCAGTGAACGAGCCAGACCAAAGCCGAAGGAATGGCTATAAGGTTTGGTGTGTAATGTGAACTCATCCACTCTCTAGAAAATGTGTGGCCTGGTATAAGCCATATGGATGCAGGATTCATTGCACAAGCAAGAGCAGGATTTTCTCCTTCCTAAGCTGTATCTCTTTTTAGTTGAGTTTATCCTGGAAAGGCATATACCTGTGCCGGGGAATGTGTGAGGATCTTATGTACAGAGATGCATATATGAAAACCACAAATAGGATCAGGGCCTAAATTTAAAGCAAAACCGGAGTCTGTGCCAGATGAGGCTTAGTCAGAAATAAAGCTTGCTGAGAAGAATACAGTATGGTACACAGATCTGGAACCGCTGTCTGATGAGGCAAAAAATCTCTCAGGAGTGTGACAAGGTGCCTTAGGCTTCATACAGAGGTATTGATATACCAATGTGCTGTGCCTTACATAGTCACAGAGACAGGCTTTAAATGAACAATGTGATGTTTGATTAACACAAGGCACTCTTCACAGAGCAACCCAACCAGCCTCCATCCCAGGCTAGAGAGCTTGCTGTGCATAATAGTGTCCTGAAGGAATGAAAACAGTCATGGAGGGTTAGAAGAATGGGTGAACAAAGGAGTGCCCACACATTGCTTTCAGTCTGGCTATTGTTTAAATGTTATACGTGCACACAGTACTTATTTTATTAGATTCAGGAGGCTGTCCAACTTTGAAATGACACTGGGCATCTTATATAAATTATTTATATAACTGGCACGTGACCCTTTTGCCACTTGGATTTTATTTTTGTTTTTATATCTATCAAGACCAATTATATATTTATATATTGTATTTATATTTTATGCTTGTTGCTTTAATTAACTTTTATTGTAAACTGCCCAGAGTCCCTCCAGTGGGAGGAGACGGGAAGGGACAAATTTAATAAATAAATAAAATAAGTAATAAATGTATGTAGTTATGTTGTTATTCTATCAGCCTGAATCAATCCACTGCAGGATAAAGGCCTCTTCATTGAAGGTTATGGACCATAATCTATCATGTTGGACCAGTGCAGGTTGGTAGATAAATGCTTTGACTTCCTATTCACTGAACTGAGTTTCATGCCTAAGGGAGGAATAGCACCTGGATCTCCTAGTTCAGCACCTCAACCACTACATATGTGTATGTATACACATTCAGATTATTAACAGAGGTTATTAATTTAGGTAAGTATATCTAAAATGTTGCCTTATATCCCACTGATTTTACTAGATTTAAGGGTGACAGATTTTCTCTGAACTGGAAATTGGGAGAATAGTATCTCTTCTTTCTAACTCTAAGTTAAATGACTTTTCTTCATGCATCTTAACTTGTTTTAATTCCTTTTGAGACCTTGCTGTGGGATTTCTGCTTTCTCCTAGCATAAATATTCCAGGAACTCATCACTAGTTCCACAAAGTGGATTAGATTTGTGCCAGTAAATTTCTCCAGCCAATAAAGTTGCATAAGATGTTAGCATATGAAAAGAGAGGAATGCAGCTATTGTCTAAACTAAAACATATTTGATGGATGGGCTTAAATGATACTTCTCCTGGCAAAGGTATCTGTATATATGCAGTGGATTAGCTTGCTATGATTCTGAAGTGGGCGATGGAAAAAGATAACACCCAAGATACCTCTGAGGCATTAGCCTGGAAGGCAGAGCCTGGAACTAGATAAAACAGGTGCTCCAGGAACAGGTCTTTATGCTTGTCATGGCCCTGGGAATTAGCAAAAACCTATGCTACAATATACTAAAAAGATGGTATCTAAACTCTGAGACATGCTAATATACAAGATAATTTGCCTGGGTTTGCTAGTACTTTGTATGACCCCAGCCAACTGTGGCTTATTCAGTAAACTATGGTTAAGCAAACTATGGTTTTAACATGTGTGAATTCAGCCTAAATGTGTTCTGTTTCTTTGTTCTGCTGATTACGTTAGCTAGAACAAGCTTCTTTCACTGTAAATTGGCTTTTAATGTTGTATAGTTGATGTGTGAGAAACTAAGTTCAGCTGTTTTCTTTTTGGTCTTGTTTGATCCACAGTTTTTTTAAACCAGAACCCCAAGGGGGAAAGATTGGTTAATCACAATATATGAACTTAGTTCCATTGTTTCATGAATAAACCCCAATTCACCACACAAATCTATGTGATTTATGTAACTACACACAGCCATCTTCTAATTCTCACTCCTTCCAAACAAAGCCCAGTTTAGATGAATACAGATTTCATTTCAGCAGCCCCATTTGGATGGTAAGATTCAGTTTGTTGTTGCTGTCTTAAACCATCAGAAGCCCACATCTCTTGCTGATCACTCAGATTTCTCCATCTCTTGACTCTCTGTACATCTAAAGGTGTCAGTGGTCAAGACTGGTTGAGCCTTTTTAGAACTTGTTTGCAGTTTGAGTTGGCTGCAATCAAAGAGACCTGACACAACAACTAGAAGTTGCTGGTGTTGACTAGAAAGCCGCAAACTTTGCAGTTTTGAAAAGTCCCATGACATTCTTGCATGGCAAAGTCTAGATTCACATACTGTGCTATGGTAAAAACAAATTACACTATCTAGGATTTAGTCTGTGAGCCACCAATAGAGCATAGAGTGCCCCAATTATTCATTGTATTTTTTATTTAATATTGGGTCATTTAAAACAATTGTAAAATTTTACTCTCTTCTATAAAATGAAGTAAAGAGTCAATTTTGTGCAGTGGTTAAGGCATCAGGCTAGAAACCTGGAGATCCTGAGTTCGAAGTTGTCCCACCTTCAGGCACAAAGGCAGCTGAGTTTAGGCCAGCCACTCTTTCTCAGCCCTAGGAAGCAGGCAATGGCAAACCACTTCTGAAATCTTGCCAAGGACAAGGGACTTGTCCAGGCAGTCACCAGGAATCAACACTGACTTGAAGACACACACACAAAACAGCATCTCTAAGGTAAGAATAGGAATCCAACTAAAACTATACAGACATGTACACTTTTCAAAGATACCTATACTTTTATAGGTATAAAACTTTAAACCTAAACTTTATCTAAACTTAATAGGTGTGGAATTTTATTTCTTCTTCATCCCCAGCAGGACTCATTTGGGATGTAGAAAGTCAGTGAGATGATGTCAGTAGTAGGAGGAGATGAGAATATATAGGTCTTCTTGATAGCCTATGTTACGCCACCAGTTGTACTACCCTAAATAGAACATCCATGAATTAGTGCTAAGGGTCTGGAACACCCCGTCCACTTACTAGGCTGCCTGAACACTTGAGGAAAGGATCTAAGACATGAATGGTCTTAGATTGTGTCATGTTGTGCCTTTTGATATGGGGAATAGCAGTTAAATCTCCTCTTTTACAGGTGTGTTGGGGATTAAGGACAGAGCAAACTTAATTAGAAAACTGTCTCTGTGAAATGTATCAAGGCTTCCATTGTAGACAAGTTGTACAGAAGAAAAAGTCTGATTCATACTAACAACCCAGAGAAAATAAACTCTGTTTATGGATGGTTCACAAGGTAAATCCTGATATAGCAAACTCTGCAAATCTATTCAAAGATAATTTCATACTATATTCTTCTCCACATATACACAGGCAATTAAATCATGTGATAGGTTTACCCATGGTATTTATTCCTAATGTGGTTACTTTGGTTTATCTAGTGATTGTGGTTTGTAAATTATGGATTATGGTTATATTTTAATCATAGTTAAAACAAACCACAGCTCATCTGGAAAGGGCTAATCATGATTAATCTTTATTTTACAACCTTAAGAAATAATCCATCTTCCCAGATCTAGATGAAGAACACAGTTTATAGTTTCTTGTAATTCGTAACAATTAGAAATTTTGTCCCTGTATCTATTTAAATGTTAATTATGTTATTTTAAGATGTGTGATCTGATGGTTCCAACAAGGCTACTTTCCATCTAAATCTTCTCTCTTACTGGTTTGAAGGAACAATCACTTCAATTTCCCTGAGTTCGCATTTACTTGGACAGTTACCCAACTACTATTTTAAGTTGACTTCATTCTTTTGCTGTGATAAATTATGGCAAAGAAATGAAAGAGGACATTTCAAAGTGTATTTCTAGAATTGTGAATATTTGTTGTTTTCTTGGCTAAGATTACTCTTAGACACACTTGCTAAAGAGTAACTGCACTGAAAAAGTAGATTTACTTATGAGAAAACAGGCATAGGATTGCCTCTCAAAGTGGTAGCATGTAAGCCAATCTCTGTATATGTGTATTTACATTTATAATGAAATAATACGTTTTGAACAAGCACTTTTAGCTTTTGCCAATGAATATTTATGTTTTTGAATGAAAGGACATTCTAAACACTACCTTTATCTTCTTCAGATCTCCAGCTGATCATAGCTTTTTCCCTGCTCCTGAACTGCAAGTGTTTTATAGGAAGGCAGGGATTTAATGTTTTGGGAGAGGCACTTTCAGGCTTGCATTGCATTCCGATTTGTATTTCTCATTCCCTTAAAGACACAGCAGGATCGGGGGCGACCCGGGTGATGGTGGTTAGAAGTTTACAGTCATTTAGCCCTAGTTCAAATAGGATTAGAAGCCTTTATATCTCTGTGCAACAAAGAGAAACTGAGTCTGGTGCAAATACTTAGTTCAAGCTCAGCTTTATTATGTGTATCCACCAGTGTCAATGTCTCCTTCAAATGCAATTTAGATGCAGAGGGCTCACTTTTGGCAACTTCTAACTTATCTGCCAAGGCCACAGATAGTGGATCCTCATAGCTTCCTCTGGAATCAGTTTCTTGGCAGTAGGTGGGCAAGATTGCTAAATTCAGGCAACTGCCTCAAATAAAGAGAAAAAAGTCATTACTTAAGCCTCATTAGCAATTATGCAGCAATGCTTTGTTAACAATCCAACAGATGTTAGGGGGGGAGCCTCTGAGCCTGCACAGCCATATTTTCCTCTAACCAATGAGAGGGGTGTGTGTACCTTTATAAATAAAAATCGGCAACTGAGATCCACAATTTTTGCCCTCCCATGTTGAGATAAAGACAGAGAGTCAAGTAATGGAAATTATATGACGTTTTAGAAACTAAAGATGGCCAATAACTTATTTAATGGGGAACTAAGGATAGAGTTCAGCTGAAAAGGATGCCATTCATTGGGGAACACGGGCATTCAGGCCATGCAGTTTATTACTATTTAAGAAAGAGAAAGCAAAAAAAGATCGTGGGGTCTTTGGATCCTACTTGAGGGTAAATTATCTACAGAATTCAGTGAGATGAATCCCTAGTACTGTATAGGAAAACAATGTATAGATATTTACTCAGAAGTAAGCCCCATATAAATCAGTGAAACTGGTAATCATATCCATCTGGGCTTGCTCTTCGGCATTTATTTGCACATGTATGCTAAACGCAAAGTGATGGATGGATCGGCCGCTTTCTAAAGGTGTAAGGAAGGGTGCAAGCGTCATTAGACAGCAAGCCGCAGGATGGTGCTCCAAGAGGAACCTGTGAGGTTGCAGTCCCTTTTAGGGCCATCTCTAGCTCTTGGCCTATTTTCTCATTAAAGGGACCTGAGCAGCCGGCTGGTCAGACCTTGAATGGAAACCAACAGGAAATCTAATCACTCCCCGATCAACAGGAAATAAACGAAGGCTGGGGGTGCGGCGCGCGCTTGCCTCACAGGGAAAAGGCAGGGCGGCTTCTCGGCCTTTCTCTGTCCAGCCGATTCCGTGGACGAAGTAGCGGCTTCCCTCGCTGACTTATGATTCACTCCCAGGGCGACCCAAGCGGTCCCTTTCCAACTCCACCAAGCTTTGGGAGGAAGTTGAAAGGCCGCGGCGAAAGTGCGCCCGAAACAGGAAGGGCGAGTGTCAAAAGTTCGGGGCGAAGCCCGCCGAAAGGGCACCCCTCCCCTCCGAGCCAAAGCATCCCGACTGCCAACTTTGCCGGACCCGCTTTAAGGGACTTTCTTTGGGGTTGACAGTTGCGAGATTGCGCTATGCGAGGACCGTTTCTCCTGGCTGGAGGAAAAACTGAAAGGTCGTCCTCGCCTTCAAACCAGAGTGAGTCTCGTTTTGGGCTCAGCGCCTCTTTGGGGCCTGTTTTTGCTATCTCGCTTGGATTGGTGGAACTCGGAAGTTTTGTCGCGTCAGTTCTCAAGGCCTTTTCCTTACTGGAGACCTTTGGGGCGCCGTGGTCGTGGCGTAAACCGGACGTTAGATGACTGAATACGAGATGCGTTTTCCTCCGTGCAGTGTTTATTTTCTGTCTCCTCGGTAGGTCTACTTAAAAATAGATTATTTCCAAGTTAAGGGGACCTATTTCTAAATTAGATTGAGAGGTAACTCTACAAATAGAAAAGCTTTGACGCTGGGAGCGGAAGTCTGACTTCCGATGCTGACTTTCCCCAACGCGAGACGCTTTGGCTCGCACTTCCCATAATCGCTCGCCAGCTGTTGGCTAGAGATTACAGGGGAAGAAGTCCAACAGGTCTAGAGAAAAACAAGGTGAAGAAGGTGGGGATAATGTCAACATGAGGTTGCTGGAATTGTCGTAATGCTGGTTTCCCTTCTTATGCTTAAACCCGGTGTGCTGTTTGTCAAATTGTGGGTATGCGTGTGATTGCGGAAGAGAGGAATCCAGCGCCGTGGCTTTTCCTAGTACCAAATCCAGAATCGGGGCTGCGTCCTTACCTGGGTAATAGACCCACTAAAGACAGTGAGATTATCTCAAGCAAGGCTGTATTCGATTGGTCTGCACTATGCAGGCAGACATGCTAGATAAAGCTGCACATTCTGCTGCGCGGTTTCACGCTTAGAAGCGGGATGCTCACTTAAACCGGTCTCGAATGAAATCCAGGTTCAGGTCTACCAGAGGTATTTCGGAAGTACGTTGGGAATCTCAGGACAGACTTTAGAAGGCAGTAGGGGTTTTCCTTTAAATAGGGCAGGTACTACTTAACTGAAACGCCAAGAGGTTACTCGGATGGGGCGGCGCTGCCAACCTGGTGTGATGTGTTGGTCTTCAGCTCGGGCAGTCCTCACCCCAAGGGATCTGAAGCCGGACACTAATGCAGAATGCCAGCTGGTTGGCATTTCTCATGTGGACAGGATGAACTATCAGGCAATGAAAGCATGCATATTCAAGCCCAAATCCCACAGCCTGGCAGGTATGATCCAGGAAGCCCTAAGCTCCTGGCAAGGAGCCTAGGCCTGTACCAGGGATACCAAATCTCGGCGCCATCACTCAGCCTCGAGGGTAGCCAGAGAACGGCTTGAAAACTTGAATCCTATGGGGACCCGAATAAAGCCACCTCCACCTCCACCATCTTCACGGACTCTGCCCAGTTCCTAGAGAGTTGGAAGGTCACCCAAGCCTTGTCCTTCCATATAACAGCGAAGCCAGGCTTCATATCGTCCCAAAGGTAGGTGGGCGACTCTATAAATCGCCGGGCAGGAAATGGCTTATCTTGCTTGTTCTCCATGTGGTCCAGACTGACAATGCAACCTATCAACGGGGCTTATTTCCAGAACCGCCGCCTACAATCCTAAAACACCTGTAGCTAGTTGTATATCGCGTCAAACTCAGCTGGATTTAAGGATGAAGCACTGGACAAAGAATATTTTTCAGTTCCTTTGCTTGTGCAGCCTTGGCGAATTCCCTGTAGACTCTCATTCCTGAGCTCTTTCGGTGGTTTTGCCGGATTCATTCAGCGCACTAAATCATAATGTGGCTTACTTGCCTGTTGTGATTTGTAAACCGTAGTTTGTGGCTGAGCGTGACGGGTGAGCCCAGCGCAGTTAGAGCTTCCACACGCTGGTTAAAGCAAACCCTGTTTTGTTTAGCGCGACAGGTCCAGCTTTTGGTGATCAAAACCCCGCACCAGGAAGGACCCACTGAGGGGCAGCCGAGCTATTGTCATCCATCTGACGGACGCTCTCGAGGACAAAGCGATCCGGCGCATCTCTCTCGCGCGCATTAGACAGCCGAGAGCCCTCCGGCGCCTCCTTTGCCCTGAATCTCCCTGGCAAGACCGGGCGCCACTCTGGGCGAGGCGCGCGAGGGGCAAGTTTGGCTGCTCCGCTCCTGCTTCAGCCCGGTGGCCGGCCGGCCGGCCTGCCTGCCTGCCTGCCTTCGAGGGTGGGTGGTGGCAGCAGCAGCCCTCCCGGAAGGAAGAGGCTGGCCTGAATGAAGGCCAGAGAGGTACCCGGGATCTTTTCACTGACGCCCCGAAAACCCTCCGTGGCAGCTGGAGCCAGAAAAGCAAGCGAGCCTCGTCTGTCCTCCCGGCTTCGCCTGCTGCAGAGCCGCTCTTCTCAGCCAGCCCGGCTGCATCTCCCGAGGCCAGAGACGTCCTGCGGGGCAACCCTTTGCCTCGAACCAACAACCCCCGCTCCGTTAGAAGGAACTGGCTGGGCGCCTGGCGTCGCTCCCTCTTGTTCTCTGGCATTTAAACCCAATTTTCCAGTGAAAAGAGAGAAACCATTTTTCCAGATTGCATTAGATCGAATTATTTGGGCGTGGAGTCCATGAAATTTCCTAGATTCCCTTCTTCCCCACCGACACAATCGTTTCAGCAGGTTGAAAAGAAAACTTTCAACGGGCTCGTCTATTTTCTGCAAATGAAGCTTGATTTCAGCAGAGTTGAACCCAACACAAACAATGCTGATTGTAATTTCAGGTTTTCCCTCCACTAACTGCATGAAAGAGAAAATACCTTTTATTAAACATGGTCTTGAAAGGACTTACTTTTCTTTCTTTCCTTCTCTTCCCCTTCTCCTCATTTCTTTTTTCTTTTTTTCCTTTTCCTTTCTGGTGTGGGGAGAAGAGGTTCTGTGGTTTAGTCAACCCTACAATTTCTCCTGGAGACATTGTGTGCAGAACTTAATATAATGATTTTACGTTGCCTTGATACCACCAGCAATGATGGGTGGATTATTTATCTTTTGTGCCAGAGTTAAGTCCCTGAAAAAGAAACTTTTTTTTTTTAATAATGGCAAGACAAGGCAAGCATGAAAGAGCTGAAGAAAAACCCACTTGCAGCTTGCAAGTCTTGCTTTCTTGAAAAAGGCCCCTTTTGTATATATGTCTGTGTGTACACCCACAGCCATTACACTGCTGATGACAATTCACATTATACCCATGAAGGAATAACAAGAAAACAAGTAATTATGGAATAACAGCTCTAAAAAAAAAAAAAGTCATATGACATAAAAAAGAAAAACAAAACAGTTCCTTTTGGCCACCCGAGGAGCTAAAGGCTGCTCCAGAAAAACACTTCCACCACAAACTCTTGAAGGACGGATGACAAAAATGTAAGGTATCCTCCCTGTGTACCTTCAGTCAAATGTATTACTTTTCTGCCAAACATGTGGTAGGTTTACATTTTGAATCAGTGGCTTGATCCTTAATCTAAAGTTACTCAGAATCAAGATTTAGAGGTTGCAACTGAATTGCTGTTCAAGTCTTTACCAGTTGGACATAGGGTGTAAGCACTGACATATTCAAGCCTTCATTCAATGACAGTCAGGGCTCTTTCTACTGCTTTAATGAAGTGAAATGACCAGTACAAGAAGAAAGCTGCAAATGCCCCTTTCCCACTCAAACCTACATTTAAACCTACATTCACTAAAGTGCCCTCTGCCCCTCTTCCCACTAAAACATGTCGCCCCCCCTTCCCAATCCAGGTGGCTCCTCTGATGTATCTCGCTTGCATGGCCTTGGGGTGCTCATGCCATAAATCCATAGCCATAACAATGCAGTTCACACTCCAACCTGGCACCCCCTTCTGTCTGGCGACAGGAAGTCTGTTCCCACTGGTAAGAGACTGATGGAAGATGCTCCGATAAGGGGTTCTGGGAACCTTTTGATCCGAGGGTCTGACATAAGGGCATTACGAGCTCTTCATCACTCTGTAGCTTGGCTGTGTCACCAAAGGCTCATCCACTAACCACAGCAAGAAGATACCTTGTTAAATATTGGAGGAAAAACGAATCAGTCGACATCATCTTCTCTTACCTTCAAGTGCACCACAAACTGCACTCAGTTTGTTCTGGTCTAGTTTTAAAATGGTGCATTCCATCTTCCATAGACATAAAACTTTGGACCAACAAGGTGAAATTGGCCACAGGGATCTGCCCTGCTCCTTCTGGCAACCCGAAGCTGCAGAGGGCACAACCCTTCTGGTCCCTGGTTAGCAACAGGAGACCAGAAGGGTCTCCCACTGCACCACGTCTCCTCCTGCACCTGTCAGATCTGGCAGCAGATCCCCAAAATGCCAGAGCTTGGAGAAGAGAAGGGTTTGTGGAAGGAAGCTTCTCTTTAGTCCTCTGTTCTCTTATCACCCCTGAACTGAGGCTTTAATCTGAGTGGACCCCAGAGCAAGGTAGCAGGGTGGCTAGGCTGCATTCCTAAAAATAAAAACCGCATAAGTAGGATGACAGACCTTCCCTAGTTGTGAAACAGCCACTACCACCTGCCAGCATTATGGCTATTGCACACAGAGGTCTCACTAGGAAGCAAAATCCAGAGACATCATTCTATGGCAACTCTATATGGACACTTATTCATGAGTTCAACCATGACTTGGTACCTAGTACACAACTCAGCAAACAACAAGAAGCAGGATTACCATAATACTATCAGACCTTGGAACAAATCCAACAAGAAGCAGTGCTTCTTGGGAAAAATGATGGACATCCTCCAGCAAAGAGGTGATGGACCATGCCAGTCATGGAAAAGGCAAACAGAAACCAAGGTGGCTTGCTTAGGTCTGAACAGTACAGCCTTAAAAATGTGAAATGAGATGCAGCTGGATTCAGGGTGTATGATGAAAGCATAGGGAGCTGGAGGGTAGAACACAGCATTTGTACCACTGAAGCTAGAAAGGGTAGCGTAGGCAGATATCAACACACTTACTTGCTTTGGTCCACCAACATATAGGTATCTCGCTGGTAGCACAAGTCTCCGTCTGGATTCCTTCAGGGTTGTTGATATTTTTTTCAACATCCCAGTGGTGTTTTTGATATGTCATCTTCTGGTTTCAGTAACAATTAGGGATAATCTTCAGCACAATAGCTGTATAACATGGCACCCCATTAAAAACATGGCACCCCTTATTCTTTGGAATATGGTCAATTCTATGCATGTTTGAGTGGCTTCCAGAGTTCACTGATCTTCAGGGTCATTATTCAAGACACAATAGTCACAGGAAAGGAATGGTGTCTGGTGTACCACAGGCAGTGGACCTACCACAGTCCACAGCAACTGAGATTACTACTAGTCTTACCACTGTAGAGGTTACATGCTAAGCCTGTGCAGAGTGAATCTGAGCCCTGACAAGTAAACTTGATTGGGGTTCATTACAGCAGATATATCTGTGAATGGGTTCATATACCCATGAATAGGAGTAAATGTTAATATGTTTTCTACTACAGATTAAGGTTACTATGGTAACTAATCATTTTGGCTGGGTGAAGTTGACTTTAATTGTCCTCTTTTCAGATGTCAATTTTTGCACCTGGGGAGAAGAACTTGCCTGGACTTGTTTTAGTTTTCAGTTTCCCCTTCTGTGTAGGCTTGTGGAGAATATGCAGCTGAGAGAAATCTCTCCTCTCAGCAAACAGCCTTTAAATATGTTTGTTTTCTGTAAATAAAATTATTTTTATAGAAATGCCTGGTGTGTGACTTTTCTGATCTCTCCTGGGCCAAAGGCTTTCCTAGCAATCTGCTAACAGGTTATGGGCCCAGTAAGCAGCCCAGTAAACCCACTAAGAAGCCCAGTAAAACCCAGAGAGAATAGAGAGATCAGCTCCCCACCTCATGTACAATTTAACGGCAGGTAGCAAAGACCTGTGAAGATTTTCTTTGGCGCCACCTGGAGATTTTCCAGCAACTGCCAGTCTACAGGACAAAGAAGCCAGCTGAGGTGACTTGCAAAAGAAGGAAGAAGCCATGGCTACCTCCCAGCCCTCAGCAATGCCTCTGGAGCGCCTATCAGAGACCAACTATTTGAATTGGGCCCTGAAGATGGAGATGTATCTTTGCAGAGAGAATCTTTGGCTGCCAATTGGCAGCAAACCCCCCAAAATCCCAGTGCTGAATGGCTTAGACAGGATGAGCAGGCTAGAGCCACCATTATCCTGGGAGATGAGGACAATCAGCTAGTCCATGTGCAAGGTATGCAGTCTGCAAAGCAACTTTGGGACGCTTTGAGAGACTTATATGTAAAGGCAACAGCAGGGAGTAAAGTTACCCAGACAAAAAAGCTGTACAAAGCCTACCTTGCAGAAGGAGATAGCCTTCCTGAGCATCTGCATCATATTCAGCAGCTGTTTGTTGAGTTGCAGGAGAGAGGAATGGAATTTACACCTCTCACAAAATCCTACATCCTCCTGTCCTCACTGAATGAAATGTGGGACATGCTGATTTGTACCCTGGAGGCTATGCCTGAAGCAGACCTCACCCCATCGTATGTTACACAGCGCTTACTTGCGGAATGGGAGAAGAGAGAGGAAAGATCCCCCCCCATCTCTTCTGGAAAGCTGCAGTACCAGAAAACAAGGGAAAAGAAGGGAAAGGAAGCTGAGGCTTCCTTGTGGTTCAGCTGGACATTTGCAGAAAGACTGTGCCTTGAGACCCAAGAGTAGAAAGACAGAGAAGAACACAAGGGCAACACAGAAGAAGGCTCTTCAGACAACCCAAATTGCACAAGTTGCTGAGAAGGGTAATTCTGATGTATGGGTGTTAGATTCTGGGGCCAATTGTCATTTATGTAATTGAAAAAGCTCTTTTGTGTCACTGTCTAAAACTTAAAGACAAAGTGTCTCTTTGGCTGATGGGTCTGTGACCAAAATTATGGGACAAGGTGACTTATATTTATCCTGCTTGGGAGAAACTGTAGGTGGTGTGTTGTATGTGCCAAATTTACAATCAAACCTTGTATTTGTGGCACAATTGGCTGCAACAGGGTATATCATAACATTTAAGAAAAATGGTTGTGAGATACTTAAACATGGGAAATTGTATGCTACTGGTATATTAAAAGACTCCTTGTACATTGTGCAAAATGCAAGGAAGCCAAGCTGCAAGGCTGCAGTTGGCAACACTCCATATCATGACCAATGTGTACACTTGATGCACAGGAGATTTGGTCATGCTAATTTCAAGTATATAGCACAAATGCCACAGCTGTATGCTGACCTAAAGATAAAACCCTGTGATAAATACTTAGACTGTGTAGTTTGCAAAGAATGCAAAACACTAAAAGCTCCTGTGAGTAAGCACAGTGACAGAGTTACAAGCAGACCTTTGGTAATTGTACACTCTGACATTATTGGTCCTTTTGCTCCAAGTCCTGGACAAGCAAGGTATGCAATGACCACCATTGATGATTTCTCAAGATACACATTTATCTACATCTTAAAACACAAAGATGAGGCATTTGAGAAATTTAAAAGTTTTGTGACATGGGCAAATGGAAAATTCCCTAGGCCTGTATCTGCACTCCAATGTGATAGAGGAGGAGAATACCTTTCTCACAAATTCAAAAGGTTCCTAGCAGAAAAGATAGAACAAATTCTTTCTAACCCTTACACCCCTCAGCAAAATGATGTTGCTGAAAGAAAGGGCAGAACCTTGCAAAATGCAATGGAATGCATGCTTAAAGATTCACATTTATCTTTTAAGTATTGGGGAGAGGCAATATCTACTGCCTGTTATGTACAAAACAGATTATATAACTCTGTGATTCAGGACACTCCATTCCATTTGTTTTATGGTGTGAAACCAAAGGTAAACCTTCTGAGAGTGTTTGGTAGCACTGCATGGGTTCATATTCCAAAACAACAGAGAAGGAAAGGAGGCCCCACAACAAAGAAAGCCATCTTTGTTGGCTATGAACAAAGCCAAAGGAGCTACAAGTTCATAGTAGGACAGAAATTAATAATTAGAAAAAGCGCTTCTTTTGCTGAGCAAAACTGGGGAAGATTAAATTCTAGCTCTCCAGTTGATCTGACCACTACAAGAGAACAGCAAGGACTTGCTGATGGTGATCTTTTGCCTGATGAGGACATTAAACCAGAAATGCAACTGAAGATCTGTTTGATGAGACAGATGCTTCTCAGGAAAGTGATAGGAGTCAAAATTTAAGCCCTGTATTACCTCACAGATCTCAGAGGAGTAATAAAGGCATTCCTCCATCACGTTTTCAGGCTGAAACAGTAAAGGCATTTCACATATTCACAGAACCTGAGTCTTTAGAACAAGTGAATGCTTTACCACCTGAGATTGCACAAAATTGGCATTCTGCCATGCAACAGGAGTTAGCATCCTTGAAAGAAAATGAAACATGGAAACTGGTAAATCTACCTCCCAATGAACACTGTCTAGGTTGTAGGTGAGTTTTCAAACTGAAAAGGGATGCTGATGGCAAAATCCAAAAATATAAAGCAAGGTGAGTTGCAAAAGGGTTCACTCAAAAGAACGATTTAGACTTTGACAAGACTTTTGCACCAGTTACTAAAGGTGAATCAACTAGATTACTGTTAAAAGTTGCTGCACTGAAAGGAATGTCAGTTCACCACTATGACATTCAAACTGCATTTCTCTATGGTGATTTAGACCACAAATTATACATGCAGCAACCCCTTGGCTATGAAAAAGGGGAGAATCTGGTCTGTGAACTGCAGAAGTCAATCTATGGGTTAAAACAAGCTGCTAGATCCTGGAACCAAAATATTAGATGAAAAACTGCAGAATTTTGGTTTTGAAAAAGGAAAAGCAGATCCATGTGTATATATGAAGAAAGACAAACAAGGCTGTATGTATCTGTGCATTTATGTTGATGATTTCCTGCTGTTCACATCAACAGAAAAACAAAGGCTTGATTTTGAAGCCATTTCACATTAAAAAGCCTTGGAACTGTAACAAATAACCTAGGTTTGGAAATACACAGGAAGAACGATGGTAGCTTTCTGTTCAACCAAAGGGGAGATAATGTTAAAATAATGTGAATGGAAAGACATACAGAGTTGTCAAAGAAAATTGGTTTGCATCTTATTCTGTAGTATAAAAAGGGGAGTGTTAATACGTTTTCTACTACAGATTAAGGTTACTATGGTAACTAATCATTTTGGCCAGGTGAAGAGGTTGAATTTAATTGTCCTCTTTTCGGATGTTAATTTTTGCACCTGGGGAGAAGAACTTGCCTGGACTTGTTTTAGTTTCAGTTTCCCTTCTGTGTAGGCTTGCAGAGAATATGCAGCTGAGAGAAATCTCTCCTCTCAGCAAACAGCCTTTAAATATGTTTGTTTTCTGTAAATAAAATTATTTTTATAGAAATGCCTGGTGTGTGACTTTTCTGATCTCTCCTGGGCCAAAGGCTTTCCTAGCAATCTGCTAACAGTAAATACATTAATATTTACATGTACAGTTCTGTGTGCACCTGAATGTGGATTTACATACATATGTGCCGCTATGAGGAGTCTGTGTGCCTGTGGAAGTCATTACAGGGGCAAACACATACAGGAGGAATCAAACTGGAAGCAGAAGAATAACAGCTGGACGTCAACAGCAGAGAAAAATGGAACGGTGCCCAATGAGCTGCTGAATGAGTAGAGATGTTGAATTACATGTTTGATTATACACACGCATCCTCGTCAGTGCATGTAAGTACTGAATTCCATCAGTGTATGTCTGTGCTCCAGAAAAGAGTGAGGGACCAATTTTCCAGTATTACCAGGCATCATCAGTGGAAATGGCATGCCACTTTGGAGGCTGTGCCTAGCTCTTTCCTTGTAGGAAGCACTACAGTGGAGTCTGCCTGTGAGCTAAGTTGCTAGGCAACCAACAGAAGAGGTTTAGGTCACCATGGAAACAGTTGTGTTTTCATGAGAGTACAGGCTACTGCTGGGTAGAGAGAGAGCATTCTGATGCCACCCCTGTATGACTCCAACATCACTTTCTACACTGCAGTTGTAGGACATTGCATGGGTCAGTAAGAACAGAGACAGCTGTGGAGAACCAAGCAGAATCTATGGCTGAGTCTCCTTCCAGACAGGTGGGGTTGGTAAGTGACAAATGACCTCCAAGCTGTACCTGTCACTGCAAGCGTGAATGAGAAGGAAGCATTCTGGACCAGTAAAGTGATATATATCACAGCATAGCACTTGGTAAGCTGAAGGAGGACATTGCAGAGAATTCAGGGTTTACTCCACAAGTTAAAATTGAAGGCCAATTGCATTTCAGTGAAGTGAGAGAGCTGTTCCCACAGGAGCACTGCTGCTTGGTTTATCCCACATGGATATGGCTGGTTAATTGGGACAGCAAACTGTGGATAGCTTACTTTAGGATGACACAAGACTCCTTATCTGAGATTGCCCACCAGCTCTGGCTGCATCTGCAGAAACAAAACTCTGACAGCCAGTCTCAGTGGAGAGAGAGGGACAATAACACTGTGACAGCTTGCAATGTGAGCATCCTCCCGAGAAGTTGCTTATCAGTTTGGTTTAGGAAGAAGTACCATGCACAGTATGACAAGGATCAAGTGTGTTCTTTTGAAAAGGAGGTGGCCATTGAAAGGTACGGATGTCAGACTCCACAATCAAATTATTGCTGCATCTTCTGATCATGTTCTGATCATGCCATGATGAGTCAACTTGTGTCAAGAACTGGATGGGAGAGGGGAATTGCAAGGAGTGTGAATCTTTTCTGTTTGGGCTGGAAAGCGGGGAGTCAAGGTCGTACTGCCAGAAGACATCTGTGCCTGGTATGGCGGACTGTTAGAATTAGGTGGGAAGAGATAGGAGGGGGAAGCAGGGTGACTGGAAAGTTTTAATTAGCTAGTTTCAGCGAGAAGCTTTCAGTTGCAGCTTTTCTCTTGATCTGTACACTAATCTCAATAAATCGGCATATTTCAACTCTGCATGAGTCAGGTCATTATTGGGACTCATGGTGTCAGTTCTTACACAAATCATGGTCCAGTATTTCTCAACCTTGGCAACTTTAAGATGTGTGGACTTCAACTCCCAGAATTCCCCAGCCAGATGTTCTGTGCTGTGCTGGCTGGGGAATTCTGGGAGTTGAAGTCCATGCATCTGAAAGTTGCCAAGGTTGAGAAACATTGCTATGGTCCCTCCCAATATTGCAGGATGTAACATGCATTGCACAACCAGTTCTTAGCAGACCTTTTGGTAAGATGCATAGGTGATATCCTGAAGTCTCCAACTCCTCTTTTAATCTTGGCATCCAGGAAAGGTGCCACATGTAGCACTAATTAAAAAGATTACTCCCCAAATATTTTGTATATTTTAATGGCGACTATGGATAGTTTCACTGACAATGAGGTCTATGCTTGTCCCAGGAAAGTCCTCATCCCCCAAACTACTGAGATACAGGCTGTTGCACTCTCCTGCATTGATGAAGACATTCAGTGGAAAGTGTCTGCATTGAAAAGTAGCATGGTGGCGTAAAGCAGAGTAGCTGACCAGGGCAGCAGCAGAGTTGCTCAGGCTGATGGCTCATGAAAAACCTTGCCCTAGAGTACACTGCAGTGATGTATGGACTTTCCTTTCTACTATTTCTTCCAGGCTGCTCTTGAGTGTGTGAAGTACTGCTGTGCCCTACTTTAACACTTCTCAGTATTGCCTTTTCCAAATAAATTTTAAAGAAACAATCACATTACGGTACAAGAATGGAAGGACTCATGGAAAAACTCAGTAACATTTAGCCCATGCTATAATTTAAGAGAAAATTGGTCCAAGATACTGTATTTTACAGATGGTATATAACTCCACCCATAATTGCAAAAATAGATAAATCATGCAACAAAAAATGCTGGAAATGTTGTGATAGAAAAGGAATATTTTATCATGTGTGATGGTCATGTAAAAAAATCCCAAAGTACTGGAAAGAAATATACAGCATTATTCAAAAAAGTTTAAAATGAAAGCTTGAATTGAAACTCAGTTTTTCCTACTAAGGAATTGTTCCAGAACAAATTAAAAAAAAAATGCAGTTTATTAAGATATATGCTAATGGTGCAAGGACAAATTTGGCCTAACATTGGAAGAGACACTTTGCCGATGATATTAGAGTGGGAAACCAAAGTTGGGGAATATAAAGCAATGGCAAAATTAACAGTATATATCCAGAACAGACGCTTGACTAAATTTAAGCAAGAATGGTTCCCGTATATATCATATATCACACAACAAAGCAAATTCAGACACTAAAGAGTATGGTTTTTAAGAAGGAAATTATTGATATAAAGAAAGTAATTAGAAGCAATTTCAGTGTTTATAAATATTTTGATGCAATCACCAGTTGGGTACAATGGGAGGGAATTTAGAATTTAATGTTGTTTTTACTGAATTTTCTCCTTACTGTTATTTATTTTATTTTTATTTATTTGTTAAAATGTTTTTTGTTTTTTAAATTTTTCCTTTTTTTCTTGTCTTTCCCTTTATATGATTATAGGTATTTATTTTTGTAACAATGACAAATAGTGCTGATATCAATACTAATACTAACGTTTAGAATTCTGTAGAAATTTTTAGTTATATTTTAAGGTGATACAATGAAACTAGCTTTATACAATTAATTAATTTTAGATTGTATGAAACTTGTAAATCCTTTAGTAAAGGTTTCCCTTGACATTAAATCCAGTCATGTCTGACTCTAGGGGGCGGTGCTCATCTCCGTTTCAAAGCCGAAGAGCCAGCGTTTGTCCGTAGACACTTCCGCACGCGGATTCAAACCACTGACCTTCCAATCGGCAAGCTCAGCATCTCAGTGGTTTAACCCGCAGTGCCACCACGTCCCACTGTAAATCCTTTATTTACTGATAATTTATTCTTCACCCACCATGACTTTTTGCACCTTTTTCTTTTATGTAGTTATCTAGTAGTAGTTATATCTTCAAATATTTTTAAAAAATAAAATTACAAACATGTTGTCTTTTCCTGCTTCCTAAACTCTATCTGACTTGGCTAAGCATACCTACCAATAGCTGCCAATGTCTTCTAACATCCTCCTTAATCAGCATGTTGGATTGTCTGCTTTTGGCTATGCAATACATGAATATCCCAGTTCAGCTACAGTCACCAGCAAGAGTGACCAGTTCTGTACCCTGACCAGCAATCTGATTGAAAAGGGTCCAAATAATCCACTTCCTCCAGAGCCTTCTGCAACTGCAGCCCCACTACCTTCTTAACAACTTTGCATAAGAAAGGGTGATTGGAGATAGGCCAATAGTTATCCTAAAGAGCTGGCTCAAGGGATGGCTTCTTGAGGTGCACACAAACCACTGCCTCTTTCAAGGCACATAGCATTATCTTCTTCTCAAGCATGCATTCACCATTGCTCCTATTCGGCCTCCCATCACCTCTCTGACAGCTTTCATCAACCACATGGGACAGGGGTTCAGACTGCAGGTAGTGGAGCTAATACTGCAGAGAACTCTGTCCACTTCCTCAAAGAGCATTGACTCAATTCAGTCCCAGATAACCCGGGAAGATATTGTCTCTGCCTTTTTTTGCTGGACTTGCCCAGCCAGCATCTAGCTCTGTGTAAAGGTGAATAATTTTTGCCCTCTGGATGTTTGTTAAGTTTATTATTATGGCCTAGCAAATGACCATCTGGTCAGTCATTCCCCAGAATGATCCAGGTAACTCTAAACAGTGCTGCTGGGTGGTAATGTGCAGTTGCAATAATGCAGAGAAGAAGGTGCTCTGGTTGAGGTACACATCATCTGTGACAGCAAGGGACATAACATGACTGTGGAGTATGGAGTATGGAGACTGTGATAACCACCCAATGCCACTCACTGGGAAGCCCTTAGGGCCCTCCCAATCAACATCACATGGCAGAGGACAGAGGAGTGCAGTCACATTGCCATTGGTCATGCCGATAATGTGTGGAAGGGTTTTGCCTCTCTCTGGGCTTATTCCTTACCAGCCCTAATGGATACGTGTAACCATAAGCACACCTATGTCCTTTCCCAAGGAATGTCTTTGGTAGGCATGGGAGGATTTGCATGCATGGGTGATTGTCCTACACTGCTAAGGATTTGCTATTATGGCATCAAAAGAGGATAGGATGGGGAGCTGATGACTTCCCAGTGCCAAAGGCAGCTCTATCTATGGCTGAACTTCACAGCATCCATCCTACTGCCTAGACGTGAGCTGAAAAAGTCACTGTGATGGAGTTGTTAAGGTACTGGACAAGGACCAGAGAGGCTCAGGTTCAAACCCTCTCTGTCAACCTTACCAGGTGAACCAGACAGGAAACATGACTATATGAGCTAATTCTACTTTATTGTAAGGCTACATTAACAGAATCTTGCAAGTCTGAAAGTACAATTCTCCCCATCTCCTTTTCACCCTAAGAAATTAGGGAGGGTCTCTTCTGAGCCTCTAGCCCCATCCACTATCCAGCTGCGGGCTATGCCATCTCTTATCTGACCGCACCCTAGGCAGCGTCTTTGAGCCCAGTCTCCCAAGGTCATTCCCACATACCATTATACTCCTTCAGCTAGGGACGCTCAACTTAACCTACCTCACTGGATTTTTGTTGTAGGGAAAAAGAGGAGGCATGCATACCACCTTGAGCTCCTGGAGAAAAGGCGGGATATAAACCTAACAAATAAGCAACATAAATAAATGAGAGAACAAATTGTTTTTCAACTCCCTGAAAATGTTTGCTTAAATACGTATATGACAATGTTAAATCCTTTGAAAATGTAAAAATGGGGTGGGGTGGGGAATGGGAAAGACTTGGATGGCATGGCTGAACTGCTTTTCTGGCCCTCCAGCTCTGCCCTTCACTTCTGGGCACATTGTCTTTTGTTCTGTGTCTGCAGGTGATGTTTCATTGCTCCCCCCATAGAGAAAAGCCAAAGGGAGGCAAACTGAGAAGCTATTTCTCTGACTGTAGGGATTTCATTCTGAGCTCCACATCTGTCATTGTATCATATGTGTAGTGAATGGGCAAGACCTCCTCCCTTGCATTCACTAAGTTTTCAATGAGTTTTCCAGCAGGCTTCAGGGTAATTGAATCTCCCATTATCCTGATAGCTTGCCTGCTTGAGAACTTGGTGAATAGGTTTAGGAAGGCATCATCCACCCCATCTGCCTGTATAGGTAGCCTGTAGAAACAATGATATCACTTTTGGTTTTTCTACTCCTTTTAATCTTAACCAGATGCTTTTAATGGGACTCACATATTCAAGGTCATATGTTTCTTCCCAGACATACAGATTCTTTACATTCTTTATGTTTGATTTTTTAAAAAAATAAATCTCCTTCATGTTCTCCCAATCATGTCTCTCATCCCACTAGTTTTCTGAGATATGCATCAGGTCATATTTGTTTCCCCATGTTTGGATTTCTAATTCCTCTTGCTTGTTGCCCATATTCTGTCAATTGATATACAGACATGGGAGACTGAGAAGGTTGCCATAACTGATCTCTCTACAGCCAATGTTGGGGATTTTGAAATATCTTTTTCTTGCTTGTATCTCCGCCATTATCATATGCAGTCTCATTCCTAATGTCCAATACTTTTCTACATGAGTCTGCATCGTTTTCTCCCTCCTGCTTTCAGTTTACTTAAAGCCCTTCAGGTAAGGGTAACAAGGTTCTTGCTAAGGACTTTTCTCCCTGCCATTGTGAGATGCAACCCACCCATCCCTGGAAGTCCTTTATATTAATAATGAAGGCCATGGTCTAACAACTCACATTTTTCTTGACAACACCAGCTTCATTTCCAGGATCTTCTTTTCCTTTCTGTCACTTGGCCATTAATGGTGGAGGCTGGATGAAATCAGTCCTTGTGCCCCACTTCCCTCACCTTTCTACCCATGGCTCTGTAGCCACTTGTAATCCGCTAAAGTCTTTATGCTCTTCTGGCATTGTTATTAGTCCCATAGGGATAATTATCTTTCCATCATGTCCAGGATATGTACACCAGGAAGGCAACACACTTCTTGCAATAGCTTACTTAGTCCTCACATAGCAGTTTCTGTCTTTGCAATGGTGAATTCTTATCACTGTATTTTTTTCCCTCCTCTGTGAAGAGCTTTGATTCTATTGACCCTTCTGCACAATATTTTCTATTGCTCTGCAGAGGTTGGAGTGATAGAACTATCTCAGGTAGTTGAACTTTGCCTTCCATGTCCATCAAACATCAAAGCAGTTGGTCATGCCCAATGACATGGACCTTTTCCTGGTTTGTCCAGTCTTTCTTGCTACGTGCTTCCAATTCTACATTACTTCCCTTGGGGAACCTTCTTCCTTCTTGGGGTCCTCCTCCTGTCTCCTCTGCTTCTAGACAACTTTCTGTGACCTGTCCTTCTCAGAGGCCTCTTTCTGTTGGCCTTTGTGGAGAGCTCCTGTGTGATATCTGTGATACCTTCATCTTTCCTGGTAAGAAAGGAAAGACTGGTTCCCTTTCCTTTTACCTTTCCTTCCAGCAAGGAGGCAAGCTTGTATGGCAACAGGTGCAATTAGGGTCCTCCTCAGGTACTCTTGGCAAGCCACCACCACTGCCACATATCAGTCACATCAAGCCAAAGCTAGCTAACAACCGACGCTAGAAGGGTTGTTTTGTGAAGATTAAATAACAAAGGCAGCAGCCATAATATATCTAGCTTTGAGTTCCTTGAAGAAAATACAATGTATGTAATAAATAAATGCTCAAGGATTGAAATCAAACAGGATTACCATGCCAATCTTATTAAGAAGTAAAAGAGATGGAATTTTATGGGTTCGTTTGTGAGTAAATACATTAAGCATCATGCTGCATGGCTGCATTTCTTTTTCCTACTTATTTGGGAATAACTCTGAGATGTTTCTGAATAAATAATCATAGAAGTAGGATGCGCAAGGATTTCTCAATGTGTCCAAGAAAACAATATTTGTAATTAGTGGAAAAGGATCAGACACATTTTTACTTTCATATTTTTTATTTATTTCAATCCCATTTTCTTGCAAAAAAATAAATAAACAAACAAAAACCTTGCATATTTATTCTATTCTTCCTCTCCACCTTTGGCATGGGAAATATTTGTAACATGCATCCCGTGTTTATTACTGTTTTTGGACTTTTTCAAAGCACATCTGTTTTTGATCTAGACTCTGTAAGCAGCAGTGCCTTCTTTTATTTTTGCATTGCTAGGAACATTTTTACACTCTTCCTCTGGCTAAGAATACCAGTTGCCCAGCTGGATAGTGGCCCAAACCTTCACACATGCGTGCAAACTCTCTGACTCTGGTTTTCTCTTTCTCTCTCAAATACCGCCCCCCCACACGCACACTCCTCCTCTACTACGATCTCTATAATAAACAGGCTATCAGAAGTAGCTTGCTTTTATCTCAGATAATGTCTGTGAGAAAGAAGGGAAGATCTTGCAAGGATCAAAAAGTTCTGATCAGCTAAAGTTATGGAAGTGAAGTAGAAATCATTCTGATTCTTGGTCAAAGGCACTGAAATGTTAAACCAGGAGTTGTAGCCAAACTCCAACTTTTGGATAAGTATGCACGTACAATAAGTGTCTTGTTCAATATTTATATTTATATTTATTCATGTTGTGTGTATATAAACAACTTTTGCCATGTGTGTGTATGTGTGTGTAAAAAAACCGCCAACATTTGCCATACGTAGATTTTTTTGTGTGTGTCTTTGAGTCAGTGTTGACTCCTGGCGACTGCCTGGCCAAGTGCCTGCAATTTTCTTGGCAAGATTTCAGAAGTGGTTTGACCTTGCCTACTTCCCAGGGCTGAGAGAGAGTGGCTGGGCCAAGGTCACCCAGCAGGCTTTCTACCTCAGGTAGAAACTCACGGTCTCCTGGTTTCTAGCCTGGTGCCTTAACCACTATACCAAGCTGGCTCTCACACATAGATTACTCCTTTTAAAACAAACAAACATGTATTTGCATGTAATAATCAGCTCATTGAATTCATGTGAATATTTTCAGCAGTAGAGGGCCTGTGTGAAATGGCCAGTGGATATTTTTTTTAAAAAAAAAAACTATGTATGGACCTTTGATGTCATCTGATACTATATTGTCAACCTGGGATGGAATTATATTTGGATGGAAAGTTTTTAAAGACCATGATAAACACAAATCACATTAAATATGCTATTTATTGAGAGCCAGTGTGGTGTAGAAGATGCTGGACCAGAACACAAAGACGGGTTCTAGTCCCACACCGCCCCCCGCACCTTATGCACAGAGATTAACCAGATGACTTTGGGCTAGTACTCTGTGTCAGCCCTAGACTGGGAAGTCAAAAAAGCTTCTATCAACCAACTGGACCAGAAGTCTTCAACCAGCAGTAGATTGATTCTTCTTCTTCTTCTTCCTCTTCCTCTTCCTCTTCCTCTTCCTCTTCCTCCTCTTCCTCTTCTCATTTATTGTGCCTTATAGCAGATTTCTCCAATCTGGTGCTCTCAAGCTGTGTTAGGACTACAGCTTCTACAATTCCAAATCATTATGGCTAATGTGTAGAGTTTTTTCAGCTGTAATATATTAAGTAATCATGAAGTTGGAGAAGGCTGCATTGTAGCTTTTAGTTCATCTTGTTCTGTCTTCTCCATACAAGAACCTTTCCTAGTTGGCATCTTTTAGAAGAGTTAGATTAGGGCTATTATATGGGGCTGTAGAAATCCATACAACCATTAGATGATAGCCAGGAGATTAAAAAAAAAAAAAGGAACTGTAGCTGACATGTAATGTTTGTCTGGGTTTTTGCAACTCATATTAGGACAGCACTACTACAATTTGCATCATCCCAACCAGGGGATTGTAAAGTTTGTAAAGACCTGTCATGGAATCTGTAACTATAGTCTCTGGGCTTATCCAAAAGATAGTTTTCCATGCGTCCTGTTTTCGATGGACTTGATAACTAGGACTATTGTCAGTTCCTTCCAGAAAGATAAGTGCTTTCCTTTTCATGGACTGTTTGTGGTCAGTGGGGGAAATCAAGGCAGTGGGGACTCAACCAATCAATTCATTCTTGATATGAATAATGTAGTGCATCACAGCAGAGTAATGTGTTCTCTAAGAACAAAATATTCAGCTGTCTGAGTGGGTGGTCAATTGCCCATGTTTTCTGCATATTCCTACATAAAGAACAATGTGAATTAAGATCATTTGTGGTTTTGTGAAAAAAATTAAGTGTAGGATTATGGAAGACCAACAAAGCTTCACAAATGTGTAGTTTAATTTTAGTATTTTATGGGCTGTGCCAATTTATGCTTTCACACACAGCCCCATTTAAAATTATGTTCTAGTCAGATACCTCTTTCTTGTCCCTGGAGAATCAATTACCATTTTGTTCTGCTTCCTTCTCAATAATTCCATCTAGTTTCTGGAGTTAATACACTAATATTCTTCCTCTTTTAACTTTTGAACCTTTTCTGAACCTTTTCTCTTTTAACTTTTGGAATCTTTGTACACATTCCATAGCACTTTTGCAGTCAAACTAATGGCTAAGAAGGGGTGTTGGTATATTGAAATCCAGCTTGAGTGGTCCTACAGAACAAAAACAGTGGGTTACTTCTAGATAAATACGTACGATTGCAAATTATCTCAAGCTAACTTTAGCTTTGCAAATAGATATAGCCAAAGGTAGAAAAATATAATTTGGAGTCTAGTTGGAAATCATAAGAGAATAAAATCAGTCAATTGTTAGAATTTATTATTTATAATAAATTGAGGATTTAGGGACTCTATGCTTGAAGTAAATGCACTGCATCTAAATTTTTCCTGCTTATATGGGTGAGACTGACCAGATTCTTGTGTTAGTCCTGTGCAGAAGCTCTATACAAGTTAATTGCCTGCACAGTATTACTGATTTTTTTTTTGATGCATGAAAAGACTGCAAAATTTAATTAACCTGTAGATTAATTGATTATTTAAACCTGAAGGCCAGGTGATTTGACAGCAAATCTTAAGTGGTGGGAGTTGAAGGAATGCTCCTTTTTATTTCCATTCCTGAACTTTATTAATAGAGCACAAAAACAAAAAAGCTATATTTATTATTCTAGCAATGAGCAGTGCTTTTATTTATTCAGTTAGGTTTGTTCACTTTTTGTTTTGTAACTCAGAAAAGAACCCGTGAAAATAGTTGTATTTATTAGAATATGGTTAATCTTACAGGTAATCCTCATTTAATGACCACAATTGGGACTGGCAACTTGGTCACTAAGTGACATGGTCACTAAGTGGAAAATCATGTGACTGCAACTGTGCTTCCAATTTTACTTCAGCTTCCCTTTTCGCCCACTCCACTGCCCTTTGGAATGCTTACCCCAATGCTGGGATAATTAGCAAGAAGGGAATTAATGTTTGAATTTACATTCATTGGAGAGGAAGGGATTACATGAGAGTAAGCAGGCACACAATGGGGAATATACCTCAAAAGGAAGGTGCCAGCACCGGCTGTTTGCCTAGCATGCTCCCTCCTCCAACCCACAGCTGTTTAAGAGGCAAAGGCAAGCCAAAGGTGTGAAACTGATTAGTCTTGTCAGTTAAAGGCAGCAGCTGTGAGCCAGCTAATTAAGGTCACAAAGCTGAGCTTGTTCACTTACAGTTAGCACCTTTTAGGGAAGCATTGAGCTGCAGAGAAAAGCAGCTCAGGGAGAGATTGGAGAAAAGCAGCACAGGAAGAGATCACTTGTTTAAGTGATTTCTCCACTCTGCAAGGGATGGGGGGAAGAAAAAAAATGTGTCAGGTACAAGAGAACACATACTAACTGACTGTAATGGTGAACATGTGACAGAGAGATGCTGCAGAGGTTGTAAATGTGCGCCTCCGTCTCAGTTATTTTTTTAGAACGGTCGTAACTTTGAATAGTAGCTGCACGAGGCAGTCAGTAAGCGAAATCTATCTGTATTCAAACTGCGAATCAACTATTTTTTAAATAGGCTGATATGCTAATACCAATTATAACACTTGTCTCTTTTTCTGTGTCTCCATAGCAGTCTCAACAAATCGAGGTGACTTCCAGACAAGGTCAGTTTCATCGTTCCCAACCAGGTCAAAGCTGAAGAAGTCTGCTCCATGGGATTCTTCTTCCCGGATACAATGCTTCTAATCTCTGGAGAGAGACTGCCCCCTTTTTACCCCCCCCCCCCACACAATCAGATCATCATGATTGTTACTGTAGTTGCCAAAGCTTCTAGAAAATATGAACGCCTGTCAGAGAAGGTCAGTTATCTAAAACAAATTATAGCTCAGTTAACTTTCTGTGATATGCAAGCCTTTCACCTTCGGGTAGATTGGTAGTTCTTGTTGCTATTACTCATTATCCAGGGGGATATATTTACCTTGCATTCTCCGCACTAGCCCTGGCATATGAGAGAGATATGGCTTTGTAATGATTGCCTATTCCAATAAGAGGAGTCTCATCAGTAGTTACTAGAGAAACCTAATTTATTGAATGAATAGTATGCAAAGTACGAAGAAAGCTGAGAATGAGCAAAAGCGCGCCAATTACAAACTTAAAAAGCCTTGCTCCCGTTGCAAACCCTCCCCTCAGGCTAGCATAGCAACCACCCACCCCAGATGCTAGCAACCATTAGAATCGGCCTGAGAAAGTAACCTTGAACAGCAGAGATAACCCAAACATACATTCCAGAAGATCACAAGTCAGCACAAAGGAAATTTACCAGTGTGGCCAGGCAGGCACGCAACTGCAGATATGACATGTGAAACGTTACGAGGAACCATAAACATCGGAACGGGAACATGACAGGCTTCCATAGTCTGTGTACCTTACTGGCAAGAATAAGGGAAAGAAATGATTTAAAAATGGACATATATTCTAGAGTGCCACCTCCTGGCCCTGTAGTGTTGAGTCGTGTGGCTAGGGAAATCAGCGTCTCCTCCCTCTCTCCTCTGTGGAGAGACAGATCAATCTCACAAGAGAAAAATAGAATAAGGCTTTCTTTAGGAAAAGGAAAAATGAAGACGTAAAAATTCCTTTTTAAGTTTAAATAGTTACATGCAAAACTATCAATGATCAGAAAAAAATAAAAATACAATGCTTTCTAAATCATGGACAGTATCTTAAAAGTACTTCCCATAAAAACATATACAGGAAAATATAAAACTCTAAGTAAACCATGATGATGGTGGTTTGCTTCAGCATTACTAAAGACTTTCCAAATTTCTTACAAATTTATTGAGCTTTCATAGAGATAACGGATAACAGAGACAATAACACTTAACAATACTGGTACACATAAAAGGAGCATGGCTTTGATTGCATGGTTTTGGCCACCATCCTGACTTTTTTGGAAGAAAAATAGTGTCTAACAGTAGCTTTAGGAAAAAAAAAAATCCATGCAAAGGTACATAAGATTTTCTGTAGTTAAAAATCAAACCAATAAAATCCTCCCTTGGCCATTCACTCAGTTCAGGCAATACTATTTCAAAGCTAGATGTTAATTTCTTGTTTTGGAAAAGTAACGCATATCTGGATTTAAGTTATGCAAATCTGCAAGTGGATGGGAGATGCATAAGATGTTTAGTACATACACTTGGATTAAGTGAGATGTTTACTATTGTGGCTGGTATTGAACTGATGAGATGTGTGAGGTCTCAAAAAGTGTGGCTTTCCATTTGGAAGTTTGAAAGCAAACGTTCTCTTGCTGCTACGCCAAAATAGGAGACCAAAGAATCTGCTGGCATTTGAAAAAGGAAGTGTTTGCTTCCAGCTTGCTTTAAAATAAATATTTGGAAAGAGCAGTGAGCTTTGTTTCAGTATCACTGCAAATAGTTAGACTTTAGTTTTTTGCCTCTCAGGTTTTGTTGCTTCCCTGTCCAATACGGGGGTAACAGATAATGAGGCTTGAGCAACATTTGCCAAGAGGATCAATGGGCCTTAAGTGGAAAACTGGAGCGGATGGGCAGATCAGTCAAACAGTGCTTGCAAAGGATTACTGGGAACTTTAGAAATGCTGTGGAAATGGTCTGAGCCAGTGGCAACCTCAGTCAAAAGACCAAGAAGAAAAGCAAAGATGAGATGCCTATGATGGATCATGGTGGACTCAAACTCAGGTCGATAAGCCTGGGAGACACTGGGGGGACTGCTGCTGAAAGGGATGGTCTGCCCTCCTTATCCAGACAACCAGCCTTCCTTTCTTGAGGAACAGGACATGGATAGTCAGGTAGGGGAGGTGGCACACTGAGGATTGGGGGAGGCTATAAAAAGTCTTAGCAGCATGGCAGTGTTTATGCCCTGATTGCTTTCTCAATTAAAGAAATATACACCCCGACCACAGATGCTGAAGAAGCTGAAGTAGATCAGTTCTGTGAGGATCTGCAGCACCTATTGGACAACACGCCTAAAAGAGATGTTATTTTCATCACGGGAGACTGGAATGCTAAGGTGGGCAGTCAGATGACACCTGGAATTACAGGTAAGCATGGCCTGGGAGAACAAAACGAAGCAGGACATAGGCTGATAGAATTTTGCCAAGACAACTCACTCTGCATAACGAACACTCTCTTCCAACAACCTAAGAGATGGCTTTATACATGGACTTCGCTAGATGGACAACACCGAAATCAGATTGACTACATCCTTTGCAGCCAAAGGTGGTGGACATCTATACAGTGGGTAAAAACAAGACCTGGAGCTGACTGT